>NC_091392.1:62205000-62830000 GCF_032191515.1 Phaenicophaeus curvirostris | reverse complement strand
GGTTTTTTTCTCTGAACAGCAAAGACCAAGGAAGAATGACTGTGTACATCTCAGGACTGTTTATTGAAGTTATCTTCAAAGTGTCAAGGGATAGCACAGGCCACTTGTCTGTGTTGCTGCACGATTGCCAGCTGCACATTAATAGTGTGAAAGTCAAGTTAAATGGAGGATCAAGGTAGGTTTTCTAATTACTGAGTGGGAAGCAGCAAGGTTTATTGCGTAAAGGCCACTTTTCAAATTTTGACTTTAGGGATCCAGTTAGAGGATACAACTAATAATTGAGGGCTTTAAAAATAAATTTTTAAAGGTCTGGTTTCAAAACCAGTCTCCTTTGCTGAGTTTGAGAAATGTGGTCAATCTATACTTTTTTGTGCCTTTGCCTGCAAATGAGCTGGCTAAACAAACTGTATATGAAAAACATGCCTTTCAGCATATTAAAGAGAATAAGATTGCAAATGGAGGTTTGCAGATATGAAGGTGGTCTAGCCTGATTATGCCTTTTGACAAGCTGACCTACAATTTCAGTATAAAAATTTTTTAAAGACATTATGAAACAATGCTTGTAGCTCTCGTCAGCTTGATTTTCTAGAAGTTTTTTTGTCTTACTCAAAGACAAAATGTGGCTAATGGAGTATTGTTTATCAGCACATTAACATAAACATTCACTACCTTGCAGATTGCATTCTAAATAGCTCTTTTGAGACTGAGAACTCCTAGCATTTGTCTGAGATTCACAAATGAATAAAAATAGTCAACTGCATAGTCTACCAATATCACTGTCATCGTATCTGATTAATACAAAGCACTTCAACTCCCAGACTGCCAGATTTTATATTTCAAAGATTTCAATCCACTGTAAAAAGTCATTGTGTTCATTTCCTTTCCTCCAGCTGGATCTATACCTTTCTATCTGGTTATCTTGAGAAGCCCATTCACAGCAAATTGGATAAAAATGTAAGTTTATGAAGGTGGTTTTAGCTAGCTAAGTGAGTTGAAATACAGCCCTTACACTACTGTCTTGTCTCTCTTTTCATATAGCTGTGCCTAAAAATCAGTTACAAAATCCAAATGATGGAGGCACAGCTAAGAAGGCACGATGGTGAGTTGTTGATCACCACTTTTTGTTAAGTAGTTTGCATAGTGGTCAAATTGTACCTTTTTTATTAGATGCCAAAGCATTCCTGTGTTCACAGTTCAAAAAAAGTGAAGGAAGGAAAATCCAGCCATTGTTCTGTACCTTAACCTATTCCAGAGTCCACCCTAGAAATCTCTTGTGTGCATCGTATATTAGATTTCTTCTGTGTCCATGACAGGTCACCTGTAATCTTTCAGTCAGAGAGTTTGTTCCCACTCTTCACTTTGCGTTGTGAATATTTCTATTATCTGCTCTGCTGTTCAGAAGCAGAGTAAGTAGATTTTAATTTTTCCTAAAATGGCCAAGCAGCAGCAAATATTACTGATAACAGTCATCAAGAACATTTTCTTACGCAGCACACATTAGGCTCAAGGGCACTCCAGGTTGTGCTGTCATACGGAGGAGTTCATAATCTCTGTGTGATTTCACCATTTCTCTTTAGAGTCATCTGATTTTTATATAGTATGGACAGGCCTCACAGGCCAATAAAAAGTAACAATCAGACCGTAGTTATGATTGCCTTTCAGAAAAAGTCTTCAGTCATCTTGTCTGATAAAGTGTCCTCTATTGTTGTGAACAAACATCCCTTGTCTTCAACACTGATATGCGTACAAAGGTGCTAATGTCATCTTCCAAAGTATTTAGTAGTATTTACCAGTGTTTCACTAATCATATAGGAGAGTTTAGTTCTCTTATGCAAACACATAATAAGAAAAAAGGGGACGCTGCCCCAGGTACTCCTTCTTTCACTGCACAGGATAGATTTCTGGGGAGTATATTCAAGTTGTGGACAGGGGAATAAGGTCTAAACCAGGAGAAACTGGTGATTTTCCAGAGAGAGCACTCTTACTTTTATAACAAGGGGTGTAGTATTTCCTGCTCCCACCATTCTTCTTCTTCAGATTCATCTTTTCTACAACTAAACAGTTTGTGATGTGGTTTTATAATAACAGCTGTTTTGGTTTTGTCTGTGATTCTTCTAGTTGTAAGACAGATTGATGGCTTTACTCAAATAGACTATTCCCTAGTTAGTTCTCCAGCAGTCTTCAGTTCACACATGAACTTGGATTTGAAGGTAATTTGTCTTTAATATCAGTGTGCTTTCTGAGACTTTTCTGATTCTCTTTTGTGTTGCTTCATTTTCTTTCAATATTTAGAAAAGCAATAAGACATTTGGACATTTTGGTCAAGAGCTGTCTTAGGAACCAGATGTGATTGTTTATTTAATATAGTGACTGTATTTGTTGATAAACCAAAGCTATTATTTAGAATTAAATTATTTCAGAGTTGAAACCCTTCAGAGGTGCTTTATGAGCAGCATAAAATTGTTCTTTAGGTACACAGCTTTTCCACTGTTATTTTATCTTCACTAGTGATACATAATCCATGATAACTACCAATGTGATTGCAATCCAAAGCATTAGTTTTGTCATGGCTCAGCAGATTGAGTATGTACAGGTCACACCCAAAAAAAAGACTTCTCACAGGCAGTCCCTGACCACCACACAGCAGTTCCTTTCTTATCTGCTACTCACCCTTGTTGGCAAGAGATATTTAAGCAACGCCCAGCTTTTCCAGCAGCTTCAACAGTCTTTGTAATTCAGAGCATCCCTCTGGCTCTCAGAACTGTCTTCAGTTAAGAAAGATGTGCTAGAGCCATGGTTGCAACTCTCTGTCTTGGTTATTTTGTTCAAGGAACTTTTACCACCTACAAAAACCACTCTGCAAGCAGGATATACATAGCTTGAAAGTACTAAGTAATTATTTATCAGCTGCTATTGCTAACTAGAACTTACAGGTGAAGCATTAACATGCTGGTACCCCATTGGGATACCAGATGAGTCTTTGTAAGTTACTAATCAGTTAAGGAAGTTACTAGTCTTCAGTACTCCTTGGAACCAGCTGATTCTTGGTAGTTATGGGTTGCCATCTTTCAACTCTCAACTTTTTTCTTAGGGTTTTATACCTTTCCCTGCCAGTAGTTTTCCTGCTGAATCTTTCATCTGCTAACCATTGCAGTGGCAGTAATTACACTACTTACTGTTTTTTCTTACTTTTCTTGTCTTACGTGGCCTGAGCTCACATACCTTCTCATATTTTAAGAATTATTTTCTTAGTCAAGTTCCCACACCTGTGTGGCACCCAAACTAGGTCTTGGGGGTCTGGCACCTGTACCAGGGCTAAGAGTTAAGTGGCATAAAAGACTCCTTTGTGTCCTTGTCCTAAGCAACTTCCAGTGCTTTTGGGGTATGCATGAAGATTTTCTTGAAATGTTGCCCTTAGAATTAAATTAACAAATGTGTCTTTGCCACAAGAGAAAGAAAACATTTTTGTGTCTCATAGCTGCAGTTCAGAGTACTCACTTGAATGCTCAAATTCAAACATTGAAAGAATGGGGGCCAGATTTTCTCCGATTCCTCTGTTTTTCCAAAAGAGCATGAATTTGCTGATTTTCAGGGCATATCACAAACTTATATGCTTGCTTCAGGTTTTCTTTAATGTCAATCTTCAGATTGGGAAGATTTCTATCTGCTCAACCACTGCTAATGCATTTTGACAGATGCAAATGTTTACATTAAGAAATATTCGATAATGACTCTTTGCAGGGCACAGTCTATCCAGTAGGAAATCACACAGACCCTCCCTTTGTACCAGCTCCATTTTTTCTCCCAAACGAGGTTGATTCCATGCTATATGTGGGCATCTCCAGTTATTTTCTTAAGTCTGCTTCACTGGCTTACTACAGAGCAGGAGCCTTCAACATTACCATCTCCGAAGAGGTGAGTATAATTTACATGTAATAGAATTACAAATAGCAGCGTGGATAGCAAAGGAGACCAACACATTATCTTTGCCATTTCACACAGATTTTAGTCACACTTCTGCCTCTTGTAGGAAGGATTCACCTAAGGGTAGACCTAGGTCTGAACTTCTTGGCAGATCTAGGCAAGGAATGAGAGATACAAACATCACAGAGTTGTTTTGTAAGGAGTGGCAGAAAGAACTGAAAAAAAAGCTTTTCTCTGCATAGATTCCACATAGGAAAGGAAAGGGCATGAAAGGAAAAAGTGTATGGAAGCCACATTGTGCTGCATGGAGGCCCGCAACAGGCTATGCTGAGAGATGGAATAAACCCTCAGATTTAACAGTGCAGCAAAATAAGGCAAGAAGCAGGTACAAAGAAACTAAGCTTTCAATTGTGGGTGAACATACAAAACTTCTCTTAGATATGCTGTTTCCACACTGGCATTAGTAGTCAGAGTTTATAGAAGGTTTTGCTAACTGGAACAGTGCTAAGAGGATCTTTATAAAAGTTGGTGACACAAATGACACTGACAAATATCATTACAGTTGCTAGCAGCAAAAAGGCAAGTGAGATTTTTGAATCTTGCCAGATTCATCTTAGAAAGTCCCAAAGGTAGGAAGTAAGCAGGCTGCCACATCTGGTCTTTCAAAGAATAATGCTTGTTCACTGGTACGTGCTTCTGAAGCATGTCCATGAGAAATCTGCCTCTTTTCTGTTCCACGCAGCACTGTGGATTCCCTAGGAATTATTCTGGGGCAAGGAAATACTAAATCAAAACATGTATTATCTAAAGCTAAAGTAGGGAGGATATGTTTTTTCACCATGAAAACCTCATTTTCAAGTATGATCGAATTTATTTCATTTGTTTACAGCTTGCTACTACTTTTAACCTAAATACCAACTTATTCAAATATTTTATTCCTGAGGTGAGTACTACTACTTCTACATTCCTTCAAAGAAATCTAAAGAGCTAATGTTTCTTATGTATTTTATCTGTGTCATTTGCAAAATTGGAGGAGACAAGGAAACTGAGCTGGTTAATGATTAGTGCAAGATCCAAACATACATATCTACCCATCATAACACTATGGTCTTCCTAACTATACCACACTTCCTAACTATATCGCACCTTAGGTTTTCTCTGTGCTGGATTTGCTCTTAGTCTCTGAAACAGTCCTCTGTGCAAAGATACTTGATTTGAGACTATTAGGGATTAAGTACAATCAGAAGTAATAGTCATGAGTAGTTTATAAATGTGATGCAAGAAATTAAGATACCATGAGGTGTTTTACAAATCCCTAATATGACAACATATACTATAAAATTATGAAATTTGGCATCTGTGGCATTGCAAAATGAAGTTTTGTCCTCTGGGAGTTACTCTGTTTTTCGAAAGATGACTGGCTCTTTTGGAAAACTGCCTCTTTTGTAAACTCTTGTTAGGGTTTGGGTTTTCTTTTTATTGGAATCACTCATTTCCCTCATTTCTTGAACATGCAGTGCTAATCGCCTCCTCTTGAAATACATTTTTTAAGGAACAACCTTTATATTATTTCTCTATAAATGTTCAACATTAATGAGTCTAAACCTTCATCGTTTGTTTTATGGTCCCTGAAACTCAGAGTATACGCACTGTTGATTTCGTCATTTCAGTTAGTGTAGTTGAAATGAAGTACTTCTAATATAGGTTAATTAACAAGGGCATTGGAATATAGCACCTGGTTATGATGTACCCACAGAAACTGTATCTTAATAAAAGCTCAACTCTGCACTTGATGGGTTGTTTTTTTCTTCTCTTTCAAATTCCACAGATTGCTCTGAGATACAAAACAGCGTGCCCAGTGCTGCTGAAGCTGACGGCCACGTCACCACCTGCGGTCATTTTAGATATAGACAGATGCATCCTAGAGATCACTAGCTATGTAGAAGTGTTTGCTGTTCTGCCAAATTCAACCACCCAGTGCATCTTTACAGGGAATCTAGTAAGTAACATGAGCTAGAAGGTAACATTCAGTGCTGGGGCTGAACAAATTGCACAGTAATCTTCAAGATCCTTTGAGAGTCATAGGGGTCAGCATAAAATGGCATATACTAATCTGCCACAAATATGCAACAGAACAGTATGCATTTAACAGGGAGAAAACATGCACCACATATTGTAGAATTTAAAAGGTGGGTGCAGAGTGCTACTTAATGAAAGCCCTTTTTTCCATGAAGGAGAATAAGTGATTATTCAAAAGTAAATTGTAATGTGTAAAAATGTGATTATCCAATGCTCAGTATTCCTAACTTCTTTGTTATAAAATAGTTCAGTGTGTCCCCAGACATCTTTTCATTAAGTTGAAAGTGAACTGATTATGTCAGCCATGCAAGAACTTAAATGATCCTGAGGATAAGGAGGCAATCAGGGCGGTGTTATCACTTCACTCATGCAATCTCAATTGCTGGCAGAAAGTAGCAAATTCACAAATTATTTCACTATCTACATGTGATGACCAAATCAAAAGTTTAGACATTGTGTTTCCAATCACAAAATCAATTGCATTTGTGTCTGTATCTGAGGGAGTATCTATGTGTATATACAGTTGCAGAAGAATGTTTTGTTTTTTTCCCTGCAGACAGCGAGTACCAGAGCCAATTTGACAATAATCAAACAGAAGTTGATTATCTCAGTACTTCTAAAGAGGTAACCAAGGAAAATTCAGTAAACAACATTAATGATCCCAATATTAGGGCACAACAGAACTTCATTGTGTCAGCCTGACAGTGCTTGTTTCACCATGAGAAAAAGAAAATCACTTGCCTGCTTTCCCACAGGGGCTCTAAGATACTTTTGACTGGTTGGTCTAAATCTTGCAGATGAAATATAATAATATTGTGAGACAACCATGTCTCTTGTGCAATATGATACTACCTGTTTCTGTAAGTTAAATGCCTTCCCAGATGATAATGTACAATTTATTGGTTATCTTAAATGCATCTGTTCCGGTCTGTGCTAATGTTGGAGAATGAAGTTCAGTAGTTTATTCAAAATCCTCTGAATGTTCACTCCGTGCCATCTCTGAGCATCAGATACAGAACTGCCAGAGTGCAAACACTGCACGCCATGCTGTCAAACAAATGAGATTAGAAAGGTGTCTGTAGTTTGAAGCAAAGCTCTGAGCTTTTTAGATTTTGTTTATGTATTGCTAGTTTTGTGATTACCTGCAGTTACAGGAGTTCTCAGCTGTCTTACAATGCATTTTATTCACACTCCAAGCTGGCCTGGGTTTACAGCCCCTTTCTCCCTAAATGCACCAGGTGGGTAGAAGCAAGTAGCTCACATCAGTGTTTCTTTCTGATATACATGGTATTTTTTAACCTATTACATTTTCATTAAAGAAAAATGTGAGCAGCCTTTTCTTAGGTTTGGTCACTGAATCTTTTCTACAACAAAAGAGGACTTGGAGTGATCAGACCCTGTCAGTATAAGTAATAGGGCCACTCACTTAGAGCTTTTGACTAAAACGTGTTCTTCTGTTCTTTAAAATATTGTTTTTCCCCCAAGATTATATTTACAGTGATCTGAGGATGCATTACAGGCATCTGTGGAAAAAAATTAGGAAATCATAATGGATAAGAATGGCTTTGAATTTATTTAAAACATAATGAACATTTGAGGAATGTGTAGTTCAGCCATTGCAGGAAAAGGCAATTCCAGAAAAAATATTTCCCAAGTCTAACAGTCACAGTCCAGGACTATATGTAACTCTAGGAGGAGATTCGTATCAGAAGGATACCAGCAATCCTAGAACTCACTTGTAGTTGCGCCAGTTTTGATTAACATCTGATGGGATTCAAAGAGTCTTTGGCAAAGTTAAGTTTGTGAATCGGCATGAAATCAGTATGAAATTCCACCAAGTAATCTTCAATTAGTGTGCATAACTTGTGCCTTCGTCCTTTCTAGTGAATCCTCTTCTTTTACTTCTTTTCCTCAGGTTCCATTTCTCCCTGCTGCACTTCACTTCTGGCTTCTCTGAGGCAAGTTGATGGTTTCACTGCCTAGGAAAGGTAGCTGAGCCCTTCAGAGATAAAAGAAATAAATCTCAACTTGTTGCTGGACAATTCTTGGTCTGTTTGGGGGATATCATCTGCCACTGCTCTTTCTGCTTTGAAATAGTATATTCTCTGCTTTTATTTTTCTTTCTAGTAAGAGTAAATACCTCTTGGAGTGTTTTTTTTTTCCTTCTCATCAGAGGTTTCAAATTTTATGGCGCTTTCACCATGCAACATAAATTGAAACAAAGAAAAATATCTGCCTGTTATTGCTGATTTTGTCCACTTCTGTATCTAGCAGCACAAAGGTAGGCATTGGCCTAGCAGCTCTCCTAGCTGTTTCTGACAGCTAGTCCAAGTTCACAGCTGGATTTAGTAGGCGTAGCAGTTGGAGTGAATACAAAGTCAGGCGTAAGCTCAATTTCAGGAATTATCTTGGATCACTTCAACCAAGTATCATACAAAGGGGAGTCATTTTAAAAATAGGGAATAAAAGAAACATGATGTCACTGCTTAGGTCATTCACTGTAGAGTGAGAAATAGTGCAACTCTGCAGAAGCTCAGTCCAACCTACATCTTTAAGTGATGAGGGGAGTAGGACACTAATCACAGTGGCCTAAGACAGAGCACTAGGACAGGGCAGTTCTTGCCAACCAGAGAACAGTTCGCTTCAGAGAACTGAGTGCTGGCAGCTGAAATGGGCTTGAACAGATTTCTTTCCTAAAGTTAAATTTCAACCCAGATACTTATCATATAGGAAAAAAAAAAGATATTGCAAGAAAAACTAGCACCTCTTCACCACATATATTCTACCTTGTTCAGCTGCAAGAAAAGATCTTTTTTACCTGAGATTTTTTTTCTGCCAAGCTCTGTTCTGATCTTTCTACACGTCACTCCAGTTCTAATCCTCCATCTGCCCCCTCAGGCTTCACTCTCATAGGCAACAGGCAATAATCACCAAATGTGTTTTCCCCCTCACAGCAGATATCACCAGTGGAGAAATTTCTGTCTTACACTTTACAGAATGTAGTCGTCCCAGTAATCAATGGTAAGCGTTGTGGCCAGTTAATGAGCACATTTGGTGGGAAAGCAAAACTGAAACCATGAAAGAGAGCCTTAAAGACTGTTTTATGGGAGGTTGGTTTTCTGTCCATTTGGCTACACCTGGACAGGTCTATTCTGTGCTGAACTTCAGTCCTGGTCCCTCAGTTACCTGAATCAGGGGCTGGGACAGAGCAAGTCTTGGCTCCCTTCTAAACACTGGGCTTGGGTTTCACTTTCACTGGATGCAGCATGGAAGCAGAGCTGACATGCTTGATTCTTGTCCTGACGGAGTCAAGCTGTGAGCACAGAGTGCCCCAGACTGGGGAAGCACAGAAGCATGCATGCATCTTGAGGCTTAGGAGCAGGCTCTCTAACTTTATCATTTCCCTCTGTGCTTCATCTGTTTCCACAGGCAGGACAAAATAGAAAACCAACTTGAGAAAGATGCTCCTTAAGTGTATTTTATTTTGTATTCAAATGTATTTCTATTTATCCTTTCTGAAGATAAACTAGGAAAAGAATTCCCTCTTCCTAACTTGGCCCACACTACCTTGATGGGACCTAAAATAAAAATTAATCAGGTGAGAAGCCAAATTTCTTGTTAAAGAATATTGCTTTTTTTTTTTTCAGGCCTGCACATTTTTGTGTTTTCCATGTTGGATAGATCTAAATGTTGCTAATATTAAGCTTTAACTGCAGACTAGATATAAAATGCAAGCTTTGGATCAAAAATAAGCCCCCACCCCTGGAAGCTGTAGGTTACAAAGGGTCCACTAGCCCTTTAGGCTATGCCAGCACGTGGACACCACATCTCTGCTACCCCCCCCAGGGCTTCAGAGCATTGAGTGCATGAGTCCTCACTACTCTGACTGTTCTTTAGGTAGGCTTCTAGGCAACCTGAGTGTCTCTGTGGTAGTTGCTACTCAGCCTTTTGGAGTGCTATATTAACTTAAATCAAAGCACATTCTTACCCTGAAGTTAAATAAAGTTCAGGAGGCATAAAGTCACTCATCTCCTCCCCTGCTGGAGGGGGTTACTGTGGGATCTGCTCCCAGATTACTGACCCTGAATATGTCCATTTGAAATTTGAAGTAATTTCACATGTTCTTCTTTCCTCAGGGTCATCTGGTCATTTCCACTGATGTTCACTACAAACATGAGGAAGAGGAAGATGAGGGCCTTCACAGTCAATCCTAATGTCCTTTTACTTTTAGCAATAGTAAGAGAAGAATTTAGTCTTACTTCTGTTGTCTTGTAGGGAGTAGATTCTATAATGTTAGAAACATGGCTTTTTGTCACTATTTTTAATGTTTTAGTAAAATTTCTTTTCACAAACTGAATCTGTTGTTTTTTACAATACAGTGACAGTAGCTGACAGTGTTGTTGATGCTTTAGAAAATTTGTTGCAGCCTGATGAGAAGCGACTGGTTCTCCTCACTAGAATTGTAATCACCACATCTTATTCACTTTAGGAACCAGTTCTTATATCATCGAGTTTATCTCCTCCACTGTTAGCAAAACATTGTGTATGGCGTGAGACCTTATTCTTTGCAAGAATTTCACAGTTTGTCCCCTTGTAACTGGATACCAAGAGTGGGAACAGATTTAAAATCCAATTAATTATCATAAAACTATAGAATTGTATAATCTAGCCCAGGCCCTGGCTCAAAACAGGACTAATTAGATCAAATTCCTGAAGACTGTGCCCAGTGAAGTCTTGAACCCCTGCAAGGATGGAGGATCCACAAAATCTCCAAGCAACCTGTTTGAGTATTTAACTATCTTCAAAGTAAATTTTTTTCCTCATGTTACATCAATATTTCCCATGTTCCAACTTGTTTTGTTGCCTTTTGTCCTATTATCACACATTTCCAGGAAGAGTCTGGCTCCATTTTCTCTGTGTTCTCTGATCAAAAAGTTGTAGACAACAAAAAGGTCTTTCACGCCCTCTTATCTCCAAGGTGAACAGGCCTGATCTCTCAGACTCTCCTTCTAGGTCATGTTCTCCAGCCCCTTCAGTGGCATCTGCTGGACTTGATTTAGGATGCCAATACCTTTCCTTTATTGGGGAGCCCAAACTGGACACAGAGCACCTCTGGATGCATCCTGTCTGGTCCCATGGATTTGTGTACATCGAAGTGGGCTAAGTGATCCTGACCTCTGTCTTCCTCTGCTGCGGGTGCTGCCTCACTGCCACAGACTCTGTTAGGAGCTCAGTAACCTGGGAGGCCAGAGGACAAGTCTTGCTAGTGAAAACAGCTTTTTCTGTGTCTCTTGTCACTAGTCCCCCAGGCCACTAAGCAATAAGCCCATATTTTCCTTAGCCTTCCTTTTGCTATCAGTGTACTTACAGAAATATTTCCTGTTGCCCTTTACTTCCCAAACTAATTTCAGCTCCAACTGAACTTTGGCTTTCCTGTGCAAGCAGTATCTTTGTGTTCCTTCCAAGTAGCTGGTCTCAGTTTCCATCTTCTGTGTGCTTTCTTTTTGTGTTTGAGTTCATGCAGGAGTTCCATGTTCGTCCATACTGGCCTTCTGCCACAGTTACGCAACTGTCTGAATGTTCTAATGGACCATTCTTATGCTCTGAGGCAGCTGCCCTTGAAAATTAGCCAGCTCTTCTGATCCTCTGCTCTCCAGGGCAAATTCCCACAGATCCTGCCAAGCAGGTCCCTGAAATCTGTACATCTGAAGTCTATGGCTATATTTCTGTTCTTTGTCTTGCTCACTTCTCCCAGGATCTGAAACTCCATAGTCTTATGCTCACTGCAGCCAAGGCTGCCTTGGCCTTTATGTCATCCATCAGTTCCTCCTTGTTTGTGAGTAGCTGCAGCTCTTCAAGGGCATCAATCTCCAAATAATTCTGTACCTCTCTTATCTGTAAAACTGAAAGTTCAGTTAGAACTTGCGATGGATATGCGACTTGTGTTCAATTTTTAGCTGAATCAGTTGTTTATCTAGATGGCTGCTACAGTTTTTTACTTTAAAAATCATCTTGAAACTAAACAGCAGTAAATCACAGTAAGGCTTCCAAATCATCATATTCTGTGGTAGTGACTAGAAAAAGTATGGAAGAAGAACTTCAAAGAAATGGAAATGTTTAAATAGTTTGGTATCCCTAATTGATACCACTGCAGGCACTTTCTTCTGCCTATTTGGGGGAGAATTCATGAAATGGGGAAAAAGCTAACCAAAGCCCTGATGCCCATCTCTTCTCTCTTCCAATGGGACATGTGCTGCAGGACTGACCAATGGGTGCTATGGCTAAATGGGCATTTTCAAACTAGAGCCATGGCTTAGCATGACTCTGACCCTTAAGATCTAGTCCTCTGGCTGTTGTTCACAAATAGAGCATTTGTTTCTCCTAGGGCTAAAAAGGATGCTATACACACCAACAGTTCCCTTGTATCATCCTATACTTACTCACTGGTCATTTTGATCTGGTATTGATTCCTAATGGACAGAACAAGGGAAATGATGCATGTGTCTCAGTGCGCTGCAGACTAGAGTCCATGGAGGAAGGAGAGAATTGAGGAGGTAGGGAAAGGAAATCCCTAGAGCACCAATCCAGAAACAACAACTGGAATCATGCAAAGCCAAAATATCTGCAGAGATGCAGCAACAAGACTTCACTGATTGCCATACTGGTAAACTCATTGTGTTTCCTCTGTATTGGGTAAAAATGATTCACAATCTGTATTCCCTTTAACATATAGATTGAAATGAATCCTTGGTGGCTCAACGAAGAAAACTGAAATAAAACATTCCTTTTAGAAGCTTTGTAACACCTTGAAAGGTGAAAAGTTTGGCTGTAGAAACTATATATAACATATTTGAATGTGCTATTTGAATGTGACCACAAGCAGATACTTGGCTTTTACTGCTATATTTGTAAGAAAGAAATGATGAAACTGTTGTGGAAGCCTTAGTCTGTCTTTGTTAAAGTAGCTGCAAGTTTTATCTAAACTGGGTGGTACTCCATTAGAAGTACTATGAGATGTCAAAAGGATATGATGAGGGTAAGCTGAGACAGTTTCCAGACAATTCAGTTGTTTGTAAAATTTGGAAATCTATATGGATGGAAACAGTGGAGCTTGTCCCCTGCTTTGAAAGAACTGCAGCACTTGTGCAAAAAAAAATTAAAGAAAAAGTTTACATATCTGAGGGTTTGAATTTTATTCATGCTAGAGATATAAATAATGAAATTATTATGCACGTGACTCCCTTCAGTGAACGTTAAGTCTGTGTAAAGTATGAGTATTTGTTGACTGAATGACAAAAGTCTCTACCCTTTTCTATTCATGGATTGCACAATGAAGTGACTCAGGTTGTCCATCTCCATGCCTGAGGGAATTTGGTTGGTTTACATACAAGCTAATTGATTAAGTCACCTCTTTGACAAGCGAAGTAGGGCTGGTTAGCTAAAGTACTGGTTAATTGGATAAGCATGCAGAAGAAATAGAAAATATCAACTGCAAGGACTTGATACTATTATTTGCACCATATATATACACTATAGTATAAATATATTATAAGTACTATATATTTTATGGTTTTCTATGTCCTGGGCAATTTCAGAACTGGTGGCCCTAGGCAGTTGTTTTCCATCTGTTCTTCCTAGAAAGGGAATATTCATTTCTTTCTTTCACAATGCAGACCTGGCTATGAGTATCAGTCTCGTGGAACTGCTGGAATAGAATCTCCACTGGGGTTTCTTCTCAGGCCCGTCTGAAAAATCAGTAGCAAGATGGCATGCCACAAAGGCAGCACATTGCCCCAAGCTCCACATCCTAGTGCCTGAGCACCCCCACCCAGAGAGCTTATATTGCTCTCTGCTTATTCCCTAAATGTAATTATAGTGGTAGATTTAAGCTGGGACACCCAAAATAGTTTGGGCCATGATTACCAGCGAGGCCACTCCCTGTGAGATACTGCTGAAGATGGCAGCGATTGGCTCTCTTCAAGCTCACAGCTCTCCTTTAAAAGACAGGGTCGTGGCTGCAAAGGGGTTTCCCTGCAGCATCCTCAGCTCTGTGGTCTGCTACAGCAAGGGTCTTCTCTTTGGCCTTCAGAGGACAGGTATGGTAACAAATACATTGTGATTACTTTTTATTGTGGAGTAGCTTTGTTGGGAAGAGATAGATATAGCTAAATCTGCCTAAATTTTGAAATTTTATGTTTATGAACTATACCTATGTCAAAGACATTTCCTTCCAGTACTTGGTTTTTTGTTTTACACATGAAGTTTTTCTTTTGCCTCTCAATTTCTGACAGTTAAGTTAAAAAGAAAATATTAGTTTTCCTAAAAGACAAAGGCGTTCTGTGGGTTTACTTGAAACTGTTACACAAAAATTAAATCAATGTTATCTCACAATTTTGCAGTTTGCTTAAATTGTGATCACGACTGAAAATGTTTTAGAGGTTTGAGGTATATTGCTACCTCTGATAATGAAACAGTTAGTGAAAGATGCAGCAACATCAAAACCACTTTTCAGATATTAGGGGAAAGGTATTTGTCTGTTTCCATATGGTTTCATTCCAGCTCTCCAACAGCCCTGTTGTTACTAAAAAAATTCTTTACATAAACGTATTACTAGAAAAGACACTCTGATATATTTTCATCTGTCCATAATGCAGTGTAGTACCTGGGAATAAGGAAAACCATAATAGTGTGACCTTTTGCCAATCGCACTGGTGACCTGAAACAACAGATAACTCCACAGAATTTTCAGCTTTGGGGTTAAAAAAGCAGAACCATTCTCCAACTTTGTCCAGTTTGGTTTTAAAATTGTCTATCAAGTTTGCTTCTCCCAGTCTTCCTGGGAGACCTTGCTGACAGCAATAGCTACTGACTTTCACACTACATGCAACCTGTCGTTCATACAGCATAGCTACACCACAATTTAAATCAGTGGCAGAAGCCCCTGGGATGGGAATTTTCTTCACTCATTCAGTACTCCTATGGTAAATCCTGTAGAGCCACCAAGAACAGTTGTGTGACATGCAAGAGAAGGTAGGGAGAGCCAAGTGATTATCCACTGCACAGATGGTCAGTGGTACCACCTGTACCTTCTATTTATTGTGGGTTTCTGCTTGGTTTTGAGGGAGGAGGTAAGGGTGGGCAGGCAGACTATTGGGTTTTTTTCATCCCATCAAAGGGAGTGACAGGTCTTGCTTACAGTATCGTAGAAAAGCTGCCATAAGCAGAACTTACTGGTTCTTGACAGCTTACTCGTTGGCCTGCATTATCCAGAAGTTGGGTGTCCTTTAGAAGGCATCTGTGTCTTTAGGAGCAGGCTCTTTATGTGAAGAATGAGGTGGTGTGGGGGCTTCTCATTAATTGAAGGATCATCCCACGACCATATAGTGATTGGTCACCACTGGCACACACTATATATATATATAAGTGGTGTAAGTTCAGCGGAACTTCCTTGACCCAACTTAGAGGTATACACTGAATCCTGTAGTTACAGGAGGAAGATGAGCATTCCTCACAGGGCCGTTTGTTTTAAGAGAGGCAAGATGTATCCCTCTACACTATAAAGATGACTGTTTTAGATGAGCAGCCTAAATAGAAACAGTTCCACCCAACTGTATTGGGGAAGGGTAACCTGTGAATGAAAAATGGGGGGGGTTGTCCTGTTCTTAAGACACTGCCCTAAGCTACAAGTATCCCCTAGGCTATGAGTATCCCCTTAAAATTTTGAAGAGAGATGATAAAGGAGCTGAATCCATTGCTGATAAACGCAAACAAGTAAAGGGGACCAAAAGACTAGCAATTATATCTATTTTATCTGTAAAGGCACTTAGGCTGCCTTTATTAATTTGATCTTATAAAATACTTTGAACATTGAAGTCCCTGTCTGTGAATGGAGAACCAGGCTATGGTTCTCCAAGGGCAAAAAAAAAAAAGGTGGTTTAATGGGAATGAAAAAAGCAAAAATAAACATCCATTTACCATGAAGTTTGCCAGAAGAGTTTTTGGATAAAACCTAATGCATTTGTTAATACGCAGACTAGAGGATATGAAAGCATTGTCTGCTGGCATGATATTGTTTTCTCTTGTTGACTGTCAGGAGGGAACATAAAGAGCTTTTCAAAGTTGTGGCTAAGATTTTAATTAGTAGTTCCCAAACGGAGGAAATCTATGTTTATGACTCAATTATTAGGTTTTTCGATGTGCTAAGACACAGTGACGACTGTTGAATCACCATGCACTGAGAGATCCATACATTTCGGGACAGATAAGCTTCTTATTTCAGTAAATAAAGGAAAAAGAAGTACAGCTTAAATATTCGGTGCCACTTCCCTTTCAACACGGCTTGTCCAGGAGGATGTATCTCAAGGGCTTTCTCTACTTCCCATGCCAGTGAGTGGGCTGACTTTCCTCCTCTGCCCCAGGGTACTCTATTTCTCTAACAGTTTGTGCAGAACAGGTCTTCTTTTCCATGATTTCTAGGCTTTCCACTTCTTCCATTCTAGTGGGAAAGCTGGTGTCAGAACAGCTTGCTCCAGGAAGGGAAAAGGGAGTACAGCAACCACGTGACATAGCACGAACTTCTACTACCATTATAAATATTTATTAACAGGTCTTGTAAAAAACAAGGAAGATGGTGAAGATTTGCTGTTCTCTCCTCCTCTTAAGTTTGCTCAGTGGGCAACTCAATGCTAACCCTGGACTCAAAGTGAGGATCACCCAGAAGGGGATGGAATACGGTATGTGTAATGTTTTGAGGATCTGGTGGTGGTATTGCATTGAATCCTGGTATGACAGACATCTTGGGAAGCAACTGCAGTGGAAGGAAATTACCTGATCACAGGCTACAAAGAAAAAGAAAGCTTTAGAGCACAATATAGCAGAGTAAGCTGCTTGACAGCATTGTACCTCATATCAAGGCTCATGTGACTCTTGCCATGACTAGGAATCAGATCTGAAATAGCACTGCTGGATTTCGAATAAAATACCCTCTTCTTTCTGACTCCATGTCCATCCCATCTCCTAAGCCAGAAGCTCAGAACTAAAGCACATAAATTCCCAGGCAACAGCAAAGAAAATTGAACTTATCACTGTTTTTCCTGTAGTCAAGGAGGTTGGGCTGGAAATCCTGAAGCAGAATATGGAGAAGGAGCGTTTCCCTGATTTGAGTGGCTATGAGAAATTTGGGCTTGGTAATGTGAAATACAACATCTCGAGGTAAATATGCTCTCTGGAGACAGTTTGTATTTAAGTGAAATTTGAATCTTGTTTTTTGTTTACCCTGACTTGGGAATTACAAACTTTTCCTGTTCTTTCCTCCCCCTCATTTCTCTCACTCTCTAGAATACACGTCACTGCTGTTGAATTCCCCAGTGCTTCCATCTCTGTCATACCTGGGACTGGGATAAAACTGGTGATTGGAAATGCTTCTCTAACCATCGATATGAACTGGAACATAAGGACCTGGATGTTGTACGTAGAGCTTCACATGTCCTGGGATGTTTCTTGATGGATAACAGAAAGTTAAAAATGAAAAGTTTAGTTGTCTTTGTGACCTCTTTGTGGCAAAAGTGCTCTTTAACAGCTCGTAGCAGTAACCAAGGAGTACCAACTTGATTTTCTCAACAGGTCTGCTAGTGGAAGACAGCCCTTGCCCTCACAGCCATGAGCACTGATAAAGAGGCCATGGCTGTGAAGCACCTCTGCAAATAAGCAAGGATGATGTTCCAGATGAAAGACATCATTGTCCAGCCCGCCAGCAAATGGCATGTTTAGAAAAACTGTAGTATGGTGGATCACAGTCCACTATAATAAACCCTCCCAATGTAGGTACACTGTCAGAAACCCTGTGCTATGCCTCTAAGAGACACTGTTCAAAAGCTGGTGGAAAACAGACAAGCAAATGACAATATTCTTGGAGCAGTATCCACACCTTCCTAGTCTCAGGCTGTTTCACAGGGAAAAGAAATCCCTCCACCTCTTTGATTGATTGAGGTTTGAATCCTCATTAAAAACAGGTTTTTCAGTTATTTCTTTATTTTTACTTTATACAGCAAGGGCAGTGGGAGAAGCACAGTCTACATTTCAAAGGTGTCTGTTACTGCAATCTTTTCAACACCCTTGGATAATACCGGTCACACATCAATATCACTTACCAGCTGCCGAACAACTTCTGGTGACATAGACATCAAGTTGAATGGAAATAATGGGTAAGTGGAAGAGATCTGTATGTACTCCAGTAGAAAAATAACTGTGAATGAATGGCACAAGGACAAAATCACAAAGTATGGGAACTATTTTGGCATCCATGGAAACCACAAGTGAGGATCAGGCCCCTAATCCAGTGTTAAAATGAATACATTTGACCACTGTTCTTGTATTTGTGCATACTGACCCTTCGGTAGAGGATAGATACATCAGTTCTGATCAGATGAAATGATCCCTTGTGCTTCTTGAGCACCCATTTGTTTCCAAATACTGCTCTACTCTTCAACTCTAAGTAGATGTTACACGCTTGTGCAGTGCTTTAAGTAATCACAGTCTCAGTGCTATCAAAACTGAACAGAACCAGACTGCCATCCATTGCACTTCTGGTTACAACCCTGTGCAATATTATTTCATTGTTTTCTTGTACTGTCCAAATACTCTTGTCACTTTCAATTCTTTGTTTCTTTGCTTGTTTTTACTTTTATTGGAAGTTTCTAGCGCAGAGACTACTGATTTATTCTGTGTTTATACAGATGTGATGATGGTAACATAAGGAATTACTTATTCATAGATATGAATCTACCCAGGCTAGTTGCCAAGATGCCTAGTGGCGAAATTATCTCCTTTTAAGTGATATCTCTCTGACAGTTATTATGTTTCAGGAAGTTCCCTTGTGTACTACGATACCACACTCAGAGTCCATTAAATTCATGTTCTGCAGACATACCTGATTTCCTGTTAATGGCTGTAGTACTTGAGCCATGAATTGCTTTCTTCGTTTCCTCTAGCTTCCTGCATAACTTCTTTATCAAGTATCTGAAGAAACCCATTCACAGGAGCTTGGTCACAAACGTAAGACTTTCAAATCATACATGGGGAGGGGTTTAAGGAATATGACTTTCACAAGTCAGTGCCATGAACTTGACAAAGGAAGAACTATAAAAATAATATAGTCTTATTCTGGTCTGATCAGTAAAGTCACCACTTGGCCAGTCAGAAATGCTTCCAGATAAAGTGCCAAGTTCTTGGTCAAGATATAGGCTACTATACAGCTAGGTTCAATCATAGCAGCTGTAGGGCTGGAAAATGTAGTTCTTTTCCCATTACAATGCAGAGTAAGCCTCTGCCTATGTACCTACAGGCATGCTGGGTGTGGGGTAATTTTTACACTCAGCAGACAAAACACTTATTGGGTGATGCACAGAGATGTGGTCGTACACCACCAGATACTATGATATATTCAAACTTCATCATATCAAAGAGGTGAGAAATACTGCTGACAACCTGCCCAGGGTCTCTGAAAGGAGACAGAGATTGAGATGTCTGTGATTACGCCCTGGGACAAGGATCTCTCTTCTGAGACCGACGTGAAATCTCCATATTCCTCTCGTTCTATCAAGCCTGTGGGTTTGTCACCACCATCAGGCTGCCTTTGGCAACTTCTCATTTTGTTGCCTAAAGGCAGGTCTGACATGGGATATTGCACAGCCTTGGGAAATCAGATGGCTGAGGAAGTCTAGTTTAGATGTTTTGACAAACAAATGTTGCCATGTGTGTCACATGAGCAGACAGATTTGCTAGTGCACAGGTAAGAGGTCCATGCTCATCAAGCCATAACTTGAGCGTGCTTTTCTGCAGTCTTGTCCCAACATCAGATCTGGAATCCAGTTGATAGATGAAGACCTTCGATCACTGAATGGTGAGTTTTCGTTTTGCTTTCTCTCTCCTGTTCAGTAAAATTCTGCAGTCAGCAAAGCCTCCAGGAGAAGCATCAGACTTATCCACATTCTGTCTGGTCCCTTGCTTACAGGACCACAGTTCAATAAAGGGTACTTGGACAAGCAAAGGTTATTTCTAAGAAGCCAAGGACTTGGGCACAATTCTTAACTGGTGAATCTGCCAGAAATGGTGCTCAGAGGCCACACAGCACTGATGTGAAAGCAGTTTTCCCTTCCCTCCTGTGCTAAGTCCTCCTGCACATGTAGCACTTCACAAGCTGAAGCCTGCTCTTCTCGCCTGCCTGGAAATTGAAGTCTTGCTTGCCAAGTTTTCAGACTGGCCAAAGGCAAAATGAAGAAGCACCTTTGTAAAACAAATCTCACTTTAACCATTTTGGGTTAGATTTGCAAGAATTTAAGGCACATAAAATGTTGAGCAGATACCATGTGCAAAACAAAACACCTAAGCAGATCAGGAACCCACCTTTTCTGGGGAGGTATTTACAAGTTACAGGCACTCTGGTTGCTCTCAGAACCACTTGACAAGAAATCCCAACATCTCCTTATTCCCTGAAGCACTGGCATGGCCATTTCTTATTTTGGTTAGACAAAGTTTACATTTCCACAATA
This sequence comes from Phaenicophaeus curvirostris, assembly GCF_032191515.1. Taxonomy (NCBI): domain Eukaryota; kingdom Metazoa; phylum Chordata; class Aves; order Cuculiformes; family Cuculidae; genus Phaenicophaeus; species Phaenicophaeus curvirostris. The sequence goes on along the minus strand of NC_091392.1, from coordinate 62,809,448 downwards.
ATAAAATATTAGATAAACTAAAGAACATGCTTTAAAGACGGTACCAGTATAAACATCAAGCCTTAGATCAGAAGGTGCATTAGAAGGTCCCCAATTGTGTTTTTCCCCACCCTTTGGAACAACTTGTGCCATTCTCCTTCAGGAACTGACCTAGTTATAAGTGTGCATAAAGTTCTTTCTGTGCTTTTTGTAACCTTGGGTATTTTGCTTTATCTACTACCCTTACAGTCCTAATGCCCATTGATGATTTGGCTGAAGTAGACTACTCCTTAAATAGCTTGCCAGCAGTATTCCAACCCTTTATTGACCTGGACTTAAAGGTAATTGCCTGTACTGCTATTTGTTAAGATTGCTCTGGGTTTCATTATTGTATGATCCACTTTCTAAGATGAATATGATCACCGTTCTGAACATTAGGACATAGTATCTGAGAAGACAGCCATTTCAAAGCATTATTGCATTTGTTATTGCAATCATTTTTTAATGATCCTGTGGTAAAATGAGTTATTTAAAAGCCACGGGGTTTTTTTAGGTTTGTGTTGGTTGGTTATGGCAAATAGAGAACAGTAAAAGTTAACTAAGCAAGTTAGAAGAGAAAAAGAGAAAGGGAAAGGAGAAAAAGGGGAAGGAGAGAAATGTGTAGGTATTCAACTTCATCCTTCTCTTTGCTGTTGATTAGTATCTATGACTTCTTCGTTCAGTCAGTCAGAGAAAGATTTCTACACACTGCATGCAGTAACTGGATGCATCTGCTGTCAGATGACAGTGGAAAATAAGAAGCGAGACTATAGGAGCAAGAATTAAGTCTCTGGTACCCTAAAGGGAAGAGAGATGACCCTTGAAAAACCATGGGAGCCCAAGGAGTGCTGCTGAGTTTGAAGGCCTGAAAGTTTCTTTCAAATAAAGGAAAATATCTCCTTACATACTGAAACTGAAAACAGGCTAGTTCCTAATTCTAAAAGGACTTGATTGTCATTCTGTCTAAGGTCATTTGGTTGAGGGTAGTTATCATCATCACAGCATCTAAGATCCTTAATTAAGTTTAAGGTGCCTTGTGCTAAGTGCTCTACAAAGAGAGAATGCAAAGATAGTCCCGTCACAAAGATGTTGTAAATTAATTATAAACTAGAGACAACAAGGATATAAGAGAGGCAGGAACACAAAGGAACAAGAAGCCAGTACATATCAGTCAGTATGGTAGACACTGGTCTTGGCACACCAGCTCTACAGCTGCTGTCAGGCTCTTGTGAGTATTGGAGCAACTAGGTTAAAAGACAAGACTTAAGGCGGACTGAACAGGTAATGTCATGGCTGTTTACAAGACTCCCACATAAGGTACAACATGGGGGGAAAATACAAAGGGAGTGGCTGTTAAATTCAGCAAGTGAGGATTGAATGGGAAGATCATTGACAAAGTGACTCAGCGCTTGTCTATTTAGAGGTAGATGGGGAAGAACTGGGAAAAGAAAGACACACAGAGTGCATTTGAGGTGAAACATAAAGGGAAAGCTAATAAAAGAGAAAAAATCTTAACCTATGAGCACCTTCCTCACTTAAAATCAGGTTCACTTTTTATTTTGATCTGGATGCATTTGAAAATACTAGATCTGCAAGCCTTGACTAATATCATCAATAGTACAAAAGACAGCATAGGTTTTTGGAGGATTGTCAGACATAACTTTCCTTTCTCTCATAAACTTTCTTTTGTCTGCATGTGTTACCAGCCTATTTGTGGGTAGAATAACAGGCTGATTTTGCCCTAGAAGACCTCTGGGTTTAGAGATCCATTTTGTAATTGAGACCATTGAATAGCTGTAGACGACAGTTTTCAGATTTAAATTCCTGGAGATGGGGAAAGGAGAAACTAAGGCTTTTCAATAGGATCCTTAGTTATACTCTTCGTGCAATATGTAGACTCTTAATTTAGAGGCTTTGTTTTCTGAGGTGGTAGACTGTCTTCAGCAGATGATCAGCATTCCAGTTGATGGATCTCAGATGTCGCTTATGAAGGTGTCGAGTCTCTGGACTTGGCTTTACCACATGATTGAAAGCACCAAGACTTCAGTGTGTATTGTGAAGCCTATGTACTCATTCATGCACCAAATTAATAGCCTAAGCAAGGGAAAGGAAAGTAGCATTAATTGTCTGCAGTCATGTTCAAGCCATATTTGGACTCTGAGTTTTTTTATCTCTTCCAATATCTTTCAGGGGACAGTCTATCCAGCTGGAAACTATACTGGCCTTCCCTACGTGGCAGCTCCTTTCACTATCCCAGACCAAAGCGACTCCATGCTCTACCTTGCTTTCTCCGAGTATTTCTTTCAGACCTATTCATTTGCTTACTACACTGCAGGAGCCTTCAACATCACCATTACAGAGGAGGTGAGTAGGACACACAGGGAATGGAATCAGAGTGGCTCAGGTCATCCAAGATGGGGTTTTGACCCACCAGTTGTTTCAATATGTGACCATATAAAGCTGATAACTGGCCTGCAAAGTCCTGAAACATTTAGTCATAAATACTAGGGCATTGTTTTATTTATTCTCTATAAAGGTGTCTCAGGCCACAGTCTGGGGTGCCAACTTCCATTCAGCAAGGTACCAAGTACTGACAACTCTACTACAAAAAGGAAGGTTTTTGTAACCCCAGGGCAAAGACTTTTCTGATACAAAGGATCTGCTCTGGGGAGTTTGGCAGCCTCAGTGGCTGTTATCTGAGGTGTCTCTGCAGACTGAAAGTACTACAGGAGCCTTGGAAGCAAAGTATATGCACAGTAGCTGTGGCTTGGAGGCTGGCAAACTTGACTAGTGCATTTCCAGGAGGTTCAGTAAGTCCCAAAACCTCTAGATTGCAGCTCAAACTATAATGATATTAAGGACTTGCTTTCCTAGGAAGTATTTCGGCATGTATTATTGGGAATCAGCTTTAACTATACTTAGTCCCTTAAGAATATTTCTGAGAACAAGAGGTACAGAATCAAAAATTCATTGAAATGACAGTGATAAGGCATTTAAACAAAAGCCAACCATGAAGGTCAAATTTGGTAAATGCTTTTGTCCTTTTTTTTCTCCAGACTTGCAGTTATTTTAATATAAGCACAGAGATATTTGGCAGTATCATCCCTGAGGTGAGTATCATTACTTCCACAAACTCTTAAGAAACCACTCAGTGTGGGTGTGTGGGTGTCAAACATCTCACTACTGATGTATCCCAGAGGCTTGTGGGGCCAGCAGTGTTCCTGCTCTGGAAATGCAGCAGGAACATAACAGCAGAGTAGATGAACCTTGTCACCTCCTACCTCCACAATGAGTTGAATAACCTGCACAGTTACCAAACATGGCCCATAATCGTGCACATCAATCTTTACCTGGGCACTGTGCCCAAGTCACAGCTGTTCCCACCTAAACCCAGCTCTAGGCAAGAAAAGGTTTCTATCATAAGTCCCGCTTTGAGACACTTCTGAGAGGGCCTTAGCTCTGAAATAATACCTCTCTCCTGCCCAAACCTGCATAATTGGTTTTGCTGCACTGCTAGCCTGTGACTTACTAGCAGAAAGGAATCCAGTAAAGACCTGGGAAGGGTCTATAGTGGCCATGTGCAGGAAACTAAGCTAACAGATGGACAAGAAACATGCAACTTGTGGAACACACAAGGCAAATGCACAGGATTTCCATTTGTTTTAGGTGGAGGAGATTAATATAACAGGCAGAGACTATAAGCTGTAACAGGACAGAGAATATAAGCATGCATGGCTTCCACCAGCCTTCTCAGAAAAAATGAGAAACCAAAAATGAACATAAGAGACCCTAGACCAGGAAAGCCAAGGTCAGAAGAAGTCAAACTCATGGTTCAAAGAACTTCACATCCTTATTTTCTTCACAGATTATATCAAATTCCTCCCTCAGAAATCTAAGAGTGATCAAAGGGCAATCATTATCTAGTCTTCTCCTTAAAATGCCATGAGGACTGACACTAATATTCCACCTCCTCTGTTCTAAGTAACAAACTTGGTGAGCCTACTCACTCTTCAGGCAATGAACAGAGTGAGGCTCCTCTGGGCAGGGACCAGTCTCATGAGATGGGTGAATCTTAAAGTGAATGACTCGTGAGGTTTTTTATTGAGTGACTGAAACATCACATTCATGTTCCATTCCTTTCCTATGTTCAAAAACAAGTATTTAATTTCTTTCAAAGTGATACAGAAGAAATCATATTCCTAGAGTGGGAGGAACTTTCCACTACATTCCTGATGTGGCCAAAACTGTTAGTTTATCACCACAAAAAACTTCTTCCTGCTTATTTGAAAGAATCTTATGTTAGCATCTGTCCTTAACCTCATCTTAAGAAACGACTTCAAAATGATTGCTTCAAGAATGAAAACATGCAGTATTCTGATCTGTTCTACAAGAAAACCATTTTTCTGACTTTTTTTTTTTGTCATGGAACTTTGCAGGTAGCCAAGTATTCAGTTACACCCTACCCAGTGATGTTGAAGCTAATGGCTACTGAAATACCAATCATCAGCTTAGAGCAGGATTCCTTCACAGTAGAGATTCAAGGCTCCATGGAGGTGTTTGCTGTTCTGCCAGACTCAACCAGCCAGTCATTGTTCACAACAAACATTGTAAGTACAACAAACAAGGTGACATTTACCTCAGGCTTAAACAGTTTATTCCTTCCTTCTCTTAAAACTCTGTACAAGAAACAAAGCACCAGATTTCTAGTACTTAAACATGCAAATTCCCCCTAGTCACAAGTAGTGACTCGACCTATAGGGCATTTCTATGGCAAAGAACATTTTCTTATAGATGGACAAAAATCCAAACATATAGCGACTCTGATTAACCAAAGTTTTGTTCTCTGTAATGACAGTTCTGCAGGCATGAGTCATGCCTCTTGGCAACTTGTTCATTTAACTGAAAATGTCTTTGATGAGTGAAATCTCATTACCCACATTTCAGCTCGTGTCAGTGCCATTCAGATAAGCAGACATTTACTGTGTGCAGCCCTGCATGAGCCATGGGCTAAGGAGAAGGTTGCATCTACATGAAACAGCTTCCATAAATAACTGGGGAGGTGGTGCTTTGTGACTAATTCACAGCAAGGTTCCTCATTTTTTGAGTCTGTTAACCCACAGTTTCTCTCTTCTGCAGGCAGCCAATGCCAGCATTGCTCTGAATATATTTGACCAGAAACTGATGGGCTCACTATGTTTGAACAGGTAATTCAACCTGGGATGGAAAGGATTTGGAAGCATTTGGAAGTGTTAACAGTGCCAGCATTAGCAGTTCAGTTACATGATCAGATAACCATAATTTAATTAATGTGCTTCCCTGGTGAGTTCATCTGCAGTAGTTTCTCTAATTCTCTATGTGGTTGTACTTGTACAGTTTAGAGGAGTCAGGAAGCTTCTCTGTGACAACTGCCACAGCCCCCAAGGGACTGCCCGCCAGCTGTGGATTGCTGCAGGGCAGTGGTTTCACTGGATTTGTCTGCTCCTGACATCTGCTCTCTCGCTGAGCTGGCTAAATGAAGTGTGCAAGGCAGTTATGATGACCATGAATCATTTTTTTCAGCAACATTCAGAGGGAAAAATCTAGAGTGTGCTGAGAGCTGAGATGCCAGTTCTGTGGAAACTTGGAAATCACGTTTTGAATACACATTTGGATACTTTGAATACATACTGAATAACTATTTGAATTGAAACAGAAATATTAGCAACACAGCCATCAGCAGCAGTACAATATGACAAACAGAATTTTTCTTCCCACCCTAATAAGGCTTACATGAAAGCATTATGTAGATGTACCAAAATCCTTGCAAAATACCTGAGAGCCTTCAGGTCCTTGATGCCAGACCCAGGAAAATGAATCATTAGTAGGATTTCCAAAATGCAGCACAGGAGAAGTGCGCTCACATTGCTGGTTACAAACCTTCTGGCATACTCTTCTGCATGCATGCTCAGCAATGCCTTAAGAAAACCACTTCTTTCTCCATAAGGCAGTATGCATTGTTTAAAATATATCAGTTCCAAAGTCTCTTTACAGATGTTTCTTAAGGCCTGGGGCTCTACAGCAGTGACTGCACATGATTAGAATAATGTGTTTATCCTTTCTAGTGATTCATCTTGTTTCACTTCTTTCCCTCAGGCTCCAGTTCTCCCTAGCCCACTCCAATGTTGGCTTTTTCGAGGTAAGTGGATAGTGTTAAAAAAGCTGAAGAGTAAGCACCTACTTATTGAAATATTGGTATTTCTAAATCATTTGGTTTCATTCCTGGGTGGCTCTTTTCCTGTCCTCTGGCAGCCACCTCTCTGCTGTGGACTTAAAAAGTATATTCTTTGGGGAAAGTTAGCACTCTGAAAATGGGATCTCCTATAGATTCTCTGACTGGTGTATCATACCTCGGCATGTAAGCAGAGAGATCTCTCAAATCATAATGGTGAAATGCACAGCAGTAATCTGAACTGTAGCAGCAGATGGAGCAGTGTGCTGTCTAAGCGGTCTCAGGCCCGACTGAGGTAGAAGCGCTCCATGTGATGCAATGGTGCTCATCACAGGTGGTCAGAATTACAGCAGGGAACAGGAGCCAAAATACTCATCTCAAGATGCCCGAAATTATGTGGTTTGCAAGGGAAAACCCCATCTCCACAGAGAGTCATTTAATTCTGAGTACAATCAATCAGTTCTGAGTAGCTGAGGAAAAAGGATTAAAACCATTCTGGTCCTGTTTTGCTGTTGGTGATAAACCATCTCACAAATAAAGGAAATGGAATGTTTTAACTGAAAATGTTGTTCAAGTGTAGTGAAAACAATTGCATTTTGCATCTCACTTCCTTTGCATCATTCCAAAGACTTAAGCTCGGTTGAAGTTTGGATCTTCTGCCTCTTTTGGGCCAAATAAGAGCTGAAAGCTGAACGTAAGACAACTAACTCCATCTAGGATTAGGGCATGACAGTTCCACTGCCATCAACTGATGACTAACTCAGTTTTCTTGTCTGTGGCAGATCTCTCTTCTGGAAAACATCCTGTCTTACATTTTACAGACTGAAGTCATTCCATCAGCTAATGGTAAGGCTGTGTTTCAAAGATAAAAGCTGTAAGCAGAGTGGGTGATTCTAGGAACTTCTACTGACTTTCTGCTAGGTTTCTAGTTCCTATTAAGCTGAGTGGAAAATGGCCATCAGTCAGGTAGCAGTGGAAGGGAGAGACTGGTTTGTAGGGGTGTAAGTATCAGTTCTCACTGGCACTGTTCTACAAAAACGGGGGGGAAAAAGACTTGGAAACTCACAGTTCCTCTGCCTTTGCCCCACTCAAGGTGGCCTTGATGCATTAGTGACAATCATGTCACTCTAGCCTGCAGAGCTGCCTGAGGCCACTGTGTGTGAAATGTATTCCTCTTTATAAACCAGCTATGGGCTTTTGCCTCCCATACATCTTATTTAAGGCCCTGGAGGGAGACAGAGCTTTATGCCAGCCCACTATACCAGCATGAACTTTGCCTTCCTTAATTAATGGAGACAAATGAGATCAGGTTCTAATGATGCTAAAGCTGTATTAACAATCCCCCGTGTCACTAGGGACAATTCACTGAGTATGTCATGTGTTGAACGTGAAAAGCCTTGGTTTGGCTGCAACTCTCTGTCAAGTGTAAAGCATTTGTAATTCTTTTTCCCCATTGGTAACTGAGCTTCTCTACCTCCCAGAGCTGTTTGTGGAAACTAAGAGGTTAAATGTTGTAAATGACCTAGAGATCTCTGGACAAACAGGGCTGTTGAAGGACAGGTGTTTATTATCTTCCCAATGCATACCTAAATCATTGTGTTTGTCTTTTTTTTTTTTTAAGCTAAACTGTCAAAAGGATTCCCTCTTCCCAATCTGGCCAATGTTACCTTGACAAGACCTCACATTACAATTGTACAGGTGAGATTTTTACACTTTCATGTGTGCTTTTGGCTAGGCATTCATTCACCTTCTGTCTTTACAAGAAACATGCTAGATTTGAAGTAGCTGAGCAGTAAAAAGCTCTGAGTTCAAAATGATCTCTAATAGAAGTAATATCCTATCAGAAACAAATTTATCCTTCTTTGAGAAGAAAAACTAGAACTGCATTAAATACATTACCACAGAGTGATCAAATGCACAGCTTGCTCAGCCTTTCAAGTTGCAATTGAGTGTAAAAACAGGTTTACCTTCAACATTTCATTTGAGTTTGGCCAATAACATTAGGGTTATTGCTATCCATGCAGTCCTGCTGGATTTAACAGGAATAGTTGAACTATGAGAGGGAGGTGAATTTAATTTTGTGCACCTAGTATGACTGGATTCTGTTAATAATTGGCGACAGCAGCCATTAGTCAAAAGTAGTTAGTGAGCTCTCAAAAATATTCTTTGCCTTTTGGTTATTCTCCAAACCATGTCATATTCTGTGCCTCTAACAAAACATTCACACACTTCATTTGAATATTCAGAATGTTGCTTGACAACCAATCAGTACAAGGGCATTGCTGACAGATTAACTCCCAGAAAATGTGTAAGCCAGTTACATTTCTCCACTTGTTTACCAACTTCTCAGTGATTTTCAGCTCTGCACAGACAGTCTAAAAGCCTTGTTTACAGTTAAGCACAAAGGACAACTCAGGAAAAAAACCACAATGTTTTTTTAATCTTGCTTTGCATTCCACATAGCCAGCTACAATCAGCTGTGCAGTCCCTACAAAATATAATTCCTTGGAGTTGCTTTCAGTGGCACTAGTTGCCAACATCCTTATAGGCTAATTATAATGAGGGATTTTAGTGGTTCTGTGAGGCCTTCACATTTTCTAATTGGTCTCCTCATTAGTAAATAGAAGTGAGAGAGGACATAGGAGAATTGCTATAGCCTATCAACATGAATGGAATTCCTGTTTAAAAGCTAGTTTTATTGTCTCCACTTGCAGTCCCAGTTTACTGGTTATGGTCAATAGGAAGAAAAACAATTCTTCCCACTTTTGTTAGATAATCATATTAGACTGATGGGCTGCTCTCAGCAGGTTCTTTGCTCTGTATGCACTGACAATGCAGGAAGCCTTAGGGATAAAGTTTATATTAGATGGCTAATTCTTAAGCAGCTCAAAGTAGGTAAGAAAATAATCCCACCTGGTGATGATTGCCTAGATGATCTTTAGATGTCCCTTCGGTTGCTAACATGGTGCAAACAGATAACACCCAGAGAAAGATGGGGCTCTTTTGCAAAGTTCAAAGGACAGAGTTTAATAAAACTTATTCCTTCCAAGGCTCAACTTTTTTTTCCAATAGATTTTCTGACTTTTAACACCAAAATTGAGTTTAAATTAAAAAAAAAACCAAAAACAACAAAACAAACCACAATAAGAGCAACCAACCAAAACCCTCCTTCATTCTGTAATTCATAGAACTTCAGTGCCTGTTTTTCTCCCCGCAGGGATACATGTTGATTTCTACTGATGTCCACTACAAACCCTAAAGGAGAAGAGAGACCTTTTGCTAAACATGAACTTCAAATCAATACTGTGACTCTGAAGGCTAAAAACTGTTCAGTTCTGCTGAAACGTGTAACTTGAGCTCTGACAAGGGCAATGTCACCCTGACTGGGGGCAAGGGGGGATGCAAAGAAAATGTACAATGGAGGAGAACATAGGACATGTTGACGTTATTTATTCTGGTGTTTAACCAATGCAAAAATGTTTTTAAGATTGATGCTTCTTTTGAAATACACTCTTGCCCATACACTTTCAGAAGGGTGCTGCAGTCTCTCAAAAGGAGGAGAAGCATGTTGTAAAGATGCTGGAAGGGCAGGCATGCCTGCTAATCTGCTTCTACTGTAATGTTCTTAAATAACTTTCTTCTGAACACGATGCACTCAGTATGAAACGAACACTCTCCAGAACCATGTTGGACTGGGAACTGTACCAATTGCAATGGGAACTAAAACCTTAGCAGTGTCTTAACTAAACTCTTAATATAAATCTTAACAAAGATGCAGGAGCAACCCAAGAAGGTAGACAAAGGGGCTCTGCCACTGCCTTTGACAGCCCCTCTCTCCCTAGGGCTCTTCACAAATCCTTTTGTTGGTCATGTCCCCTCTGTTTTTCATTGCTTAGCCAGGTTAGATATATCTGACTCCTTGAATGTTTCTAAGTCTTACGAGTCTCATCTTCCAACATCTTTGTCAATATTTCTCTAGATTGAACTGGTTACAGATACTTTACTTTTTACTTCATTTTGGTACACTGTTTTGTCTTCTTTCTTCATTACTTCATTAGCATGCAAATCTGAATGCACTTCTGCAGAGGGCTTGTATTTTGGCAAAGCCTGTCCAGAAAGCAGGCTTGGGACTCCCAAACTAGCACCAACAGCAGAGAAACAGAGGCTGTGATGCCACATCCCATTGTTTTGCTGCTTTTGTGAGCCCCAAACCACCCCTATGCAAAGCCCCACCCTCCTGGCGTGATGTCAAAACCCTAACCATCCCCACACCTCTTACTCCTCAATAGGAGCCCTTTTCAAGCCAAGACTGTAGAGCAAAAGGGTGTTCCCCTCACACTGAGAAATGCAGGTGATGATGAGGTGCAGGCAGCTTTTGCCCGACTGTAGCTGACCCAACTCTTCCCCTCCACCCGCAGTACAGCGGTATTTGAATATACCCAGGCCAAGACTGCCTGGTCCCTGGGGGAACAGCACATGAAAAACCACTCATTCCTTCCACAAAGCCAGCCTGAAAGCCATACACGGTGTAAGTGAGGAGGCAGCCATGCACAAACCTCTAAGTTCATCCAGTCCAACTGTCTTTGCAATGCCACTGTGCCAACCAAATCATGTCCCAAAGTGCCATGTCTACATGCTTTTTATATGCCTCCAGGGAAGGAGGCTCCAGCACTTCCCTGGGCAGCTTATTTGTAAAGAAATTTTTTCTAATATCCAATCTAAACCTCCCCTGGTTCAGCTTGAAGCTATTTCCTCTCTCTCACCCTAACAATTGCTGTTTGGGAGAAGAGACCAACACCCACCTTGCTAGAACCTCCTTTTGGGTAGTTGTAGAGAGCAATAAGGTCTCCCCTCAGCCTCCCCTTCTCCAGGCAAAATGACCCCAAGTTCCCTCAGCCACTCCTCATGAGACTTGTTCTCCAGACCCTTCACCAACTCCGCTAAACTCCAGTTCCTTCACCCTGGCACGGCCTGGACCTGTACTCCCCATCCTTGCCCAGGGCTGGTGGCTGCCCCAGCATCCCCACTGCTGTGGGAGATGGCCCTGGCAGATTGCTTAACTGGGGCCAGCTGGGGGGCTCCTCCAAGAATTATGGCACCATGTTCTGCCCAGCCTGAAGCATCCTGGCTTGTACAAGAAGCAGCATGGCCAGAAGGACCAGGGAAGCCACCCTTCCCCTGCACTCAGTGCTGGTGAGGCTGCACTGCAGATACCATGTGCAGGTTTGGGTCCCTCAGCACAAGAAGGACATTGAGGTGCTGGAGCATGTGCAGAGGAGGGTAATGCAGCTGGTAGGGGGGCTGAAGAACAAGTCTTATGGGGGGCGGCTCAGGAACTGGGGTTGTTCAGTCTGGAGAAGAGGAGGCTGAGGGGAGACCTTATCACTGTCTACAGCTGCCCAAAAGGAGTTTGCAGAGAGGTGGGTGCTGGTCTCTTCTTCCAAGTAGCAAATGATAGGAGGATGATAGAATCATAGAATCACCAGGTTGAAAAAGACCCACCGGATCATCAAGTCCAACCATTCCTATAAATCACTAAACCATGCCCCTCAGCACCTCGTCCACCCATCTCTTAAACACTTCCAGGGAAGGTGACTTGGCCACCTCCCTGGCCAGCCTCTTCCAGTGCCCAATGACCCTTTTCCGTGGTTGTAGGGAGGAAGGTGCCGGCCTCTTCTCCCAGGTGACAGGGGACAGGACAAGAGGGAATGGCCTCAAGCTCCGCTAGGGGAAGTTTAGGCTGGACATCAAAAAAAAAATGTTCACAGAAAGGGTCACTGGGCACTGGCAGAGGCTGCCCAGGGAGGTGGTTGAGTCACCTTCCCTGGAGGTGTTTAAAAGATGACGGATGAGGTGCTCAGAGGTATGGTTTAGTAATTGATAGGAATGGTTGGACTCGATGATCCGGGAGATCTTTTCCAACATAGTGATTCTGTGAGGAGTGGAAATGATCTCAGAGTAGGTTTAGAGTGGATATTAGGAAAAATTTCTTCCCACAAGGGTTCTCAGGCCTTGGCAGAGCCGGCCCAGGGTCTGGCAGAGCCCCGGTCCCTGGGGGGCGCTTGAAAGGCGGGCAGAGGAGCTGCTCGGGGGTGCAGTTCGGTGGGCAGGTACGGCTGGACTCGGCGATCTCAAAGGTCTTTTCCGACCAAACGATTCTATGGTTCTACGGCAGGAGCGAGGGAGCGACAGGCCAGAGCGAGCCGGGCTGCCCAGAGGCGTCGAGCCGCGGCGGGGAAGGAAGCGAGCGGCCGCCCCTAACGCGGGGCGCTGAAACCGCGCCGATGCGCGTCCCGGCCAGGAGGGGGCGCTGCAAGCCCCGGCGGCCGCCGCCAGCGCCCCGCCCCCTCCCGGAGGAAGTTTGTCCCTCGGCGGCCCCCGTCCGCCGGTGCTCGGTGCTACCGCGGAGCCGCCGCCATGAGCCGCAGCTACAACGATGAGCTGCAGTACCTGGACAAGATCGACAAGAACTGCTGGCGGATCAAGAAGGGCTTCGTGCCCAACATGCACGTGCGTGGGAAGCCCGAAGCGGTGGGGGGTGGCTAGGAGCAACCGGGAGCGCTTGGGGCCTCCGAGGGGTGAAGGGCGGCCCGGCCCGGCCTGGCCTGGCCCGGCCTGACCCGACCCGGTGCCCCCTCGCGTCCCCCGGTCTCTGTGCTCCTCGCAGCCTCGGCTCCCGGTGTCGTCGTCGTCCCACCTCCCCCTCCCCCCCCCCCCCCCCCCCGGGCATCCCCTCCTCCCGGTGTCCCTCGCTCCCCACGCCCCCCCGGCATCCCCTGCTCCTGGTGACCCTCGCCCCCCCCCCCCCCCCCCGCTCTGGCATCCCCTGCTCCCGGTATCCCTCGCTTCCCACCCCCGGGCATCCCCTACTCCCGGTGTTCCTCCACCCTGGGCATCTCCCAGCTCCCGGTGTCGTGTTCCTCCCAGCCCCGCTCCCGATGTGCCCCCCCCACAGACCCTGCTCTGGCGCCTTGACAGTTCTCTCCGCAGGTGGAGGGTGTTTTCTACGTGAACGACCCGCTGGAGAAGCTGATGTTCGAGGAGCTGCGCAACGCCTGCCGTGGCGGAGGTTGGTCCCCGTAGGCCTCAGACCTGTGAAAGGTCTTGCTTGAACATTTCTTGCTGTGGCCCCAGAACCCTCGCTGAGCACCTGGGTTCACACCACGGGCACTGAAGGGACGAGGGTGTAGCAGGAGCAGTGGATGCAGGCTCGGTGCATACGTCATCTGGTGGGGCTGGAGAGGGAGAAAACAGGAGTCAGTTTTGTCTCCTTGCCAGCCGCTGCAGCCTGGTGAGCAGTACAGGGCTGTCGCCTGCAGTTGCAGCGTGTCCTCTGACCAGGCCAGCTGCGTGGCGCTGACTTGCTGGGTGCCTTCTGTAGAATCATTGAATTGTTAAGGTTGGAAAAGACCTCTTAGGATCATCTAGTCTAACTGTCAGTCAAACACCGCCATGCCTACTAATCATAGAATCATAAAATTGGTTGGTTGGAAAAGACAGTTGAGGTAATTGAGTCCAGCTGTACTTGTCCACTACTAAACCACATATCTGAATGCCTTATTTACTCATATTTGAAATAACCCTTGGGATGGGGACTCAACCACTTCCTTGGGCAGCCTGTCCCAGTGCCTGATACCCCTTTCAGTAAAGGATTTTTTCGTATTATCCAATCTAAAGTAAACAATGTGCCAGTGTGCCACATCTGTACATTTTTTGAACGCCTCCAAGGACAGACTCCACCACTTCCCTGAGTGCCTGCTCTCAGAAGTTTGCTTTGGTAGAGGCTGTAGGCCAGTCTTGTCTGTTACTTGTGGGGCTGGAGCACAAGAATGCATCGAGATCTGACAGTTGCACTGCTGGTGACAGACTTCTGTTGCTGTTAGCACAGCTCAGTCTGCATTGGTATAGCACAGCAGAGGAAGGACTCTGGCAAAATATCTTATTTAATCAAACTGTAGACTGTGTATAATGCTAGGTGCTTTATAGCGGGTCGGTGGCTGATACCTGGTTTGCCAGGGTTTTGAGCAACCTTATTAGAAAGTGCTTCATTGTGATTAACCTGGTAAATTATCAGTTTACTCACCTTTCTGTTTGTTTTTTTTTCTTCTTTTGAGGTGCGGGTGGCTTTTTGCCTGCTATGAAACAGATTGGGAATGTGGCTGCATTACCTGGCATTGTTCACGTGAGTAATTGCTCTGAAAATTAGTTCTTTTTCTTTTGCTTATTGCCAGGGATTATTGTCTTCCAAGTGAGGAGTCTGTTCTGAGAAGGGGTAAGGACCAAACCTCTTTTCAGGACAATCTGTGTGTTATGAACCTGTCTCTGAGTAAGGAGTGTTTGCAAGGACAGACTGTGAAACCAAGTTGTCAGAAAGGGAAGCATCCACTTACTTCATTGACTGCCTTTTGAAGTGAACCTTTTTTAGCATTTCTTTATGCTATTTCAGTTTCAGCCACATTTCCCCCACTGCTCATATTGTCTGTTGATTTTGAGCTGCTTCTGCTGATACGGAATTCATGGAAAAGTGAGGAGAGAGCAGGAGGCTATGTTGTTATCTGTATTATAGTTGCTGCCTTCATGTTGGTAGTGAGCCTTCCCATGCAGTCAACACTTTTTTCTCTCCATACATTTTTGGAAGCAAAGCATTAGATATGATGATGATGCAGGAGGAAAATACTAGGCTGTGGCACTTTTCAAGAAGCACTAAGTCCAATGTGGAAAGGATCTTTTCCGCTTTCAATATTGCATTTGTTAATAAGTAACAAATAACAGAATTTTCTTTTTTAAATTGTTTTTCTTGGTGAATTGGCAAAAGTTGTGAATTTCTGGCTGTAGTAAAAGGCAGCTCATCATTCTGTTAAAATGCCCTAGTGATCAACCAAAAAGGGAGTAAGGTGGAATAGTAACAACCTGTTAAAATGGGGATTTTGGCTAGTAGTTTGTAGGAGAGGTGTTACAATCATCTGTCTATTCAGATCTTTATTTCCAAACCAAGAGATTTCTTGGTGATGCAAGGGGACCTAGAAGCACATCATCACACTGAAAAGTACTTTTATTTTTAATATGCGATAACAGTTTAACACACATTGGAAAGTTCCAATTTCTGGCAGCTTTCTGGTTGTCTGGGATTTTTTTTTCCTGTTTGTTTAGTTAGCTGGTGGAGTGCTGTTTGTGGTGACCTCGTCTAAACTTTACAGTCTTGATGTATTTTGAACTTGGAGAGCTGGGTAGAAGCAAGTTCTCACTTTCTTTAATTAGTCATAATATGAAAAGGATCGATAAAAAGCATTCTTTTATAAATTGAAATGACACAGCTTTTATCTTGTCTATCATGTATCATCCTAAAAGGATGACTTTTTCCTGTCTACAATTTGGTCAGTTTTCAATGACACAGCGAAGAAGAGAAAATGCTGACTGTTTTAGGTTTCCATTCTGTAGCATTGAACTCTGTCCTTGTTACATTTACAGTGTGTAAATATTGCAGGTATCTCTGAATGGAACTTGGTAAAAATGAACTCATCTTCACTGTAACGTTTCTGCTTTAAGCTACTCATAAGCTATTCCCTGCTTAAGTTTTGAATGCAAGGACTTTTGAGTCCAGTAAAAAACTAGGTTAGAATTCAGCTGGAGATCACAATTCCCACATTTAGGTGCTTATGTTCCTTTTAAGTCTTCTTGAGATCTGGTCACTAGAGCCAAGAGGGCTTCTCAGCTGACCATGAGTTTACTTCAGAGTGAGATTTGCTCTCTGCTTTGTTTGTCTGTCCTGTAACTGCAGGAATTTAAGTACTTACCTAAACTGATGTGTTTCCTCCATCTACATCTGAACATCCATTCTCCTTTTGGTACATATATTTGCAAATGTGGCAACCACTGCCCCAAGGCAAAACATAACCACAGTGACTCTGTGCAGCA
Organism: Phaenicophaeus curvirostris; assembly: GCF_032191515.1. Classification (NCBI taxonomy): domain Eukaryota; kingdom Metazoa; phylum Chordata; class Aves; order Cuculiformes; family Cuculidae; genus Phaenicophaeus; species Phaenicophaeus curvirostris. The sequence goes on along the minus strand of NC_091392.1, from coordinate 62,793,307 downwards.
CAGAGTTTCATACAAGTTTAACATTTCCTTCATTCTCTTTCAGAGATCAATAGGGCTTCCCGATGTCCATTCTGGCTACGGGTTTGCCATTGGCAATATGGCTGCGTTTGATATGAATGATCCCGAAGCAGTGGTTTCACCAGGTAGGGATGACTGGCTTAACCTGCACTGAGAAATATCTGGGATGGCATAAAAATCCTTCTTGAAATGGCAGGTCTTTACATACAGAGCAAAAAATACATGAATTATATAGAGTTAAAAGTTGCCTAATTCTTGTGCTCAGAATCTTTATTCTTTATGGAGCAGGTCATTACTCTGGAAACACCCCAACAGTACAGAGAGAATTGCCCTTGTGGTTTTGGCTTAGGCTCATAATATCCCTCGGTTTTGAAGGGAGAGTGCAACACTTGGAACTTGGGTTTCACCAAGTTGATAAAGAATTGACTATTTTCTTTGAGTAGTCTTTGAAAACCTCTTTTGAGACTATTTCTACATGTTATTAAAAATGTGACCTTAAAATATGTCTCTCTTTTTAATAAACACCTGGGTCTTTAATTATTGATGGTCTGGAGATGCTTTAGTAGTTGTCATGAAACATGGTATTCATGTTTCAGGTCTGCTTCAGGCAGTTCGAGTGTTCCCGATTGACTCAAAGCCAAGAACTCTTAATCTGCTACCCTCTCTCTGATGCTAGTTAATACCAGAACCTTCCTGTTAAAGGTGGCGTGATTAGCCTTTCACATTAGGCCTTGCCCTGCACTATTTATTTTGATTAAACACTAAGAGTTAAGCAAACACTAAGCACTGAAGTTAAATATTCCTTTTAAGTATTTATCATTTATTATAATTAGCTATTATTTATTCCAGTGAAGATTCAGAAAAGACTTGCCTTCAGGGACTTGCTTTCGAGACTGTCTTACCTCTGAAAGCCATGCTATGATCTGTCACTTTTCTTAGGCAGAAGAACAGGAACATCTTCTCTGCTTCTTGAAGACAATATTTTATAGTTGTATGTACTCTTCTATCTCTGCCTGATGGACCAACTTTGAAACACAGAGCTCTGTAGGCAGTTGTACAGCTATGTCTGTAGAGCATATGCTCGAGACCAGAAAACTGTTGATTTGTTTAAGAGTTGTCAAGTTTTCCTCTGCCAAAATCCATTTTCTTTATTAACTCCCCTGCTTTTTCTACACTTCTAGGTGGTGTCGGATTTGACATCAACTGTGGTGTCCGCTTACTGCGTACAAATTTGGATGAAAGTGATGTACAGCCTGTGAAGGAGCAGCTCGCCCAGGCTATGTTTGACCACATTCCTGTTGGTGTTGGCTCCAAAGGTGTCATCCCCATGAATGCTAAGTAAGAGAATGACTTTGTGCACGCATCACTATAGGGGGCATATCTGGTGTTTATTTTGATGAAAGATTCATCAGTAGGAGACTTTTAAGAAAGAAGAAGTAATTCTAAACCTCTTTCATTCCTTCTGCATATCTGCATTGCCAGGAGAGCTGGCATAATCATCATTGCACAAAGTCAGTTGTTTCTTCCCCCATTTAAAACCTCGAAACAATTAAAAGTTCTTGAAAGGTTCTCATTTCTTCGAACAGAAAATCTCCATGAACATAAAGGTGTTTTTGGAAAGGGATGAGAGAGAAAATAGGATATTCCCTACACAAGAAGGAGGAAAAAGTATTGACCTAGCTAAAGCTAATATGTATTTGTAGAGCTTGATTTTCTTGTACTATTAAGAAGTTGGACTTCTTGTTAGGGGAGTTGGGGACTGATCATAAAATAATTCAAGTTGGATGGGATTTCTTGAGGTCACCTTGTCCAACTCCCTGCACAAAGTAGAGCTAACTCTGAAGGAAGGTCTAATGGCTAAGTTATGTGAGGTTGTTCAGGGTCATATCCAGTGGCGTTTTGAGGGTTTCTTAGGATAACACTTATGTAGGTGTTTGATAATTGCAGGGATTTGGAAGAGGCACTAGAGATGGGTGTGGATTGGTCTCTCCGGGAAGGCTATGCCTGGGCTGAGGACAAGGAGCACTGTGAGGAATATGGAAGAATGCTGCAGGCTGACCCCAACAAGGTCTCCTCTAGAGCAAAGAAGAGGGGCCTGCCTCAGGTAATGTTATGTTTCAGGAGGGGTGGGAGTGCTCCCAGGGTTCAAATGTAAAGGCGAGCAGGTAGTTCTCTAATTATGTGTTTTTTCTTGAAACTCAGCCTAGCATTTCTGGCAAAAGGAAATGTGAGATGGTGGGACTGTTTCTAAATAATTCTGGACGGAACTGTAACGGAGGGAAATGATACTGGGCATATCCAAGGTCCCTGAGGTTTTCATCAGTTAACACTCGGTACTAGAATTCACATTTGTTGGCATTTCCCCATGCAGATATAGTTCTGTTTTTAAGAGATAGGCAAGTTACTTTGCAACTTTTCTCCTTATTTGCTCAGCAAATTCATAGCAGACTAAGGATATCATAATAAGTAGAACCAGCTCATAACTTTGAATTGCAGTTCAAAGGTTGGATTTTCTTTCTATACATAGTATATTATTACTGTGGGTGGAACACTTGAGATGGCTATGCTAACGCTACCATTTGTAAATGTTTCTTTTATACAACTTCTTGAGTTGTGAATTGTGGTGCTGCAAAATTATGGCATTTTAACCTCAAAATAATCTTATGTCCTCAGATTTCACACTCATCTTGAAAATCAGTGGTCAGCTATTATGGAAGTGAAAAAAATTGGGCTTGGAAATGGAATATCTTGGTTTAATCTACCAAAAAGTTGTAAGAACCTGATTAACAAGATGTTCTAACTTCTTTGTGGAGTTATAACCAAGTATAAGACTCTGTCTGCCTTGCTAATACAAATTAAAGATGAATTCTCAATAATCTGTACTATCCCCATCTTTCAACTAGGCCTAAGTAAGTAGGAAAAAGGTGGCAGCACAGTCAGGAGGTCCTGGTCCTTTTGTTTAATTGCAGTCTTCTTCCAAGAGTAAAAATAGTTACAAATCTTAACCAAGAAGACAACGAAGATGATGCTGTATTCTACTTCCTTTCAGTTTATATGGGGATTTTTTTTTTTCCCCAAAAACCTTGCTATGGCGATTTGTCCTCTTGCCTGTGTTCCCATAGCTCTCCCCTGTCCTCCCAGGGCCTAGTTTGTTAGCACTGTCTGATTAGTGTGTTGTGATTGGCAGCTGGGAACCCTGGGAGCTGGAAATCACTATGCTGAGATCCAGGTTGTGGATGAGATTTACAACGAGTATGCTGCCAGGAAGATGGGCATCGACCACAAAGGGCAGGTGTGCGTGATGATCCACAGTGGCAGCAGAGGCCTGGGCCACCAGGTTGCAACAGGTAAGATCTGACTGGCATAAATCCCTGGAGTGAGGTACCTCTTCAGCATGGTCTCATCGTTAACAGTAAACTCCAGCACCAAAGAGCATTTCTTACAGTGTAATTCTGGGTTACCTTGACAGGGTTTGTCTGTGTGCAAACAGTTGATAATGTTCTGCCACAGATTTTGCTTTTGTATTTGAGACAAAGCTGTAGGTTTGACCATCAGACGGATGCATTCAGGTTTAGAATATAAATTAGAGACACCCGTAATAATCTTACAGATTTTAAACAAAGGTAAGAAGTAGTTCAGACTTACTGTTTTTATTTCCCAGATGCATTGGTGGCTATGGAAAAAGCTATGAAACGAGACAAAATCATAGTGAATGATCGCCAGCTGGCATGTGCCAGGATTGCCTCTGCAGAGGGACAGGATTACTTGAAGGGAATGGCGGCTGCTGGAAACTATGCATGGGTCAACCGCTCTTCTATGACTTTTCTAACAAGACAGGTAGGAGCAGAGTAGTGTCTCTTGCAACTATTTTGGTACAAATCTCCTGCTTTATCCCAGACATATGTAACACAGAGTACCTGCAGTATTTAATATGATTTCCATTTTTGTGCTGCTTAATCTGAGTTTTCTGGAGAGACTTGCTTAAAGCTTTAGTCATGGCAATCCATGTAAAACCTCTGAACATCACTGGATTGCATTTGCAGAAGCCACTTAAGCAACATCTTTGAAAGTGTCTTGAAGTGGAAGAAGAGGATACAAGAAAATTGTTTTGACACTGCTGAAGCCATCTTTTCAGAGTTGCAAGAATTGGTCTAGGTAATAATCTGAGAGAATTCCAGCATTAAAGCTCCCAGTGGGCAGATAAATAATCTAGACAGTCCAATTTGGTTGCACCCACCACTGTTGTATTCAGTTCTATTGTGGCTGAATTTGATCGAAGTTTCTTACAAGCCATACAAGTGTTTAGGTCACCGACTCATCAGTAAGCAAATTTGTTCCTCTTAATTCCACAAAAGACTGTAAGTCTTCCACGTGTACACAGCAATTATCCTCTTGTATTTCACATCCTGATTTGCTGTCTCCTTAGGCCTTTGCCAAAGTCTTCAACACAACCCCAGATGACCTTGATATGCACGTTATCTATGATGTATCTCACAACATTGCCAAAGTGGAGCAACATGTAGTGGATGGAAAAGAGCGGACTCTGCTGGTGCACCGAAAGGGATCAACCAGGGCCTTTCCTCCTCACCATCCTCTTATTGCTGTTGACTATCAAGTAAGTTTAGATGTGGGAGAAGGAAATCAGAAGAGAATTCTGCATGAATCGCACCATTTTAGGGTCTCCAACAGAGATCTAAATGCTGTGAGTTCCTCTTTTGAGCTAACAGCACTGGAACCCCAGTGTGATGGCAATAGTCTGCTTGTCTCTTTTAATCTTTGGGACACTGAGATCCCTTTTCTGCTCCACACCCACTGTGGCTGTAAGATCATGAAAGGAAAGGAGTGTGGCATACCTAGGGCAGGCTTCAGTGATGTCCCTTGTCTGTCTGTTGGACACAAATCTGCTGGTCTGTATATTTCAGTGCAGTTAGTTCTCCAGAATCCTTGATACCAGGCACTCGAGGCAAGCAGGGATGCTCTGAGGGAATGAGAACCTCGCCTCCCTTTCCAGAGATATGATTCCTCTCAGGCTTTTACTATGAATGAGGTTTTTAAGGTTTTTCTTGTGAATTAATACCTTGCATCCACAGCTCACTGGACAGCCTGTTTTGATCGGCGGGACTATGGGCACCTGTAGCTATGTTCTTACTGGCACAGAGCAAGGCATGACTGAGACCTTTGGAACTACCTGCCATGGAGCTGTAAGTTGAAAAGTTATTTCCTGAAGGTGTTGGAATGGGACTGTCATCCAGTGTGTGATTCATCATCATACAAGCAGAGAGAAACCATGCCACGTTAAGCTCAGCTCAGGAGGACTGCAGACTAAAGGTCTTCTTTGTCTCTTACTGAGTAGTTTTAACTGCTCCTGCACAAAATTCAGGGGGTGCTGCTTTATATAAGGCAAATGTTAGGATGGAGATGTGGAGAATGAGTTCATTTAAACAAATTCTGATATCTCTAAGGTAACAAGAGGGATTAACTGTGCTGAAGGCTGTCTGTATAAAACTCTTCAGTAGTTAGAAGAAGGTATTTCCTCCACTATTATTTACCGCGTGAGACAGAATGTTTAAGGAAGATAAATAGCTTCCTGAACGCTCAGGTGTTGTGGTGGTTGTGTTGTCAGGTGACAAGTGGTTTGAGTAAAAAACCACTTGCAGACTAGTATGCTATACACACAGAAATTTCTTAGCTGTCATACCAGATGTGTGACTTTGCAAGAGCCCGTTACGTAAAGTCTAAATTAATTTCCCATTCTGTGGCTTACTATGGTTTGTGCTCTCGGCCATTCTGTATTTACTTACAATGTAATAATGTTTCTCTCTAGGGTCGTGCACTGTCTCGAGCCAAATCACGACGTAACTTGGACTTCCAGGATGTGTTGGACAAGCTGGCTGACATGGGCATTGCCATCCGTGTGGCTTCTCCCAAACTGGTCATGGAAGAAGTGAGTTTAATACTTCATTTTCTGAGAGGGAGAAGGGAGTCTTGCTCCTTGGCTGAATGACCCTCCCTGATTTGATTTTCAGTGCTAAATGCTCTAAATATACAACTTATGCAATTTCCAATAGAGCTGTCCAATTTTTTTGAAAATAATGCTAAGTATTCCCTGTCAGGTTTTGGAGTGCATGTTTTTTTTACCCTCTTGCCTGGCGATTGGGATAGTTACTGTTGACCCTGAGAAGTAATTGTGTGAGCATCACAGAAGTAGTTTTATGGATTCTCTTCTAGAGTTGTGTTCTCCCAGCTTTAAACTTACTTTACACTGCAGCTGTAATATAGATGATTAGCAGCGTATGAGAGATGTGCTTCTTTTGAGATGAATTTCTATATTTGCTCAAGAAGAAGAGAACTCTGAATGGCTGGAAAACTTTGAGTATAATGGCTTCCACTTCTTCTGCATCAACACAATGGAATGTCTTTTCTGTTCACAGCCTTGCTCACAGAAGCATGTTAATCATTTGGAACTATACTGTTATGGGTGTTGGTGTTGTACAAACATTTTGATCACATTGAAATCTCTATTAAAGAGCAGCTTCCTTGTCAGAATGCTGGAGGGGGGAAGCTCTAGAGTTAAGCCCTGATTCCTGTCACTAATGGGCAACGAAGATAAGTCTTAAAGGGTGCCTGTCAGGAGGAAGTTGGAGTGACTTCCTACACGATAATGTTGCTTGACATTCTCACATGCTGGTGGACTGGTTTATCTGAGGGGAAACTGAATCAAAACAGCTAGTATTTTATCTGAAATATGGTGAAAGGTTTTTTTTGAAAGCTAAGTGTCTCAGATTTCTTCTATATGTAAGGTGGCCAAATTCTTAACGTGTTCACCTATTTCTACACCCTCAATTCATATGATTCTATTTTTGCGAAGAGAAGAGGGGATATCAAAAGTCTACATCTAACTTCCTGTGACTGGGTTGTTTATACGTTTTCCTTTTTTCTCTCTTCCTCCTCCAGGCACCAGAGTCTTACAAGAATGTGACAGACGTGGTTAACACCTGCCATGCAGCTGGCATCAGCAAGAAAGCCATTAAACTGAGACCTATTGCTGTTATAAAAGGCTAGGAACGGACAAGGCAGCAGAAACACACTGACATCTCCAGGCCTTAAACAAAACTGACTAGAATCATCATCTTCCCACACATCTTGGTCTCTGTAAGATGCTCAGATACCACATCCCTGTTTTGGATACACAACAGTTGAGGATACTTCTATTTTTAATCACTCCTAGGCATAGTTAATGCCACTCTCCATTTGTTATATGGTATTCTTCTCTTGTGAGTAAAGGGCAAAGAAATAAGTCTTGGGGTTTTGTGCAGTCCCTCCCCCAACTACCTAATGATTCCACAGGGAGGACTTCAGTCTTTCCTGAGTTATCACCAATTGCTGTGCTGCAAGACAACCATGATCAATGAAGATGGCACGAGCCAGACCTGCTGTCTCCACACCCGAGTGCCTGGAGCTCTTTCTGCATATAGAAGTACTCCAATATTGGGGTATGGCCCTTCTGGGCAGGGAGAGGCTGCTCTGTTTGCAGATACCTTTATGCATAGTCTGTATTGTGCATGTTTTGTGGCAATTGGGTAAGAAATCTGGAGTTGGGAGAGGTATCCAGCTTAGGTTGGGAGGGACTAGCTAAGCTTGAAGCACAGTCCTTCCCTCTCACTCCACTCAGCATACAAAGCACCTGGTGTACTTGGCTCAGTACCCGGAGGTGGTGTTCCAGAATCTTCTGGAAATGCTAGTAGGACTGAGTTTGTTTCCTAGAGAGGTTTCTTTTGTCCAGTAAAAGCTGTGACTTAACAACCTATAGATGTGTTAATGCAACATTTTGCAAAGTCCTAAGCAAATTAAAAGTTGGATTGGATAATACTGCTGTGTATCTTGCAGCTCTGATTTAAGTTGAGTCTGATTGCAGGGTCAAGCCCAGTGTAATGCGACTTCCAATGTGTCTTTTACATTCATATTCCAAGACTGGAGGGGAAGCTGACCATCCCCAATGGATCATTTGGGGGTTTACAAATAAAATGGGAAGATGGACATGGCAGTGTGTGTGTGTCATGTTTATTCTGTAGCTAGAATGTCTGTTGTCCACTTTAAGGCACATAATACGAGCTTGAAATGCATCCCATTTTGTAACTTCAGCTGATGCATCTTGCAAAGGAATCTGCAGATGGCAGAACTTCTTGCAGGATACAAGAGAAGGGAAATGCATTTGTCTTTCTCAGCCTGCTGGGTCCACCTCCCTGGATAGGGAATGGAGCTTGCCTGTAAGCCTGTGTGCAGCCACAAGAGGGCGGCTGGAGGAAACTAAAACATCGGAGCACGAGTGGAGTCCTGCCAGGGGCTCCTGTGAAAGGAGCAGGTTGTGATTGATTGATGGGCTCGAGCGCCTTTTGATGAAACATACCTCTGAGTTTAGGACCTTAGCTGAAACTCGTTGATCTCGTGTCAGCTCAGCTGAAGTGCCTCTATACAAATACGTGCAGCTTGGGCAACAACCAGGAAGAGCTGGAAGCTACCATGCTACTAGAAAGCTATGATTTGGTTGCCATCACTGAAACTTGGTGGGACAAATCCCATGCCTGGAGTGTAGCTATTGATGGCTACAGGCTGTTTAGAAGGGACAGACCGAGAAAGAGGACCTTATAGCGACCTTCCAGTACCTAAATGGGGCTACAGGGAAGCTGGGGAGGGACTTTTTAGAAAGGCATGTAGTGATAGGATGAGGGGGGATGGCTATAAACCAGAGAGGGGCAGATTTAGACTAGACATAAGGAAGAAATTCTTCACAATGAGATTGATAAGGCACTGGCACAGGCTGCCCAGGGAAGCTGTGGCTGCCCCGTCCCTGGAGGTGTTCAAGGACAGGTTGGATGGGGCCTTGGGCAGCCTCATCAAGTGGGAGGTGTCCCTGCTCATGGCACAAGGATTATAACTAGATGATCTTTAAGGTCCCTTCCAACCCAAACCATTCTATGATTCTATGATCATGGCATTTAACAATCGCTTTGTGCTTATTGGTTTCTTAAGTTCAAATACTGTATGTGATGTAGGTTCAGAAGCAGCATGTACAGTAATAGTCACTGCTGTGAGCTCTTATGGATCTGACTTTACAGACAGTTTCTTGTTTTCCTCTGCTTTCTCCAGTGGAATCGTTCCAGATTGCCACCTCTGAAGTCTCAGACGTGATTGCTAAATTTCAAACAAAAACTATTTGTCTTAGAAATGTGAATTAGCCTCCAGTGACTGAAAGACAAATTGTTGGTCTCAAATCCTCTGCAGAAGTGCATGTTTCGTGCAGAAGTTTCTGTCTATAAACATTTCAGATTCTCTGCTGTGGAATGCCAAGGAACCCTTAAGCATTTCTCAAACACAGTTCTTTCAACTTTTGCTGCCATTGATCCCAAAAGACAAATTTAGTTATTTTACAGTAAGCAGAAATCCCATGTACCACAAAGGTGCTCTCATACGTATGTCTTAAGTCTCTTCTGATCAGATCAGCAGCATTTTTGCATTAGCATTCAAAAATGTAAGAAGTGCCGTCAATTTTTGTTTTCCTGTTGCAAAACCAGTACTAGATTTGATTATATGTTATGCTGTATGGGGGATAGCGCTGGTTTCCTAACCACCTAAAAACATCAAAGTAAAAACGTAAGATGTCTCCTAGTTCTTTCTTTAAACCTGGATGTTCTTCTAATTCAAGTCTGCTTTTTTTTTTCTCCCGCTAGAGCTGTCCACTAGCTTTTTTGTAATCTGCATTTTAAAATATAAACTTAAAAAACAGGTAGGCAGGGAAGGCACAGAATCATAGAATCATAGAATAACCAGGTTGGAAGAGACTCACCGGATCATCGAGTCCAACCATTCCTATCAAACACTAAACCATTCCCCTCAGCACCTCGTCCACCCGTGCCTTAAACACCTCCAGGGAAGGTGAATCAACCACCTCCCTGGGCAGCTTGTTCCAGTGCCCAGTGACCCTTTCTGTGAAAAATCTTTTCCTGATGTCCAGCCTGAACCTCCCCTGGTAGAGCTTGAGGCCATTCCCTCTTGTTCTGTCCCCTGTCACTTGGAAGAAGAGGCCAGCACCCTCCTCTCTACAACCTCCTTTCAGGTAGTTATAGAGAGCAATGAGGTCTCCCCTCAGCCTCCTCTTCTCAAGGCTAAACAACCCCAGCTCTCTCAGCCATGGTATTAAAATTCATATGCTGAAATACAGGTAGGTCTGCAGAAGCATTTTTATAACACCAAAGAGCCAATGTTGTTATTAAACCACTGCTGCTTCCATGGAAGGTTACTGAGGACTCAGAATTGTCTGCTATTGTATGATGTTTAAAAGACAGGTGGATGAGGTGCTGAGGGGCATGGTTTAGTGATTTATAAGAATGGTTGGACTCGATGATCCTGTGGGTCTTTTCCAACCTAGTGATTCTGTGATTCTGTGATGTGCTTCCCTCCCTTTCATAAAGACAGAAAAAGCTTTGGCGAATGATTGTTAGAGTGGTTTGGTTTCTTTTTGGTGGGAAACCATAGGTGGGAGATCCAGGTCTACACGCACTCCTGGAGCTGTTGCACCTCTGTCCAACACTAGGCACCTACCTGTTCCCTGCCTAATTGCAGTCAATTCAATGATCTGTATAATGACCTGCAGCAGAGATTTGCTGGCCCTAGGTCATAGAATCACCAGGTTGGAAAAGACTCATCGGATCATCGAGTCCAACCATTAATGTCTTGCACAGGGTGTCTGCATTGAGTTTGCCTTCAGCCAATGCAATAAACCCAGTCCTTGGACACAGGCTTCTTTTCAGCGAGAACAAATAGCCTACTACACTTATCTTACTCTCTGCTGGAGAACAAGACAGTTTAACTCACAGATTGTGAGCTGCTGCCTCTGGGAAGCCAAAGGTATCATCTCAGGTGGTGGTTTCAGTGGCATCTTCCTTCTCTCTGTGCTCACTGGGCTCACTGCAGCGACCAGTGTTGTGCACCAACAGCGAGCATGGGTGAGCGCTTCCTCTCTTGCTGGGAACTGGCTCTTCGCTGTGCGCTCAGGGGCTTGTGCAGGTGCGGTTCCTGTCACTGTCAGCACAGCATTAAATAGCAAAAAGAAAAGCATTGGTGGGTGACTCTTGCAGAGCCCTCTAAATGCATTCCCTCCCCAGGCTGAAGGGTGCCGCCTGCTGGGATGCTGTGTGAAAGCCCTTGGGAAGGCAGCTCCTCCCGGCAGCATTGCAAATGGTGGGGAGACCCATGTATCCCTTGCCATAATGGATAGCAGAGCTGGGGTGCAGCTGGTGATTGCCTTCTCTTTCACTTGGTTAAACTTTGTGGACTCCAGGTCTCCATAACTCACATAACTCAGCCTCCCTGAAGGGAAACCGGGACACAGCGCGCCCTTGCAGTGCTGTATGCTGAGCTTTATCTGCTCTGTATCTCACACCCCGCTGGCTGGGAGCCCAGCATCTAACCTGTGTCATGTTTATCACCATCCTAAGTCTCTTGGGAGGGTTTTTTTCCCTCTGCTTTAACTTTCTTTTCCCTGCTTTAAACACAGCTCCACACACACCGCTTCCTCCTCCGCTGGTGGTCCTGGGATGGTGTTCTGGCCCAGGAGGAACAAGTGATCTCTGACACATCTCTGGCGCAGGCACCCCCAGCCTCTCCTCCGCTCTCCTTTGTTCCTCTCAAACATAAACACACTTAACTGGCCTCTTCTTTTCTCCCTCCATCCCCCCCTAGTCTTCAAAGAGATCAGACAAAGCAATATCCCTCCTGCAGCATGTGCCAACACGCTTCCCTGCTCGCAGAAGGAAGGTTCCCATTAAGCATCCGACCCTGCCTGTACCTGGCACTTGCTTTGCTCTCTTGAGCCCTGTCCCAGTGTGAGGGGATTTGATTGCCAGCGCCTCTGGTTTCTGGCCTGGAAGGGTAGCAGGGGGAGGCATACGGTGGAAAAGTGTGAGCAGTGCAGCTCCCCAGCCAGGGTGATACCAGGAGCAGGTGCTTTGTCCCTTGCACTGTGGGAGGGAGAGGAAGATGGTAGCTGCCTGGCACCCGCAAAACGCCAATTACTATGCAGTTTTTGGTGGAGTTTTTGTTTTTAATTGCAATACGTAACAGGAGGATGGGGGTCATTCCTGCAGCAGAGGGAGCGCTGAGCAGTGTGTTAGTCAAGGGAGGCGGGGAGCAGAGGACACAGCGAAGCCCCTGAACTCCCAGGACAGATCTGCTGCGCCACCTCCTCAGGCATTGACCCAGCAATTCCCAGCCTGAGCTGCTGCTGCTGCCAGCTTTCAAGGTGTTGAGCACATACCCATCTTACCGTGCCCTTGATTCCAAAGCCCAGGAGGCTGCTTTTGTTCGCATTGTATATAAAGTTCAGAAACCAAAATAATCACTTGTCTTAATTGCAGAGATTAAGACCAGGAAAGGGAAATGGAATCATCTGCCAGCACCTAATTTACTAGTTTAGAAAAAGACACACAGGGGCTGGGCTGCTCTCACATACTGAGGTGTTTGAGTCAGCCTTTTGGTGGAGCCTGTTCCTAAAAAGAGGTGCCAGGGGCAGCCTGGATTGCTCTTTGCCCTATATGCCCCCTCCCCCTCCCAGATGAGCCACAGCCAGCACCCTGCCTTCTGCTTAGGCTGGGCTTTGCCAAGTACACCACTGGAAAGTGGGGGAAGCATTTTCCTCCTTTTTCTTCTCCCTTGGTACTTGAGGAAACAGAGGCACTGACCTCCTTCTTTCCCCCTGCACAAGCTGTGCCTTGCATCAGGGAGGTGAGATGGAAGCCCAGGTTCTTGCCATCTCTCTTCTCAGCCCCAGCGAGCTGGCACGGGGTAGGAAGTCGGGTAGCTCTTCCTTGTGAAATGCAAACCCAGGGAACCTTTTCCCCTGCCACATGTCAGGGGAGAGGAAGAAGAAGTAGATGGGGAAGGGGCCTCTGTGGACACCCAAGGGGAGGGAAGGGTGCAGCTCCGCAGGGGAAGATGTGGTGATGGGTGTGTATGCAATAAGGTACAAGCCCTGATGATTTAAAGCAGCATCTTATTGCCTGAGTCAATTAAGTGGTAGGAGATACCAAACCTGAGCATGCTTATAGAGAAGAGCCGTCCAGGGAGAACAGCAGGCTGCCAGCAGTTGTGAATATACACATTTGAGGGCAAGGCATTAGGATTTTATGACAAAATTTAAGGGGAAAAGGAGGAAAAGCAAGCAAATGCAATATTTGAAACAATGGAGGAGGATCTGGTTCTCCAAACCCTGCCCTAACCTGCATTGTATGAGAGATTGCATGTAGCTTGCCCTTAGCTCTTCTATGTCACCATGAGCACCCAAACGTGCTTCTGCCTCAAATTGTTGCTCTTTGCCCTCCAGGGCAGAGGGAAGGACATAGACCAGCCACAAAAACCCTCTCCAGGCTCTGTGGGAGCAGCATCTCCGTATGGCAAGTAACCGTGAGACTTTTGCATTACAGTCAGGTCCTGGGGTATCAGTGCTCTCCTTCATTTCTGTTTCACTCCTCAGGGAGCAGGCTCCAGCCTGTACTGCCTAATACAATTCCATAACTTCTTGTTACGCCTTTTTGCTGTTACAGGCAGAAGGAAAAGGTGTGTTTCCTAGCTGGAGGAATGCCTTGCCGACAAACCGCCCGGTTACCCAGTTTGTGGCTTTTAAGAATTGTAATCTGTTTGCACTTTTAATCTTAAAAAAAAAAACAATAACCAAGCTGGTTGTTTTATTTTTAGTTTTGACTAACATTATTGTTGGGCTATAATTTTGTGGCATTCACAGACAAGTTATCAAGCTTTACAGTCATAGGTAATAGGTTCCTCCACTGTTTTCCTGCCAAATCCTTAACCGCTTCTTGGATAAGGAAGAAAAAAGTATCACTGTAAATTATTTTTTCCCAGGAGGGTATTTTTACTGTAGCTGTTGCTAAAGGGATGGAGAAAATCCCTCTTCTAGGAGGTTTTTTCATCAGACAGATACAGAAAGGACAGTGATAAACACTTCCTTCTCGATTTTGATTTCTTTTTTTTTAGTATTTTGAGTATCTGCAGGGACAAAGCCCCTCTGTGGTGGAAGGACTGAGCCCTGAGCTGGAGGAGAAACTTCTCCACCCCTGGAAACCTCTTTGCCCAGCCCGAGACATGGGGCTGTGCTGGCAGCAGGGAGCCTTTGCATGCAGGCAGGGCTGTCCAAGCAGCACTGGATGCTCTCCTCCCACAGAAGCCTGCAAAGCTAGTGGGCATTTCCATAGCACAGAAACTCCACAGGGGAAAGGGTCTCGGAGTCGGGGGCTGCAGTACCCACAAGGCAGCCAGCCAGCACACAGAGGGGTGAACCAGGAGGGAGAGAGATCCTTGCTTACTGGGATGTGGCGTGGCAGGAGCTGCATGCTGCTCAGAAGAGGGTTTGTCCTTCGGGTTTCCCCCATCCCTCCTTGCCTCAGTCCCAGGGCTGCAGATGACCCAGTCAAGGCCTCCAAAATTCTTGTTAGTTCAGGAGGCACGCAGGCTTCTAGCTGCTCTTCTCGCCAGACCCCACAAGCTCTTCTATTAATGGTCAGTGGATGAGGCAGAAGGTTTATCTTGATTGAGAAACATGAAGACTTGTTTGTGAGACAAATATTAGTTTTCTTGTCTCTCGGGCAGGAATTCAAACTATTTGATGATTATCAATGGCAGCCAAAAGCACCATTGCTGTCTCCTTTCCTCCCTGCTCCTCTGGCAGAAAGTGAATGCTCTGTCACAGACCAGTTCCTGGAGTGAAAATTTCAGCATAAGGCTGAGGCATTTGGGTACCTCTGCAGAGAGCAGCTTTCCGCACTCTGATACACGATGGAATGGTCCAGCCTATACCAAGTTATTTCATCTTCCCATGTCTTGGGGACCTATCTGCAGATGGGGATAAAAATCACTTCCTTTCCTCTCATCTTTTATCACTCTTTCCTATTTAAATATCAAGTCCTGATTCAGGGACCATCTCCTTCTGCAACTGTGAGCTTGTAAGGTGTTCAGAGGTTCAATGAGCCACTGCAAAACTTAGAAGAGTTTTTCATAGTTCCCTGGCTACAAAGCTGAGCCTCTGAGCTAGATCCTCACCTTGAGTTCAGTGCCAGTGAGGTGCTTAAATTTCTCTGTGCTTGGAGGCATAAGACCTAGACTTATGTGAAATGCTAAATGTGCCACCTCGCTTTTGCCACCTGCATGCGTTCATGTGCTGAGGGACAGAAGCTGAGAGAGCATCATGATGCTCATGGGGATGTCTTAATCCCTCTGTCTCCATCATGAGGAGGACGAAGACACAACCTCTCATTCCCAGCATACAAAATAACACTGAGTGGCTCTGCATCGGTGCAGCCTTGATGTCTCTTTGCAAGAGGAGGTGACATCATGAGAGCAGGCTGAAGCTAGCAGAGGGGTGAAACGTGGACAAGAAGTGCTGGAGGCAGGGGGCAGCCTGAGACAAGAATTGTCCTCTGTAACCTGCAGCACGCCCCGTGCAATGCCCAGGACCTGACCAGGCTGCTGGGGAAAGTCACTGTCGCTGAAGAAAATATCTTGCTGAGCATCCAGGCTCTGCTGCTGCCCCCAAAAAAAGAGCTATCTATGAGGCAAGCAGATCAGTGAAGGAGAAATGGGAGCTTGTAACTGAGTCAGTTCTAATATTAATGCCATCTGAAGAGGCAGAGAAATCTAGAGATTTTCCCACTATACTTCTACAAGCCTGTCTCCCTGAACTTTAGTGTGGAGGAGTGGTGGCTGGGCTGGATGCTGAGGTTTCAAACCATAATATGATGCAATAAAAAAACATACACTGTAAGAGCTGGTGGTTGGCTCCAGCTCCCTCTGCACAGAGAGATTAAAGCTGTGCACAAGGCAGTCTTAAGCAGAGAAGTTCCCACCAGTGGCTGAAAGCATCTGCCCCTGTCTACCCTCCCAGTGAAGTCATTTTCCCAGGGCAAGCTGTGGTGCCACAATGTGGTTTTCCTCCAGCAGATTTTTTTTTTTTTTTTGCTGATAACACATATTTGACTCATCTAGATTTCACATCAAACTCACCAGGGGGTTTAGTCGGGAAAGTGGGAAAGGAGGGACAGCATTTGACTGACATTGTAAGCAGGAAACATTTCAGCAATGCATGTCAGCATGTGGGGTTTCGTTTCACTTTACTTCATGAAGGACTTCAAAAAATCCAGAGATCAAGCCAAAACACTGCACTTTGGGGAAGAAAACATTTAAGGGAGGCCTTTGGTTCCAGCAGGAGAGGAAAACAAAAACAAAACTCTCATGGATCAACCGGAAATTATTTTCTCTTTCAGCTAGTCGTGTTTGCCAGGGAAATGAGAAATATTGTGCTGTAAGCAGTGAGTAGAGCCCCGAGGCCTCCCCAGCCTTGAGTCAGCTGTCGGGCAAGAGCAAGAAGCCCACTCCACCATCTAGGCAGCATGCAAGACCTCTCGCACCGGTGTCCCCTTAACTCAGTCTTCACCACCTTTGTCCACCTTCCTCCTGTTGTAGGGGAAGGTCCAACTTCTGTGGCACCACCGAGGATGAAAGGCAGGATTTAGTCTGTTTTGTGTTCAGCCCACCTTTCACAATACCCCGTGGACCCAACTCCCCCCTCTCCATGCTTGGTGACTCAGCCAAAGAATTTTAATCTCTGTGGTCTGTCTGTGGTTGTAAAATATAATACCAATGGAGTTGGGCTAGTTTATCCTGAAGCCACGAGACTGTTGTCAGAAGAAATTGATATACACTACTGAGAGGAAAAAAGTGCTGCTGCTGGGGAGGATTTGACTCAAGACGACACTTCAAATGGAAATTTCCCTGTTTGAAGTGGATGCATTTTTCATTTGTACACCTTTCATTTCTTTAACACTGCAGGAGTGGGGACTCAGTGCGTTTGTTTGCAGGAGGATTAGCTCCTGCTGTGGCTCTTGTCTGCAGAAGTTTTCCACAAGCAGACCATAGGTGCCCTCACTGCCCACAAGAGCCCTGGAGAAATGGTGGTTTGGAGTGAAGGGGCTTGGGAAGCACCTCAGCCCATGCCCTCCCGCTCTACACCTGCAAGCCAGGAACCCTCCACATGTGATCAGCACTGGGCACAGGATTTCTGTCCTCATAAACACCAAGTGTATCCTTCAGATCAAATCACAGGTCTTCCCCTTCCTTCAAAGACATCTGAAGCCTAAAAGAAGCAGATCAAACATGTAAATTTGAACCAAGATTAATTATACATTTGCAACTGGAGGGGAAAAAAAAAAAAAAAAAAAAATCCATTAAGGTTCATCTGCATTAACTATGCCCAGGGGGGTGTTTCTTTGTCTTTGCATGTGATGATACTTCATGAGATACCAGGTCTGGTTTCACCAGATCTCTGGAAAAGCCTTAGAGGCTTCAGGAAACTCTGCAAATGTGTTTTGGCAGCAGGCAGACAAGGAGAAGGGAAGTCGGCACAGCTTCCTCAGAGCAGTGGTGGAGCCTTTGTTGAATGGCTGGAGGCTACTTCTCTGCTCCCAGATTTCAAAAAGGTATAATTATTACTTGGATAGGGTTCAGGACTCAGAGAGAGCTGCCAGATCTTTCATGAGTTTGTCCCACTGAATCTAGGAATAAAAAAAAAAATAAAAAACCAACAAGAAAGAAAGGAGGGATATAATTTAACTATGTAGGTGTTGTCTCACATCCATAGTGTGCCAGCTAGAATACACTGCTAGTGCTGTCCAATAGCCTGGTTTATACACGCTTTCCCTTCAGAGCATCTGTGTTGTACTATTTTTATATATGTAACCTGGCTGAAATGAAGAGATATTCTCTGAAGAGCTTTGTCCCAAGGAAACTCGGGAAAGATCAGTATCTGATCTTCCAGGGATCTCACTGACTCTCCAAAGCTTCTTAGCTTTTTTACTCTACCCTACAAACTGCCTTTCCTTAAACTTTTCCAAGTAAGTTCTGAGTCAAATGGATTTCCATCCACACTATTCATGGTGTAAGTGCCTTAAACCTTTAGACGTGCCAAGTCACTTTCCTAATCATAGCAACCAAGTCACTGTCAATATCTGAGCATACACTTTTGGACTTTGTTCTCAGTATTAAAAGTTAGGGCTAGCTGAAAAAGAGGGAAATGCTTTCAGAAAAAATAAAAATAAACTCAAAGCTGTCACCATTTTGCAGGCGTGGTTCAATAGAAATACGTTTTTACAGGATTTTCAACTGTATTCTTTTGAACTGAAAATGGCCTTCAGAATGATTTACAGAATAAACATTTTCTTATCTGTAAAACTTATTTCAGTTATAAAATAAAATATGAGATCCAACACAGTAAAACCTGAGACTAACCTTGTAGCTCAGGAACCAAGAGTGGGAGGGGAGAGACAAAGAGATGGTTATAGAACATGTTCAAACCTGTCACAGTGAGAATAGACTTAACCCAATCGCTTCACTCAGTACAAGTGGAAATGCTCAGTACAAGTGCTCAAATATGGAGATGTGCACCCTTGGTTGGAAAATGTCAATGTGTAGGAGTGAACTGCGAGTTAACGTGTTTCTTGTGAAACTGAAGGAAATCCATGATGGAAATCTTTCAGTTACTGACTGCGTTTTACAGTGAACAGATCCCAAAGATCAAGTCGGTGCTCAAAGGAACCTGTTTTTTGTTGACAGAAGATGTGAAAGTAAAAACAACATAGATCCTCAACAGACTTTCATAAAGTGAACTGTGGAGTTGCTTTGAACGTTGACAAGCACTGTATGCAGCTGTGTGTCAACTCAGAAGGGAACTATTTTGAAGGTGGTCATAGCTGATTTTCTTAATCTGTTAAATAAAAACAGCTACAGGCACAGTCTAAGTTTTAATTTTTTTGCCAGACCTCATATCATCCTGATGATTCCCAGTCACTGCTGCCTTTGTCACACCTGAGGAGTGACATTTTATACAGACATTGATATTAGATGTCCTTCTGCCCTGCCCCACGCTCCAAGTCTCTTGTCCCCAGACCTTGGTGCCTGCTGTAGTAGGTGCTCTGTGGCATTTGTCCCACACATGTCTGTGCCCACACTTGTGTGCCAGACTTGATTATTAAACTCTTACTTTGTCTCTTCCAATTAAGAGAACAGTGAAGAAAACTCACTTGTGACTTTCCTAGAGATGTTGTTCTTACCCTGTGCTTCAGCCATGGAAAATCTGACCAGAGACCCCACTTTAGACTTCCTTCTTGGAGAAAAATAAATGAGACTCTGAATGTGCTCTTAGTGCCACCTTCCCAGTAGGCCCACGTGGATGAAACCTATTCACAACACATCAACAGGCATCTCCTTTAAATCGGTCCAAACTCTTTTTTCCAACTGTTCCTCTGCAGATGCCTGCTCTGCACAAAGCCACACTGGCTGTGTTGCTGTCACCTGATCCTCACTCCGCATGGCCATCTACCCAGACACGGCTTCTAATACCCATCACTCCATATGCACAATAACTTTAGGCTTTGTGGTGATGACTAAGATATGAAGTGACCTAAACTGTGACTTTTTCACCAAAGATGCAGATGTGAAATGTGCTCTGTAAAACAATGACCTCTAAAATTCCGGTAAAGTTTGCAGAAAATAACCAATGCTAAAAAGCTTTACCAAAGATAAATTTAAAAGCATTTAAATGCAACTTTTTTCAATCACAAAGCCAACATATTTTGTTCATCTCTGAAAACACTGACCACTTATGCTACAGAGTCATTCAGCATGGTGATGGCATTGCCATTGTCCTTTCAACACAAGCTCTCCCAATACATGCAGCTACAACTTGGTGTCTTCGTGAAACTCACTTTTAGTAAAAATCGAACCAGATGGTAACTGAATGATCTTCTCAGACAGCGTACTATAAACACCATTTAATAACATTACGCTTTATGGGCTTGTTAACTTAAATGGAATTTTTGAAGCTTTCATAGTGCTGCAAAATGCAAAGCTACAGAGCACGCTGCACATAAACAGAGGCAAATGCCTTACATTTGTACAGTTTGTCATGCTAACATGCTGCAGGTGCTCAACTTTGGTCTGTCCTAACAGCCTCCTTGGGATGTGTCACCACTGCTTGCGTGGGACATCACCCCTGCAAACTGGGGGTGCAGCATTACCCAGCTGTGTGAGGAGCACATTACCAGGGCTAGGGTGCTGAGGGAGATGATAATGGAACTTGGCAGGCCTTTTCATAGCTTTTTCCCTGGCTTCAGCAATGGTTTGCATTAGTTAGCAGGAAGGTGCTGATGGCAAGGAGGATGCCACTAGTATCATTGGCACAACAGACTGGCAGAGAGATTTCTTTGTCCCAACCACCCTCACTATAACTGGGAGAGGAGAGGGGAGGAGAGGGGAAGGAAGGGGAGGCACAGGAGACTGAGGCGCTTCCATTCACACAGCAGAAGAGCAAGGTCATGGCAGCACCATGTCTGTCACCAGTTCCTGGTAAAGTGGTAAAGGTGCAGCCTGATGATATTTTCCAGTGAGATGGGGCAGGATCTCTTGGTCTTCCCAGTACAGAGGAGAGAGGAGGGCTGTTGAGACAGAGGGAAAACCTGGGGCTGAAGTAATCCGGGTTTATTTTTTGGCTCTTGGCAGCAGGTGGGCTGAGCTCTGTAATCATCCCCTCCACTCCCCAGCTTGAACAGTCTGCTCACAACTGCTCAGCACTTTGATAAGAAATATGCTTGGAGGTATTTTGCAATGATGAACAAGCAAAGATGAATGAGAAGTGATGGGAGGCAGATAAACGTGGTACGCCTGAAGTGCAGGCAGACAGACCCATCATCATGTAAATGCTGTGGTCTCAGCCATTTTTGCACAATAGCTAGTGGTAAACTCATATTATTTCTTCTCTTCTGAGAGGGGTTAGGCTTTCTTTTTTAATTTAAATTTTACTCATTAAGCAGCTCCTTGCCCACCTCTTGTCTAGCTGCTGCGAGGTATGTCCATCTTCATCAAGAGCCACGTGTAGTGTGATCAGCAGAAAGGTGTTAGCAAGAAGGGGTGCTACAAGTAGGCCACTGTATGCCAAGGACACAAAATGCACAGCCAGGACATGCCCCTGTCCCCTTGCCCCTATAGCAACAGCCAGAGGCATAGGGGCAGACAGAAAGGAGGAGAAGGAAACCATAGAGATGGATGGAGAATAGCAAAATGTAAAGAAAGCAGGCATTATCATTATGACGTAAACTTATATCCACCCCTCTGAAAAACACTAGCAGCATGGAACAGCCCTTCCTTCAGTCCTGAGCTTGAAGCTTTCCATCATGACCAGCAGAGCATGCCCAGTCTGCAGCTCCCTTATTACTCTTTCTAACAGATGTGTTACTGCATTGGGTTGGACATTCACACTACAGACTTTGCTCCTGTCCCATCATCCTCACTGACAGAGTCAGTGCTCTCACTTTCCCTTGTGATGCCCTGTGTGATGTACCCATGGTTTCCAGCAGTTCTCTTGTTCCCAGCATGGGGAGAGAGGAGAGGAAGGAGGAAGAGTGGTACTACTACTCATTTAAGAGAGCCATCTCCTGTACTGGGCCTCCATCTGTGTTCCATGTTCCTTGTCACAGCTCTCATCATGATGCTGGCCTCCTCTTACCCTTCCCACTATTCCATTTTGCTCCTTCAGGATTAAGCCTACCCTGCAGCTCAGCCCCAGCCTGTCCTGCCTCTCATTCCTCCCTCGTGGAGAGAGCAGAGGGGATTGTGGCCAAGCTTTTAAGGGATGCCTGAAGTAAGCAAAGCCTCAAGAAGCAAAGCTGAGTCCTCCTTAAACTCATGGCACCCCTGAGCTAAAAATGCAAATGCAGGAGCACACCTTCATCCAAGTGGAGGAGGAGAAGTATGCTGGGAAAATGAAGAAAGCACTTTAAATGGTGGAAACGTCCTCACTGACTGGTGGTGGGACAAGGGAGGGAGTCATGCCTGAAGCCCTGCCTATTGCTCCCTCTAAGTCCTGGTCCATGAGAGTCATTGCTTTTCCTGTTGATAGGAATGGTTGGACTTTTGATAGGAACGGTTGGACTCGATGATCCGGTAGGTCTCTTCCAACCTGGTTATTCTGTGATTCTGTGATTCTGTGCTATAAAAAATCTCACAGCCTTTTTTATCTCCACAGGGTTTGCCTGCAAATATTAAGTCTTTTTTTTTCCCCAGGAATTAATCCTCCTCAAAGGTGTTGCATCTCATTTATTTCTATTATTTCCCTTGTTACAGCCATGCAGCTGATTTGATGTAGAGCAGCATGCCACACTTCAAAACCACTTTCTTTTTCCCCTTCCCTCTGCCACCCCTGCTCTTTTTCCCATGCACAAACACCACAACACACAGCACAGTGTTTGTAAATCTGGCTTATTTGATTTATACATTACACAGTTTGTTATCAATTTCATTCATTAAGCACCAGTGAGCTTTAATGCCTCTGGGTGTGGGGTTGCACACATCACCTCCGCATGAGTGTTCCCTTGGGATAAACCCTCTGCAGCTGAGTCTGGGACGTCTTCAGTGTTTCTTAAATTTAAAAAAGCTACATCAAGAGAGTAGCCTAATATAGCATAATGCTGGCAGCAAAGCAAATACATAAAAAGACTTTAAAATCCCCTTTGTTTCTAACTACTTGTTCTCTTTGTGATCTCAGTGCAGATGGAAGAGATTGGTTAGGATTCAGTGCTGACAGCTGACAGCTTGGAACAAAAAATATGCTATATATGCCCAGAACCACAGTGCATCAAAATAATATCATGGGGACAAGCAAGGTGCTTTGTGAATAGCATAGCAAATACAGCCTGGCTTGGATTTTTGTTATACGCTCCCAGGCTTCACTGCCCACTACCTTGCCCGTATTTTCAGCCCTTCACCTTCACAGTCCATATATTCATCTTCCCCCTCCCAAATCCAAAATACCCACAAAATACTCCTGGTTTCATCCCCTGGCCCAAGCAGAACAGGCAAGAGGCAACATGTTATACTAGTGCAAAGCACATGTGCTTGCTGATGGCTAGCTGGTGTCCATGAGCTGGCTGACCATCAAGCAGGTCAAACGGAAAAGACAGTCCAGGGTTAATTTTTTCCTCTGTAAGGACTCTAAATAAGCATGTTTTTCTACTCCAATGATTCTGGTGTTCACATGCCCCGTAGGAATTTCATATCTTTGAGACCTCTATCTCCAGTCATATATGAAGTGAGATGGGGAGGTCTCCAAGGTTGTGAAGGCGGAAACTGTTAGAGAAATATGTGGACTCTCTTTTAGGGCTTCTTTTAGCCTGGCTAAAAACCCATGAGCCATACCAATATATCTTTTCATTTTCTGCCCCTGCTAAAACATAATTGATAAAACCTGAGATTCACAGTAACATATGAGGTCATAGAATCATAGAATCATAGAATCACCAGGTTGGAAGAGACCCACCAGATCATCGAGTCCAACCATTCCTATCAAACACTAAACCATGCCCCTTAGCACCTCATCCACCCGTGCCTTAAACACCTCCAGGGAAGGTGACTCAACCACCTCCCTGGGCAGCCTGTTCCAGTTCCCAATGACCCTTTCTGTGAAGAATTTTTTCCTAATATCTGAGACTCATCCTATAGCTTGGGAATCAAGTGTGAGAGGTGAGAGACAAAGAAATGGGCATAGAATATGTTCAAATACGTCACAGCTAGACAAGGCTCAACTCGATCGCTTCACTCAGTATGAGTGGACACTTATTCAAAGATAGACATTTTCTTATCCACAGTTGGAAAATGTCAATATGCACCAGCCCACAACGTATTGTTTGTGAAGCAGTTTTTAGCTAACAATAAAATCACTGTGCTTGAGCACCCATCCTGTTTGCCAGACCTGGCTCCCACTTCCCAAAGATCAAGTCAGTGCTCAAGGGAACCCATTTTTTTGTCGCTAGAAGATGTGAAAGCAAAAACAACAGAGAACCTCAACAGCCTTTCAGAAAATGATCTGCAGAACTGTTGGCAGCACCATATGCAGCTGTGTGCCAGCTCAGAAGGGAACTATGCTGAAGGTGCTGAAGGTGATCACAGTCGATTTTCTTAATTTGTTAAATAAAAACAGTTACAGGCACAGACTGGGGTAGTTTTTTTGTGTCGGACCTCATAGAGTGCTATGTGTCGGACCTCTTGGTGCTACAGCAAATGCAGGGCCATTCCCAGATGGCACTGAGTTCCACAAAAGTGGCTTCAAAGGTTTCGAAAAAGAGTGAGGGAACTCAGAGAGAAAGATGGGTTTACTGGCTGCTCCTCACACCTGTAACCCAGAGTTTTGGGAGTATTGGCCTCTCCAGACATATCTAAAGACATTGGTGGCAATGAGTCAGACTCTTCAGCCACCCAGCTCCACAGATGGGTGTTTTAACCTTGACAAATGCCCTCAGTTTACATGAATTCACCAAGCTATCACTGGAGGGAGCTAAAAAGCAGGTGTCCTGCCTGTTTTCGGTGTCTGCCTTGGGGGTTGTGGCCTCCAGCAGTTGAGTGGCTCAGGAATCTGACTCAGCATGAAACACCACAGCTCATCACCCAGAGCCATAAGCCCTAAACTGGGCTCCCCACCCTCATCCAACTACTGTTTTGAAAAAAAAAATAAAAACTTTGAGAAATTTTATTTGCATTTTGAGGCTCTCTTCCCATGGGTGTTGGCTGAAAATCAGTCAGAGGTTCAGAAGCTTTTGGAGACAGGACGTCTCACACGCAGAGCATAGTCTAAGCTTTGTTTCCACTAGAAAGCAGGCAAAAAAATGCTAATGGGCTTTGTCTTGGACTTGCAAGGTGTAAGACTGCATGAAGCTCCTTGCCTTCCCAGGAAAAGCACAGCAGCAGAGCTCTGCTCCAGGGCCAGTTCATGGATACCCTGGCCTTTCCAGCTTGTACGCATGTAGCTATCATGTTTCTTAGGGAAAAATGGCTCTTGCATAAGCTTTGACAAATAAAGGGAAACCACCTAAATGAAATTTTTCTTGTGCTTTTCCTCTGAAGCATACCAAATAAACCCATCTTCTGCACATACTCATCCTATCTACTCCTGAGTTGGGTTTTAGTCATTGTTCACTTCATGTTTTAATTCAATTTGCTACTGGGCAAAGGCTTTTTCTTCTGAGGTGGTACTTCACTGCTAGGCTAGGACTCTGAACCTTTATTCTCGCCCTCAGCCCAGGTCTGGTAGGGGCAACTATCACTGCATATACTCAAGTGGCTTTCACAGTGCTGGTTGTACCCTGCATGCATGCTGCATGCTCAAACCATGGAAGGACAAGTTCTAACAAGGGTGATAACCAAGCACAGTTGCGACACCAGGATATGGGGCTTTATCCAATGACAAAAGCTCATTTGACTTTAGTGACAGACTTGTTCCTTTAAAGCCTTTCAAATAAGCTCCCTCATCTTTTCCTAGGCCTGCTTTTTGGCTCTGCTTTTTAAATGAGAATTTTTTGAGAGATATAAGAGGTCAAGGCTACTGAAGTGTGGATGCTAAAACATGACCTGTTGAATCCCCACTCTCAGAGAATGGTAGCTCCCATCTCACCGTCCATCTGTTTCTCAGAGTGAAGCAACAGCTCTTTTCCGACCCTGCCATCATCTGCGTCTCCAGAATGCCGCAGCCACCCAAGCACATTTGGGTCCTTGGTCCCTGACCCACCAGCTGGCTGTGGGGTGTGCAAATCGGACCTCAAGGTCAAAGGAATAATTTCACAATATGAATATGAGTGGGTAGGGGAAAGGACATTCTGATGACAAGAAAAGGTGGCCCTTTCACTCCTGAAAAACACTACCAGCCTCTTGCACAGCACACTAAATGAGCATGCTGCTTCCTATTGAGTTTCCAGGGTCTTGGCTCAGGGTAACTGAGTCATAACATTTCAGCCAGTGCTGGGGCATCTTCTGAGCAGTGCCACCTTGTCAGACTGCTTTTAATTCCAAACAAATATTCTTGTCAGTGTGTGCTCATTTCACCAGTATCCTAGCCTGACTCTTCTCTGTATTTGACCCATCATTGACTGTATGGAGATCCATTGAGGTATGAAGAGAGATGTCTGCCTTTAGAAATATCTTCACTCCTCTAGTCTGTTCTCCCAGCAAAGGCAACTTGGAGAACTTTTCCATTGCTCTGTCAGTGGACATGTTCACAGTGAGCTAGTAAAATATATTAAAATCATGTGGGAAATACACAAGAGAGCATTTATAGCAGATTTTAATCTACAAGCACGCCTTCAGTTTGATGGAGAATTTTGCTTATCTTATGTTTACAGATCTTCCAGATCTACAGCTGGACAGCTTTGCAGAAGAGCTAGGTACAGCTGAAATCTTACCATTTTGCTGCTCCCAATTTTTCTAGAACAAATTTACTTCTTCCTCTGTAAACTGCCTGTATGCCTAAGGGTTACTAGTGATGACCACCAGCTGAAGTTATGTTTGTTTGGACTCTATTTTGGAGACACTCACTAAGACCTTGCTCAGCCATAGTGATTGAGCTTAGCTAACTCTAGCAGGGCTCTCCTGTTGGCATTACTTGAGAGTACCTCTTCAAAATGTTTTGGATCTTGTTTTGCCTCCTTCCCAAGTATGTCAGTGGCAAATGTTTTCAAAGATTCTTTATTTTTGTGTGGACGTTCCCTGTTGGTTTGTTCCAGTGAGATAACTTGGCCTTGACTGTTTTACTGTCTGAACAGAACTGTGCCTTCTGGTTTTCTTTGGCCATGTTATTGACAACGGGTAATACAACATGAAAGGACTGTGGATGGGCTTTTACAAAGAAATCAGCTAAATAGCTATTAGAGGATTAAAAGCAATCCCATAGCCAGGATTACACATCTTTAAAATGCTGATAATATCAAGGAGCAAATGGATTTCTAATTTAATGTCAGAAGAGGGAAGACTTCAGATGTGTGGGTTTTTTCACATTTGATAGAAAGATTAAAGTGTCTGCATTTAGTGTGCAGGAGTCTGATAAAGCCGTAGCATGGTTGCCTAGGGATATTAGTGTTCACCTTTCTTGTAAACAGTTACTGCGCCACATGGAGAGAATTCTTCTGGTCAACATTTTTATTAAAACTTCAATTCTTATGGTGACAAGTTGGATCATTGTCTGCTTTCAAAGCCTGATAATGATACACTTTAGAAGCTTTGAAGAAAACCTTTGTCTAGACAGAAACAGCTTAATAAAGCTTTTGAAACATAGTCTTCACTTTAAGCCTTTGTTGATGCCTGTAGGAAGCACTGACACATATTTGGGAAATCTTGACCTGTTTCCTCTTTCCTTGTGTTAAAAGTGTGCAATAGGTTTGTAGGACAACAGGAGCTGTGAGAAATAAAAATGTACAATTTTCCTAAGGAGAGTGTTTCAACCTGTGACAGATTTTTCTCACAGAAAGAATTTCCCTTTCATCCAGAAACTCATTTTCCTTTAAAATTAAATTAAGCTACATGTGATATTCTAGCTTGTGCATCTTCACCACAGAGGCTCGATTGGGATATATTTTAAGGACATCTCCAGAGCTGATAAAGTTGCATAATCAAAAAAAAAGCTACAGTTTAATGGAAAAGTAGACTTTCAATCAGTCTCCTTGACTAGAAGTCCGCAGGCCTCTTCCAGGATATTATTTCACAAAATCCAGGTTTGGTTTTGACAGTAAAGTATTAAGGATATACAACAAATAAACCAGTCCCATCTAGATGTGCAGCAGATCAGCCCGTGTCTCATATGCAAAGAGTTACCCTACAGCGGTGACGGCCAAACACAGGCCCACAGTGTGATGCTTTCCATTCAGTTAGATTCCCCTTAAGGAACGTCCCAAAGTGAGGTGAAACTGAATGGGGACAGAGCCACAACCTAGTCCACTTCTGATCACAGAGAAGGTGGAATGCTGCACCATCTCTCTAGCATTTGGAAGTTAGACGATTATGTCTCCTGGAGGGCTCAAACCTTTGTGATTTGCATCTGACCTAAAAATTTGTTTGGAGTGTTATCTGATGTATCCCGCCCAGGAAGCAACGGTCATTCTGGTAACTTTCATTTTTAGTAGCTCAATTTGATTTGGCTATTTATTGTCATTATATATATTAACTGCCTTTTCATCTTCAGAGTGCTTCACAAACAACATGTTTCGCAGAATTTATCTTAGGTACTCTGAGGAAGTATATGGTTTTTTTCTTTCTTCAGAAACCACAAAGGAAAGAAAAAAAGCCAAAAAATAATGGATCCCAAGCATTCAGACCCCTATCTTGCCCTTTTTCCCTTTCTCAGATAAGAAATACAAACACTTAGGCACCCAGAAATAGGTGCTTTGGCTCTGTATCTGAACTGTCCAGGTGAATCATAGAATAGTTTGAGTTGGAATGGACCTTAAAGATCATCCCGTTCCAACCCCTCTGCAATGGGCAGGGACACCTCCCATGAGAACGGCTACTCTTTGGGTCTGGGAAACAGACCCTGCAGAAGGAACAGCCAATAGAAAAAACAAAGTAGTCATCAGAAAAGGAAGCTGGCTACCATGGAAAGAATAAAGAATGAAGCCTGTGACTGCCATGGACATAATATTTAAAAGCATAAAAAAGTTCAGAGTAGTCTAGAAATCATCAGAGTACTTTGATACCAGATAATATTGATTAGATGCCCACAGCACAAATTTGCTCCTTATCTAGATTTTAAAATCCAGATTAAAAATTTAGTTTCATAGGTAGCAGCTTGAATTTACTTCCTACCTATTTTCTTTACTCTTTCCTGAAAACTCATTACTCCTGCAAGTAGTGCATTTGTCATCAATTGAAAGTGAGGAAAAAAAAAAGTCAGGTCTAATTCATTTCTTTATTTAAATGAAATTTATGGACACATTTTGAGGTATTTGACCAGTATTTGTTCTCATTTAAACACACGTAGTTTTCAAGTGTTCAGTTAGCATGACATAAAGGAAAGACATGAAAATACAAAACCATTTCACCAACATGAGGCTAAAAAACCCAGAAATTCCAAAGGCTTTTACCCTATATATTCAGAATGGGAATTAAGCACACAGCTAAATTATATTTAAATCCAGCCTTGGAGAAAGGAAGATTTTAGAGCAAATTGGAGAAAAATTCTCATTCTAAATACACATGGTCCAAATTAAAGGTATTCCATAGGTTTTGAGATACTAATTTTAAAAGGTGTATTTTTTGAAGAAGTAACGCAATATTCTAAACAAAAGGAGAAATGCCTACATTTTCATGCCAATGTAAACTGATACACTCAATGTTAGCCTTTTCGTACACACCAGTATCTAACCACTACAGGAACATATTTCTAAGCATATAACGTCTGACTTGCCAAAAAGTTGCAATCAAGACTGTTTTGTCCACAAACTCAGTGTTCAGAAAAGAAGAAAAAAGGCTGGCAACAATTTGCCAGTGTCATGAGTGGAGCTTTGCTTTTGAAGGTGCAGTTTTACACAACTCTGTTTCCCTCTTCCTAGCACTGATTAGACTGGACGTGTCAGATTTTCTTTTCCTGAAAATTATCCTGCGAATAATCACCAAATAGCTGGTGTCCAAAGTATGAGTTGCTTCTTTCACTTCAGAAGATGCCTTAAAAGAAATTAATTCACAAATATAGCTTTATTTAAACTTGTAAAATTGTCTTTTCAGAAATAGAAGTATTTCTGTGAGGGTTTTTGGGAAAGACATTTTATCTAAATCTTACCTTTCTCAGTCCGAGTATTTACAACCCAGGGCATCTCAGGTTAGCAGCCAGGAAAAAACAGACAATAAAATTTACAGAAGGAAGCAGGAGAAAGGGGAGGGTAATTTCCTGAAATAGTTTTATCTGGTTTTGTTGTCTCAGTGAGTGAAAGGCAAAAGAAAATAGACAAACAGAATAAAAGTTGAATAAAAACTAGAATGCAAAGGTTGCATCAGTTTTAATAATCCAAGGGCAGTTTAGTAACACAGCTGAAGCAACCTGAGAGATATCTGTTTTCTTACAAATGATCTTTTGGTTTGGTACAAACAACATTTAAAGTCCTTTGACAGATTGAAAATACCTTTTTTTTTCCTTAGATGTTTTTCCTTTTCCTGGTATTAATTTTCATCTGTAGAAAAATCCCCAGGGCTTTAGATTTGGTTTTCAGCTGAACTTCGATCTTTCTCAGAGGCTGTTACCTAGCTGCCCGTCTCCTCAAATTCACTGTAGGGGGATGAAGCTGAAGAGGTTTTAGACTCTCCATCACTGTAGCACTCCGGTGAGGGACCAGGACTGGGAGCTTCTGGTAGCTCCTTGGCAGAGACCGTTTCCTTACTGTTAGACCCTAAGGGATGGCAGTTCAGCAAGCTCTGCAGGTGTTTGATGTAGCTTATTGCAGCTCTCAGGGTCTCCACTTTGCTGAGGCGCTTGTCAGCAAATTCCTTTGGCAGGTGCTCTCTCAAGCGTGTGTAGCCTTCGTTCACGCAGCGCACCCGCTGCCTTTCCCTCTCGTTCCTCTTTCGAATGAAGGCAGGCTCAAAGGAATAGTCATAGACACCCATGTAGCCAGGGAAGGGGATGTAAGAGATGCGACCTGTGTGGCTGCCATAGGCTTGCTCCCAGTAAGACGGGTCCAGATGGAAGGGAACCCCAAAGGGCTCTCTCAGGGGGACTCCATGGGGATGCACATGGCCGTTAGCCAGGGACACAGCTCCTGGAAATGCAATCCTGTTCAACAGTCCATCACCATCTTTCTTGCTGCCCATGCTTCTTTTTTTTTCTCAACTGTGGAATGTCTGATCTTCAATTTGGCTTCCAAATCTTGTATCAGTCCAAGCAAGGAGGAAACATTTGTATAGGTACTCTGCCCTGCAGGCTGCAATTTCCTCCCCCGGTATGTAAAAGCTCAGATCTGAAAGCACTGCTGACAACTCATGAGGTCCACTCTGTGCCTGGAAATCAGCTCTAAGTCTTGTTGTTTTTATAGATGTAGAGTGCCAGCTAATTTAAAGACAGGTTTTGAAGACCATCACTCCACAATTTAAACCCTTCTTTTCCTCTGATCTTCATATTTCAAAAGATAATAAGAAGGTTCCTGTGTACTTCTTTTCTCTCCTCTTGAAATTATGACCGTAAGAGTTAATGCCAAACATAAATAATCTTCCAGGCTCTAAACACTTCTCATGTATTGCAATCCACAATATCGTTTGATATAATTGTCTCCAAAAGATGGGTAATTTGCAAAGTTTACAGGGATCTTCAAAGTTCTGGCAGAACTCCTCCCTTTCAGGAACCAAGGCTCTTCTGTCATCTGAAAACTACCCAAAGGCTTTTCACAATGAAATCCAAAAGACAACTGCAAGCTTTGTTGTTTCGGCTGTTCTGGTCTAACTGAAACAGCTCACAAGCAGTTTGCAAAACTTATATAGCATGTCTCTAGCTTTCTGGGGAAGCTGAGAATCTTCAAAGGAAAGAGTGCTCTCTTGTGGTTGCAAGTCTTGTCAGATCAAGAACGCATAGGTGCAAGCATAAGATAACTGCTTTCTTCGCCCAAAGAGAAGTGTGAGTTTCCCAAACTGAACACGAGCATTTTCAAAACTATTTTGATCATGTTGCGTGTTTCTGCTCATTGCAGGAATATTCTGGTCAACATGAAAAGCACCTGCCTCAGATAAACAAATACAAAGATGATGCCCTGGTTGGTCCCTGTGTGGCTATTACTAGATGTCTACACAAATATTGGCTTACTTGATGGACCTTACACATTGTTTTATTTGGGGAATTGACAATCCCTCCTGACTGTGCCAGATCCTGTTCTTCATTTTCTGGTTTGCCAGCAGCTTGCCAAGGAGAACAGGTGGACAAAAGATAAGAACTTTTCAGCAGTATAAGGGCATAATGTCCTCATCCATGCCTGTCCTCTAAAACAGCCTGTCGGGATCTTCTTCTGTGGCTACTGGAGGGTCTTGGACTTTTTTCACATTGTTGTTCAAAAGCTCCAGAGTTTTTTTCTTTTTTTTTGAAAAAAAATATGTTTTTTTGAAAACATATCTTCACAGTTAACTGAATTTCTTTTTCTTTTGCCACCAACAGCTTAGGGATTTGAATGTTTGGTCTGGGACAGCTGTGGGAAGGAACGGATATGAAAAAGTACAGGCATGTAGGCTCTATTAAAACTATTCTTTTACTCAAAGTGAAAGTTTCCACCCTGTTCAGTCTTTCATGCCAAACTGCCTCAGAAGCATAAGTAACTGAAACAACATCCTCCACTCTGAGGAACATGTCTCTGCTGAGTCAGAAACCAGCAGCAATGATGTCAGTGTGCACTTTTAAGTCAGTCTTTGTATCTTTGCTGACCTATTCTGTGGATTCAAAAAACAATGGTAATCTTCAAAGTATGATGAAGATGCAGGCAGATTGTTCCAGATAGACATAAGCGAAAACAACCCTGGACTCTGGTTTATGCCAGCGGCAGCATCAGCACCAAAATGGCTCAAAAGCCATGGCAACTATCCACCTACTTTCTCCTCTGTCACCAACATAGCCTAGCAAGAGCTGGTGTTTGAGGCTGAAACTTTTGTAGCATTACCTAAGAATTAGCTGATGCATTTCCTGAGGGGCTGAGATCTTTTCCAGTCAGAACTAAATGTCTTTCTAAAATATGTGCCATAGCTGAGATTGAAGCAATTGGTGTCAGGCAGGAATTACAGGGGAACAGCCAGTATATGCAACTAATTTCTGATCAAACAATTCTTTCTTTTAAAGTGTCTTTGGAAACAGTTGAACAATATGGGCTTTTGAATACTGCTGGCACTATAAACTTTGCTATCAGAAAGGTCTCCAAGTAGAAATGTTTTCAGAAATGAATGCTTAAATGAAAATAGCTCATTCCCTGTAGCACTGAGGTAGGCCAGGACTTAAAGTTCCCTTAAAATAAAAAGGATGTTGGTCTCTATGCAAATATCTGAAGTAGGAAATGGACATTTGATTTGTGTCATCATTAGATTTAAAGTGCTGTTCTCTGGTGGTATTCCTGTAAGCAAATGGACACATGCCTCTTGGGGTTTCTCAAGTGCCAGAATGTTTCACAGCTCTCCATGACCTTGCCAGAAATCTAGCTACATTCAAAAGGGTTATGTTTCAGTTCTGTCTTGCAAATGCAGTATTCCCTGCTGCCAGACTCCTTTTCCATGTTTACTGTAAGTGCAGGTCACCAACACTCCCCAGAGTGTCAGAATTGCGCCTGTGCTAAACAGACATCCACTCTTCCTACAGAAAAATCCATGCTGTACAGAAATACGTGAAGAAAAATCACAGGTAAACGTTATTTGTTAATGTCTGCCAAACAGACTCTGCAGTCTAATTTTGTTTGTGTGCAAAAGAAATAAGAAAATAAGCCACAGGCTTTTGTTGAACATCGTATCTTGTTGACAATCAAACGTTACTTGCTCCAAAAGGGATTTGCCCCTGGGCAGGGAGCCAGCACAAGGCCAACACACCTTACGTCCCATAGAACATCCTTGTTGAGAGTGCAAGCAGGATCAAAGCCATGTATCATCCTCATACCAACATCTACACAAAGCAGGGCCTTCTCAACACGCCTACATGTGCAGACTCGGTGAAAGTAGCAGGACTGGCCCACCCAAGGGAAAGGCTAATACGCATTCTTTTTAATTT
This sequence comes from Phaenicophaeus curvirostris, assembly GCF_032191515.1. NCBI lineage: Eukaryota > Metazoa > Chordata > Aves > Cuculiformes > Cuculidae > Phaenicophaeus > Phaenicophaeus curvirostris. Next base: position 62,759,649 of record NC_091392.1, on the reverse strand, counting down.
TAAGAGTAGGTAAACACGATGTAGATAATGTTACTCTTCTAAGACAAGCCTTTGATCTTCTTTCTTACACTGTTTCTCCAATTAACTCTTCTTCACACCTTTGCCTGGATGATGCTTTGACTCCAGACTGCAAAATCCTCCATGTTGATACAAAGCAGATGGCGTGTTTTACTTTGCAGGTGGTACAAATCAGGCATTATTCACTGCTCTACAATGGCAGAAGTTTAGGTGCAGCTCTCGCTTCTAGCCGTAGAGCCGGAAAGACATGGTCTGTGTGAACCTCATGAGGTTCAACAAGGCCAAGTGCAACGACCTACTCCTGGGGTGGAGCAATCCGTGGTTTCAGTATGGGATGGGGGATTCTTTGATTGAGAGAAGCCCTGTGAAGAAGGACTTGGGGGTGCTTATTGATAAGAAGCTTGACATGAGCCAGCAATGCATGCTCACAGCCCAGAAGGCCAACTGCATTCTGGGCTGCATCAAAAGAAGTGTGGCCATTTCATTCTGGGACTATCAGCAAAACAGAAGTGGTATATGATGAGCCAATAAAATGTGGAGAGAAAATTAATTTTTTTTATGTTAAAATGGCTGGTTTCAATAATTAGTTTTTATGTAATCTTTATTCAATGTAACTCTGCTTCCTCATGGTTCCACAAGTCTCCCTTATCTTTTCAGTACATATCCAGGATCTGAAGACAACTTGAAACATAGCTCATGCTTGACAGTAGGAAAAAACACTCTTACCTGTGTATGGCTATATCCAATCTGGCTCAGAGAGCTGAAATAGAACAAGAATTTCAGCACCAGGGCAGTTCTGTGGTAGAATTACATTATCACAATTGGCATTAAGACAAGATAAGGGCTTGGGATAACATAGCATTTCAGGGTAGAACTGAGATGCATCGAATATAACTGTGAAGTTGTAAGGATGACTGTAAATGACTGTAAGGTCTCCAGTTGTCTACTACGTACTAGGAAAAGCAATGCGAAGCGAGACACCTTGGGGCTTGTAGTCATTTGCTGGTGTTTCTAGGAAAGATGCAAACAGCCATGGGAACACGTGGTACTACGTTCATACAAATAAAGCACAGATGACCCCCCTCCTCCGCATCACAGGCTTATCAGTCCCCCACAACCTGAGGACTTGATGAGTTATTTCTTAACTCAATGAAATAATGTTTGTGAACAGATTCAGATACACTCAGTCATGGTTAGAGTAAGGATTAGTGGAGAATAGGAGAGGTTGCACGATATGTCGTAAACTAAATAAGGTCAGTTTTTTGGTCAACAATGACAGAAACCTGCTCTTATTTTGCCTAAATGCAATCCTTTAGAAGTTATGTATTTACATGAAACTAACTATTCAGGTCCCAGTTACAGGCCATAGACACGGAGAGGGAGCTCCAAAGGGAATTCTGCTCACACATCTCCAACACCTACCTCAGGACAGGATAAAGCTTCCTGTGGCAGCCTATTTCTCTCCTTCAGCCTTCAGAGAAAGCTTGAAGAACTTGCACACACAAGGTGTCTAACTTTCTGACAGCTAAACCAAATTAAGGAAAGCTTGTTTCCACCCCTGGAAGAACTGATGGCTTTGTACTGAACTGGAACGACCCTTCTAGATCCTACCTAGATCAAAAGGTAGCAGGCAGAAAATTACCTTAAGTTTCCTCCTGTGAGGACACCCTGTCAAGGGATGCCTTGTTTAATGCAGCAACATTAAAGTGCCAGGCATGATCAAATTACAGAAGCACATTACGGTGTTTCAGGAAATAGCTGTTCAACCCAGCATTTAAGGAACGTGTAGATTGATTTGAATGTATATGTGATGAATATCCATGTCACAGGCAAAAGTGAGCAACAAAACTACTTGTGCACATCCCGAGATTCCTTTGCAGTGTACTTTTAGCTGCAATTGTACATACGAGACATAAAATCACAGGTAATTGAACAGCAGCTTATGTCCAGAAGGTAGCTGGGGAAATACGTGGTTGTGGTACTGGAGGCCATGAAATGCAACCCTCTAATGACAGGATGTGGTGAGAAAGCCGTGAGATAGCTGGGACTACTGTGTGGAAAAACAGAAGAGACTGTTGTGCCCTTCGGAGACAAGAACCATGTTAAACCACAGGCTGAACGGCAAGGGCTTTCACTCAGCCAACCAAGCCAGGGATTACACCTTACAGCTAGAGAGTGCCAGTGGAGATGCTCCTTCTCCAAAAGGGGAGAGCCGTCGTATACCTGGGCAGCTCCCAGGTCTGCTCTCCTGCCCCAGTGGCCCCCAGCCCCGGGCTAGAAATAATCTGAAAATCATCTGGAAATAAGGTGGGGAGGTGACAGTGAAAGGGGTTGAAACACTGCCTAGGCTGGCAGATAAGAAGCTCAACATGAGCCAATAAGGTGCGCTTGCAGCCCAGAAACGCAATGGTTTCCTGGGCTATCAAAAGAAGTGTGGCCAGCAGGTCAAGGCACGTGATTCTGCTCTTGTGAGACCACAGCTGGAGTACTGCAGTCAGTTCCGGAGCCCTCAGCACCAGAAGGACATGCATCTGTTGGAGCATATGCAGAGGAGGGCCACAAAAATGATCCAACAGTTGGAGTACAGCCCATAGAAGGACATGCTGAGAAAGCTGGGCTTGTTCAACCTGGAGAAGAGTCTCAAGAGACCTTACAGCAGCTTTCCATACTTAAAGCAGGGGGGAGCAGGGGAAGGAGGGGGAAGTGGTGCAGGAGAGCTGGGGAGGGGCTCTTTATCAGGGATTGCAGTCATAGAAGGTTGTGGAGGTTGTGGAGAGGAGGGAGCTGGCCTCTTCTCCCAAGTGACCAGGGGACAGGACAAGAGAGAATGGCCTCAAGCTCCACCAGGGGAGGTTCAGGCTGGACATCAGGAAAAGATTTTTCACAGAAAGGATCACTGGGCACTGGAACAGGCTGCCCAGGGAGGTGGTTGAGCCGCCTTCCTGGAGGTGTTTATGGGACGGGTGGATGAGGCGCTGAGGGGCATGGTTTAGTGTTTGATAGGAATGGTTGGACTCAATGATCCGGTGGGTCTCTTCCAACCTGGTGATTGTATGATTCTATGAATCATGGAATCATAGAATAGTTTGGGTTGGAAGGGACCTTAAAGATCACCTAGTTCCACTCCCCCTGCCATGGGCAAGGACACCTCCCACTAGATGAGGCTGCCCAAGGCCCCATCCAACCTGGCCTTGAACACCTCCAGGGATGGGGCAGCCACAGCTCCCCTGGGCAACCTGTGCCAGTGCCTCACTGCCCTCATTGTGAAGAAATTCTTCCTTACATCTAGTCTAAATCTGCCCCTCTCCAGTTTATACCCATTGCCCCTCATCCTATCACTACAAGCCTTTAAGAACAGCCCATCCCCAGCTTTCTTGTTGCCCCTACAGATACTGGAAGGTCGCTATAAGGTCTCCTCGGAGCCTATTCCTCTCCAGGCTGAAAAACCCCAACTCTCTCGGCCTGTCCTCGTGTGGGAGGTGCTCCAGCCCCCTGATCATCCTCGTAGCCGTCCTCTGGACCCATTCCAACAGCTCCATATCCTTCTTATGTTGAGGATATGACGAGGGGTAACGATTTTAAGCTTAAAGAGGGGAGACCTAGGTTAGATATTACTTAGAAATGTCTTCCTGTGAGGGCGGTGAGGCACTGGCACAGGTTGCCCAGGGAAGCTGTGGCTGACCCATCCCTGGAGGTGTTCAGGGCCAGGTTGGATGGGGCCTTGGGCAGCCTGGTCTGGTGGGAGATGTCCCTGCCCATGGCAGGGGGGTTGGAACAGGACGGTCCTTCACCACTCCATGACTCCATGATTCCCACCCCCGCTGTCTTCCCGCAGCCGGGAAGGGGCCGGGCGGAGGCGGGTGGAGCGGCGGAGGGCGGCACCGCTTCCTGGACGTGCGGCGCGCGCGGCGGCGGAAGCGCCTCCCCCTCTTCCCCCCGCCCCGAGTCGCCGCCGCCGCCGCCGCCATCGCCCCCCGCCCCCCCCGTCCCCGCTCCGCGCGCGCGGCCCCGCCCCTGAGGCGGCGGCGGGTGCGGCCGGGCCGGGGCCGGGCCGAGGGGCTCCCGTGCGGCTCCGCCGGGCCCCATGCACCCCAGGTGAGCGCGGCCCCGCGGCTCGGGCCCCGGCGGGGAAGGGGAAGGGGGGCCCCCAGGGGTTCGGCGACGGACACCGCCGTCGGCCGCGCCGCTTCGGTGCCGCGAAAGGGAGGGGAGGGGGGGGTGCGCTGGGTATCGCCCGCCTCTGCAGGCGCTGGGGCCGGGGGATCTTTGGGCGGGGGGTATCCCTGCCCCGGGAGTGGGGGGATCCCAGTCCCGGGGGCAGAGGAGCGCGGGGATCCCTGGAGCAGGAAGGGATCCCTGTCCCGGGGGCAGGGGAGTTGTGGGATCCCTGGGAGTGGGGGTGATCCCAGTCCTGGAGGCAGGGGAGCAGGGAAGCATCTCTGTCCCAGGGGCAAGGGAGTGGGGAGATCCCTGTCCCAGGAGTAGAGGGAGATCCCTGTACCAGGGGCAGGGGAGTAGGGAGGGATCCATGTCCTGGGAGCAGGGGAGATGGGGGAATCCCTGTCCCTAGACAGCCAGAGCCCTCACCCTGCTCCTGCAGAGCCATTCCTGGAGGCATACAGGGTGGTTGGCAGGGGTAGGAGAGTGTAGGATGCAAAAACTGATCAGAAATGAGGTGAAAGTCAGCTATTCCATTTTTGCTGCTCAGATCTTAGGGTTCACTTGGGTTGTTTTGGTGTATTTGGCCAATTTTTTCAAGGTTGGTGGTACCTTTCCTTGCTGGAATGGCAATCCAAGCTCCAGGTCTCCCATCAGTACTGCAGAGCTCGGGCCTTTGGCTTGCAGAGGGTGTGTGAGAGGCTCAGGTCAGCATGGAGGCCATTTGGTCCTGTTGCCAGGACTGTGACCACTGTGGGGGCAGCTGGTCTTTCTGGCCCTACAAAGCGTTGCTTAGAATCATAGAATCACTCAGTTGAAAAAGAACTTTGAGGTCATCAAGCCCAACTATACCTGTCCACTAATCATATCCCTAAGCACTACCTGTCTTTTAAACACTTCCAGGTGTGAGGGATGTGGACTCAACCACCTCCCTGGGCAGCCTGTGCCAGTGCCTGGTAACCCTTTCGGTGAAGGATTTTTTTCCTTATGTCCAATCTGAATCTTCCATGGCACAATTTGAGGCCATTCCCTCTCATCCTGTCACCTGTAACTAGGGAGAAGAGACCAACACCCAGCCTCCTTTCAGATAGTTATAGACAGAGCTGGTGTGTGGGTAGGAGTGCCAGGATGAGCAGACCTAAGGCCAGGCAGAGCTTGCGAAGCTGTTGTCAAGTGGGAGGTAACCGTGTCTCCTTGGTGTCCCTATGGCTCTGGACTGGTTCTGGCAGCTAGAGACCCCAGAGGATGGATGGGCCCTGAGATGGTTTGGTTTCTCCCAAGGCAGGGGATTTGAGTTGTTGGGCAGTCTGGGAGTTTCTGCAGCTTTACAGCCACTCATGTGATGTGCGCCCACTTGAGTAGCTTGAGAGGTGCAGGCACTCAAAGGGCACTGGTTGTTTGCTCTGAAATAACATGTCATCCAAGTGCTAGTTTTTAATGTGATAGGAGTATGTGCCATGTCTGCAGAACCAGACTGAGGCAGCCTGTTGACACTATAGAATCAAAGAATGATTTGGTTTGGAAGGGACCTCAAAGATCATCTTATTCCAGCTTTCTTGCCATGGGCAGTGATTCCTTCCACTAGACCAGGTTGCTCAAAGCCCCATCCAACCTGGGTAAAATGGCAGTTCTGCAGAGGTGACTCTTGTCACGGTTGGCCTGGTTCAGACTGATGGTGAATTAGACATTTTGTGTCTGTTGCTAATTTTAAGTTATCTTCCTTCCTTCTCTCCCCTGACTTTGGTTACTGAACGTGAATGTGATGTCCAGAAGTCGTGAAATGTAAATCGGATACTGTCGTCTGAGTAATTGTGACATCCAGCTTGCAGATTGATCTGTGTTCACAATATTTAAATCACTGTGCATTTAACTACAAGGAGGGAGACTTTATTTTCCAGATGGCAAGGAAAAAGCTACGGTCTGATTTGTCTTTTTGAACAGGGTTGTTGATATCTGTCATGATGACTATATATTGATCATGATGTGATCCCAGGGTGAGTGGTTGATGTGCTTTAAGCTTAGCTTTCTAAGGCAGAGTTTCTACGTGTCAGTATCTGATTTTGAGTTTGAGTTTGTTTGCTCAGCCCTTCCTCACCACAGTACAGTCGGTAATCAGGAATGCTGTCGTTTCTCTTTTTTTTTTTTCCTCCTTTTCTGTTCCCTGCTCCCCAGGATGAATGAAATGAACTTGAGTCCTGTAGGGATGGACCAGCTGACCTCATCCTCTGTGAGCAATGCCTTGCCTGTCTCCGGGAGTCACTTGGGATTGGCAGCATCACCCACTCACAATGCCATACCGGCGCCAGGTATTGGGGAAAGCTCCCTCAGAGTATCACAGCTCATGCACTATGTTTTACTGTTATGGGAATATTTGTCACTGGGTAGCAGTGCTTGCTCTTATGGCCAGTGATGTCTTTAGCAGGTAATGAGGTGATGTAGAATTGGGAAAGGGTAGACCATAAACCATTGCTTATGCAGTCAAAGTAAGAGGGATGTGTGCTTACCAGGCTTATGCCTTAATGGCAGTCTCATTTTGTTCTAATGGGATGGTTTGCACTGTGGATTGGTGGGTGGTAGCAGAATCCTTTGAAATATGAACTGTAGCTGCAAATCTGTCTCCGTCCATGTCTGTCTTCATTCAGGTGAAAACGGTGATTTTTCACCTCTAAAGCAAAGCTGTTTTCCTAGTGTTTCTTGTTTGTTTGTTTGTTTTCTCCCAGGGAGCTACACAGCAGAAGCAGGCCGTACATAGTGTACCCAGAGAAGATCTAGCTATATTCAGGCATTCCACACAGGGCTGTGATAACTGTAATTCTTTGAAGCTTGCCACTTTACTTTGGCAGTACCATACTGTACTTCCATAGGAAGCTCCTGAGGAATTAGTAACCTCTTTGTTAGTTTGTGTGTTCATAAGCTCAAGTAGTCCCATTGAACTTAAATGGGTATTTCCTTTTTCAGGCTTGCCTGTTGCAATTCCAAACCTGGGCCCCTCCCTGAGTTCCTTGCCCTCTGCTTTGTCTCTGATGCTCGCAATGGGTGTTGGGGATCGAGGAGTGATGTGTGGTATACCAGAGAGAAACTACACCCTACCTCTGCCACCATACCCTCACCTGGAAAGCAGCTATTTCAGACACATTCTACCTGGTAAGTGGTCTGGTGCTGATGGGTGGGAACAGAGGCAGAAATTATTTCAAGGAGCCACCTGTTTCTGTCTTGAAGCAGGCAAGACTGACTGTTCTGCAGAGCTGTAAATTCCTGAAGTCTATCTGGAATCTGTTATTTACACACTTACACATATTTATTTTCAGGTCCCTGTTTCTACATATGTACGTGAAGAGAATTGCAGGGCGTTTTCTACTTAAACTGAACCAGTAGTCACTCCACCTCCTACTTTGTTTTTAAGATTAACAAAAAGAAGTCATACCTGATTTCCATCTCAAATAATTTCAGTTTGAAAACTGGTTTATTTTTCTTCCTGTAGTCTGAAGCAGTACTTGGTATGTGCGTGATGGTAGGTTATAATAATTCAAAACTCGGAAAGACCAAGCCATCAGCTGAAGAGTTTGGGCTCTTTCCCACCCCTTTAGCCCATGCATAGATTTTCTTCACTTTTGTTCAGAGTTGGTTTCCAGAGGCCTAATGTGCTGATTTCTATCTTCATTCCTGTCTCACAAGTGTTGTAAAGTATAAATGTAGAATATTACATGTTAGTATATGAAGACACAGAAATTCAAGCTTTAAATGTAGTCCTTGTTTTGTTTTGTAGCTGAGATTGACAGGGTGGAAGGGGGTACATAAATTTTTTCAGGGTTACCCCATGAGTGTTGTTGGTTCAGCCTAGGTTAGGAAAAGAAATAAAGCAGCCCAGATCTCATTAGCTTCCTGATGACTAGTGTTTAAACTTGCCAACTGCTTAGGAGTAACCTTTCCTACTGCATTACATGCCTGTTCATTTTGTGGGCAAAGAGTACATGAGAAGGCAGTGCATTTAGGGACTGAAGGTATTTGCTGTTCTGAGCTGGAATAATTCACGCAGAAGTTTATTTTTCATTTTCTAGTCTGCTTGGTGTTTAGCCTGATGGCCCATAAGACGCTTCGGTCAGTCATCTTGCTGCCTTCAAGGGTCTTCCTTGTTCAAGCTACAGGGCAGCATAGCATGCAGAAATATTTGGCGCAGCTGATTGAATTAAACTACCCATTTGTTGGTTTATCTGTTTTTAATGGGGTTGTGCTGCAGAAAGAGTATCCATGCTTGCATGCTTGTATAATAACAGGCATGTTTGAATGGAAAACTTTTACAGAACAAGTGGCTTATAAGGTTCAAGGCCAAAAAGAAACGTGCTGACTCACATCTTGCAGAATCTACAAAATCTGTCTCCACTCAAGGGTGTTTGACATTGCAGATCTTTCCAGAAAAGCTGTTGGGGTTTCTGATTAAATTTAGCTAGGCTATTGTTTTAGGAGAAACAACATACTTTTCATCTAAGGAGAGCAGACAACCCATGATGCCTTTGGGAGATGTTATCATGGTCCTTCAGAATTGTAGTTGATGATCTCTGAGATGGACAGTTGTGTCACTTAGTCTTAGAGAAACGAGTAGTCATTGTTAAATACCTAAGCAAAACCAGTGTATCCTGGAGAACTGTTTCTGCTTCTCCTAGCAAAGATGAACAAGGGATTATCAAATGCTAGATTCCACTAGCAGTCCTTCATCCTTTGTGAGCTATTTCTTGAGAGTGAACAATTGTGCCTAAAATGTGAAGAACCTCTTTCTGATTCAGTCTCTATACTGAGGAGCCTAGATTAGATACTGCTGGAAACCTGGCTGTTCAGAGTTTGACGAATAACTGGAAACTTGCTCTGTTGGATGGAAGTTCTTTATTTGTTGCCAAATGATACTTTGACCAGAGTGTTAGGTTGGCATATGTTTGAGCGCTGTGTTTTAGAATTAGTGGGTTTTAATTGGATATAATGTAGAGAGCATGTTTTCAGGGATCTAGGTCTTAATGCACTGTGCTGCGATGATAGGGTATTTTTGTTCGAGATTTGAAAACTGATATCTCACTCTCTCCTCTCATTCTATCAGGTATCTTATCCTACTTGGCTGACAGACCTCCGCCTCAGTACATCCATCCCAACACTATAAATGTTGATAGCAATCCGGCATTGTCAGTTTCCAGCAATCCCTCGGCCCTAGATCCCTACCAGCCCAGTGGAACCGTGGGTCTGGAACCAGGGATTGTCTCCATGGACTCCCGCGCAGTGAACACACATGGTGCTCAAAACCTGCACCCTAGTGACAGCCACGATGTAGCACTGGATACTACAATCACTATGGAGAGCGTTTCAAGAGTGACCAGCCCCATCTCCACAGATGGGATGACAGAGGAGCTGACGATGGATGACGTAGCCGGGGATCATTCGCAGATCCCGAATGGCTCCCAGAGCCATGAACCTTTAGCCGTAGACACGGTGGGGGGTAACTTGACGCCGGATGCTGTGGGACATGGCGGTGTCATTCCCATTCATGGTAGCACTTTGGAACTCCCTGTCGTCATGGAGCCTGACCACATTGCCGGGCGGGTGACAGGAATATCAGACAGCACACTAAATGACTCCATTCATACTGTGGCCATGAGCACCAACTCTGTGAGCGTGGCGCTCTCTACCTCACACAACCTAGCTTCCCTGGACTCGGTAGCCTTGCACGAAGTGGGCCTCAGCCTCGAGCCAGTGGCAGTGTCTTCCATAAATCAGGAAGTAGGCATGGGGCCGAGTCACGTGGATGTGTCTGCAGACAATCTTGCCTTTGTACCATCCTCTCTGCAAATGGAAGACTCCAACTCAAACAAGGAGAACATGGCAACCTTGTTTACCATATGTGAGTGGGCATTTCTTGCTTTTCTTGGTGTGGGGTTTGTTATGTAGCTCTTGTCTGGTGGGATGACAGGACTCTTGTTGCTGGTCTGACAGATTTCTGGTGAAAGAAACTTAGTTGTTAACAAGTCCGTGGAATCTGGGACATCTGCAGTAGCAGATTAGCCTTGGCCAAATGGTGCTGGTTGGAAGTGGACATAATACGATATTTTAGCATCATTCTCTTTGTATCTATCTCCCATGTTGCCTTGAGGCTGGCAGCCAAGTTTGTTGTGAACTTCTTGCCTTTTATGGATATGCTTATATTATCCTTTGTAATGAGACTTTTGTTTTTTAAAGTCACATCACAAATGACTCTTCCTGCTGCATAAAAAAAAAGCCACTACCGCAAGCTGTACATTTTGTGGTGTGGGTGTAGTTGTTGAGCCTGATGTTATGTGATTTTGCAAAATTTTTTTAAAACCATGAACAATTGTCATGAAAATGTTATTCTCAACAGCATCTGCAGGAAAAAAAGAGCAGAGAGGGAGGGTAGTTTTCAATATTTCTAATTATTCTCATCAAAGAACTTTACTCCAGATGTTAGTTGATCTCCTACAAAGAGAGGAGCACTGGGTATTGCATCCTGTCAATCCTGATGTCGTTCAATAAGTGGTGTTTGAGAACTGTGAAGTTCTCCTTTGCTGGGACAGAGATTTGAACTTCCACCCACAGAATGTCTGGCTTCTTGCCACTAAAGCGTAAGGCCAGCTTTTTGTATTCAGTTTTATTAGTAGCATTGCTGAGTGCCGCTCTTGCACACAGTCTGGCCGTGCAGCTGCCAGAGCCTTATAATAAGCTTTGCCTGCAAAACATTTTTTAAGAAGTGGAAATAAATAGTGCCTTGGTTAGCGATGGGAGAGGTGCAGTTCAGAATGGAGTGTCCAGTCAGACACTTGGAATGAAACTTTTATTCTGTGGGATAAAATATAACTTAAAATCAGGTGGTTGTAGAACCATGATGAATTAGCAACATCCTAGAGGAAGAGCTTTACAGCTGATGTACTCAGAAGTTCTTAAAAGCGTCTGTTGTGTGTTGAACAAGTAACGATCAAAATAGTATGATATCAAATATGTTCATGATGAATTAGCTTCTCTTGTTCACCTAAGTGAGATTTGATATGTCACCTTATTGCCACTATACTTAACAAGAGTTCTAAGGTGTTTCCCAGGTGGTGTTTCCCATTGGTAGGATGTTATAACGCATAGTGAGGTAGGTGTTGATCTCTTCTCCTAAGTAACAAGTGATAGGACGAGAGGAAATGGCCTCAAATTGCACCAGGGGTGGTTTGGATTAGACATAAGGAAAAATTTCTTCACTGAAAGAGTTATCAGGCACTGGCACAGGCTTCCCAGGGAAGTGGTTGAGTCCCCATCCCTGGAGGTATTTAAAAGACAGGTAGATGAGATGCTCAGGGTTATGGTTTAGTGGACAGGTACGGTTGGACTCGATGAACTCAAAGGTCTTTTCCAACCAAACAATTCTATGATTCTGTTGCATGCCCAGTGTTTTCATGTGATTGGCAGAAGAGATCTTTGACTTGGGAAGGTTTAGATTTTAACTTTTTGTTGTTTTAAAACTTCTCCTGAATAAAACATGAATTTGTGCCCAGATAGGTGACAGCAAGGAAGAGGAACTAGTTTAGAGCCTGCTGGTGGCTTTCACTCATTGAGAAGGCAGGAGTAAGGGCCTTCTTCAAAAAACCTTCTAGACTGTTCCTAAGCGGGAAGAAAAAAGTGTGCCTTTGCTATAGTCCTAGATGTCCGTGAAACTTTTAAGTAGCGCTTTTTTCGATCCTCTTTTCTTACAATTCTGGGTACCCAAATCAGGAAAGTAATCACTGTGATTTTTTAATTTTTTTTTTTTGCATTATTTGATAAGGACAGAAATAGAAAGGAAACGGTATATTTTGCTTCCTGTAGAAAGCAGAATTTTTCTTTTCAACTTCTTAAAAAGTACGAATCCCTACACCTTTCCAAGCAGCAGCATCACATGCCTAGAACTTGCTTTCTTCCTCTTTGCTTCTCCTTGGGTTCACCGTAGTGGTGTGTCCCAGATAATGGTTAAAACCAACTGTTCTACATAGTGTTTCTCATTACTCTGGTCTGGTTGTTGTCATCACTGTGCTCCTACATGTCATCTCTGTACATGAAACAATTCTTATATAGGCTCTACCTAATAATTTTCTGAATACCTTCCTACCTGTAATTGTGTAGTTGCTTGAACTGTATTTTGTACGGGGTCAGATTCTGGTGCCCTGACATATGAAAGGAGTGTCCCAAAAATCTCTTCAAACAAACAGTACTGGAGCTGCTGTTTATGCCTGCTGAGGACTGCTTCTGCGATAGGTCTTTTATACCAGAGTTTGGCCATCAAGAGGCTGAAGAAGGTCCTTGTGGAGATTCTGCTTAATTAGCTGAGCATCTTTCTTCAGAAGAAGAATGATATCTGAGGAGTGTGGTTGCTGAGTAAGTGTTGATTGCTCCATTCACACAGAACTAAAATAATATATTTTTTCTACGTGAGAGCATTTTATGCTGTACTTTTTACTGAATTTATTAGACTGAGGACTTGGAGTGGTTTATTTTTCAGCAGTATTTACACTGATGACAGATTGGGAAAGGGATGCTACTCATCCTTCCTGGACTTCTGGTTTTCTTCTATTAAGTGGCATTCCGCAGAGGTGTACTGTATGAGTTTATTGCAGTAGGTCCTTCAAAAGCAGCAGTGAGGTCAGGTTTTTGCTGCCATGCAGATTTGAACATTGTCTGAATTTAAATGGAAATAAGGTGATTTGTGTGTTCAAGTTAGAAAAAATTTAGAAAGAAGGGGCCTTGCTGTCCCTTTGCATGAACGTCCTTGATGTTCTACATGCAAGACTACTCCTGTATTCCTAGTAAATCCCATAACCAGTTAGAAAGTGTTTGGTTTTGTTTAGTACACTTTGATTTTTCTGTCAGTAAAGGTCTTGTGATCGAACAGAAAATGACTCTTCCATCATCCGCATTACTGCCAGCTCTGGGGAGTCTACTGTCAGTTTTGCAGTAGTTTTGAAGAAGTGCAGGCTCTGTCCCATTGCTGGATTGCCCCTGTAGGAATAGCTGAGAGTCCAAGCTTTTAATTTACCATTAGAAAGGTAGGTGGAGATCCTCATATTTGATTTGAATTGGACGGGCACAATGACACTCACGTTGGTGCCAGTCTGACTGTATGGTTCATATTCTCATAAGTAAAAGCTAGTAAAGCAGATGAGTTAAATCTGATAGAAGCAGCCTTTGCCAGAAGCTGAGGTGAAACATACTGGTAGGGAGCTGCTGGCACTATTGGGGCTGTTGCATGTTTTTAATCTCTGTTGTCCGTTCCCCTCTCTGCAGGGTGCACACTGTGTGACAAGGCGTATCCATCGGACTGCCCAGATCACGGGCCTGTCACCTTTGTTCCTGACACCCCAATAGAGAGTCGAGCCAGGCTTTCTCTCCCTAAACAGCTTGTCCTCCGGCAGTCTATCATGGGAGCTGAAGCGGGTAAGAATCAGATTGCTATCTATTTCTATACAGCAGTTTAAAATACACTCATTGCCTGAAATAAAAAAAGTGTAGGGAATTTAATGTGGGCAAAAAAGCACTGCAATAGGCAGATGGTTCCCTTTTCGGCTATCACTCTGACTTGCATTGTGCAAGAGCTTCTTGTCCTCTGCTTACTGCTTAGACTTAAGCTAGACTCCAGGGGTGCTGCCACAGAGCGTTACTGAAACACTTGATAAGGTCAAGCACAAGCAAGTTATGGTGTTTATTGTGTGCTAAAAGCCCAGGCAGAGCTTTCATACTTTATAGAAGCTGGAGTTCAGGAGAAGATAACAATTAGAAATGATGGAGGATACTTCTGTCTGCTTGTTTGCTTGGTTTGCTACCTGTGGGTCTTCTGGATGCTGTCACTGGAGAACTGATCATGAGTGCCTCTTTTTTCCCCCTCCCTTCCCGTTTACATTTGGCATGTAGACTGTGACCTTGTCACTGGATATGGATCTTGTTTCTGTATTTCACGTCATTATCACCTGGAAGTCGAAGAGTACAGTACAATATCCTGAGGATCTGAAGGCTAGAGAAGAATGTGATTATTGGCTTGCTTAGCAATGCTGCTTGTTGAGAGTAGAGTACATCTGTTCTTTTCAAGCTGCACTAGTTCCCAGTTTATTCCTAAAAGCTATTCAGTGTATTCATGTAGATTTTTATATATATATGTTTAATAACAAATAATATACATGCAGGAATCCCTCTGCCCATGACAGAAATACAGCTGCCTCTGGGGAGAAATTCAGAAGCTGCTTAACAATGCCCAGCAACAATTCTGGAAATTCCTGGGGATTAGGTAGGCAAAATGTAGTTACTGAAACTAGTATTTTCTGCTTCTGCAGAAAGTGCCATGAAAACTTTAATTGGTACAATTGGCTAGGATCTTAGTTTTATAGCTTACTAAGAAGTAAGTTACTTCCTTTTGACAAACAAAATAAATATTTGTAATTAAAACAAAGTGGCTCCCAATAGTGTCATGTGGTGGTGGTGGTTCTTGTCTCTGCCTTAGATGTGTTTTACATGTGAAGTAGAAGCTTTGATGATCTTTTGCCTAGATATTACCCCTGGAGCATTACCTCATAAACCTCCCACCTCTTTGTTATGCATGATTAGTTGTTTAAATAATTGATTTCTGCAGATTTTGGTCTTCTACTGATAGGTGTGTGGACACGAGAAGCCATTCCTGTAAGGACTTGTTTTGGACCTTTGATTGGGCAGCAGAGCCATTCTCTGGAGGTGGCTGACTGGACAGACAAAGTGGCTGGTCACATCTGGAAGGTCAGTGGATGTTATGGCTCACAGAGTCTGCAGGCATCTGGTGAAAGCCACCACGCGAGACAGCAGCTTTAACATTGTCATCCTTGCCAAAAATCAAAAGTAATTCAGCTTGATTGTTTAATATTTGATATCAGCATAGAAGAGCTGTATTCCATGTAATATGCTGGTAATCAATACTGAAGTACAATGAACTTACTTAATGCCTTTTCTTTTAAAGGGCTGTGTGTGGTTGCCAGTATTTGTGTGGAGTTGCAGCAGAGATTGTATATGAATTACTAGGTAGCACCTGTTTATTTGTTTTGTATCATTGTTTATTGAAAGTTCTGCCGGGTGAGGAATGATTTATTTTAGTAAAACTGCTTTAAAGCTTTCTTTTTCACATCATTTCACTTTCATTGATCTATATAAATAAAACATGTACTCTTTGCCCAGATATTATTCACAAGACTTGGCTTGTTAGGAAAGCAGCCAAATGCATTTCTGCTGGGAGCTAAAAGTGGTGTGTGGGAGCAGTGCTGATAAACAGTTTTTCTAGCGTCATGGGTAGCAGAGAGGTCAAGATTCCTGTGTGAAGGGCAAAGTAAGGAGTAAGAACAGGGCTGTGGTCTTGGCAATGGCAGCAGAGACCTCCTGGCTGGTTCTAGGTAAACGCATCCTCTCTTAAAGAAAGAAACTGGCTTTTTTCGCTGCATTCATTGTTGTGGTTTGTCCTAAGATTGCATTAATTTTTCCTGGTAGATCTATCACAATGGTGTCCTGGAGTTCTGCATCATTACAGCTGATGAAAATGAATGTAACTGGATGATGTTTGTACGCAAAGCCAGGTGAGAACCACCTTTACTGTGCTAAGTAGCTTGGAGTCTGAGCTGCAGGCTCATAGGAGGCTGTGCTGGAGAATGCACTTGCTGCACTGGCTGCACTGATGGGTCATGAGCTTGGGATCAAAGGACCTTCAAGAACTATCTAGGCGTCTTGGACTGATGAGGGTGACCCAGTGGAGAACGTTATGGTGGAACCAGTATGCATGCTATGTAGTAAAACAGCCCCAGAGCTGCCTATGTACTTTGTTTCCCTTGTTCTAAAGCTTTAAACTGGGTTCTTTTTATATTTGCTTACTATGTATTAGCTTGTTATTGCCTCCCTTCTCCCACTGTTTTTGGATATGTCTGTGAAGATGACATTGATTTTCTTTTTGATTTAAAATTTTACTAGCAAAGTGTCCCTGGGTTCTTTTGGCCAAGTTCCAAGCTATTGCAGCACGCAAAAGCTGTCCTTGTCAGTCTTCTCTGGAGCCAGTGATGAAAACTATCCAGATTTGCTTCAGTATTGCTCTGTGACACAAATTAGGTTTCCCCTGCAATTCATTTCATTGCTCCCACATGTAGGAGTCAAGGGGTAGAGCTTTTGCTAGTTTCAGATGCTGGGAACAAATGTGTTCAAGATACAGCTTCAGAAGATGAACTATCACACCTTGCAAATGCTTTTCAAGGGTTATTTTTTATATTGCTTTAAGTCTTTACTGATATTTTTTTCTTCCTTGTGTATTCTCTGTTTCTTAAAGGGGTTAATATGAAAAATATATACATTTTTATAGTTTCTTAAGAGATCATAAACTCTTCTTTCAGCCCACTACAATGTCTATTAATAATTTTCTCAGCAAGATATCACAGCGGTGTGAAAAACATATCATTTGGTGGAGCAGATTGGCTCTCTGTAATAAAGGAGGACAGAAGTGACAGACAGGAAAGTTTTTATAATGTGCTGACAATTTTATAATGTGTTCCCTTATTACCTATTTATAGGAATTTCCTATAAATTTTCCTGTTTCTTTTTTTTCTCTCAAGAAGACATTATTTCTGGAGGGCTTTTTTTCATAACTCTTGTTATTGCTGTAGGAACCGGGAAGAGCAGAATCTGGTAGCTTATCCTCACGATGGAAAAATTTACTTTTGCACCTCTCGGGACATCCCACCTGAACACGAGCTTCTCTTTTATTACAGTCGGGACTATGCACGACAGCTGGGTGAGTAAGTGCTCATCTTTGTTGGCTTTGCAGGGAGTACTCGGCTTGAATTCTCTTTTAGTGCTATCTCTGGGCCCTGTGACTTGGGAGTGCATTATGTTCCTTCTTCAGTTCCTGGCAGTGCATGTCACAGTTTCCTTTTACATTCCATGGCTAAAGGATTACCATCCTTTAAAAGGAACTTTTCACTATCTAATTCCACTGATCAAGAGTTAAAGGTGGCATTTTCAAAGAAAAGGAGTTGGTTTTCTTCTGTTCATACATCTAGTGCTAAAGGAATTTTGGTACCCAAAGATGTACCCATCCTCTCCCACCTTTGATTGTGATAATTTAGGTTTGGTGGAGCTGTGCACAGAACCATTCCAGTTTGCCCCCTCTCCAGTCATTTGAAATGGCCTCCCTAGAAAAGCTGAAAAGCAAGCACTTGAGCTGAAAGGAATGGGGGTGAAAATCTCTGCAGTTGGCTTTGCTACCACAGACGAAGTGTTAACGTGGATCATACTCACAGTGTTAGGCCTTGCTCTGCCTCATTAAAAGTGATGCTTTTGTGTCCAAAGGTGTTCCTGACCATCCAGACGTGCACATCTGCCCCTGCGGAAAGGAATGCACTTCCTATGCAGACTTCAAGGCCCGTTTGAGCAGCCATATTCACAGCCACCTCCCCAGTCAGGGGCACAGCAGCAGCCATGGGGCAGGCCATGGCAAGGAAAGGAAGTGGAAGTGCTCCATGTGCCCCCAGGCTTTCATCTCCCCTTCCAAGCTCCACGTCCACTTCATGGGGCACATGGGCATGAAGCCGCACAAGTGTGATTTCTGTAGCAAAGCTTTCAGTGATCCTAGCAACTTACGGACACACCTCAAGATACACACAGGTAAGGGCGAGTTGCCTGTGCCAGTAAAACATTGGGGCAGGACCTGTTCTCTCCGAGCCCTTGGCCAGTTAGCTGGGCATAGCTTGTGTCCATAAGTCTAACATCTTGATAGAATTGTAGAATGTTTTGGGTTGGAAGGGGCGCCTTTTAAAAATCACGTAGTCCAACCCCCGTGAATTGGGCAGGCACATCTTCCACTAGATCAGGTCACTCAAAGCTCTGTCTCCAACCTGACCATAAACACTTGCAATGTGGGGCATTCACAGCTCCTCCTGGCAGCCTGTTCAGTGTCTTACCAACCTCACAGTAATAAATTTCTTACGTCCAACCTAAATCTATCCTCTTTCAGCTTGAAATCATTGCTTCTCTTCCTGTCACTACAGGCCCTGGTAAAAAGTCTGTCTCGATTTTCCTTGTAGGCCTCCTTTATATATTTAAAGGCCACAATAAGGTCTTCCTGGAGCCTTCTCTTCTCCAGGCTGAAAGACCCCAACTGTCTCAGCCTGTCTTCATAGGAAAGGTGTTCCATCCCTCTTATCATTTTCATAGCCCTCCTCTGGACCCGTTCAAACATGTCCACGTCCTTCCTGTGCTAGGGGCCCTAGAACTGGATGTGCTACTCTGGGTGGGGTACAAGAGCAGAGTAGAGGGGGAGAATCGCCTCCCTCAACCTACCTTTCTAAGTATGGCAGCATTCTGACTCTCTATGGGAATGATATCCAGTCCATGCTGACCCCAGTTAATGCGAGGAGACCGCCTGAGGTAGCACAGGTCAGCATGGGGTAGGACTGCACTGGGTTCAGTGGTGTAGGTGCTTACAGAACAGGATGTAGGAGCTGTGTTCTGGCTGGTTGTGCCGTGGATGAGTCTTAAGTTGACTACAGTTGGGAGTAAGTGGTTGTCATCTGGGAGACAGAAACGTTCATTCCCACGCAGCAGATCCAGTACTGCCAGCTATAATAAAACAACGGTTCCTTTCTGCTCATGAGGAAAAACCAACTGGATTTGAGAGCTTGTAATGTGGTCGTCCACTTAAATGCAGGGATGAGATCTTTCCCCTCATTTCTACTTAAATTAAGGAAACGGCATAAGACTGAAATTGGTGACCGTGGGGTCAGAGTGATGTGGATACGGCTCAGCTCTATCACTCATCACAACTTAAGTCTGAACATGCTGTTGACCGCTGTGGGCATTTGGATATCACTAGAGGCTCTGGGAATAAAGGGAGAATTGTCAGCAGATCAGTGAATGAAGGGCCAAAAGAGGAAAACAAAACAGTGGAAGATTTTTCAGCTGTGTAAGAGAGGAAATATGCAAAAGCATGGATTTGACACAGTAAGGATGGGGGAGAGGGGAAGGTCAAGTACAGGCCAGCAATAGACTGGCTGGTTTTGCCTTTTGTTTTTCAGTAAGGTTGAAATAACTTGGGAATCACAGAATGCAAAGCACAAAGCTGAAGAGGGAGTAGAACTGGGAATACAGTGCGCTTGAGTCAAGCATGGAAACGTGTGGGCTTAGTAGCGAGGCATTTTAATAAACTGCTTAAGTACAAATGTGGTATGTACAACCACAGAATACTCAGTGGGGTAGGGTGTATTCAAGCAGTCTGAATTGAGTGATGGGCAGGGGTTTTGAACTATTTCTGGGAAAAAATAATGGAAGAACTGCAGATAAGGGGGAAAATGGGATAAAACATAGAAGTTAACAAAGAGCCAGTGAGCTTTGTACCTGTGTGTTTGTTAGATAAGGGAACTTGTTTTTCTAGACAAAGGCAATGTAGTATATCAGATGTGGTTGGGCTCCAGTAAGGGATCAAGTATGGTTCCTGTGGGAAATTAGCAGAGAATGGGATGCAGTAATGTACAGTAACAAGATGGTTACCATGGTTACTATTAAAAAAGGAGGCTCTTGTTATTTTTACTCAAGAATTCATCTTGGATAACCATAGTTTTAAGTGTCTGAATCTCTGCTGGAAAATGTACAAGTCTACTGGTACTGTTTTGATGCGTGGAACGGGGAGGCACAGTTGATGTAGACGAAAAGCAAGCACTCTTCTTGCAGGAAAGGCCAACTGACCACAAGCACTGGAGGAAGCGGAATCAGTGGTGTTCAAGACAGAGCCCAGAACCATGCATCACATGAAAGACTCAGTGCTTCGAAACAGTAAACTGAAGTGGGTTTTTTTGGCGTCAGATCATAGTGTGGGGATTGAAAAGCATTGGAAATGATGAAATGAAGTCAGATGCCTTTTTTTTTTGCCTAGCTAAATCTAGACTGCAAGTAGGTAGGCCTTTATTCTGAGTCCGATGGAGCTGAAGGAGGAATCGGGTCCTGTTCACAAAGCATCTATCTTTCCTTGGGGTAAAATTTTATTTTTGGGAAGTGTGCAGGCTTGTTTTCTTACTGTATTCCTTGAGACACTGACTGTCAATTTGTGGGCGTACATACGTATGTGATTGTAGGTCAGAAGAATTATCGCTGTACCCTCTGCGACAAATCGTTCACCCAGAAGGCTCATCTGGAATCGCACATGGTCATCCACACCGGGGAGAAGAATCTGAAGTGTGATTACTGTGAAAAGCTGTTCATGCGGAGGCAGGACCTCAAGCACCATGTACTCACTCACACGCAGTAAGTAATGACACAGGATGCATTGGACAGCCCTGTACAGTAAATAACAAAGTTGAACAGCCAAAGAGCAAGCCTCCAGTTGGCAAATAGTTTGGCTTAGGGAGTATAGGTTCATACTCTAAGATGACAGAGAAGTCAATCTGGACAAATTTCTTGTTGCTGGCTGAAGTTGTCCTATTCCAGTATTTGCAATATTTTAAGGCACAGTAAATTCCAGATGTGTACCTTGTCTTGTGAAATGGCATTCTGGAATGTTGACCGTTTTGAAGAGAGGGTGGGTGAGTTGATTTACATTTAGTTCTTTCCTGAGAACTGTTTCTGTGTCCCGACATGACCATGAAAAATGATAAACTCCTCAATGCTATTCTCTTGGAGTAGCTTGTTTGTTAGTGAAGTCTCCCTCTCTGTTTGCACCAGTGGTGAGGTGCAGCCATTCCTGGCTGTTGCCTCCCCTTCAGGTCGCATTGTGAACTTGCTCTCTCTGCCCACAGTCATGGTAGATCCCCACTCGTAGATCCTCATTCAGGTTAGCTTCAGGTCTCTCACAGCACCTCAGCTCTCTGCCAGACCTTTCATATTGCTGTGAGAATCTCTCCATCCTGTTTAATTACTCCCAATCCAAGGTCCTCCCTTAAAGGCTGCTTGCCCAAAGCTAGTCCCTCTGGTCATTTTGTTTTCAGCATCTGGTTCTTGTATTCCTTTGGAATTGATTTCCACTTCAGTCATGCTGCCTAGGAGATAGTGCAGCTAGCATGAGCGAGAGAGAGGCAGACAGACAGACTTGATTTGCTGCTTGTTCTTACGGCCAGAGCCAGGAGCACGTTTTGCATAGTCATCTACAGAATTTGACCGTTGCACTCTGGTAGCCTCTGCTTAGCACTTACGTACAGGCGACAGCTTTGTTTCGTTGTTGTTCTTTTTTTCCCCATTTGTGCAGGGTGGGAAGGAGGGAGACTGACATCATTGCAGCATCTCTGCCTTTTTCAGAAGATGGGGCTTAACCAGAGTACGGTCTTACTCAGAAAATAAAACAAACAAACAAAGCCCTCATAGAATTCTTTCTTCTTTAATTTATTATCAGGAAAGAAAACCAGCCTGACTTTTGCCAGTGATGTTGGGTGGGAAAGCAGAGAAGAGGGGCTTTGTGTACATACTGTATGAGAGAAAAACTGGGCAGTGTTTACACTGCAGTAGTCCCGTTATTTCTGGTCTGCTGCTTCTTCAAGTATATTGGAAGCTAAGATCTAGGAGCAAGACTGACCCTTTCACCTTTCCCGCACCACCCCCCTATTTAATATATTATCTTATTTGATGTATTATCAGCAGCCTTGTGGCAGGAGCAAACTGGAACCTTTTCATGTCTTGCAGAGAACGGCACATCAAGTGTCCCAAGTGTGACAAGCTGTTCTTGAGGACAAATGACCTGAAGAAGCATCTCAATTCACATGAAGGAAAGAGGGACTATGTCTGTGAGAAATGCTCTAAGGCTTACCTAACCAAATATCACCTCACTCGCCACTTAAAAATATGTAAAGGTCCCACATCCAGCCTGTCAGCCCCAGAGGAGGAAGAGGAGGAGGATTCAGAGCAGGAATTAATAGACTCTATGAGGACTGAAGACTGTAGGATTAACAATGGAGTCTATTCAACAGGTGATGCCCTCTCTGGACATAAATGAACAATGGAAAGAGGGAAATTTTCTTGGATGTTAAAACTGGGGAAGGAAAAAAAAACCACCAACAACCTCTTCCTTGTTTCCCACGTAAACACCGTATGTCAGATGAGGAGTTCCCCTCCTGTTTTGGTCTCCGCACTACCACTGCTTAATAAACTCTGTAGCCAAAACACTGATTGAGAACGGATCATGCATGTACAAGTGAAGAGTTGCTAAGAAGGAAACGTGTGGCAAGGAGACGTCTTTCCACACACACTGTGCATACTTCTTTTCCAGATCACTTAGCTTAATCCATCCAGTGCCAGTACACAACACACCTTGCACAGCCCTTTCAGTAAAAAGCCACAAACCAGAAATGTAGATGAGTGACTGCAGTGACCTGTAAGCCAACTGTCCTTAACTGCTAAAGCTGTGACAGTAAGTAAAACAAACAAAAGACATGGTGGTGGCAGTTGATGTATCTTACTTTTTAATACTTTTTAACTGAAGGATGTGGTTTGGTGCAAACGAGGACTTGTCAATGCTCACGTTTCCTTCTTAAAAAAGACAAACAAACAAAATAAAACACATTGGTTTTAAAAAAATCAGCATTTGCAGACAAAGCAATTACCCCACTACAGAAAAATCAAACGTTGGCTTTTGGAGAACAGTTATTGCCTCTTCTTCACTAGAATGTGCAAGCATGTGAAAAGACTGTCAGACTCAGTAAGGAAGAGGCTTACACATGATCAGTGTTCACAGCATAGAGTATTTCTTGTGCTGTAAACCTTTTAACACATAAAGTGATAGGAGGATTTGCAGCCAATATTTATGGAATTAATCACTCGGCTGTTTTCTTTTGAAAAAATTAAAATGTGGCTCTTTTCTAATGTTCTTTTTTTTAATAATTACATTCTGAAAAAGAAAAAAGTTCCTATTTCTGATAATGACGCTGAGAAACAGAATGCTTTTTCATCACCTGCCTCTCCAAAGCTCTCCTAGGACAAGGTGTGAACAAGCAGAGCTAAGAACCGGTCTTTAAACCTTGCAGATTTGCTGTGTCACTCCTCTGGCTGCACTGTGAAAGAACACCGAGGTGAGCTCTCTGCTCTGACAAGGTAGTTGGAGGTTGCCTGGTGAAAGATGATAAAGTTCATGTCCTAAGTTCAGCTGTACCTCTCCCTGTACGCTGTATTTCCTAGAGGGCACCTTGCGTTCTTCAGATCTGAAAAGGCACAACACTTGCATGCCCAGGAGGTGAATAAAAAACTCCAGAAAAACAGGTTGAGGGATTTTGTTCTGTCAAGGGAGAGATGTGTTGCTTGCAGTAACACAATTTCTTCCTTAAACAAAAAAACCAACTTCTAATGCTACATTGCCAATTGATACCAGAGACAGAGATAACAGAAAATACTCTAAAAGAGCTTAACATGTTTATTTTATATGAAAGTTTTGAAAAACCTTGCAGCTTTTCAGTCAACAAGAGGTGATTCTGGTCCTTTCACCTTCCTAAGCTTGACAAAAGCAGTTGCTTATTTGTTCCATACACACAGTGTTCACTGTAGTGGACTACTACTACTACTACTATGGCTGAGAGAGCTGGGGTTGTTTATCCTGGAGAAGAGGAGGCTGAGGGGAGACCTCATTGCTCTCTATAACTACCTGAAAGGTAGGAGGGTGCTGGCCTCTTCTCCCAAGTGACAGGGGACAGGACAAGAGGGAATGGCCTCAAGACCCGCCAGGGGAGGTTCAGGCTGGACATTAGGAAAAAGTTTTTCACAGAAAAGGTCATTGGGCACTGGAACAGGCTGCCTAGGGATGTGGTTGATTCACCTTCCCTGGAGGTGTTTAAGGCACAGGTGGACGAGGTGCTAATGGACATGGTTTAGTGATTGATAGGAATGGTTGGACTCGATCCAGTGGGTCTTTTCCAACTTAGTGATTCTGTAGTTTGGCAGAGAAAGGATTTAAGCAGGAATCCCAACACATCCAAACTGTTCTTGGTTCCTGCAGTGCCATTGTAAACGCCCATCACCAGACTAGAAACAGATGCCAAATTGGATTTGGAAGCAGCTACTTACTTCAAGGCACAGGAAAGAAACCTACAGTCCTGTGCAGTTTGTACTGATACCGTTTACCTGCTTTACTTCACCAGAAGGAGGTACAGTGAGCTAGGGTGGGAAGCAGGACTGAGACCTTGTTAACTACCTGCATCTTTGCTGTGGCAGCACTTTGACACCTCCCAGTAAGAAGAGGGGAAAGCATTTCACAGGATTGCATGAGTATCATTTAACTTCTGGCCTGTTCCTTTTAAATGTGAGGGAATTGTTTGAGTCATGTTCCTTGACTACTTTCCTAAAGCTATAAACAAAGTGTTTTAAATCGGGGATTACTCTGATGCTCAGTATGTTCCTTTGCGCCTTAAAGGTTTCAGGCAGAAATGCCTGGGAGGAGTTAAAGAACATGAATATGTAAAATAGACAGTTTTCGCCAGTGACAGTGACCATGAGATCCTCGCTTTGTGTCCTGACAGCCTCATCCTCTTCTGTGTTGTAGCTCCGTATTTCAGTTCAAATCCTCTTCACAGATAATTACATTTGGAGCTTGAAGGAAAACCCAATACACAGGCAACATGAATAAGCTCCAGGTGCTGTGGAACCAGGGAAGAGAAACCCTTGATCTTGATGGGAAACAGCTGAGATATTTCTGGTTTGATACAGCACTCAGAGGCATTAAAAATACATTTTAAGATTCTACTTGAAAACCCCAATTTATTGCCCAAGAAATACTCTTAAGACTTAAAAATTACATAGAAGAACTTTTAAAATCTGTACTAAGAAATCTGTAAATCCAGCCTCAAACTAAGGATAAATTATCTATTTACACTTGTCATTTCATTATTTATTACACAACTGCCGTCTTAAGTATTGTTCCTTGAGCCCTCAGAAAATATTTACCCTCTCTGTAGTATTCAACAAACTACTGGGAGCAGCAGAAGGCTTTTCTAGTGTCCATTTCATTGTACAGATTTTACATACAGTAGCCCCTGTTTCACGGATCATAATCTCCGGCAAAAGGAACTGATCAAATCTTTCAAAGCTGGTAATAGAGACAGGCATTTAGGACCGCTGAATTAGAGCTTAACTGCATCACAATGTTTCTTTGTCTGAGATGAAGAAGCTTGCAGATCGCAAGACATTTGAGTAACTTGTATGAACTCTCACCAAACAGGGCATTTGAAGAATGCACATTAGTGGTAGTCCCATTAATCAATTCAATTTTGTGATGTTTGATCCATCATGACTCCATTGCTGTCTCCGAATCGTTGCTGCTACTGCCAGCTGTGGAGCTGCAAGCCGCAGCATCGGCATGAGCCAGAACAAGTCTCTCTCTGTTTCCAAAAACTTCATTCACTGCAACACAGAGAAGGGGTTGATGACACGCTGCTGCTGTGCTGAGACAAAAAGCACTAGAGCAGACACGGCACAGTGAACATCACAGACTGGAAATCCTCACCTGGTACAGTTGTAAAGCCTTCCCCTTTACCCTGAGCAGGGAGATGAAGCCCACATGCCACAACGATCTCCTGCATACGCTACTTCAATTACAAGTCCTGTCATTTCTCCCCCAGAACATCTCTAGAGGTTTCCCTGTGCATAATCTTTATACCTAAGTACTGTGAAATGGATGAGTTTTGTAGAGCCAAACATTAGGTTTAAATTATTTATTTCTAGTTTTAGTCTCTCTGGTACCCACTATGCTCTTAAAAGCAAAAAAAATCATGCTATTTAGTTACACATAGCTATGACAACTATTCAAAACCAGTCCTCGCTTTCATTCCTACAAGTATTCCTACAAGAAAATGCAAAAACATAGGTATTAAAAGAAATCAGATATTAGACTTTGGCTACAAGAAAATAAATCATGTGGCAAACACAGTTCTCCAAGTTAGAAAAAAACCCAGATTTCTGAAGCTGAAAAAGTGTACACAAGTCTTGGGGTATTTATAAATATTAACCTACACTTTCTCTCAGAGACACAATAAATTACTGAATATACAAATACACCCTGGAGGCAAGGAGAGAGCCACAAGATTCAGAGAAATGAGAATGTTACCTGCAGAAATCTTGCTTATATCCCAAACACGCAGCCCTTGTCGCTCTCCTCCAAATGCAAAAACAAATGGGAGGTCGGGGCAGCAAGCCGTGCAGAAGAGAACCCCCTGCAAGGGTGGGAAGAAAGAGGATTCTTTTTTAAAACATCCTAAAATGAATTAGTCATCTGAAAATACTTCCACCAAGCAAGTTTTAACAAATTTAAGCTCTCTAAGTTTCCTGGAACTTCTTTTGTAAAGACACAAAGATAAAGTCAAGAGCTGCTAATTACAAACAACAAATCACATCTTTGTCTTCTCTGTACCTAGCAGATAAATACGAGCTGCAGTACCTACAGTTCTAATTGGAATATTGCATCAGGGATACGGGTCTGAGCCTTTGAAGCAATCTGCCAATCGCATGTTGAACTAAATACTGCACTGTAATCACAGAGTAGTCTGGGTTGGAAGGGACATTAAAAATCGTCTAGTTCCAACCCCCTGCCCTGGGCAGGGACACCTCCCACAAGATCAGGCTGCCCAAGGCCCCATCCAACCTGCCCTTGAACACCTCCAGGGATGTAACGAGTATGATTTACCCAAAATACACAGATGTGGTTATATTTTTTTCCCTAAGAGATGTTATGTAAAACAAGATTCAAGTTAGACAAAACAGAATAAGCAGGCATAATTTATATATAAAACTTCTTGGAATTAAGAAATTAATATTACTCTACCATTTTCATGTTCCTGGAATGGATTAAACTTGGTTTGTCTCCCAGGATATCCCAAATTTTCACAAATTTGTCAGCAGATGATGTTACAAGGCAACCTTTGATCTGACTGCTAAGTTGTAGACCTAGAACATTAAGAATGCAGCAGTGTGAAAGCACCAGGTAACCACAATTTCAGAGAGATAAGCAAAATTGTTGAAGCAAAATCATGAGAACAAACTTAATATTCTCCTTACGCTGAAATTAACTCCAGCATAGGGGAGCAAAAAGTTAATGGAAGTTCCATGCTGCGACTGCTCCCCGTAGTAAGAGAAAACTGACTTCAGGTAAGCCTATTCTGTCTCTCAATTCAACAACAGCAACATCGCAAAGAAGCTATTGTTCTGCTTCTTGCTTCAAAAACTCTGACTTCCCCAGGTGATCGTCTTCATTCATTCACCAAAGATCACCTCTTTTGCTATACAAGATTATGGGGCATATTTATATGATGTCATTTTAGACACTTAATCAGGTGCTTCCCGTTGCTACTTAGAAGCAAATAAAGTAGCCCAAAGGAGGCAATGTGAAAAACCTTCCCATGTGCCATACCTAAATCATTTCCAGAGCGAATGCAAGAATAAAATAATTACAGCTAGAAGAGATCAACATTATAGTTCATATTCCTGAACAGATTGCATAATTTTCTGTTCTTCCTCACCCAAAAACCACAGGGAGTGTCTCCCAAGTGAACAGATCTGCTTTTATAGAATCATACAATGGTTTGAGTTGGAAGGGACCTTAAAGATTATCTAATTAGAACCCCCCACCATGGTCAGGGACACCCCCCACCAGACCAGGCTACCCAAGGCCCCATCCAAACTGGCCTTGAACACCTCCAGGGATAGAGTATCCACAGCTTCCCTGGGCAACCTGTGCCAGTGTCTCACCACCCTCATGGTGAAGAATTTCTTCCTTGTGTCTAGTCTAAATCTGCCCCTCTCCATTTTTGACATGCTTATTCATGATATACACCGAGAAAAGTTTGCAGTTGTTAAAATAGTTCACTGACAATGGCTTCTCAGCCAAGATCTGTTTCATGTGCCAGGTACCCATGATTAGTATGCATGACTCTTGATTGTTAAGCAAGGAATCACTACCACCTCAGTCATCCTGGTTAAAGACATCTTCCAGATGTGCCTTGCCACTGCGGACAAACACAACACGTGCACGACTTACCTGACACCTCCTCATCATGAGCTTTCAGGGTAAACAGTGGCTTATCAGCACGAGCATCCAGACAGTACACAAAGCCATCTTCTGTGCTTGCCTAAGGAAACCACATTTTAAAAACAAACAGCCACAGTCATTCATTTGGACAAAAGCTCCAATGAAATAGCACACAGCCTCTATTAAATCCTAGTGATTTGAGACAGACTTGCACTACTTCTTGGCAGGGCATATTACTCAACAAACACCATTCTGCATCCCCAAAGCCAGACACCGTCCAGCTGGTGCCCGAGCTATTCTATGTATCTAAACTACGCTGCCAGGGCTTCTGTAAAAGTCTTAATCACATACAAATTCCTTAAATTGTATTTTGAAGATGGTTGCACTACTAGGCTCTGTTTTCATATTAGGTAATGAAATACCTAATGAATAGGCTTTAGTCTCTCAACTAAGGCTTCACAATAGCCCTGTGCAAAGCTAAATATGATCATACTGAGAGACCTACATCATAAACCCAACAGAACAGAGCAACTGCTTTTGTTAGCTGGTTACACAAAGCCACAGAGAACTAGACAGCCACTGAGATATTAAAAAAAAAACCCTTGTTTTTAAATTCCGTTTAAGAGTTTTATTATAAAAATCTCAACAAAACCAAAGTAGTTTTACTCTAAAGCAGATAGGAAGACAGTGCCCTCTGGTGCTGATTTGAAACACTGAATTAATATTCAGGAGCTTCCTTCTAATTAGCTTCTTCTCAGTTGCAATTGCCTCATTACATTAAACACAAGAGCAACTATACAAAGGAAAATATATCCCAGTCACTGAACGCTATGACAACACAGCAAAGAAGCCACCATTGAACTGAAAACTCATCAGCATCAATCGCTTTTCTACTGTCACAATGTAGACACCAAATAAGTAGCTGGTCTCCATACACTTGTTGGAAAAAAGCACCCAAAACCTC
The DNA here is from genome assembly GCF_032191515.1 of Phaenicophaeus curvirostris. NCBI lineage: Eukaryota > Metazoa > Chordata > Aves > Cuculiformes > Cuculidae > Phaenicophaeus > Phaenicophaeus curvirostris. The sequence goes on along the minus strand of NC_091392.1, from coordinate 62,730,529 downwards.
TTCCCACACGCAGTGTTTTTTAAATAAGCAAAGCCAACAGTTCAACTATCAGGCCCATTATGAGATTCCGATACATTTTGAACACAAAAATACAGGTTAAATGAAATGGCAAGAGACCAAGAACAGAAGAGCATGTCATACTCACTAAGAAATTACAAGGTGAAAAATGATTCCAGGTTACTCTTTCAACCTGACCGCTAAACCGCCATATTCGATGGTTACCTTGTGGGTTTCTGCAATCGTACAGCACAGCTGATCTATAGGAAAAGGGAACAAGAAATTAATAAAAAAACCCAACCCAAATCATGGCAGGATATTTTATGAAGTTTGTTTTACCACTGGCATCTACAGCTGCCAGGCATTTTACAACAACAGTTCTAGTACGTATGCCATTTTTAACAGTCTGATGTTCAGGTCACAAAGGTATCTGCCAAATTTCATTGAACAGCCTATGGTTCTGGGAAGCTTTAAGGGAAAAATCCACAAGGCAGTCCACTAGTTTATAGACAGTAGAATGGTTTCTGGGTGCCAATGATATCAAAGGGCTGGCTAAAAGGGATCGAGAAGCTGCTCTCACGGTTTGGACTTCATTCTTCTTTTTGCCGAAAGAAGTCAAGGAGGAGGAAAATGGACAGAAGCAGGTTCCTAACAATAATAAAAGGTTTTTCTTCAATACTTCTAAGTAAGCAGATGTAGCAAGAGCATAATCGAAGCCAGAGAACATAAAGCCTTGGCTAAAGACTGACAAGTCTTAAAAGCACAATAATATATATATATACATACACATATATAAGAAAACCATGATTATAGAACAAAGTTAAGATGCTATCCCTAGGAGATGGGAGAACAGAGGGGAAGTTTTTTGGCTGGCAGGGCTTATAAAAACTAGCAGTTACAGAACTAGTCCAGCCACGCAGATACAAACTACTTCACAGCATCTCCAAGCCGCAATCACAGGAGATAGCCCATTAAAGTCCAGCTGCAGTGTGCCTATCAAGAGAGGCTGCAGGGAGTGGACGGGGATTGTGAAGTCCCTCATGCCCCCACCCTGGCCTTACAGTTTGGAAAAACCTGGGCAAATTTTCACAGGAACGAGCAGCAACACGTTCTCAATGCAGAAAACGCCACAAAGCCAAATTAAGAAATAAATTCAGTTTGGAACAGACACCTGGCACATAAAACATCAGTCCAGATGGTTGAAGAATTTGTCTAGTCCTTAGAAAGAGCTAAGGAAAGCCACATTTTGGGCTCAGGCTGATCTGGCTATCTTACTGGAAAAGAAATAATATCATTACTCAAATTTGGCACAGTTATAAGCAAATGAAAAATGAAGTCTTTGAGGTAACTTAACTGACTTAATTCAATACTAACCCTCTCTACACGTAACATTTGAAAAAAATTACCCTGACATACTTATCATAAGATCCAGAAACAAGGGTCTGAGTTTCAAATGGATGAAATTGCAACGTCTGGACCTAGATAAGAGAAGATTTTATTTTAAAAAAATAAACACTGAGATGGTAACACACAGAGGAACTTTCTTTGAACAAGCAGAGCACAACCCCCTCCTCCTCAAAACCAGCACATTTCCATCCCCAAACCCTCTGATTAAGTTTGTTGATACTCAGATTTCTCATAAAACAGTGCAAGAGATGCACATGATTTTTATTTCAAACACCCCCATCCAATGGAAACAAGATATTCGCCAATATAATTTAACTGAACAGAACCACATGACTCCTTTCTGCTCTAGATATTAAAAAAAATAAGCTGGAAGTAAAAGAATAGTTACTTCCAGTCTGAGGAAAAACGCAGATGTTAGCAAAAATGAACATCAGGAGTTTGCCAAGGGCAGTGACTTTATTAACACCAAAAAAAGGTTATAGCTATTAATAACTAACCTTCACATTTTAATTACTATGAGATTCATTTCTAATTCATTTCTGAAGTACCCATCACTATGGTATTTTAGTACCATTTATTTAAAACCTTTCTTACCTAGAAAAAACTGTAACCGACACTCACCGTTGCCTTAAGAGAGGGTTACAGTTTGACCTATGCTCTGAGATCCATTTTTTGTAGCTTATACCAGTACTATTAGATTCCCAGCCAAAAGGGCTTTCTCACAAAGGGCATTATAAAGGCTGCTGTAAATCTCCGCAAACTTTCTAAAGCACAAGTTAAATAACACGTTAAAAAGCAAAAAGTGTTGTTCACAAAAGCAACTAATTCAGATATTTAAACGATTCTGCATAGTTATTAGAAAAATCACAGAACCATTGTTCTATGGGTTCACTTAACAAGCAGCTAATGAAAACCTGTAGTTATTTTTTCCTCTGTATTTTCCAGTGGAGGAAACATAGCGATTATTACATACCTTGTCTGTATGTTGCATCAGGCTGGCTGCTGGCTTACCCACAGCCATATCCCACAAAATCACAGCATTGTCAGCAGACGCACTTGCTAAAACATTCCTGATAATGCATCCAAAAAATAAATTTTAAAAATCTTTATAAAGATACAAATAATAGTCAAAAATCCAAAATACATACAGAGCCTGACTCTGAGATCAAGCACACTGTGGTCTATAGACCGTATATCTCAAGCCTGGGGGATAACTCCCCGAAGGTACAAGTAAAGACCACAAACAGGCCATATCATACCATAGCACACCATGTCAACACTTATATTAATAATAACATTGACAGTTTTGCTTGTATTTCCCACCCCTAACAACTTAAAATATAATTTACTGGAAGACTTATTGAATAAAATAGAGCCAGAAAGGCTTTTAAGCACTTCCGTTCTTTTGACATTAAGACAGCATTTTTAAACATTATTTATGCAACCTGGCTGTATCCATATGCGAATAAAGTTAAGAGCAGACAAACCTGTTCTGCTCTCAGATATCAGATTGTTTATATAACTTCTGAACTAACATTTTAATTTACAGACCCCATATTTCAACTTAAATTTCACCAAATGTTTTAGGAGCAATAAACACAATTTAGGAGTTTAATCAGAAAAAATAGAACATTCTCAAAGGTCTGTCCAATACACAGTACAATTCCTACTATTGCTCTTAAAAACAGATCTACTTCTTCAACATGCTGTTTCTGATTAAAACTGTTCACTCTACAAATTTTTCCTTTTTTTTTTTTTAATACCAAGCCAGTGTTTCTGACTTAAAGAGCCAACATTCTCCTGCAATGTTCTTCCAAACAATGTTACAAGGGAAAGTTAGGAAAACACATAGTGAAGGCTATGAGAACATTTTACAGTAACAACAATGACCTACAGTCAGAAAGTTATTTATAGAATGCTGTCACGGCATGTCTTCCTTAAAACAAACTAAAATATAGGCATTTAAATATAAGCCGCTCCAAGCAGCTACTTGTTTTACCCATAAGCTTCCCAAAGAATCATTTAGGTAGGAAAAGACCCTTAAGGTCATCTAGTGCAACCATAAACCTAACAGTGCCAAGTCCATCCCCCTAAACCATGTCCCTAAGCACCATCTCTAGACACGTTCTAAACACCCCCAGGGATGTTGACTCAACCACTTCCCTGGGCAGCCAGCTTCAGTGCTTGATAACCCTTTCAGTGAAGTTGTATCTCCCAGTATCTAGTTTAAACCTCCCCTGGAACAACTTGAAGCCATCTCCTCTTGTCCTATCACTTGATAGCGAAAGAATAACCAGTAACAATGAATTCCTAACTTGGCACATTACAGAATTACACATTTCAGACACTTAACTATTGTAGCTCTAATTTTTGTGACGCAGCTTTATATTATCACCAGACAACGATTTCTAGGTACAGGAAAACTACTCTTTTGTAAGACTGGTGGAATGATCACTACCAGCCTGTGCACAGGTACAATTTAAGAACAGACAATGCATTGTAAATTAAGAGTGCAATTTGTATACATTTACTGCATGTCTATGTGGGTGTTTCCTTCTTCAGTATCTAGATAACCAAGCATTATAAGTGAAGGCTTACACCAGCTCATCAGGCGTATGTGGGGTTGATTGTGCAGCTTTAGAGGCATTTATGACAGCAGGAAAAAAAAACACATACAAAACCACAATCAGTATCTGACTGGAACAATTTCAATGCCCGTGCTGAGGATCCTCTGACAGGTAAGCTGTTAAAAACCACCTAAGCAATAAAACCCAGCAACATCTTTATTTCAGTCAGCACACTGTCCTTGACCTCTCCCGCAAGATGGACCAGCTCTGTGCTGCTACGATAGCAGCACTTCATTACCAGTTCACCCAGCCAACAGGGAATTCCCTCTGCCGAGGACAATCCAAAGGTCAGAGGTGTTTCTGTAACTGTCACTAGGGCTTCTACACTCTCTTTTCTGTTCACAGCTCTGTGGCAAAAGCCAGAAAATAACTACCACAGCAAAGACTTTCTTCTGGAAGTCTACTCCTCTCTGTTGAAATGGTGTTTTAGGTCATTGGCAGACTGGCACAGACAATGGTAGCCCTTGTGCTTCTCCAGTTTGTGCATCTGACTTAAAGGCAGCCAATTTACCATATGGCTTTGCCCTCACCTGGAAAACTTGCAAGTAAGAAGTGATCTGCAGCAATACACAGGGTTTTTTATTTTTAAATAAAATAAGACCTCTAGTTTAAGGAAAAAAAAAGGTGTGTGTCTTTTTGAAAACTGATTCCTTTCAGCACTGCTTTCAAGTTCAATGTTATATTAGATATGACTTTGGATGTGTGTGAAAAAAAGTACACCTAATTAAGCATACAAATTTGTAATCACTCATTGTTATTCCAGTATTCTTTTACCTGCTTTGTTTATTCCATGAAAGATCAAGCACAGCATCCGCGTGTCCTTTCAATGTCCCTTCTGAAGATAAACTCTGTATATGAAGATACAACATACTTTTGAAAATAACATCTTTAACAGAAATTGAGCATTGCAACACATTAGCACAACCTCCTTAATGCCTTCACAAACAACGTCATGTTTTAAATGATTTCCACTTGCTGCAACAAGGATTTTAATAGCACAGCCTCTGCAGTACCTGTACCTTGTCTCCTACCCCAGATCTCAGATTCACAGCTGGTGGGCTTACAGAACTAGTTACTCCCTTCAGGCTAGTAGAATTTCACTGTCTCCAGCCACACTGCAGTTTCTTCAGCTTCTTTCTAAAATCTCCTGACAGATCCCTCTCTTTCTTCCCAATTAACTGAGCTTTAGGTCCTTGTATCTGCCAGCTCCTACAAATTCTAATTTAAAATGGTTAAGCTTTAAAGTTTACTGGGATAGTAATTGGATACCACCTACAAGCCACCCCACTCCTCTCCTGCTCTGAACTCCAAGCTTTAATTATCCATACAGAGAACAAATAGCATCTTAAATTAAGGTAACCTTTATGAATGGTACCTTCAACAGCAATTCTGATAACTCAGTGACATTTGGAAGCAAGTTTCAAAGAACAAATTCCACTTCCAAGGATATTTTTTCTATTGTTTTTGAAAGCAGAAGGTCTGAGAGCTCAGAAAGTAAAACCCCTTCACAAAGCACCTACTATAAACAAAATCTAGAAGATTTAAGTTATGTTATCTTCCACACTTTTTTTTTTTTTTTAACATACCAAAGAATTTGAACAAATCATAACAACGCGTTCAGGCACACAGAGTCAGATTCATCTGACGTAACTTATCATCCAGTCTAAACCTCTGTCTTCCTCTTTGGTAGTTACAGTTTTCTCTACAGTCCACTAAAAGACAGTCAGCCATTCTCTGGAGGGTAGGGAGGCTCTGCAAAGGGATCTGAGCAGGCTGGACCACTGGGCAGAGTCCAATGGCATGAGGTTTAACAAGGCCAAGTGCTGGGTCCTGCACTTGGGGCACAACAACCCTGTGCAGAGCTACAGACTAGGAGAAGTCTGTCTAGAAAGCTGCCTGGAGGAGAGGGACCTGGGGGTGTTGGTTGACAGCGACTGAACATGAGCCAGCAGTGTGCCCAGGTGGCCAAGAAGGCCAATGGCATCTTGGCTTGTATCAGAAACGGTGTGACCAGCAGGTCCAGGGAGGTTATCCTCCCTCTGTACTCGGCACTGGTGAGACCGCTCCTCGAATACTGTGTTCAGTTCTGGGCCCCTCACCACAAGAAGGATGTTGAGGCTCTGGAGCGAGTCCAGAGAAGAGCGACAAAGCTGTGAAGGGGCTGGAGAACAGGCCTTATGAGGAACAGCTGAGAGAGCTGGGGTTGTTTAGCCTTGAGAAGAGGAGGCTGAGGGGAGACCTCATTGCTCTCTACAACTACCTGAAAGGAGGTTGTAGAGAGGAGGGTGCTGGCCTCTTCTCCCAAGTGACAGGGGACAGGACAAGAGGGAATGGCCTCAAGCTCTGCCAGGGGAGATTTAGGCTGAACATTAGGAAAAAATTCTTCACAGAAAAGGTCATTGGGCACTGGCACAGGCTGCCCAGGGAGGTGGTTGAGTCACCTTCCCTGGAGGTGTTTAAGGCACGGGTGGATGAACTGCTAAGGGGCATGGTTTAGTGTTTGATAGGAATGGTTGGACTCGATAATCTGGTGGGTCTCTTCCAACCTGGTGATTCTATGATTCTATGCATTCACTTCAGACAGTTCACATAGACTAGCTTAAAATATGCTTAAATTTTAGCTAGATAAAGCTAGCAAAGGTGAATCCTAAGTAAATGCATTTTATCGTGTGAGCTTTGTCCTTTATTGCTCAATGCCTTTTCAGCTTGAGTCACAGGAAAGTACAAATTTTAACCTATCACACAAAACCATTCTGTAACCTGTCTAAACACCATCTTTCAACATGACAGAAGGACTTAAACCAGATTATCTATTATTTTCCCATTGTAGGAAAAGTTAATAATGACATTGTCCTAAGTTTCCTCCATCCAACCAGATAAACCATTTTGCAATACTTACTCGCTTTCCTTTATTTTTCTTCTTTTTGTCTTTCTTGCCTCCAAGGGAAAAGACTGGTTCTAAGGATTCTACTACATCAAGGTCCCAAATGTCAATAACTGGGGTCATGTTACCCACTGCAACATAATTTCCTACAAGCAGAAACCCAAATGCAACCACATATATTCAGAGTTACAAAACAGCACATTTGGCAATCCAGCTGTTGCTTATTTCTTTAAGTAAAACTTATGTGCCAGAACCTTCTATTTGAACATCTTTGATGATTATAACTGACAAGAGGCAATTTAAAAATATCAACTGACAGCAGATGTTGCCAGAAAGAAATTTACTTGCTCTCTAAGATATTTCCCCTTCACTACAAATAACTGATTAAAGAAGCTGTATAAAGTTCCAGATATTTGCGGGGTTTTTTTAAGGGAAAAAAAACAACAAAAACACACTCCTTGTGCTACGGAAAGAAATAATCTATAAAACACAAGAAAAAGTTTACTAAATACATATATATAAACTTCGCTGTGTTTTACCATTCAACAACTGCATTGGCCACTGTGTTCATTTGCAAATGGAAAATAAAGCAGACTAGAGAAGAGCTTGTTCTGGTCTGCTAATTGACTTAATTATTTGTAATAAAACCAATGTTTTTATCAAATCACTTGTTATGGCAGTACCACTAAGATGACTGTATCACCAAACAAAAAACCTGATATTCAGTTTTTCCATATTAATATTGTGGGTTTGTTTCTATTTGCAACACTAGAGGAAATTATTTAGTGACAAAATTACATTTATACATTTTCCAAGTAAAAATTATTTAACTGAACATTTACAGTATCCTTTGTAATTTACCTGGTGATTCATCAGGATTAGGATCAAAATTCAACCACTCAAGACTTAGAGGGTAAGCAGGCAAGATAATATCATGATGTACATAAAATGAGTCCTCTTCATGGTTATAAACTGAAAAAGAATCACAGATATAGAAGACATCGGTGAAGAAGAAAAACAAGCAACTATAAACAGTTCACTTCCACAAAAGTTAGATGTGGAAAACACTAAATTGTCAAGGAGGTCTAGAACGTAAATTCGCAGTGTTCAGAGTTTTAGTGTAGAAGCCAGAGCCTCCAAGTACCAACGTTATGCAGCACAGAATCACACAAAACATTCTCGCGTGTTGTTTAGATAAAGAAGTGACAGTTCAGCAAAGCTTAGATACTCTATTCCTAGCATAATATGCTACTTTCTTCACATAACTTCAAAAGGGATGCTTTTGAAGCATAACCACCACTTTGTACATCAGGATTTGTTAAGGAAGGTTTAGATATTCATTTTACAATTATTCCAGAAGAAACCAAACAGGAAATAAAAGACCAAGTTTTCAAATCAGAGGAAGTTGAAGAAGTCAGATGAAGTTACCTTTAGCAGGCTGTAATTGAGATGCAGGAAGAGTTTTGGTAAAGCAACAGTAAGGAACAAATCCTATGCTACTTACCATGGACCTCCAAACTACAGTAGTCCTTATCAACTCTGCCACAAAGGACGAGATTGTCAGTGGGCTTAATCATAAAGTCCTCCTGTTCATATTGTTCCTGAACAGCAAAAATGAGAGGACAACAGATGTCATGCAAAGCACATAAAAGCACAAACCCACACAGGTTCAGAAGGCTGAATCAGTAGTAACTTTTAATCATAACTGAAAATACTCAAAACTCAGCAACCTCACTGCCCACTCAATTAAAACCATCTTATGGTGGCAAACAAAGAAAGACAGGAACCAAACTCATTCATGGGAGACTAAGTAGTTATCATATAGACTGAAGGACTGTTTATGTGTACCTTGGTGGATTAAGAAAGATGTTTAATTACCAAGTATGAAAACACCTTTCGAGGCTATTATAATGCGGCTAGTTGCTGAAAAGAGAACCGCCATCAGGAACCCACATACAGAGATTATTTCCCTTGTGCTCTCTTCCTTTGGGCATTTATGTAGTGTAACAACTTTTTACACAATAAGCATATTGTAACTGCTCCTCACATCCAGGAAGCAATTTCAAGAGTATTAAACCATTGTCTACTTTCTGGAAAATATTGTACTGCCTACAGCTATATTGGGCATTCAGCTGTACCAGAACAGATGTAACCTTTTATCTAATTTTCATTGTTACTGCGGTATGGAAGGCATTCAAACAATTTTTGTTAGTAGAAAACTAAGAACTGTACATAAAAGTCAACAGTCTTACACAAACAGAGTACCATCCTTCAAATATACAACATAGACATGACTTTCTGGATGACTTGTTGCAAGCTTTTAATTTCCTTTTATTCACTTCAAGCATCTTTTCAGTATTTCAGCTCCATCAAGCACAACAATTCTTTGAATTAATCAACTTAATGTTACACAGTCTTCAATAGTACTAGTAGTAAATACCAAAAGACAACATAAAATGCATGTTGAAGCACTAAACAGTACTTTGTTTCAGAATTTGAGGAAAGGACTTTATTATAGGAAGAAAGGCCTGAGGAAAAGGTGTTCACTTTTTGTATCTACCTGGAAGAAAGTTAGCTTTTCTGACACAGAATAAACGCAGCTCATTGTGTGACTACCTCTTTGACCATAAAAATCACTTCTAAAGCATTTCTTCCCACTGCTGGTACACAGGAGTGAGAAAAATCATCAACCAGTTGGTGAAACACAGAGAAAACACATAGTGCCCCGAAGTGCATTCAGCAAGCAAATGTTTTTAAAGACATATGCCTTCCTCCTTGAACTTTGTTACAATATGTGAAGTCACCATAACAACTCCTTGTCTGAGAACACCTTTGACAAAATTCCCTGTCACAAAAACTAGACATGGTAGGAGTCTACAGCTTATCTTTTCCCTCAATCTCACTAGCTTTGTGAAGAATCCAAAATACTATTGAAAGGACAGCACCCAGAAAAATCTCACAATCTTTATGCTTAGATGAGGTCTCAAAAATTCACTGACTCCATCATCTTGCCCCAGGTGATCACAGTCTCTTCTGGTTACTCCCTAGATTACATTGTCTCTTCTCATACAACCTCACCTTGTAACTGATCTCTCCACAGAAATTAAGCTGCTCACAAGTTTCAATCTTCCCTGAACTAAACTGTAGGATATTCTCCATATCTTTCTGAAGAGGCACCCAATGTTCTAGCCAAGGCAATACTAGTATTAAGTAGAGTAGAAAGATTACTTCACATCATGCATGCTGCATCCCTGTTCACCAGAAAAAGACAATGTATATAACAGCACAGCACTGCTGACACAGTTAGCTTGTGTCAGACTGCAACCAGAGACTTCTTAACCCCCTGCAGAGCTCCTACAAAGCCAGCTCCTGCAAAGATGTTCCCCATCTGATACTTCATGGAAAGTAATACAGGCAGAAACAGTCAACTACACAGTATGCTGTCCAAATACACTTAATAAACAGGGACATATTTCTTCATGCCATACCTGTAATTTGACATGTAGCTTAAGTCCACGTCACCTTGGTTTCTTCCACAAACTGGTGGAAGATGTAAGAGTATTGCAATCTGAGAACCTTTCTAATTAAGCTCATTAGTGGCCTGGGATACTGAGATTTGTTATTTCTTCAAGCATTTTCTGGGTCCCACCAGAAAGGTGACAAACCATCTCCACATACAGAAGCACATGGCCTAAATAAATACTGAGCCAGTTCGCCTTAATATCTGACTTAAATATAAAAGCACACATGGAGGGGTCTGCACAAAGGAACTTCTAAAGAAAAGAGTGCCACCTGATCAAAAGTCTGTCAGAACTTTCGAAAAAGACTGCAAGCACTTACAGACACTAAGGCAGTGAGGAAAATTTAACTGGTTTTTAAGTTTATGCTGTTTATGATGTTTAACATTTTTATAGTACTCACAGTGGTTTTTAGAGTGATGTAAGGATCATGCTCATTACTTCCATGTACTGTCAGAGTAGCCAAAGAGTCTCCAAGCTCTAGGTCACCTAAATGGGAATTTCAGAACATTTTTTATACATGTCAATGACAGATGAAGTTAGAAACCCCTGTACCAATCCCTGTACTACCTGTATTACAAATTATCAAGGGCAGGCTAAATGAACTTCCAAATTCCAAACTTAAGAACCTCAGCAAGCAAAATGGCTTAGTGCTTCAGGGTCCCTGCTGCTCTGCTCCAGCACTACAGCAGGGGGAGTGACAGTCTTTCCAGCCCTGCTCTCAGTTCTAGTGCCAGGGAGGGGGTTGCTGAACTATTTCACACAATAAACAACTTAGAAAACTGGGACAAGAAAATAATTAAAAATGTGAATTTCCAGCATTTGAAACATAGCATGGTGTAGCAGTACTTATGAAATTAGTATCCTTAAACAAGAAGTGAAAAGGTTCTTCACTTTCACTTGCATATCTGACCTTTAAATTTTTCTTACCTGTGCATTCTTCTTCATCATAATTTTCCAAATCATATTCACCCAGTTCATCATCAGACAGGTCTTCATTTTTATGAGAAGATTCACCTCTGCTAGGAACGGGTTCATTTGTATCATTTGCCATCGGGCCTTCATCGCTATCATCAGCGTCATCCCTGTTTGAAGACACAACAACCCTGAGAAACTGTGACATTTACAGTGCTTCCAGGTAACTGCTTAGGGGGCTGCTAACATGATTTCAGCACACAATCCTGGCTGTTCACATGGGTTTCAAGCCTTTATGCCAATGATCTGGAAATCCCCTTGCTTCTTTCCTATCTTTTCTCAAAATACAAGGCACTGGTTTTCTCAGACTTTCAGAGAAAGTTCTTCCTGGAAAGTTTTCATGACAAAATGTGGCACAAATTTTACTTAGCAGGGTTAAATTCAGTGTCTAGATCCCATTCTCTTACCCATTTTGTTGTTGCTACAATACTCTCAACTTCACTTCTGCATGTCCGCAGGTATCCAATATATTCCTTTCTTTTTTTTCCCCACCTCTGATGTGTGAGGACCCTTGCATTTCTTCAAAATTTTTAAAACCTTATTTTCTTCCCACGCTTGCGTTAGAAGAAAAAACAATATGAAATCCATTAGGTTGGGACTTACTGCAGATTACTTCTTACAGGCCAAACAAACAATGCTACATCTAGGAAACTCAAAACTTTCATGGCAACAATATGCAAGGAATTCAGGAGAAGGAATCATACGTTAAACACTGGCTGAAAACCTAACAGAAATAGAATCGCAGAATCATAGAATAGTTCGGGTTGGAAGGGCTTAAAGATCACCCAGTTCCAATCCCCCTGCCATGGGCAGGGACACCTCCCACTAGATGAGGCTGCCCAAGGCCCCATCCAACCTGGCCTTGAACACCTCCAGGGATGGGGCAGTCACAGCTTCCCTGGGCAACCTGTGCCAGTGCCTCACCGCCCTCATGGTGAAGAAATTCTTCCTTATGTCTAGTCTAAATCTGCCCCTTTCCAGCTTATACCCATTGCCCCTAGTCCTATCACAACGAGCCTCTGTGAACAGTCCCGCTCCAGCCTCCTCGTAGGCCCCAAGATGCAAAGGAGAGGGGGCATGTCAGATGTCTCAATGGAGTTTGCTCCGTAGAGACTCATCCCTGTTGAATACGTTGTATTTCTGCCCTTCTGAGCGCAAAATTCCCAGGCAATGACGAGCCAAGACAATTCTCAAAGACACGTTTTAAAGCAAATTCCCTCCCCAGCGCTGTCAGCGGGGAGGCCCGGGGGGCTCCAACCCCTTCTCCAGCAGAACCCAGCCGACCCGCCCGTCCCGTCCCGTCTCACCCCCTCCTCGCCTGGGCCTCCTCGATGAGACGGTTCAGCTCCTCCTCGCTGAGCTGCACCTGCGGGACCGACACAGACAGGGGTGGAGGGGAGGGCGGGGGGTTGGGGTGGGGGTTCCGCAGCCGCGGCCCCCGGGAGGAGGGGGATGAGGGGGTGTCCGCAACCCCATCCCGCCCCCTCTCCACTCCCACCTTATCCGGCGTTTCCTTGGCGACGCCGCAGCGCACCCAGGCGGCGCACGTCACGGGGCAGCTCATGGCGGCGCGGGGAGGCACGTGCGAGCGGCTGCAGCGCGCTCCGAGTGACGTAACGGCGGCGGGGAAGGGGGAGGGCGGGGAGGGGAGGAGACACGCCGACTGCAACGGCGGAGACGAACGGGAGGGGGAGGAGACAGGGCGGCGTGACGTCATCTCTGAGCGCCGAGGAAGCCCGGGGCGAGGGGGCGTGGTTATGGGGCGAGGCCAGGGGCGTGTTTGCCTACGTCACAGAGGGGGGCAGGGCCTGTGTTTGAGGGGCGCGGCTTGTGTGAGGGCGGGGCCTGAGGGGCTATAAAAGGGCGGGGGGGCGGGGAACGTATTTACTCAAGGCACTGTCTTCATAAAGTTGTAGAATTGCCTGGTTGGAAAAGACCTCTTGGATCATCAAGTCCAACCCTTCCTGTCTGTTACTAATCCATGCCCCTGAGCACCTCCTCTACTCATCTCTTAAACACCTCAATGGGTGGTGACTCAACCACCTCCCTGGGCAGCCTCTACCAGTGCCCAATGACCCTTTCCGTGAAAATTTTTTTCCTGATGTCCAGTCTGAACCTCCCCTGGTGGAGCTTGATACTTGGGAGAAGAGGCCAGCACCCTCCTCTCAACAACCTCCTTTCAGGTAGTTGTAGAGAGCAATGAGGTCTCCCCTCAGCCTCCTCTTCTCAAAGCTAAACAACCCCAGCTCTCTCAGCCGTTCCTCATAAGGCCTGTTCTCCAGCCCCTTCACCAGCTTTGTTGCTCTTCTCTGGACTCTCTCCAGAGCCTCAACATTCTTCTTGTGGTGAGGGGCCCAGAACTGAACACAGGATTCGAGGAGCAGTCTCACCAGTGCCGAGTACAGAGGGAGGATAACCTCCCTGGACCTGCTGGTCACGCTGGTCCAAGCCAAAATACCATTGACCTTGGCCACCTGGGCACACTGCTGGCTCATGTTCAGTCGGTTGTCAACCAACACCCCCAGGTCCCTCTCCTCCAGGCAGCTTTCTAGACAGACTTCTCCTAGTCTGTAGCACTGCACAGGGTTGTTGTGCCCCAAGTGCAGGACCCGGCATTTGGCCTTGTTAAACCTCATGCCATTGGACTCAGCCCAGCGGTCCAGCCTGTTCAGATCCCTTTGCAGAGACTCCCTGCCCTCCAGCAGATCAACGCTTCCTCTCAACTTAGTGTCATCTGCAAACTTGCACTCAATGCCTTCATCCAGATCATTGATAAAGACATTGAACAGGACTGGACTCAGCACTGAGCCCTGGGGAACCCCACTTGTGACTGGCCTCCAGCTGGAGTTAACTCCATTTATTATAACTCTTCTTGCTGCCCCCTTGCTCCTGGGCCAAGGGATGGCAAATGCTTGGCTTTTTACTGGACCTGCTGGGAGACCCAGTTACCTTCAGCAGTGGTTGCTCCCGTTTTCATAAAATTAATTACAGAAGGGAGCTTAGTTTCTTCACTTAATTAGCCTAGGCTGTCCCATTTAGCACCCCTGCCATCTTTACCTGGGGTTGGGACCAGTTAGAGCCCCAAGGTTCGTTTAGTAACAGAAATTAAGGCTTTGCCATGTAATAAGTGCTGGTACAACTGCTGCTCTGGGTACTCAGCTGAAGCAAAGTGCTGCCACATCTCTGAGGTCTTCAAGTCCTTTGTTTCCCACACTGGACCTTGGCTGGTGGGGGGACTTGCAATTCTGCCCCTCTATTCCTCTCTTATGAGACCTAATCTGGAGTATTGTGTCCAGTTCTGGAATCCTAAACATAAGAAGGATATGGAGCTGTTGGAACGGGTCCAGAGGTGGGCTACAAGGATGATCAGAGGGCTGGAGCACCTTCCACACAAGGACAGGCTGAGAGAGTCGGGGTTGTTCCATCTGGTGAAGAGAGGGCTCCAAGGAGATCTTATAGTGACCTTCTAGTACCTGAACGGGCTACAAGAAAGCTGGGGAGGGACTGTTCATAAAGGCTTGTAGTGATAGGACGAGGGGCAATGGGTATAAACTGGAGAGGGCCAGATTTAGACTAGACATTTCTTCACCATGAAAGCAGTGAGACACTGACACAGGTTGCCCAGGGAAGCTGTGAATACCCCATCCCTGGAGGTGTTCAAGGCCTGGTTGGATGGGGCTTTGGGCAGCCTGATCTACTGGGATTTCCCTGCCCATTGCAGGGACTTGGAACTAGACGATCTCTAAAGTTGCCTTCAAACCCAAACTATTCTATCTATGATTCTATGACCCGTCCTGCCAATGTTTGCTTCTGCTTTGGCTCTGAAGTGTCCCAGCAGTGAGCTGCCAAAATTAAAGATTTGGGAAAAACCTTTTTGTTATCCATCTCTAAAATTTACCCAAGTGGAAGAAACCAGTGCACAGAGTCAATGGTGAGAGGGAGCTGCAGGAAGCGGTGAGGGCATCTTCACAGAAAGTACTACTTTTTGCCTTCCCAAATGTCAGCATTCTAAACCAACTGACTCATTAAATTAGAGAAAATGGATAAAATGTCATCTGCAATATATGGGAAGGTAGTCTCTTACTGACACACAACAATTGCTGCTGTTTCCATCACTGAAATCTTAATTCAGGGGATAACTGCAAATTACGTGGATGGGAAGCTGAGGTTAGGGGAAGGAGCATTACTCATGGTAAAGCTCAAGGACTTGGCAACCAAACTACAGTTTGGCAAATGGAATGTGTACATTATTTCATCCACATGTCACTAGACAGCATCACTGTAGTATGTTAATTATTTTATCCTGATTCTTCAGTGGTTCTGGCATAAGAAAGAAATAAATTTCTCTTATTCTCCCCTCCCCCGCCCCCCGGCTTCATTTCACCAGTTTGATGTATTTTGTTGTAGAAACAAACATACCAAGGCAAAAGCTGCATCATTCTAGCTATTCCCTGTAGGATCCTGTAGCATGGGCATCCTAGTCCTACCTGGGGATCTAGATAATTATCAGTCTTGCATTTTGGTATAATTGCCTTTTTGCTGAGCTGTTTATTAACAGCTCTGGTCACCTTCTCTTACAGTGTTCAAGCAATCCTTCTTTTTTACTCACACAAGAGCTGGCTACAGTTTGGCTGTCAGTCTTCCTCCAGACACTGAGGGAAGTTTTGTGTGAGCAGATGCTATTCCCAAGGAGAAGCAGAGGGAAATATTATGTAGCCAAGAGGAGGAAAGCACGGTTACTTACCAGTGGCTGTGGTTCCTGGATATGTTTTTTGAAGATATATGGATTTACTGTGTGGAGGTTTGCACAACAAACTCTTGAGCCAGAGTTGATTTTAGCAAAGCAGTACCCAAAGGGGGCACACATGCTCTACTTTCCCTCCAATAATCACAAAATAGCACTGTACTGTGGTGAGGTTCAATAGCAGACTTGGAAAAGGAGAAAGGAAGAAAAATCGATAGAAACTGTGCATATGGATATTACAGCTTACAGAACTCAAGTTAGTTGTAATAATTTTTTCTTCTCTTTTGAGACTTAGTCCATAAATGCTGGATGGTTCCACTACTTCTTTCCATCCTACACTTGCCGGGGATGTAGAGCTGGGCTTTAAGGTCTTCTTGAGAAAATAAAGACCATTCTATTAAATATATTATTGTTCCACAGTGCCTTGGCAATCACAGAGATATGGGATCGAAAGAGTGGTGCCCCAGGCAGAACACTTCTAGCAGACACCTGAGGGTAACTGACAGTAACTGAGTTCTAGTGCAGTCCTGCCCACTCACCCCAAGGAACCAGCCAGGGCGACTCACAGGTCGTAACACATCAGTGAAAAAATCGTCTTCTTTGTATTTAGTGTCCAAAGATGAGTCAGCCACAGAAGTGTGAGGGCTGGGAAATAAAGCAGATGTTCATTTCTTAGTTTGGATGGAATCGTGACAGAACCATTGGAGGAGTTTTTGGATGAACTCAAAGACCTATCCTAATCAGGAATAAGGCCAGAGAGCTGACAGAAAACTCTGAATTCCCTGCCCATCGCAGGGGGTTTGAAACTATATGATCTTTAAGGTCCCTTCCAACCCAAACTATTCTATGATTCCATGAATCACTGATAGGTGTAAGAAATGGCCAAGATGAAAGCTATGTGCGACAGGAGATAAGAACTTAAAGGGCTGTTCCAGCATGGGTTCAAGGACCATGTTCAGATCCTGTGGAAATAAAAGGTCTCTGACCAGAAGATTGTCATCAAACATTCTCAATGCCACAGCCTGTTCTGGACTGGCCTTGAGCCTTTTCTGAAAAAGAGCTTCTAGAACTTAAAGGCTTCCGCCCTCCCTGCCCCAAGTCGCATCCTCAGAGATCTATCAGACACAGCAGTATTTCTTACCCAGAGCTGATTTGTGCCTGGAATCTCTCTTATACCTATTTCTTATCCTCTGATGAGCAGAGCTGAGTTTCTTTTTATCCTGACAGACCTTCACAAAGTTGGGTAAGACTTGATGGTAGTGATTTTCATTGTTTCAGTTTAATCACCAATTAATGTCAGAAAACACTGCCCCTGTTTCTGGATCTACATTTGACCTATCCCAAACTACTGCTTTTCACCTGAAGATGCAAGTGCCAGATAGTTCTCATCAGCAGGAATTGTATGCCTGTCTTTTCTTCAAGGTCATAAACATTCAAACAGGTTCAGCTGGATTAAGTTTCCTAGCTAAGCAGAGCAAACTTTTGTTCTGATGTGGATTTACCAGGTCAACAGAAGCAAGGTCAGTAGGAAAAGTCAATGGCTCCTCGAAACTGAAAGTCCAGCTTCTTTCTTAGAGAATGTGTCAAGATGCCTGGAGAGCTACAGAATTCCTCTTGATACTAAGAAAAGATGGAAGTGAGGAGAGAGATGGCTGATGAAGAGGTGGCGTTGAAGCAGCTGGTACCAGAAGGCTCTCCCATAACTATTTCCAAGGTCCAGGGCTCTGCAGGGACCTTGGTATACCTTGAATCCTGAAACTGTCAGAGACATTGTAAACATTTCTAATATGACAGCTGGAAGGTGCTACAAGGCCATGTAAAGGTTCATACTGTAAATCATACAGGCTGTAGCAAGAAAATGAAGGGAATTTTATCTGTTTTGAGAGAAGTTATTCTATTGTTCAGCTGACCTCTCCAGATGAGAAGAGGGGAAAAGGCATCAGTTTGGCACCTCACTCGAAAAAAATAATTCTATTTTCTCAAATGAGCGGCCAGATATTACTGTTGCAGTCCAGAGATGCAAAATAGCTAAAAGTGAAGTCACAACATCAAGAAATCCTCTAACTTCGGAAAGAAAGGAGTACTTAAGAGTGGCTTTGAACCATGAAGGGCATCCACAGAAGTCCTGAAGGTTACCTTTTGATTCTCTGTTTGTATTCGCTGTGTGTTTCTGTAAAACAGAGAGCATGAATAGTGGAAGGATACCAAAGGAAGATCAGATCTCAGTAGGGCAGTATCTTGTCGAGGGAGACTATATACCCTATTTGCACACCGCAGCATAGCCTAAGGGGAAGAACTCGAACTGATAGCTAGGCATAAAGTTAAGTTTTCATTTAGTTGAAACAAGGCTGCTTTGGTATTCTTTCATCCATGACCTCCTTAAGGAGTTCCGTGGGAGAGCACCAGCCTCCTCACTTGAGAAGTTAAAACACCCTTGCGCTAAGGCTTATTCTCCCAGGTCCTATGTATTGCTTTTGGTGCTCTTTGCTTAACTTTATGGAATATACTAGGTCTGTCACTTATCTTTTAACTATGTCTAGTAATAATTGTGATATCAATGTGAACCAGAAGCGTACTAAAGGTATTAAATCTTTATTGGGGTACAGTGAACGTACTATCAGGGCAGAGGCATGCTTATTGAACATCTACTTCCCCAAAATGTGTGCTGAGAGCTTGGGAATGAAAATCCCACCATCACTGTGATGACTGCTGGAACCAGCACAAGGGATGGAAAAGAACTATTGTCAGTGCCCTCCCAGCATGATGGAGAAAGGATGGCTGGATATGGAGAATAGTCATGTTCACCACATACAGCAAATCCAGAAAACTAACTTTAAATACATCAGTAGAAATCCAGGAGTAGAGAGTTGAGAGGAAAAAAACGCATGTGGGAGAAGAAGAATAAAGATGCACATGAAGGCAGGACACAGACAAAGAGCCACCAAGCTGTTTGTGGCCAGGTGACACAGACAAAATGAAGGAAGTTGGAAAGAAGCATAGAGCAATACAACATGCTAAGGATTTACTAGTGGAGGAAAATCAGAAAACATATGGATATAGGGGAAAAAAACCCCGAACAACTGGCAGTGCTCCATGTGCTGGGACTCAGCCAAGTTAAGTGAGTTTTGCCCCATCACGCTTGTTCTCATAGCAGGTAGGAAGTGGGATCTGTGTGTGTTTCTCAGCCACCACTCTGGACTCCAGCTCCAGGCTTTGCCAACCAGAGGTCTACAGTGTCAGCACATACTCAGGTGAGCACCAGCAGGAGCAGCGCATGCACGTGTGGCAGGGCTGAATCATGCACCTAGGGGCAGATGGACACATCAGAACACTTGAGGACCCTCTGGCACCACGGGAGCAACGTGAGACATATAGGGGCACTATATGTGCCCCTATTTAGGGGCAGTATATGTCTCAATGCTGGCACATCTTTATTTCCTCCATGTCTAAAGTACTTGCTGCGTCAAATATTCATTATTCCAGAAGGAAATTCCAACTTTTTACACAAGCCCCTGGGCTTGCAGAGCAGAGGGGCTGACACACTCTATGAAAGCAGCCAGGCAGTAGGGTTGTGCTGGCTCTGACAGCCTTCCAGCCTGCAA
The DNA here is from genome assembly GCF_032191515.1 of Phaenicophaeus curvirostris. Classification (NCBI taxonomy): domain Eukaryota; kingdom Metazoa; phylum Chordata; class Aves; order Cuculiformes; family Cuculidae; genus Phaenicophaeus; species Phaenicophaeus curvirostris. The sequence continues at coordinate 62,710,775 of NC_091392.1, read as the reverse complement.
AGATTTGTGCGCAGGTTCTCAGACATCATTGACCTTGTAGTCTTACCTCTTCATAGCAAAAATTAGAGACCGCCAGCCTACATGCCTTATCCAGAACAACATTTTCCTTGAAACAGTCATTAGACAAAATGAAAGCTGCTGCAGAAATGTTTACTAAAATATAAGGCTCTGCTGACATGGAAAAATTTAGCCAATACTGCTAAAGACCTAGAAATATGCCCGTATAAGCCACTACGCAGATTTTTTAAAAAATACCATTTATGAGTGGTCTAAATGATACTACTACTTTCAAAGTGGTCAGAAGGAGACATACAATGTTCTTTTTTATGTTACACAGATGCCTCTGCTACTGATGGCATCAGTAGACCTACATCAAGCACTTCTGAGAGTGCTTTTGCTTGAGGCCAAAACCTTATGCTCCCCTGGGTGAGCCCCAGTATGTAGCAGTGATGGTTTAGACATTGCTGCCCATTTCTGTCCTGTAGAGGAGAAAACACAGCAGTGGGCAAGACTGGCCTAAAGCTTAATTAGCTCAGTAAACGTGTGCCATGGCCCTCAGTCTCTACATGTTAAGGTTGTCCAGAAAAACCTCAAAAAATGTGAACTGAGTGTAGCAAAAGTGTAAATGGGTTCACAGAGCCCAGAGGAATGGTGCTAACAATTGTATCTGAACTTCCCTGTTTTTCTCAGTGAAGAGTTAACTCTGATGCCCAGAAGTAATGTTTTTAAATTGTTCTGGTATCACTGGTTGGGAAAGGAGACAGATCATAGCAGTTTGCTACCTGTGAACATTTCTCTGTGTTTTTCCATATAACAGGAGGCAAGCAAGGGGGGCCTGTGTCTCTTACAAAGTTTTGAGACCTGTAGGGTTCCCTATGAGCTGCTTTTCAACCTGTGTTTCTGGACAGGCAAGCCTGCAAAGCCCAGCGGCACCTGACAGAGCCACGATCCTGGTCTGGCCAGTCACTCAGTCTGGTCTGAGCAGTGTCTCACTCCCACAACTCACTTGGCCATACTTGAAAGGATATTACTACCTTTTGCCTCCTGGACCAACCCGTTTCTTAATAATCTGGTATGTTATGAAAAAAGGACTTGACTCTAAATCTACTAAAACATACAAGACAGAAAATATCATAAATTAATTAAAAAAATTTAAAAGTAAAAAATATGCTAAAATAAAAAATATTTCCCAAAGCCTGATTTTTATGCTCATGCCAAAGTTAATCAGTGCCTTCTATTTACTTCTGACCCCTCCTCGAGATATCCATTTGCACCTTACATGTATGCACTTGCAGCAAAGTTGTATAATGAAGCAAGCTTCCAGCCTTTGGGGTCTTTGTGCATCCAAACTGGCTATGATGCATTTGTAGATGCTTAATTCACCACAGAACTCCATTCCCAGGTCTCACATTCCCATTTCTTGCCAGGGGCCAGAGAAAAGTTTTAGGGAACAGCCTCCAAGTCACTTCTTCACATGCACTGCAACCATACAGACAGCAGTGTATGGGGGAAAACAGCACCGGGACTTCCAGGTGTAATATCCCGAATGCGCGTGGTTTCTGGAAGATGGTTTTTGGGTGAACCCCAATCCTGCTGCTGTTTGAAATACATTGAGAAACACCTGAAGAGAAGAAACAACAAAACCACTCACAACAGCCATTTCCTAGACTAGAAAACAATTAAATTTTTATTGAACAGAGATGGCTCATAAACACGCTCAAAGGAGTTCCACCTGCTGTTCAGCAATATTCATTGCCATCTGATAATAACCTATAGGAGTAGCTGTATAAAATAGGAATAAAATACCAAATTGCTATATTAATTAATAACTTTGCCTTTCAAATACAGAACCGTATGTTATTTAAAGTCTGAAAATAGACCACAATTGTTAGCATTTAAATCAAACCTTTATGATAACAAATATACAAAAAAAGGCTGTCAATATATTAAACATTTAAATCAATAGCATACATTTCTCGGAGGTAAACATTGAGCAAACAAAGCCACCAATGATGTTCAGAAATTGGGTAAAAGTTTCAAGGTCAAGCTCCAAACACTGTAGCTTTCCTAAAGCCATAGGTATTACACTTTTATCTAGCCCCTAAATTGAAAACTATGTAGCATGAACAATTGAAAATATAACTATTGGCTATCCGGCAGGAAACTGGAAGTTTCTTAAGTCCTCATTGCATTTATACTTAAGCACCTGCAGAGACAGAGGGCAGTAGGAGTTAAGCACTTTGTTTTGCAAGGCTGGGGGCTTAGTACTGTTATAGATGAGGGCAACGGCATCCTCATTCCAAACAAGAATTCCAGCACTGACAAAAAGAGAAGTATTGACCTGGCAAACTGACTTAAGAATCAGCCTTGCAACTTGCTTTAAACAGAATGGAACTTGCATACCTGCCTATTTACTGAAAGCCTGTGCTATTTCTTCTGCACAGAAAAAGCCTCCTTCAGTAGTTGATCTAATGCCTGAGTTTGAAAGCTGGGATACATACATATGCTCGAAAATAATGTGACAAATTTACTATCAATAAAAAGATGTTTTAATGCCAACAACTAATAAAAGTTCATATCGCAATATTGCTCACAACATAAATGTACAATTTGCACAAAACATGGCTCTTCAACATGAATATTTTGCAAGCTACAATATATATATATAATATGTATAATTTCTTTTCTTAAAGAATTATGTGCCAGAGTGCATGCAAAGAATTTCAAAGCAGTAACACAACAGGAGCAATCACTTGTTTACAGGTTATTGAAACCATTCAATACAGAAACACTGGGATATTAGATAACAGACAGACAGATAGGTAGGTGTATATACACACTGCTTTTTCGTGGACCTTCCCATGTTACACCCAAAATGTGGGTTCTTTATAAGCTCAGACCCCTATGACAGACTGATCCAAATAGGGTTCTGAATGTTCTCCACGTTCTTTGACCATAAATCACTTCTGTTGGAGATGATGGCAAAGGAGGCACTTGTCCTTTAGCCAGGAGCAGAGGCAAGCGACCTTCTCCATAGCCAAAATCCGTTCCTGCTCCTTCATTTTGAAGCAGTGGGTGGTAAGCAGCTATCCATCCTGTTCTGGCAGATCCCAAGCAGTCATCAGCAGCCTTTACACTTGCAAATGCAAGACTGGAGAACCTGGATCTCCTCAACAGTGCACAGCACTGCCACCATTCTAGTCAGATATGTACAAAGAATGACACGTATCCTCTGGTTTAAAATATACATAGCGTATATACAAATAAAGCTATTCTATCAAGGTGCAAGTTTACTATTTGCTAGTGTGTTCCAATGAAGATTTCTGAAAAACCTGCATACAGACCTACCAAGAGAGTTTACATAAAGTTAACATTTTGTCATAGTTCATTACGCAGGCTTCGTTCTGCAAACTCCGTAACAGAAACTCCTGCTACTTTCCCTTGGAGTTCTGTCAATGCACAGGACTGGATTCTGTAGACCACAGTCATGTCTAACATAATTTCCTTGACTTCAATACATTCTTAACTGCGGTGACTTGGCACCATGTGTTTGGTTTTTTTTTCCAGGAAGTCATCAATCTCCATGAACTGAGGCAGGACATGAAACCGGACATCAAGAAGTTTGTAGTTCATGTGCCCAGTCCAGCTTTCCTTGCTTTTGATGGGACTATCGTATATGGAGCTAGCACAGTCTGGCCCTAAGGGTAAGTCTGGAAGTCCTTGGCACTATTTTACACTAGATGACGGCAGGCAATGCCCTCAAAGAAACTTAAAGAAAAGACCAAATGTAATTTACTAAACAGTAAACATCAGACTGATCCACTAAACAGATGGATATGATATTCAACTTCTCTAAAATTAGAATAGTTGATGTTTTCTTAAGCAGACTTAAATTCATAAAAACCTTTCCCACCCCACATAGGCCTCATTCTACAGCATGTAAATATATGATGCTTCTAATAAAGTCATTGGAAATGCAACAGCTGTGATCAACGAGCAGAAAGAAAGCCCATCCTCTCCTATTTCTCTTCAGCAAAAAAACCCTCAAAATTGTGCAACTAACTCGTGCAACATAAGCACATGTTTATGAACCCTGCTGAAGCTGGGCTGGTGTGTGCAATGACAGCAGGATTTGGCCTTCAGCCTTTATGGTGTAGCAACCACAACTGCGCGATGACTGAATGGGAAATTACATGTGCTAGTGCATTAAAAAAAACATACGGCCTTGCAGTTAACTCCCATTAAAGATTCCCACTGACTTAATGAGAGAGAGACAGGAGATTTTAACAGTGCATGTTCTGCACCACTGGAGGTAAGTTTCTCAAAAATCTTTCTCAAATACCATTTTCCTCCATTCTGCAACTTGATTCTAAGGAGGCATTTGAGCAGAGACTTGCACATGTCCTCTCAGGCTAAGGGGAGTATTTCACAGTAGAAACAATGATCTGGTTAGTTTTTCTCTTTTTCAGAGTAATACAATAATTAAAAAACAACTTGCTGGTTCCACATTCTGCCCTGCTTTTGCACAGTGTTAACAAAATGACATACAGCAACATCAAATGAATCATAAGCTCACTGGAGACTTTAAAAGGATCAGCATCAGACAGAACAGAGTTTAAGATAACCTAAGGTGCACTAAGAGAAGATGCTTTCAGAGTTTTCCCAAATGTTTACGCTAAAGACCCAATTACACGATAGAACATGTAAAGCTTTCTAATCTTCCTGACTGAATACTGAATTGTATGAAAGGGAAAATTACATTCATTTTAAAAACAATAATTTAAAAAAATTAAATAAACCCATATATTTTAAGATAATGTTTTAGTTGTTGACACAATGGACAAAACCTGCTGCTTCAAATTATAGCTCAGCGCCTCTATTTTTAATACATTCCCTTCTGCCTTGTTTCAGAGCGCCCTGAGTTAGTGTTTTCAGTGGAACGGTTTGCTCTGGAACACTAACAGCTCCAAACAGGCAATTTTCAAGAGCGCCTGACAGTCCTGAGAGACTGACATCTTCAAATGAGCTACAGATGTCTATCTATTTAAGGATAAATACTTGGCTCTAGAAACATTTGGTTTCTCAGCTATGCTCTTTATTGAAAAACATCTGCCATCCTATTGGTCATACTCTGATTTTTTGCTATTTTAAAGGCTGAACAATTATAAATGGATAAACAAAACAAAAGAATGTTTCACCTGTGTTGTCAATTGTACATGACCTCAAACATGCCTGTGAAGCCACAAACCAGCACTTAAGCTACATCTGTGGGATGGAGGACAATATCTCTGTGTTTGCTGACGATTACTGTTGGGTTGTGTGATCTTTCATTTGTTTCTCAATAAGAAATGAAGTGAAACCTTCGCCTAAAACCCCAACAATGAACAGCAGCAAACAAAACTATTCTGCTAGAAAAAAACCCAACAAACTCATAACAATTGCAACAAATGCAAACTAATCATAACCATTCCAGCACTTATATTACAAATTAGGAAACTGCCTAAAAGCTGCAAAATATCAAGAGTAGCTCTGCACCATTCTAGTAACCATCTTATTTCTAGCACATCCTTTCTTGTTTTCATTTTTCTCTTCTAGCTTTAATTTCAAAGACACCTCAGAGACAAGTGGGAGCAAATGTGAAGAGGAAAGAAGGAAATTGGTTGTCCAACAGAGTGCTAGCTCTTCTGTCTTTTCAGGATGCTTGCACTGGGATTTCCCCATTCAGCTGTTGTTCTCAAGGGTAACCATAAAGATACAAGCCCAGCCCTTCAGAAGTGGATGACAGAGAAAGGATCTCTTCCCGGTTTAAGGATCAAGATTGTGCTTTCTAATTATAGATACGCATTTAGCTTGGAAAGTGAGATGAGCAAAGACTTCAAAGGTGACGTAAAATGAAAGAGAGATGGAAAACAGACCTAATCCACAGAGAAGAAGAATCAATTAAAGGGCTTCCAACAATTTAATGGGGCAAATTTCACCATGCTTTTATGTTTGGTTTGTGAATGATGTTATAACACAATCTTAACTTGTATTTTGCCTAGAATGTTCATCTATCCTTCATTTCACATGTAAATAAATTCTTGAACCTTGTATCAAATATTTATAAATACTAAGCTAGGTACAAAGTGAAACCCATTTGGGAAAGTGGAGCGGAGGGAGGTTCAGCTGCACTAATGGATATTGCATTAATGCTTAGCATCAAGGAAGGCTGGCTGCCATTAACAAGAAATCTCATTACCAACATGATTTCACGCCTCATAACATATCCTGTAGATCTATTTACTGTCCATCTCTCTCTTAAACATACAAACACACAAAGATAACTATGGAGAGAAAATCCAATGCATTTCATATGCTTAACCTTGTCTTCTCAATAAAAATCCAATAGAAAACAAAAAATCAGAGTGACTTAAGATGCTTTGCAGACTTCAATCTAATCAACAGCTTGTTCTGAGGATAACTAATGCACAAATGGCATCACAACCAGCTTTCAGATAAGTGGGACTGAAGGACACTGTAGCAACCCACCTGTCACTGTGGGGGAGAATGTTCTCTTTCCTGTATTTTTTTTTCTGCTGCTCTTCATTACATTACGATTCAAAAAAACCCACAGGATCCAGATCCCTCTCCTGTGTGGTAGTTGGCAGAGTGAAGAGAAAGTGGGGAAAAAAAGAGTGCTGACCTTATCTTGGGGTTGTAAACAGCAGAGATGCATTATCTAACCTTCCACATAACGCCAAAGAGATCAGTAGAAGGAATGTCCTGCACTGCAGAGAATGGTGTTTACTTACTTATTGTATGCATAATCCTCAGGCACCTCTGTTTTCCCCATTGGTACAGCACATACGGCTGTACAGCAGCCTCAACACTCACAGAAACGCTGACAGGAAGCAACATACTGTCCTGATGGGGCTTAAATACATCGACTTTTTCTAGTATTCATTGGAATTTAGCCAGGAATAAAAAGCCAAAAAGCTCTCTGATACTTTCCTTTAGTCCTTGTATTCTTCAATGGATAAACATAAATTCACAGCTCAAGGAAGACTGCACATTTTACCGTTTCCCCAAATGGCACAATTAGTTACTGGCTTGATAACTGCACGGTAAAAATCAGTTCCCAAGCTAATGAACAAACTGTCCCAAATTTACCTGTCAGTGGTCTACCTGGGCTTGACCAGGTTAAGCCAAGTATTTCATCAAGTCCATGCTTTGATGCTGGGGAAGCAGCTTTTACATTTGATGAGACTCGGGGCTCTTTCTGTGCTCCTTTCTCCTTCGTCCCAGTGCAGATGTGCCATAAGCTATTGCAAAGCTGCATAGAACAGAAAGAACCAGACTTGGGAAAGGCTTATTTGAAAGCCTCTCATGCAGTAAGTTATAGGATAGTCAATTTATCCACTGCTGGGAAGGGGAAAGGGTAAGGCTGGACTCTCTTGAACCTGTGGCTTGAACAAGTCCAGATGTTTTGAACCATGTTAATCCGTTCCTGCCAGAACATATGAGGTGTTAAGGCTCTGACCTCAATTAATTAAAATGACCTCCTAACACAATGGCTTTCTCTAAAGTGACTCTTTTTTGTGTGTCTGAGCATCTCCATTTTCTAATGTGGCTTATTTTAGACCATGAATGATTTCTGATTGGATATTTCAGAGAGGTTTTTTTCCCTGTCTTTGTTTGCTTTAGAAAGGTAATAAGAAACAAGATTGCCTCTCACTGTGCTGGGCAAAGCCAAGTAATGGAAGATTTAATGAAAACACAGCAGCAGAGGTGAGGAAAAGTGGAAAGACCAAAGTTAACCACACACAAAGGGGTTGAGACAAATCTGCTCTTGCAGCTGCAGCAGTGGAGATATTTATAAGGACAAAGAAAAGCCACCAAATGCTAGAGGTCCACGGCCATATCTGAGCAATGGGACTGTGTGAGGCTGGTTGGGGATGCTGAGCAAAGCATGGGAGACGGGGCTACTTCCTCCTCTCCTCCTGCCCTGTTTTCTGCTCTGCCCCCGCCTTTGATTTCATGGAAACTCCAAGCTGGAGAACAAATGAAGCAGGAAATAGGAAACATGCTACCTCTAGAATCCAAGGCAAAGATCTGGGGTTAGACATTCAAGTTCTTGTACTTCATGCTCTTCCCTTACTGATACCTCTTCAACAGTGTGCTGTCCAACACGGGCAGAAACCTGTGCCTAATCTAAGCATGCTTGTTTACACAGTGTCATCACTTCTGCAGGATGAAAGAAGAGAACTGCAAGCCCAAAGAAGAATCTAAAATGCCTCTCCAAAGGAAAGCAGACACCAAAATTGCTGTTCTGGTACATCACGTACAATCAGGTGGACAGATCTAGCCATCTAAACAGCATAGCTTGCAAAGCACGAGGTGCTTGTAGAATTAACCTACCCAGCCAAAGCAACCTCTCTTATAAGTTGCTGACATGTATCCTGACTGTTTTAGTGACGAGCGGTCCAAGCAAAGCACAAAAAGCATTTGTCTACCAAGATTACCAGCTTGAGAAGACTGAGATACCACATTTTGAACCCTCTGCATGTACCTAAGATAATGCCACCCATGGCTCTTCCATGCAAGAAGCCTTGAACCAAGCTGAAAGAATGACAGTTTCATGGCAACAAAAAGAAATTTAATATCCCCCTCCTACCCACACTGAGCTTGCTTCCCTAGTTCTCAGGCTCACTGAAGGCAGATGACAAATGCCCATTAGCTTCTGTGTTTCCAGATTTTCCTTCTGCTTTGGACACCACATTTGTAACGTTTTCAGCAACAGTCTCATTGAACTCACGGATCATTGACTCACAGCAGAAGACTCAGCCTCACTATTTTTTACCCTTGGAGGCCAGTCACAAATGGTAGATCAGGTGCAATTCTGCTGAAATGTGATAATCTGGTCAGAGTGAGCAGCCTCAGTTTTCACTCAAAGAAGATAACAGGCCTTACCTTGAAATAAATAACAAGTTAAAAATAACAAAACATTAATTTTGTTATAAATGTAGGAAGATGTGTTTGGAAGTGCTGCAATTTGAGAATTATAAATGTCGTGCTTATAGGCACACATCTAAAATTATTGAAGTTTTCATCTATGGGGTTTCAAATATCATTTGAGTGCTGTTTCAAGGCTAACTTTCTGCAAGCTACTTTATTAAATATTAGGACAAATCATAAGCAGCTTTTTTAATGCTTATATATTTCAACATCTCTGGGCCAGAAGATGAAAGCAACATCAGGCCCTTCACATGAAAGACATTTTGTCAAACAAACTAACCTGAAGTATTTGACTTAGGGTAACTCTTGTTCATAAAAAAAAAAAGCATCCACTGACTTCAGAGGTAGCTTTAGTGAATGCAGGGTTCAGGATGTCATCTTTCAGCAATAATTTTAACAGACTCAGCTCCTGAGGGACACTGAATACCTGCAACTGACTTCAACAAGTTCTGCAGGTTCTCAGCTCGTCCTAGGATACAACCCTTTGACAAGAGTACAAGAGTACTAGGAAGGCTTTTTCTCTAGATGATCTGAGCCTTGCCTTGAATGTGTGGATGTGTGAAACTTAACACTACTTGTATTTTTCTTGAACATATTAAAACACTCTTAAACAGACCCTGCATGACTGAGTCCCCACAGACCTAGTAGCACTGCATGCTGTAACAGATCCCTTATCCGATTTTAAAAGGTACAGGGGGGAAGAAGAGATGCCCTTTCTTTTTTTTCTCACTGTGCTACCTCAGAACAGTTTCTTTCAGTACAAACTGGGGATTACCCTTTTTCTTTTAATCTTCAAAGAGCAGCACATCACTCTGAAACAACACTAGAATTTCTGAAAGCCCCCAGCACACCACACACTGCAGCCCATCCAGGACTCGTGCAATGGTTGGTATGAAGCCAGTGGATATTCCACACAAAAAGGCTCAGGGTCAAAAGCAGCATGTGGAGGATGCAGCAAGCAGCCTTCATTAATGCCAACAGAAGCCTGGCTACTAAGCCCTCACACCTCTTTAAGGATGTTTCCTCAGTCTTTAACAGACATCTGCACAAATCTACTCTGAAGCCGAGACCAAACAGACAAAAGTTTTAGCTGGGGGAAAAAAAAAATTAGCCATTACAAAGCTGGCCCTTTTCCAGAGTGGAGAGCATCTGGCCACCAGCTGTGTTTAGAAGACAGCAAGCGTAAGGAATAGATCAGGGGAACATCTGAGAAACAAGTAGACAGTGCTGAAATTTGTTGTGAAAAGAATGCCAGCCTTCCTCTGTGATGTCCAAAACCTTTGCCCTCCTACATTCCCCATCCTTTTCTCTTCCCAGCTCTCAAGCCCGTTATTGGAAAATCACCCATTCAGGAGAACACAGATACCCTTTCTGGGCTTGGGAAAGGATCCAGCAGGGCTCTGGAGTAAAAAAACCTGGGAAGTGTGGAAACTGGCAGCATATGAGGCAAAGTGGAAATGCAAGCAAATTCTGGAAACCGAGGGAGGACCTTGTACAGAGGCAGAAGGAAAGATGCAGGGGGATGTTGGGGAAGGATGCCTGTAAGTCCTCAAATACCGAAGAAGTAAATTAGTTTAAAAGACAAATGGAAAGGAACCAAAAGAGCCCTTCACTCATTACAGGCTGCAAAGTTATGCTTTAATAAAACAAAAGAAAAACCAGCAAGTTTTTCTAAGGATCTTGTATTTTTTTCCCCATTTCACCTGGAGTGGCTGGAGAAGACTGGAGGCAGTGTTTTCCCTCAAAGTTTGCAAGTCATTGCAACTCATACAAAGACTAAAGAAGCAGAAGGCTTTTTATTTTCTAAACTGATAATGCCATCTCTCAAAAAAGTGCTAATAAAATGCTCTGCTGGAAAGAGCCTTATCTGATAGGGATGGTATTCACGGGCACCCACTGAACCTCACACTGCTTTTTAGATTAAATTGACAACAGAGCCCTCCCCACTCAGCCCCAGATTAATGGAATGAAGAATCCATGCATGAAGCCACATATAATAAAGCCTGGAGATTATGAAGCAGGCTAGAAGGCAGGATCAGAATAGCAATTGATCTTGATGAAGTGGGGAAATTGTCCCAATTAAAGCAGTTCAAGTTTAATAAAAGCAAGTTGAAAATGTTATGCTTTGGAAGGCATAGTAAAGAAGTGCACAAATGAAAATAGGAACTCCTGGCAAAGCAGCAGTGAATCACCCGGGAATTGTAACAGAAGACAGACTAGATCAAAGTCAGCCATGGGATGTTCTTGTAGAAAATATTCCAGCATATACTTTCTGATATGCTGTACGTAAACCTCAGGAGACAGTTACTCTGCTTTGCTTGTCACTGTATAAAACCCCTGCTGGAGTACAGCAATCTGGGGAAACTGGGGACTCATAAGGGGAATGGCAGAAAAAATCAGGCACCTACAAAACATATGCAAAGGAACTAGGAAAGATTTATACTAGTGAGGAAAGTAGGATAGTTCCTCTTATACATGGAATAATCTTCTAAGAAGATCTTGTAAGATCATCTATTCTTCCTGTCAATCAATGCTTAAAGGAAAAGCATCTCAACCTGCAGTAAAGAAATTCCAAAGTCTCTTACAAAAACCTTCCAATAAATGATGATAGTGAAGATCATGGACCCCTGTTGCTGGATGTTTCACAAGCCTGCAAGCTGCACATTTTCTGGTGTCGTTCAGCTAGATCTCACCCAGCCTCACAGCCAGACAGATGGACTAAAACTGCTGTTTTTAAAATCGGGTCTGTGGGCCACGAAGGTCTACTGACTATACTGACTACTTCCAGAAGAAATGAATACCAGGGTTAAACAGGGGCTGGCTCTTCTGCAGGCAGAAGTGATAGGGGTCACAGGTCTTTTTTTTGTTTGTTTGTTTTAATGGTTTGTTGCAGCTATACATCGGAATTTGGGATTACCAGTCTTTTGAAGGCCAACAGTTATTCCTTTATAAGTCACAATCCTTGCCTGTAACAGCTTTGAACAATAGCTTCTTGTGGCTTGTTCTCCCCTACCATTTGCTACCAGCAAAGCAGATCTCACAGCAGAAGTGGGTGCCACACTTTCTGTTGTGCTCAGCCATCCAGATGCATAAGCCCTCAAAGGAGCAACAGGACACACAAATGCATGGGCCAATGCAGCTCTGCTGGCAGACCCGCACAAAGTGTGTTTGGAGGCATCTGCCCTCTGTTGCTAGAGCCTTTGGCTTGCATTTGCCCTTGAATGCCCAAACACAGTAAGCACTCAGTTCACGTACAGCCACCAAATGACATATTAAGCCCTTTATCTCTGAAAGAAACCCAGTAAACGTTACCAAAGATACTCTCAACTCATCAGAAGAACTACTAGCACAGTTAGCAGTATTTCTTTCCTAATGAGTCCCAGGCAGGTTCCTACAAATGCTCAAAAAGCATCACTCTGCAGGGGCAGCCTGTGCGCAGGACTCTACCTCCCCTTACCAAAACACAATTAGTATTTACGCTAGAAATAGGAGCACAACACTTGCGGTTATCATTAGAGCATTAAACACCAGACTGCCGATCCACAGATGGGCATGTTTCCCAGAAAATGCTATTTTGCCTATGGATATATCCATATGCAGCTCACGACTTCATTGGGCACTACGCATGTACCCAAAGGAAGAGTTTTAGTATCATGATTATTGTCTGAAAAACTTCACTCTTTTAAACCATGAGGCTGCAGGATGAAGTCTGCTCCTATCTAGTTTTTGTTGGCATGGAAGGATGGGTTTCCATGGATGATGAGGCACAACAATAAGCACCCCTGTGTGTTGCTGTTGCATCAACCATGGTCTCGCTCCTTTAAGATCACAACATTCACACAGAAGTTGCCATTACCTAAATGTTCCAGACAACATCTTGTGTGAACATCTACTACGCAGAAAAACAAAAGTCTGATTGACTGACCTGCTGTGTCTCCATGACACTAGTAGCAGTTCCGACATTTTTATAATTTGCGGCAGAAACTGTAAAGGCTTTAAAAAAACAAGCACACACGAGGATTTACACCTCAGAGTTTCCCACTGTGTTGGTAACTAGAGCCAAAACTGTATTCTCTAAGTATGCCAAAAGCTATCAACATGGAAGTGCACCCCATGTTGATACTTCAACAAAAGAACAAGAGGTTATCATGCACTGTCAAAATAAACCTTCTAAAGTCTATGAACTGGGCACAGTTTCTGAATGGCAAGCTAGAAAATAAATATATTAATGTCACTTTGCCATGGAGAAGGCAATAGCTTTGCAACACTTCTTACTATGGTTTTCAGAGACAGAGCATCAAGAATGTTGAGGTATGTAGCAGATTTGTCTTGCTAACAATGTGCTGCAAAATAAACAAAGCTTTGACATTAAAACACAGCCCCCATCCCACCCCACCCAAGCCCTGCATTGTATATAACCTATACATTTTCAGGATACAGTGAGAATCATTATACAGTACATTTTTAATTATAATTTTAAAAAGTCTAACTTGGACACAATCTCTGGCCAGTAGCAAAATATCGACACATGACTGAAGTAAAGATTTGTTATTAACCTTTCACTGTAACAAACAGAAATCAGCATCTCGAGAAGGGTCTCCAGGGGTATCATACCACATCCAATCGCACCAAATAAAAAAAATATGCTAATTTCACAAATAAAGTTTGACAAGAAGTAACATTGCATTTGTCTTGGCAAAATGAAGCACAAATGTAACATTTCACAGGTACAGTTACCATGCAAATGCATGTTGAGTTTGTCATTGTTTTTAACCCCAAATCACGAGTAGCATGCAGTTCTCCTGCCTCCCCCGCCCCAACTACTGTATTAGAGATGGTCTGGGTAATGTACTTCTTTGGTGTAACCATAGCCTGTTAGGCAAGATTATACCATCCTAGGAAAGAATATGAGCAAAACTTTATCATATGCATGTTTGCACAATGTACATTTTACCATTTATAAAACCAAAACATGTTACATAGATTCTCAAACACAGCTCTGTCAAAAATGGACTTTTAAGCTTAAGAAATATTTTTTACACTACAAGGCCACCCCATTATTTTTTTACGAACAATTTAAAAAGTTCCCACCCCTAAAAATCTGCCAGTATGTTTCCTCAGTTGTAACAGCCTTACCCACTCTCTAACACAGCCGATCTTTGCTTGACAGCAATAACAGTTCTTACATATCCTAAATGCATGAGGATAATGGACTCTGCGATAGATATAGTTCTTATATGTGTAACACTGGAACACAACCGCTTTGAGTGATTAATGGTTCAATTCAGGTGTTCCCCGGCACCACCGCTCAGGCAGGGGCTTCTGCTGTTCACTGACGTGAGTTCTGGCTTTTGTTGGCAATCAAGGTCCACGACCACGTGTGTGTGTACGTATGTTCAGAATATGAGTACAACAATGATTCACCGGATACTCTTGCACCACGTCTGCTCAAAAACACGGAGGAGCTTTGTTTTCTGTATTCCCTCATCCAAATGGGGCCGCAGCCCCAGTGCAGGACTTCTGGCCAATACAGAAGTATTTGGATGCAAAGTAGAATTTTTTAATTATCTTTTTTTGTAGTTGTTTAAGCAACTGGAACAGGTTTAAGCAACTGCAACAGCAGACTCAACTTGCAGGGTCTTTATTAGCAGGTTACCGTCTTCCACAGCTTTATACAATGGAGCCCTTTGAAGAAGACAAATGAATTGACTGAATCCTTGTGGCCAACGTCCTCTGTAAGTCCTGTAGTACATTTTGACCAGATGCTTCTCCATTCTTGTCATACAACAGCTGTTTGAAAGCTTCATTTTCAATGAGGACCATCATATTTTTTAGAAAGTAGCCTTCACAATAGGAAGCTAGTTCTGTGACTCCGAGAAACTACAAGAAGTGAAATTAAAGAAAGATAACCATTCTAATAAAACCCGCTCAACAAATACAGTGTGTAAGAGCTACACAGAAACAACTACACAAACCAAACCTTTCAGACAGGCACAGTAACAGCTACAGATATATACATAGAGGGGAAACAGTCAAGCAGTGTTCTAAACTGATGATTCTGATCACAATTCCATGTTATAAGGCCATGGCATTTAAGGAAATGAACTGCAGGGCTGAAGCTTTGCTCCCTTGGAAATTAGTGTAAGTTATACCACAGAGTTCAAAGGACCCATGACTTCCTGCTAGAAGTTACACTCTAAAATTATATATAGATTTGTGAAAACTTACTACAGACTAAGATTAATGAATGCCATTCTTAGCAAGGATGAGTAACATGACCTGTCACATGAAGTTTCATGCTTCAAGGAATCTTTGGAGGAGAGATGGAGGTTTGTAAAGCATGTGGTTTGGGGTTATCGGTATCCCCTTATGCTGAGCCATGTTTGCAGGGATACTGTAATGTGCAAGAAAATCTTAGCTGTGAGAGCAAACCTGAAAGAACCCATACTGATCATTTAATGGGTGAGCCATACTGATCATCACCCACTGGCTAGATCCTGTGGTCATACAAGGAAAGGAGTATAACCATGATATCCCACTACAGTTGTCGTTATAAGCCATGCAGGTGTGAGCCATGCAGTACTCAGTCCTGCTCAGGCAAGCTCCTGCTAGGTCCAAGCTCTTAGTAAAGCAGGAACCTTTGGCCATGAGGTGCACCCCAAAGGGCCAGAACTGCTGGGGCACTGCATAGCTTTGGGTCCAGACTGGAAGAATTCCATGACTATTGCTCACCACTACTTTAAGTTCATGTTTGGAACCAGGAATGGAAATTACTAAATAAATGAATAGGCAAAACCCAAAACATATTAGGATTAGATCTGTCTTCCCAAGGAAAATTAATGATGTTAACTTGATTTCAAACCATGTAAGTTTTCATCAAATTATGAGTGCATAATTTTGCACCAGGATGTGAAAGCCTATGTGTGAATCTGTACTCTTCTCTGAAACACCATTCATCCCTATTCGTTATTTCTATATATTCATTCATGACATTAAAGAAATCATGTACTTCACTTTTCTTTTTCAAATTTGCTCTGAGGCCCAGACTGCAATCTCTGCAACTGCTGAGTGTTTTAGGCATGTATGATTTTGTTGGGAGTCTAGATGCATTCATGCAAAACACAACTGGTATCTAGCAGTAAATAATCAATCACCATTACAAATCCCATTTGCTCAGTCACTTAATTTCCTTCTGGAAGTAAAGAACAGCGACAAAGGTTTTGAATCATGAAACCCTTAAAGTGACATTACTCTCATGACTCCTTTTGCAGATGCTGCAATTTCAAGTATGGAAAGCCCATAGGGATGGTACAGATGATGACTTTCAACTCAGCTTCAAAATTGTAAACCTTACCAAATTCACGTTCTCTCACCTTCCTACCAGTATTTCACCTTTTTAACACAGAGCCTCAGCCTCTTGTTTCTACAGCTCCTTTTACACAGTTCCCCATCCTGCTAAACACTGCTCTAGAACCTAGGTCTCCATTAGAGAAAACATTCCAAATCTGTGCTCACTTGATGCTATGCTTCCACCAAACCATCTTTCTCTCAGTCATGATGACAAAGACTGTGATCCATGTGTTTCTGGGCCAACCTGCTTGCACATCCCCATCTGGAAAAGCAGGTATCAGCAACACCTGAATTCCTGCAGGTGCAGCTGAGCTTGCAAAGTAGCAAGGACTAGAAACGGTACCTACAGCAGGAACAAGCTACTCAGAACCTACTCCTGGTTGACATGGAGGTTCCTGGCTTCAGTGCCTGTTCACCTTATTTCCCCCATCCTTGCTGTGGTCTAACATGAGCTTCTTCTACACTTGAGAGTGCAACATGGAAGGGCAGATGGTTGGCTGGGAAGCTGTCCTCGAACTGCCTGTGAGCTCCCCTGGTTCATCAGGACCATCTGGCCTCTTCCACCATATACCATTATCTTGTATTAACATAATAAACAAATGAAGCTACTGTGTGACGGAAGCACTCTGGGCAGAACGATCTGTGCTCAGATTAATCACCTGCACATCACACAGACTGGGAGCAAAAAGATGGGAGTGTCTTCTCTGCTCTGCAGTCAGCGTCACAGACAGGTATCTGGACTAGCTTTAAACTCACTAGTTCAGGTCCCGGAAACCTAGCTGTAACAGTGTGAAACAGCCCTGATAATTTACTGGAAGCAGGGCAAATTAGCGCATGCAGAGCTTTGGTGTGACGTGGCTTAACTAATTCCAGAAGTCAAGCTAGCTTGGTTGTCTCTGCAATGCACTACCCACATCAATGCAAACATCATCCTGGCTGTAAAAGCCTCTCGAGTACACCGTTTCCACTGACTCCACTAGGAGATGCAGGCACAGAACATTTGGAGGCTGTGGCCCTTGCAGGCAAACAAGAAGCTGGATTTAGACACTGGATTTGTTCAGTCCCAGCATCGGCAGTGTACAAGTTTCTAACAAAGGTCTAAAGCTCGCTGTAAGAATGTTCTTCAATCAGTATGTCGAGAACAGCCACACTTCATGATTCAAAGAAAACATGTGTTGTAAAAACAAAACTATTCATTTTACTTTTAGTAACTTAATACAAATTGAGAAGTTTCCACAAGAACTGCAAGATAAATCAGATATTTTTCAAAAGATTCCTGCACTGCTGATTTTATTTCCTATTACAATACATAGACCTCATTTCTTATTCATTTTATAGGTAGAACTTTATGCTATTTCAAACACTGATTGCACATTATCCGTACATCAAGACCAAAGATTACTACTCTCTGTAGGAAATAACTGATGATGGGAATAGAGGTCAGACCTGCAGGGGTTTGGTGCAATCTGCAAGATTACTCTGTTCAATCAAACCTCCATGTCACACTGCATCATTTTATCTTTTGTATAGACCATGTAAGATACTGAAAAAAATCACCTAAGCAATGCTTTAAAAATATTTCATTGCAACTATTTGTGTATCATTTCCTTGTGACAATATAACAACTAAACACACAAGAGGAGGAGAAAAATCATGAAACTCATCAATGTGGCAACCACCTTCATCAATGAGTGAAAACAGGTTTTCTAGGTCAAAAAATGCCATGCTTTTATGCCTAATGACTTAGGCCCCCTCACAAGCTAAGTAAATAATCTGATTCCAATAAGAAGCTGCAAATCTCTCCTCTCCAAGACATACAATTCTAATTACCATCCTTGCACGGCACAGAGATGTTGCGCTGTGACAACCTGGCATTTTTGTATATTGACAAGCTGTCACCAGCTCTAAGTGTATCACCCCAGTGGACTTCAGGCAGGAAGAAACATGAAATTATAAAGGGAAAACGCAGCTTGGAAGGTGCAAGAGAGGTGTCTTATTCGGTTAGGTGATTCCTTTTGAATAACTCAGCAGTTTGGCTTGCTATGATAAGGGATTGGTCTGCCCCCATGGTGGTACACTCAAATTGAGTTTGAAGCAGTTAAGAGAAGAGGGTGGCAGTTGCCACAGAGGCTCTTACATTATATAACTTAGGACTGTCACTATACGAGGTGCCTAGTAGCCACTCACATAACAAATCTTAAATAAAGAACAAACTTTCACTACTTATCATAAAACTGACCTACAAGTAGGATGACAGACAGATAACATGCAAGCATATGCAGTTATTTTTACCTTGGCATGATTATAAATATCCACGCAGTTTTCTGTATTAATGCTTTTTGCGCAAATGATCTCACAGTGTCGTTGTAAAGCTTCAAGCTGGAAAAATTTAGCAGCAGAGAGAAGCTAAAAAAAAAGGCAACAAAAAAAAAGTCAAAACTGCTGAGTGATACAGAATCAAAGCTTCCTTCTTTACTGTTTCAACATATTTTTATCTCTGCCTCTGCTTCAGTTAGCATGAAAGTACTGACAAACAGTCACAATGAGAAGGTTGCTCGGTTGCTTCAAACCTTTGCAGCCCCCTCTAGATCACGCTGTGGGAAGCTATGCACGGAGAGACCACCATAGGCTGCTCAGGTCTATGTGCTGACTTTGGGATGGGGTGGGAAGTGGGGAGGGTGAGAGAGAAAAACGAAATGGCAGCTTGGAGAGTCTCTGGTCACTTTGCAAACATGACTCTGCAAGGAGGGATCTGCAATTACATTCCAGCAGAAAACATTTCTGGTTCAACTGTTCCCCAAGCTCTGGCTAAAACAGAGCACCTGGGCTGGATGTGGGGATGTCAGAAGGGCCAGGACCAAGAGTATAGAGGAATTTAAACCAGATGATGATAACCACCCTGGGCATTCTAAAAAACCTAGAGAGGCAATAAACCTCCAATTTGCCACCTCAGCAGGCTCAAGGGAATGGTGTCAGATGTCACACACTCCTTACTCTAGCTCGTGAGCACCAGTGAGGTCATTTCTAGGCCACAGGCATTGAAATATTGTCTGGCTCCATGTTACTCCAAGGAGCAGGTGTACAGCAGGATACGACACAAAGGTGGGAACCAGCTTGGTGCGAGTCACTGCCCAGTAACACTCATGTCAGTGTCATGTGTCTGTATCACTGCTCCACCACAGCTCTCATCAGGACTCAAGCTGATCTCCCTCTTTGGCTCTGCATCCATCCTATGGATACACTACCTGGACTGGCACTGCCTTGGGTTCTCTGAATGCCACTGTATGCTGTGGGCATGACCTGAAGCCTGTAAGGTGAGAGTGGCTTAAAATTTGAGTTCTCCAACTGATTTTAGTAGTGGCAGGATTTCCTCTATTGCCCCCTTCCTCTCCATTTACACCTGTGAAAAGGAATTTCAGTTTCTGTCTTTCCATGGTAGTTCATTGACTCTGGCTCACTGCTCTGTCTTAGGAAGCAGGTTGGGGTTCTTCACTGCTTGACACCTTCCTCTAACCCAGCCAGGTCTCTTAGGCCAAGCTGTTGAGGTGTTTAGGCATCTATACAACCCTTATCATTTAGAACTGCGTGACAAAAAACTATCCTGTGAGTCCCAAAAGGCCTCTCATGCTGCAAGGCAGGAGTGCTGGGGAACAAAAAAGCTTTAAACTTCCATGACATTATTCTGACTTCTTCTGTGCAGTCTGCTCAAGCTCTGCTTTAATCCCATAAATAAATCCAAGTGCTGGAAATCTGCAGTGCTGATTTGATAGCAGCCAGCTGGCCCCAATTATGAATTGCAGCAAAGATTTCTGTGGAATATTTCTGGTGCTTCTTGTTATCATATTTGTAATAAGGCAAGTTGCTAAATGCAGTTTTGAAAGATAAAGCCAAATCCTATTCCAGCTGCCGCTGTGGCTCAAGCGGTCACGTGCTGGTTTGTAATTACTTTAAACTGTGAGGAACCGTGGCCAGATCTGTTATCAACAGATCAATCAATGAGTCGTACATTCTTGAGTCACAGAAGTTTTTGAGATGTCACAAAAGTAGAGCAAGCAGCCAGCTGAACTGCAGCACAAGCTTTTTAGCAGCCAACGTAATGACACATGCATGTCTATAAAACTGTTACACTGCCTAGTCTGAGACTCCTTATTTCTGAAAGGGTTAGAAATTCAGGGGTTTCTTTCAAAACTACAAGTGAAATAAAGAATCGGTGACCTTTTCCTATACAGCTCAGAAAGTCAGCATGGGTATGCTTAGTTAAAAATCCACTGCCTGCGCTGGAGAGGAATAATTTCAGTCCTAACTAGTTCCACCTTCTGGCTGCCAGCAGGATTGGTACACTTGTTCCTATACCCATGAGAATTGATTCACTCTGGACACTCAGACCCCAGATACGTGTCACTCCCAGTTTCTGGTTAGCAGTACTTCAGTAAAAGCCAAGCCTCACATGGATACCCCAGGCATTAGTTGTCATAGGGACAGACTTAACTAATGTAAGCAACAATAAAACATCATAGTGGCAAACTATAATGTGCACATTGACGATTACCAGCTGCTTAAGTAGCTCTGACTTTAGTATTTACTGTCCTGTGTTGTTTTTGGCTGCCATGATTTGGTCATTCTCAACAGGAAAGCTCCCTGAATAACTATCAAGAATAAGCTCAAATATCTCTTAGTTCTGCTTAGCAGGAGTCACTAAAATGACAACGACAGCACTCCGTATTGGGAAGAGGATGACTTAACATCCATACAGGTTATGGATGTGTGGCTACACCGAAGGCTCCGTCAGTTCCCGTTGGTGTGGTTTGGCTTTCACAAATGGGCACAGTAAAACATCCAGTGAGGAAGAGGCAAAGAATTCTCTGTATCTCAAGGAGCAGCTTAAGGTTTTATTCAGAAAATTTGACAGTTGCATGCTTGAATGTGAACTCAACTATGACTCCAGTGGGATTTTTCCCATGGTTAAAGCCTAGGAAGCAAATGTGATGCTTCTATTGTGCTGAGTTAGGTCTAGACATGTAAGCCTGAACTAACAAACCAAAAGTAAGAGCATGGCACAGAGAAGCTGAATGACCCAGAGAGAAAGAGGATGGCATATTATACTGCTGGGAGTTGCTTCCAGACTTTGTTAACATCACCTTTGCACCTCCTTGAAAGAGCCTCTCAAAGCATCTAAATAGATATTTTCATTTCAGATACTTTTTTTTTTGCTTGATGATCATGATTTTTCTACTCTGTCTTCTCTGACAGTCAACTTCGTACTGGCAAAAGTTACCATAATGGATGACTGGCAGAGAAGGAGACTAAGTATCTCCCACAGGACTGCAGACAGCCAGGGCACTCTAGGTAAGGCAGTGCTGGCTCTTACAGGAGTGCTCAGGTCTTGCCCAATGGCCATATGCCCTTGGGTGAACGACACACAGATTGCTTAGCATTGCTCCCACTGCAATTAAGATAAATGTCTCTTACCTCCATAATTTCATTATTTTTAATCAGGAGTGATTCCGCACCTCCATAATAAAGATACTGCATAACCAGCTGTAATAAAACAAAGTGAGTGTTTATAAAAAGCAATCCAAAACATAAGGGAACAGCGGGTGATTTAAAGACTGCAGGCATTGCCCAAGACTCTTTAACTCCACCAAGGATTTTCAGATAAAATTGGCCCAAATCTCCTGATTTCAAGACACATGTAGTTACTCTATTTCTCTGCACAGTTTAACGCTTCTTTCTTACGCGCAGTGTAACTTCTCAACCCTCACCAACCACATTGTCCGGACTTTCAGGTGAGCTCCAAACAGCTCACAGGAGCCCAACTAATTAATTCTGAATTTTCAGTGTATTTCCCAGTATGTTAAGTACATCATCAATTCAGGAAAATACAGCATATATAATGGTTATTCCCTTACTCCTTCCCTGGCAAAGGCACCCACCTTCACCCAGCGGTGTGGGGCGTGCGCAGATGATGAGAAAGAGTGGGGGAGGCTTTGCATTGTAATACAAGCCAGCTAAGATCCCTCTGCATTGAGCTTCCAGCAAACCTAAAGTCATTGTAGGCTGCTGGGAATTATCTGCAGCAGTATCAACAGATACATGGAGCTCTGACTCAAATAAAGAGAAGTATATACTTGTATACACTACAGATAGAGAAAGCAAGCTCTGTATTTTCATGGCAAAAATTTGATTGAACAATACTGCTAAGGAAAGGGATTAACTGTGTCTCTTCCAAGCCTGTCCATTAAATACAGAAAGAACCAATAAGAAAAAAAAGAATCTAGTGCTTTACCTTGACATGCACCGCTCTATCTGCACAGTCCATAAGTGAAATGCATGCTGTTGTATCTGGTTGAGATTATAGTTCCAATCAATAGCTCTCTGCAGCTTAATGTATGAACAGATAGGAAGCCTGCACTCATGAAACTGCTACTCAGAGCTGTGTGTTTATCAAATACATACGTACTAATTTGGACAGGGCATTTACAATGTTCCTGTTACACGTTCCATTCAAGTTCAATGTGAGAACTGACTTTACCTGAAAGATGGGGTACTTCACATAGTTGATCTCAATGCAAGTGCTATCAGATGAGGGCTTGCTAGACAGCAATGCTTTAAACCTAAATAAAAAGGAGTAAGATTAAAATATCAGCCCAATTATCTCTGTGAAAAAGTACACTGAAGTGGAAGAACATCATCACCCCTTGCAAAACAGTACACTGAAATGAAGGAATTTGTCACTGAAAGCCATCAAGATAAAGACACTGACATAAAATAAAGTTCAAATCTAAAGGAAGAAGCCTCTCTTTCAGGAGATTTCAATTTGAAATTTCTGAAAAATGCATCTAATATCACAATAGAATAAAATGTATATGGGAAATTCAGATAATGTAATGACAAATATTGTAAAACCAAAACATTTTTTCCTTTTTTTTTTTCCTTGAAGATGACATGATATTTTAGGAAGACTTGCAGATTTAAAAACTGCGCACCTCCTTTTTTGAAGGAGATAAATTCTGGCCTATGTCCATTATGCTGCTTTAAGAAAACATTTTGGAACAAAATATTAAAACCAAGTACACGAAGACTTTTAATGTAGGCTCTGTACAGTTGTGTATGAAGAGGCAGGAGAGAAAGCTGGATAGGGTTCCTATTCTCTGGTTATCAAAACCTCAAATTCAGACAAAAGTTTCAGGAAAAGAATATCATTTTAAGTTAATAATTGCAGATTTCTGAGAGACATACATATGTAGCAATCTATTTCTCAAAACTAGATATTCCTATTTGATTAGACAGAGAAGATGGGAAATGCAGTGTCAGAAACAGCTGCTCTTATACTACTTTTTGATAATTCATCTGACCTTCTAGCAGTAGTGCAAAGCTTAGCTTATCTGTCAAGACCAGCA
The DNA here is from genome assembly GCF_032191515.1 of Phaenicophaeus curvirostris. Lineage (NCBI taxonomy): Eukaryota > Metazoa > Chordata > Aves > Cuculiformes > Cuculidae > Phaenicophaeus > Phaenicophaeus curvirostris. The sequence continues at coordinate 62,687,031 of NC_091392.1, read as the reverse complement.
TTTGCTGGATGGTAACCTTTGCCATATCATAACTGCATCTTGTTAAATAAAATACAGAGAATGATTGATTTGCTTTTACTACTGTCAAACTCTACTATGAACACAATTTAGTAGGTTTAACACTGGAGTTTGGAATGTGTTTGTACCTCTACCAATACTCTGTAAACAGAAATACTCATTTCTTAATTGAGGGCAGGGTCAGATACTGCAGTTGCTTTTTCAGATTTCTTTACTCTTGTGTTGTGGGTTGGTAGCATCTTTAGCAATAATTCCCACATTGCTCAAACTACCCAAACACAGTGGGTTGTCCTTGCCATATCTTGAAATAAGCCCTTATAGGGCACCATCTAAATTTGTTTAAAAGCACATCTTTAATTATAAAGCTGCGTACAAATAAGGTTTGTGAGCAACTGTACAGCAGGATTGAGCTGGGTAACCTACATCCAGCCTTCTGAGCACAAGGAACAGACCATAAATACTGCCTTTAGATACCGTATGATGTGTTTTGTACTTATTTAATTTTATTTAAAAAATATTAAGACTCCTCTACGATTAAGAGCTGGATGCAACGCAAAGCTCCATGCAAATATGCCTCAGTGGAATGAAGTTAGGTGCATGGCCAAAAGCACGGATCACTTACTGGATGGGAATACAGTGATGGAAGCACTTGTTAAATATTCTGTAGATTGACTAGAAAAAATATGTTGAGATTTTCTCCTCAGGAAAAATTTGGAGTGAGCCATTAGTCCTCAAAGAATCTTAGCAGCAACAAAAGCAAAAATGCAAAATCAAATTCTATTTTTGTTAAAAGACAGAAATGTCTCTATATCTGACCTTGGTGATGCAGTAAATAGCAATACTCTGTGTGCATAAAAGGGTCTTCCTTCCACCAGAAATGTAACATCTGACATCTCTTTATTGTTAAGAAAGTGGGGATCTAGAATGACAAAAAGGAGTTAAATAAAAAAAGTCAATAACTTTAGTTTGGAGGAGTTATGAACAAAGAGAATATTTTCCTGTTTTGACAAAACAAGACAATAATGTAAAAGGATATTGTTTTTAATGAGCAAAGCCCATAAAGCTATTTTGGAGAGCTTGAGACAGACTCCCCCCAGAGAGCCACGTGCAGTTCAGATGAAGGGAATTCAAAGCTTTGAAGCCCGTGAGGACATTTGCTGAGATGACAGCCAGTCATCCCTGCCACGTGGAGCTGGCACAGCCTCCCAGCTCCGCTACCCAAAGCAAACTGCAGCTGAAAAGATGCTGGAGAGCCCTATGTTCATTTGTACTTTATTATGCCCCTCTCCTTGTGCAGGCAAAGGCTTTGTGCCAAGGGGAAGAGGGTCCTGGAAAATTGCTCAGGTCTTCTCTCAGTGACATTAAAACAGTCCAAGCTCTGTCAGCAGGGCTGGGAGGGCTGTTTCGCCGCAGCATCACCCGCAGCCAGCCACGGCAGTTTGAGATGCGGACAGACGTTTGGCTCTGGGCCCAGGGCTCAGATCCCAGTCTAATTAGCAACACAGACAAATCTTTGCAGATTTATGGTCCCACTCGAATGCACCTGGTGACCCTCTTGATTTCAGTTGGAGTTTCAGGTCAGGCTAAGCTCGGGGCCCTTCCCCTTTCTAGTTCTGACTTTCCAATTCAGATTTTTCTCCGACTTGTGCCCCCAAGCACCCAGCCTGTCATGCAGACTTCCCACAGCTCTCCTTGGAGAACTCTTGAGTATCCTTAAGTCATGCTTACCTAGGCGAGAGGTCTGCTTGCGCTTAATTTCAACAAGCTTTGGAATAGGGTAGGGTCCATAGCAATGAGTGAAAATGACAGACAGCTGCTGGCTGATCACTTCATTCTAAGCAAAAGAAAACAAATATATGCAATGTAAGCTTAGTATGCAACATAAGATCAGTATGCCAAGGAGATGCTACATTGTTCTCAAGAGTTGCCTGTTTTGAAGCAGAAAAATGTGACTGCTGAAGCTTCATTACAAATCAGAGCTGAAGATCATCAGTATTTGTTGGAAACTGCAGATCTCACTTCCTTGATTGCTATGTTTCCTTGGACCAGAGGACCTCTTCTCCTAACAAACTCCATAGCACCTGTCCCCTCCAGAGAAGCAAAGCTCCTTTACAATAGTCATTTCATTTCATTTGCAAACTTACTGTACTGGAAAATGACTTTTTGTTGCTCTTTAGAAAATGGTCATTGATCATTTTTCAGAAACCCAGAGCTACCAAACAGATACAGCTGCATAGCCTGCGTACATTTCTAAGCATACCAGTCTCCCAAACCCACTCCTTTGCAGAGTGACAGAAGGATCACAACTGTCACCAAAACTCCTCATTCGATCCCAAATGTTTCATTAATGTTCTCCTACACTGCTAGCAATGGCCTGGGCACCACTGACCTTCATAGAACCAGATTCAGACCCTGACTTTACCCATTTCAGCCCAGTCTCTGGGGGCAAGACACCCACAGAATCATAGAATCACCAGGTTGGAAGAGACTCACCAGATCATCGAGTCCAACCATTCCTATCAAACACTAAACCATGCCCCTCACCACTTCGTCCACCTGTGCCTTAAACACCTCCAGGGAAGTTGACTCAACCACCTCCCTGGGCAGCCTGTTCCAGTGCCCAATAACCCTTTCTGTGAAAAATTTTTTCCTAATGCTCAGCCTCAGGGCACTTTCACAAGCACCTAAGCAACTTGTGTATTCATACACCTTATCTGCAAGGATAGTGAAATGAATTTAGTGCTTAACTACCTAAGACTCAGCTGAAAGCGGGACTTAGAAGCTTTTCAAATTTTATCCCACTCTTTGCTGGTAACCACAGCAGGTCTAGCAAGTTCACTTGTTAGCTGTCACACAGCTAATTCATGACAATGCCTTTTAACTGTCCTGTTGGCTAGTGATCCCTTCCACACTAGGAAGTTGTTAAAAGGTGAGGCAGTTGGATATGAGAGGGTCCAAGGCTGAGGAAGTAAGTATATAGGGGAGAAAAATAATCTCAATATAAAAATTTTAAGATTGCAGATGTTATACTAAAAATATCTCTAGGCTTACAGAGCAGAAACCGAAGCTTTCTGTGAGCGCATTTCAGCTCAGTTCTGACAGCAGTGCTCCTTAAATCCCACGAGGGATGAGAAGGAGTGGTAGAGATCCTGTAATGACTCCCTTACCGCATCTAATCAAACGGGGTGGGAATGGATAGAGCTGAGCCCTCAGAGGCACACACTGATGTCAAAGGAAATTACACACACTCGTCTGCAGGCAGGAGTTGGCTCCTATTACCACATCAGATGTAGCACTAAAAGAAATGCTAAGGTAAGAGAAATACTGATACTAAGAGCAACCATTTAGCATGTGCAAGGACCAGCCCTTGGAGAGGGGCTCACTGCTGGGGCTCTGACACAAGGAGAACATCCTGCACCAGGAGCATCTCTGTTCAGCATCTTCCGGACCCAGCTTTGCAAAATGCTTCATAAAGGGAGTGAATCACAGGGTGAAGAGAAAAGGAAGATTTAAGGCCAGATTTAAAGAAGGAAGTGACTCAGCCACCGGGAGGGCTTGCAGGAGAGTTGTAGACAGACAGGGCAAAAAGAGCAATTGCTTCTCTGCTCGGACGGGCTGTGCTGAAGCACTGCAGCCAACTGACTCAGCCAGGGAGGAGTGCATCCGGAGGGATGCTGATTACCAGCAGGGCAGCTTCCAGTTGGATCTGGCAGATGCTAAGAAGTCAGTAAATACAATGGAGGATGGGGATGGTTCAGAGCAGACGCAAGATTCTGGAGAGGAGAAGCATAATGAGAACAGCAATGCTTACCTTTACCTGCACTGAATAAAAGACGAGTAACTGCACTAAAGCAGATAACTACTGGCAGTTTCCTCTCAAACCTGCCAAGATGCACAGGTTCTGTCTATGCTGCTGTGTCTTTAGTGAGTCCATGAACTCAACAGTTCCAGCCACAGCTGTGTCCGGGGAATAGCTTCATAAAAGCACACATATACGTAAACAAAGACAACGCATCTACTCCTTCCAGAGGTGCCCATGGGAATGTGCCAATGGAAATTCTGGGTATTGACCCCTAAACATCTCATTAGGAGCTGGAGGTCTCACTCACCAGTCCAAGCCATTGCACCATGTACTGAGATGTCCAGGTGCACCAAGACCCAGGAAGAATGGGCCAATCCCAGTCACACAGGTGCAAGAAAGGGATCCCTGCTTATAATTCCCACCAGTATGATGGATACCCCCATGGGAGCCTGCCCACACAGGTGAGGTGCTGCCACCTCTCTGGGTCACCAAGAGAGCACGAACCCCGTGGTGTGCAGATACAAGCCCATTATAAAGCCACGTTGCTGCTGACTGCCCACAGCCTGTGAAAAACCTCGTGTAAACTAAGCTGTAATTAGCTCAAGATGCTTAAAGATTCTGAGACACAGAACAAAGATGGCACAAAGAGAAAAGAGACCTCAGGATCAGCTCATCAAAGAAAGAAGGGCCATCAGACAGACAGTAGCTCAATGCATCGTGGAGTTTCAGACCTCCAATGCAGGACACTGATCTCATTTGGCAGACAGGAGGTTGGAGATCTTTGGCTTCTGTCAGTAACATTAAATACTTACAATACATGCCACTGAAATGCCAAAATATGTGCTCAGCTAGAAAGCTGAAGCATGTGCTCATTTAGAGTCATTGCTAGCAGACAGCAGCAAGTTTTCTCCCCAAAATACAGGGAGGGTAGCGGTGAGCTATTGCAGCAGAGCAAGCCTGCACCACCCTCCACACAGGGCTGTGGCCCTGGGTCTGTTCCCTGCAAAGCCTCTGCCAGCTTTTAGTGATAAACCAGGCAGAAAGAGGCAGCAAAGAGAGAGAAAAGGGAGGTCTTGTCAAAGGTACAGTCTGTGACTAGATGGCTAGGGAAAAAATAGGCTTTTTAAAGTCAAGTCCTGCTCTTGCAGCCCACTGAGCTGGGTTGCCTATGAAGTAACTAAGAACTGCAAGAGTCCACAACCTGGAGCATCAGCATTGCTCCAGCAGAGAGGAGGACAGGCCCAGACTATTCAGCCTTCCCCCTCATACAGTGCCTGTGCCAGGAAGCTCAGAAGCCACCCTGGTTACCACATGCATTCCATCTAAAGCACCAAGCTGGATGATTCTTCCTTGTTTATCCTACCACCCTACCAGCTGATAGTGAAAGAACAGCTGTAAGAGCTCAGTGAAGCAGTTGTGGGCAGCAATATTAACACTGGAGAAGCAAACCAAAGTTTGTTTTCTTGCTACACTTTCATGTTGGAAAACACTGTGCCAGGATGTGCGAGGCTGAGATCTGGAGTAAGGCCAGCTTCCTTTCAGACTTGGGTGTTCATTCGCAGTCAAAGGCAGCTGATGTGCATCTTCTACTGTGGGAGGGAGAGGAAAGCTTGGCATAGAATATAACAAAAATATTTACCTAGCCATGGGGTAGTTTACAGATAGGCAAGAGGGAACAGGGAACAACAGTGAATCTTCTGAGGGAGATGGTGCTTCCAGCAGAGACTTGGTCGGTGAGCAAGCAACTTTGCTTTGTAGATGCAAGTGCTCTCCTGACTTAAAAGCATTCTTCAGAAGAGATCTAAAGGAATTTCCCACTCCTGCTGAATGGACTTGAACTGTGAGGGGAATTCATAAATTCTTTTGAAGCAAAGCTGAAGGTTTTCAAGATGCTGGAGCAGAGGTGACTAGTTGACCGATCTGAAAAGAGGTGAAGACCTAGGTGGGGAGTGTAGGGATACTTTTTCCTGCACATCCATCTGATTGGGGTCTGGGGCCAGACTCAGGAAAGGCTCCTCCAGCCTTTGGCACATACCCTGGGAGAAGAGCTTGCTCCATTCCAGCTTACTCTGTTCAACCCAGCCTAGTCATTCTGGAATGTGGTCCTACAAGGTACTGGACACAGCTGGGAAATACATAGCCAGTTTTCTCCACTACCTGAGGAAGATATATGTCATCTTGGTGCCTATACTGGGGGAAACTCAGGTCGTATTCAGGAGTTCAGCTAAGGTTTTGTTCTTCTCTGACCACTCTTTGCTTAAGCTGCCTCTTCTTCATAGACCACCCCTTCCCTCGAATTCCTACACCACATCTCTCTGAACTGCTCAAAACCTACTGCTTATTTCTCCTTACTGGACTACAGATAGCCCAGCACATTCGTGTGGCTGCCCTCTACAATGGTAACAAGCTAGGCTGCTTCTCTTTGCCTTTAAAATCCCAAGCAGTCCTTTGGGGTTTTCCTACTATTAATGTGCCCCTCACCAGCTCAGCCCCATTAAAGCCATTTAATGTGTGCCAAGGCATCAAATTCCTCTAACACAAAGCCCCGATCCCCAAAGCTTACCATATTAGGCAGAAAAGTAACACGCTTATTGTTCTGGGGTTGGTGTCTGCCTGTTAATACACATCTGCCCAGTAAACAGCGCAACCATGCTGCTCAGGGAACAGAGGCACTGGCAAAGGTATCTTTTCTCTTCCTGGTCCTGAGGATGCTGCTGGGACCCAGCTCTCTGCTAAATGCAGAGCGGTGGAATTGCTGCTTCCAGTCACCCATTTCACATGCAGTTCCTGGCAGCTGTTCCAGCAGTGGTAGAGCTTCAGGATACCCTCAGCCCATGAGGGCTCATCCATGAACTTCCTTCCATGACATGCTGAGATGCCCTTGAATTATTGCTCTGTTTATGCTCCCTCCTTCTCAGAAAGGGCCAATAAAGAGTGAAGCAACAAAGAGGGCTTTTTGCTGACCCCTAGCCCTGAGCTCTCAAACTTTATGAGACTTTCTTCACCATCTCTCTGAACCTTTTCCATCCTTGCCTTGGTGTTTCCACTAGAGTCCTCTAGCATAACTCACTTTTGTCAGCTGCCTCAACTGATTAAATGCCACTTTAGAGGGTCACTCCTAAACGATTAAGCAGCACACCCATAATTAATATTAGTCAACAGTTGCAAAGGTAGGGAAGCCCCAGAGGCTGGAGATACAGTTAGAGGCACTGAACTGAGTAACAAAATGGGTTTTGTTAGTGCCGGGCTCAAGTCCTTCCACTCCAAATACAAACGGAAAAGAATTAATCACAGGTAAGGCACAAATGGACCCTTCAGTTAGCTTCTGGGAAAGCTGCCAAGCCTCCCTTTCAAAAGGCTCTTTATATCACAGCTGTGCATTGTATGTAAAAAGCTCAGATGCCTGGGCACAGTCTAATCCCTGGGTGAGAGCCCAGAAAAGGGCAGGTGTCACATTCATGGCATTTATTTATTGCAAATGAAGAATCGGCTCCTGTCTCTGGCAGGGAAACACTTTAGAAGGCAGACAAGAGGTAGAAAAAAACCATCAAACCTATGTTAGTACAAGGCTGAATCTGTGTTATGAAAACACGAGACAGGGTTAAGTCTGTTATTAACATGCCACTCAGTACCTGGCGTTCACATCTCACATGGAGAATGCACGACGTACATGTGTGGATAACTTGCCTCCTGGTTACTCTGAACTGTTTAGACACAGAAGTACTACAAATGACAACAGGCAACGTTACAGATGACTGCAATTACTTGAAAACAGTGAAATCTGCCTTAAGAAATCACTCAAAGTCCCAGCCAAAAGATCAGTCACCGAGGGCAGGCTGGGCACTAGCTGACACACAGAAGGGCATTAGCCACTCCATGAAACCCACAAGCAGGCACTTTAGCATCCTGGAATGTCTTCAGGGTTACTTCTAGTGCAGGTTCTGGTGTGCCTGTCTCCTCTGCAGAAAGCCCACATTTTTCTTCAGTTAAAGTATTTCAGTCATCAGCCAAAATACTCTGTTTTCAAGTGTTAATTTTTTCAAAAAAGGTTAAGTATAATGTGGAGAACAAATAGTTTACTGAAACCTGTCATTACAGCAAACTCAATTTTCTGTTCAAAAGCAGTTTAACAAGGAAGTAAAATGTCACCCAGAATACAGGGGTCTTTCCTAATCCATCTCCAGACAAAAGAAATATGCACGGCACTCTCCCAGGGGAGGGCTTTCTCCTAGGAGTTGAGCATGACCCAGCGCCTGCCTGTGCACCATACAAGTTCACCTCTCCCCTCTACCCTAAGCCCTTCGTGCAGAACAGGGTGCTCTGGCTTCATACAGCAAAACAGAGCTTCACTCAAGCCCATCTTAAATATTCATTTCAGCCCTTCATGAATCAAAAGGAAAAAGGATGAGATTTCTAACTCGTAACTCTAACTCCAGCATCATTTTCTAGGTCACATGCGGACCTAGGCAGAAAGCTGATGTTTGCTGACCACTGTGCCTGGACTTCGTATAGCAGATGCACCAGGTGAGTCAGTTGACATCTCTGAGGAACGTCTACCAACATTTGTATTAGAGGAATTAAATCCAGAAATTCCATAGCAATAAAGAAATAGGATGCTCATCCCAAGCTTCATCCTCCTCTGAATATTTCGCTGCAACAGAGCAGGCAGGTGTTTCAGCCTTTCCTCCTGCTTTCTGTTTGTTGGAGATGTAAAGATTTTTCTTTCAGTAGCTACTACACATGTGACAGAGGCTACATGCTGCTATTTCTGAAAAGATATATTAAAAAAACCAAACCCCAAACTTTACTTTCTAAGAGATTCTGGATTGTAAGAGGCTGAGTCGCAATTCAGTAAGTGCTTTAGCTTTTGAATTTTATAGGCCAGGTTTCTTAAGACAGCCAGATGTCTGAATCCTCTTGGAGTTTTAAAATCTAGTTATTGTTTTGAATTGTTACTTGTGCTCAATGACTGTCAACTCCAGACTGATGAGTGTTATTCAAACAGCTCAGCCTTCCACGAGAGCTTTTGCACCCTGCAGCTTTCTTCAGCTGTTTATAGGCAGCACTGCCATTTATAGAATTTGTGAAATTCTACAAGACTTTTCAATTCCAAGGAAATATCTTTGCAAATATATTTCCTGTATCTTTCAACACGCCTGGCTGCACTGTGTGATCAATACCTCGTTAATGGGCTAAATTTTAAAATAAACCACCTTGTTACTATTGGAAAGCATGAAGAGAAAGCTGCAGAACCCAACTGAGGAAGGGCAATGAAGGATCCCTCCCTGGACTTTTCAAGCTGATTTTGTCTTGGACAATATGCTGTCTGGAATATTCATAGTCCTAAGCCAAGTTTTCCTGGTGTGAAGCACCTCCAGTGCCAGGCAGAGCTTCAGACAATGCCTCAGCATGTGTGCTCCATGCACATGTGGACTAACACACACACTGCAGCAATGCATGACCACAAAGGATCCAAATAATGGTAAACAGCAGCTCCTTGCCCATACTACAGGGAGGAAAGGAGAAGGTTGGAAGAGATAATTTGGAATTAAAAGACTGTATTTGTTCTCAAAAGATCCAGGCCAAGGACAATCTGATCTAAACTGCTGTGCACAGAAAATGCGGCAGATGAAACTGGCTCGTATAACCAGCAATGGTGCTGGCTCATCTGCATGAATGGAGCTGGGTGATTTTAATGACAATTCAAGCTCACGCTGAGTTCTGGAGTGGAAATCTAAAACCAATCTCTTCCAAAGGCCAGATGTGTTTACCTTCCAAGATTTTGGTCTTGAGTCTCTCTTTTCACGTTGTGGAAATGTCAAGATCAACCTGAAACAGCTCCAGGATTTCCATAGACAAGAGGACACAGAAGCATCCTGTACATTCATTACATTATCCTCACGAGAACCTTCCCGCAAAACCAGAAAAGCTGAAATACGAGTCCCATATCAGGCACTACAAGCCCACAGATCTGGGTGCAGCCTTCATGCAGCTCTTTTAAAAGTCTTTATTTGGGGGTGCTCAGTCTCTAAATTGTGGGCAGTCCTCAAAAATATATCTACTTCTCAGGGAAATACCATCTCCCAGTGTGGAGCAGGAGGGCAATCCAGCTCAGAGCCAAGTTCAAGAAAATCAAACGTCAACCTTGTCTGGCGGCAAAGGAGAGCTTCCCATGAGAAATTCAGGGGTTTCCCCAGGCCAAAAAGAGCACAACAAAGATTTTGATAGGCAGAAATTCAGCTACATCTTCCTATCCTTCTTCTGTAACAAGATCTCCAGTGTCATCTTGGCTTTGAGGGACTCAGCTCTCTTCTAAGCAGCAGCTAAAGCTTAGCTCCGGGCTACTTGCTCCCAGAAGTGACACTCCAGCTTTGGTCTCATGCAGCCCTGTCCAAAACATTTCTAGCAGGTTATATTTGTGTTCTTGTCTGCCACAAAGACTCAACCCATCCTGAAATGGGAGTGCCTTTCCTCCTTATCTGGTGGCCCAAGTCCATCATCATTGAAATCTTTAGTGCCAGAACCTTCCCAGTTGGAGTTCAGCTTGCTCTTTGGAAAATGCCTTAAACTGAGCTCTCCATGTCCTTTTTACTGATGCTGCTTTCTCTGGAGTATCTTGCCTCTAGTCTTTGGTTTGGTAACGACCTAGGTTCACTGCACGACAGCAGGAACCACAGGGGGAGCATGTGCAAAGCAATTCTCTGCCTGTTCTTGCAGCTCTGTGTTGCTGGCGTGGAAATACTGCCACTTCTCAGCTTTCCATCCAATTCTCAATGGTGCAGCTGATAAAGACTTTTAAAGACATGAAAGGAAATGAAAGTGCTCCGTCCCACTGAAGCCACCAGGAGCTGGGTACTGAACCCTTATTTGTGCATTTGGAAGTCCTCCTCCAGGGCTTTAGTGCAGCAGCGAACAACCAATGTGCAATCTATTCACTGTTCTTCCCCACTTATTTCACAGCTTGAAGAGAGGCGATAAAACTAGGGACTTCAGCTCAACCAGTTTTGCCTGATTTGCCAGTTTGTTTTTGGGTTTCTTTTGCCATTCTGTGTTCCAGCATCAGCACTTCTGCAAATTTTATTTTAATTTCTATTTTCAGCATCCTGGCACACAACTGGGAGTGGAGTGCCACCCTGCAGGACACCAGCATCAGTGCTAGTTGGTGGCAGAGCTCACACATAAACCCTCACATCTGGACACTCTAGGAAGAGACATTTTAAAAAACATCTATAAGACAAAAGAGATTCCATACATCTGATGGTGTTCTGGTAGGTACTGGCTATATTTTCTTTAACATTTTCATTTTTGTAGTAATTGGCCTTTTTGCACAGCCTGGGAACCTGCAAGAACATTTTGTCCAGCAGTGCAAAGTGAGGGCAGAAGGCATGCTTCCTACTCTAAGACCTGCCCTATGTTTCTGTGCAATTTCTGGAGAGTCTCTCTGGACAAATTACTCAAATTACAAATTGCTGTCTAGATTATCCAGGTTGTTACAGCTTCTGAAGCCAAGACTGCCACTCTACGAGGTGCTGAAAATCTGCCTGTTTAATTACCTCAGTTTCCCTGTTTGTACAGGGAGGATAAGATCTTCTTCTATGTTTCAACTCATTAATATTTGTAAATTGTTCTGAGATTACGGGATAGCTGGAACTATTTATAGGAATGCAAGATGCCATTTCCATTAGGTGCAAGTTGCCATGCAATTAAAATATACTAAGCATCACAATACGTAGCAAATGGGACATCTTGTTTCACATCAGCCAAGAAATGCTAAGTAGCTCTGTGCATCCTAGTTGCTTATTTTATTCTTTTTGCCCTGAAAAACTCATTAAGGAAATGTACTGGGCCAGACTGTGATGTTTAGCAAGAGTTGTAATCTCCCTCAAAATTCCCAGCCCACAGGGAAAAGGATGTCCATGTGGGCAAATCAAACTCCTCTCCCAACAGCTCTACAAAATGCAGCTTTACAATTTGCTGTCGAAAGAGAGGGATGTGAACCGCAGTTATGGCCCTTCTGCACCTCTTAAAGGAGATTTCCATTCTGTGGGTATATTTAAAGAACAGTTCCTGCTCTCAGCCCTTCAGCAAAAGAGAACAGAAGATCCTTTGAATCTCAATTTTCCTCAGCTGCCTTCTGCAGAGTGACCAGGGAGAACTTTTATTGGCTCAGTCTCCTACAAATGAATTTATTTTGATTTCTTCCAAAGGGTTGCATAGAGTCTATCCTCATTTCTGTCTGGGAGAGCTTTGTGAGAGGCCGTTTGGACAAGACTGCTGCAATAATTCATGCCATTTGCAGACAATTTGTAAACCGTTACAGTGTCCCAGAATGATTCATTATTTTTCTAAGAATATGAAGCAGTGTGTGTGTGTGCGCGTGTGTGTGTGTGTGAATATGCATGCTCATGAAGAGTGAAGACAGGCAGCTCCCCCAGGCCCAGAGGCAGGAATAATGATCAGCACAGATTTCTTTTTTGCCATTTAAGGTTTAGTTGTGGCATTTCAGTTGTTTTGCAGCTCCACATTTTAGGTTTTAAATGTACCCAAAGTAGAAGGCAGCAGTTTTATTTGTTTCTGTGACTACTACAAGGGACTCTGTAAGATCCAGTCTACCATGTCCCAAAGGTAAATACATGTAAACCACTTATTCAAATAATGATCACCGGCTTTGTCTTCAGCCACCCAGGAGAAGAGTAATTAAAGCCATACCTCATCCTAGATTACAAGGCCTAAACTTAATCTCCGTTAAGTTTTCAATACAATTAGTTTTATATCAGATTTCAAACCAAACAGCACCTTGCTGGTAGTTTCTGGATGAACACACGTTAACCCAAATGAGTTCAGAACAAGGAATCTACAAATCCCAGGATCTGTAATGATTTCCTAAAAGCTATGTTAAATATTCTCCATAAATATCCATCCAATAAAAACTAATCCCAAAGGGAAGACTGGTGGAAGCAAAAATCAGAACAATTGCTGGAACAAATATTCAAGATTTCCTTGGGACTACAGTCCAAGCCCTCCTTTGCAGCAGGATACAAAAAAAATATCCAAATAGGCTTTCCCTAGCTGTACTAAGTCCAGAACCCTTTAGTATTGAGCATCAGAATGCCTTCCCTTTTCACATTATTTAGGTTATTGCTGCAGGTGCTAAGAATTATTTGCTCCTTGCCATTACATGTAGAGTCAGGTGAGAAACTTTACTTACTTCCCAGTTAAACAATTAGGAGACCATAACAACATATATTGTGGCACATGAGAAAAAGAACAGCAATCAAATCCTTTTGATGCTTTTCATCATTAAAATCATTTTCTAGTAATGGTGAAGTTGATTGGGCACTCCTTGGGAATGACTGTCAGAGAGACTAGTGGAGAAGAGGCTGTTGGTTATAACAAGTTTTAAAAAGAAATAGCCTTTGCTAGGTAAGACATTTTCCTTTCCTTGCCTGCCTCATGAACATCACCTTTGCTATCTTACTTGCATAACCAATGGTACCTCCCTCAAAAGGTTTTGTTAGTGTCATTTGTCTGGCTAAGAAAATGTCAGCTAAAAGAATAAATCTGGCAAGGCTGCAGGTACCAACACTCACACAGAAGATTAAAAAAAAATTATCCTGTTGTCTGCTTGTAGAAACCAGTTCACCCACAAGTTTCATAGTCCAAATCCCACATGAAGGGAAAAGAAAGTCATGTGAGAAGTTAAAGAAATCCAAAGTAAACACGAATATTAGCTTTGTTGTACAGTCCTGTAAAACAAGTTGGGTAAAATTAGCCTTGGGTTGGTTTGGTTATCAACATCTTTTGCCATACTGCAGTGACTCTTTTGACTTTAATTTCAGAACTCTGCATCAGCTTCTGTTATCTCTCCAGCTTATTGTTAGCATCAGTATTAAGCTGTTCTAGTGGGAGATGCAATTAGCTTCTGTGTTTTTAACCCATGCTCTCACACTGAAAAAAACTGAGATACATAACACAAATATAATAACCCTGCACAGTCTAAACTAGATTTGGGACATTTGTGCAAAAACAATACTGCAAGCTTTGCGTCTTATGGGGTTGGAATGAGTCTGATTCCTTTAGAATGCGTGATTTATCCTACCTTACTGGCTTTCAGTATCTCAAACATCAGAGGCAACCCTTGTGTGATGAGCTCCTCTGTGTACTCTTCTTCCTGAATAGACTTGAATTCCTTCAGCAAGCACTGGATGAGAGGTCGTCGGTGCTGCTGGAAAGATGTGCGCAAAGATTCCAGCCACGTGTGCAGCGTCCAGGGAACACCTACAGATGGAAAAGTATATTCCCAGCTTCAGAAGATGATATGCCCTTCTGCTGTTTTACCTTTAGTTATGTTTAATCTTAGGATTTTAAGGAAAAGCTGCCAAATAACCCCCAAGAAATCAAATTCTTATTTATCCCTGATTGAGAAGGTTGGTGGTTATCAGGACATCCCAAACCTAATACACAAGGCTCTCCTCCAAGCACTAAAAGCTCGGAGCGCTAAAAGATGACTGTGGTCTCTCTGCTCATCTAGCCCTCAGCTTCTCTGCTGAGACTGCCAATTTGTGATAATTGCTGTGGTGCTCTGTGATGCAAAAGCCTTTTGGAAACTAGATTTACACTAGCTCATTTGTTTGAATGCAGCCCTGGAGAGCCATTAAAGAGTAAAAAAAAAAAAAAGATTTTGGTCACTACCCATCTGGATACAAACTGGTGGTCTTCAGATTAAAACTTTCTTTAAGCATTACTCCATGTCCTCTCCTGATCACTACCATTTTCCCTAAACAGTACTGGGCAAGTTAAGCAGATCAGCCTTTTCAAGTACTTTGTTGTGGGAGAACCACTCTCCAGGAACTTAAAGGGAACTGCTCACATGCACTGAGTGAAAAAGCACACAGAGCTAATGTACCTCTGCAGGCACTAGGCTGGAGGTGACCTAGTTTCTGCTTTTGCAGAATGGAGTGGGAGGAACCACAAGCCCGACGTTTGGCTACAAATCATTTTTCCTTCCACTTCAGCAAACGTCCAGTGCCTTGAGAGCAGCCCTGTTGCTGTCCTCTCCCTCATCGCCTGATGCTTTGCCTGCTCAGCCCACCCGGTGAGCCACCACCTAGACCACCACATGCCCCAACCCATGTCAGATGTCTCCAGGGCTGGAGAGGTGCACCAGGCAGAGGCACGCAAAGCACCTGATTCCCCTCTGAATGCGCATTAGCAGGGATGGTAAATGCACAGTCCATAACAATTTCCCTTCATGATACCCAACCAACCTCCACACGGGCAGAAGCGACTTCCCAGCAGTCTCGTATGATGTTCAGGCCTTGTGCTTGCACAGCTAGCACACCAAGAAGCCAGCCCTCAGAGGCTCACAAACCTCAGAAAATAAATGTCTTTAATGGTGAGCTGCTTTATGGAGAAGTGCAAAAGAAAAGCTGCTGGACGAGCCCCATGGCAGGCCAACACTGCACCCCAGAGCCTTAGCTAATGCTCTGACAAGCAGCAGTGAAGAATGCTGCTGGTGGAAACCACCCTATCCTACAGAAAAGCACCAGTGGCCTCCGAGCCAGGTACACTGTGGTGCCAAAAAGGGTCAGAAACCTGCTGGATCCCCCATCACCTTCTGCTTCCACAAGAATTGAGGAAGATGCAGCTGTGGTCAGTTTAAGCAACAGCCTGTCGAGAGAGAAGAGTTTCTTATAGCAGTCTCTCTGTGGAGGGAAAGGAGAGAGAGGGTGCTGGGACTGACCTATGCTCCGTATGTCAATGGTCACATCCACATAGCCGTGCTCGGCGCTGTGGTACATGGCCTCCTTCAGGGCTTTCATCTTGGCCTTGCTGTTGCGGCTGGCACAGAGCGGAGCTGCCGCCGAGTCAGGCAAGTCCGTCCCCTCAGCCAGGATCTCCTCCAGTGAGAGAATATCGCTCTTGTCCTTCTCTGGCTGAGCAAGCAGCTTACGAAAAACATTCCTGTCAATGACATCATGACAGAGAGAGGGAGAGAGGGAAAAAGAGGGTGGGAGAGCAGAGTCAGTGTCTAGGCTTTCATTGTGCCCAGGATACTTGCTGCAATGTGGCAAGTTAGGACATCTGTCCAGGAAATCACTCCAGTCAATGGCAGGACCAGTTGAAGGTAGACCTGACACAAGCAGCACTCCTGCGAGCCCGCCTGTATTGCCTGGGCCATGCCTGCAAGATGCTGCTGCCCTCACAGGAACCATACACAGATGTCACACAAGTGGCAGCATCTCATGGGAACAGAGACCCATGAGCTTAATATTACTTAAGGCTTCTTCCCAAAATCAGGGAAGACTAAGGTGCCTCTGAACGAGCTCTCAGGATTTTCACCATGGAGGCCACTTGAGAAGGGAGCTGCCTGGAGTTACCAAAAGCACCATCACTCACTTAACACTCAAAGCAGTCTGGGAAAGCTGGAGCAGCTAGACATTCAACAAGGCCAGTCAGGGCAGGTTCAAGCACATCTGGGACTACTCTGCAAAGCCACTGATCTGGCTGGGCTATCAA
This sequence comes from Phaenicophaeus curvirostris, assembly GCF_032191515.1. Lineage (NCBI taxonomy): Eukaryota > Metazoa > Chordata > Aves > Cuculiformes > Cuculidae > Phaenicophaeus > Phaenicophaeus curvirostris. The sequence continues at coordinate 62,670,692 of NC_091392.1, read as the reverse complement.
ATAGCGAAGTTGAGACTTGGTGCCCTCAGATTTGTACCAGCGTTACCTTGTGTATCTCAACAAAGTTGCTCTTGGTTTCTGCAGCTGTGATAAGAGGAACCAGGCTGGCCCTCATCACACCTCTCTTGCACTCTGACATCCTGCCCACCCCTGCTCAGACCCCAGCATGGGGTCGCAGTGGGGCTTGGTGTCCCCTTGGTGTCCCCCAAACAAATCTGGGGAAGAAAGGGAAGGAGGAGGGTATGTGTACGTGTGGTGTATGGGTAGAACTGTAAGAGCCAGGGCCTGTGACATGCACAGCCAGCAGCCAAGCCAAGGAGAGCCCCACGTTCTGCTTGGGCACGTGGCTCCCACTCACACCAGCTGTCGGCAAGGCTGGAGCAGTGAACACTGGACTCCAATAACCAAACTGCCTTCTCTGTCCCAGGGATCCCTCACAGACTCCAGATGGGCAGCACTGTGCGAACCTGCCCTGACGTGCCATTAGCGTGTTGTTAGACTGGCAGCTCGTCTCTAAGCAAACAGATGGTAGGTACTGTCTCTAACCTGTATCTATGTTCCTCTGGATGGCTACAATCAGAAAAGTAGGAATGTGAAGATCATAATACTACTAATCCATTACACTGCAGTCAGCTCCTCAGCATTGCAAGATCATGCATGCCCGGTGCTCATTACATTACTTTTTGTTTTCCCCCACATTTGCAGCATACGTACAACACTAAGACACACAGGACTGTACAGTAAACACAGACGCAGAAACTCTGTTCAACGACAATTAAGGGTGCAGCAATACATATGCAATCCGCCTCAAACCTGAGAAATATGTCAATAAGAAATTCAGAAGGAATGTCTTTGGCATTCCTTTCTGCTGTCACATCAGCTACTATTTAACAACCACTGCATTTCAACACCACGAGGAGTCCCCTTCTTTAATTTTTATCATCAACTATCAAAAAGCAGCTTGTATCACCAATTGGTTAAATTCACATGCTAGCAAAAAGTCTTACATGCCTGCTCAGTTAGCAGCATGTTCGATTGCTCGTGCAGAACTTTCACCACCTGCTCAAACTGGGTGACCAGTCAAAAAATAAGCACTTGAAGGATGCCACTAGACTTGTTCCCACTCTACCTGTGTCCATGCGCAGCAGCCTGACTGAAAGAGTTCATGTCACCTTGTGGAGTCATGGAAATGCCATTCCTGTACATTGTTCCTATCATGGGGTCAGCTCCTCGCTCCAACAGCAAACTGACCAGTTCAAAATTTCCTGCAAGTCAAGAGATGCATTTTTACTTCTTCTAAAATCCAGTATTTGCTCACCTAAACCACAGTCCCTTATTGAAAATTTTATTACAGTGGGAGGAGAAAGTCCTTACCAGCAGCTGCTGCCAACTGTAGAGGAGTTTCAGAGTAATTTTCCTCTCCATGCTCCAAGGAACCTTCTACCTTTGCTCCAGCATCCAGCAACAGCTAGAAAGAAAATTCACCATTTAGAGCAACTGGGGGTATCACAGTTTTCAGAGTTCATGAACAGTGACCAATGAGAGTCTAATGTTTCCTGTTATCTGCAAACCAGATACGATGGAGACAAGTGACATGCAAATTCTGTCCATTTTTTCAAAGAGGCAAATTGATCCCTTTTTTCGCTCATCTTACACTGTCAAACACTAGGAGCACTAGTGTCCGACTTCAGAGCCAAAAAAGTGTAACTCTGTGTTTCTGAATGGGAAATGGGGTAAGGTCAGTGTTAAGAAATAATGTGCTGAAGATGGTGTACTGAAAATTAGCGCGACAAGCATCCTTCCTTCACGATCTTCTACAAGCCCAGCACCATCCTAAAATGGATCAGATTTCAATTGCCTCTATCTTTCATATAAAGTCATGGCAAAAAGAAAGGCAACATTAAGAACCAATTGCAGCAAAGAGTCCAAAAGCCGTGATCTCCACTGGGGACACTTCCACGTAAATAACAACAATGCTGAAAACAAAAGCAGCCAAGGAGAGCAGGATGGAGCCTGTGCTCCAGCCCCCCCTTGGCCATTTCTGTCTCGAGGCCTTCATAGTTCTGGCGTTTCATTAAGTATGCCATAGATACAGCTGTTTTGAAGAATAAACCTCGACTTTTGAGATGCCAAAGCACAGAACCAGCATATCCCACACGATGCCTCACTGGGGTAAGGTGAGCGAGCAGCAAGGGCTGCTGTCCACCTCACCCACACCAAGGCCACAGTTTTGTGTCTGCTAGAATATTATAGCCTATGAAAATGTAATGAATGAACAAACAAACACATAAAACAAGTGGTCAGGAAGGAGCACAAGGAGTTGTCAGACTTTCTTTGGTGCAACTTTGCTTCAAAAATTGTCCTATTTAAACCTCATATTGGTTAAGGTTTGAACATTGTATTCATTACATAATAGGTCTATTATATATCAGTACACTCTAGAAGAAGCACAAGTAACCAATATGAGTATGACAAAAGGATACTGGTTTGAGATGGATGTAAGCAGAACTGAAGAGGAGAAACAAAAGAATGAGATGCAGGTAGGGAAATACAATAATACCTGAACTACAGGAATATGTCCATGCAACACAGCAAATGTCAGAGCTGTCCAATGGCGGGTCTCAGGGTGGACGGATGGGTATTTATGAGCAGTACTGACAACCTACAAACAAATTAAAGTTATTTTTTTAAAGAGCTATAAGTAATAAAATTCAACCTGCCTGAAAGCCAGGCATGTGAGGGAGTAAGTGAAAGAGAAAACCTGGGAAATGTGCTTTATAAAATGTTTGGCTTCATTTTTTTTCCTGTAAAAATTTTCTCAATATTAAACATGTTCATGCTGATTTGACAGCTTGAATAGAGATCATACCAAATGAAGTCTTTTTACCAACTTCTGTAGCTCCATCTAAACCACTGGCCACGAGATACTTTTGCACATGGTCAAAACATCCACAGCCGGTTACAGCAGCACACACTGGGGAGGCAGGGACGGATCAGGATGCTCACAGCTAAGGACTTCTCCCACTGACTTTTCCAGACCATCTATCAACAGCCCCAGGTCTTGGGATTGCTCCAGGTCCAAAGAAATTCTTTCCACATAAATCAGTATGACTTTTGTCACTGCCATCATGAAAGACATATCACAAGCCCTATGCTAGAGTTCACAAGCATGCTTCCAGGGTCCTCCTCTCCCACTGGAGTTAAAAATACAGGCGAGAAGAGATGAGGCAGAGTGGCACTTCTGAAATATTTTAATAAATCTCCTTTTTACTGCTTTCTCCTATCTGAGTTGAGTTAAAAGAGCAGGGTGGTGACAGTTAAAAAAAGAGAAGCAAACTGTATCCTCAGAAAACAAAATGGTATTTTTCACATTGCTCCTTCCATTTTCTACGTTTTAGTGCTTGACGCCTCTAATGTAGACACTGTAGAAGATGAATAACCACTCTTTGCTTCAGTTTCCTTGTCTTAAAGATGAGGTTATTAATATTGATGAGGTTCACAAAGATGGTAAAATCTAATGAACAGTTGCAATCCGAGACTGCACACTCAGATGGAGTGTGACACTAAAATTCAAAATCTTATTATTGAACTTCAGAGGATGACTAAAATCAGAGTAAAAGATGCACCACCTCTCCATATCATCAGCCAGGTATGCTTTCACTATCTTGTCTGAAGTACTTTTACCCACGTAGGGGAGCAGGGTCAGTTATTAAATTGTCGGTTGCATTAGCAGCTCGCATTTCCAAGTGCCACATGCAGCATTTTGCTAGAAGCACAGGACAAAGTCCTCAGTCCCAAGGACAGGGATGAGGACAAAATCTGAAGAGCCCATGCAGATCCCACAGCTTGCGAGAGGGGCAGATCTGCACTTGGCTTTTATCACCCAGATTTGCCAAAGAGAGAGCCTGAAGTGCAAAAGAATTGTGCTGGTGTCTGAGCACAAGCATGGGGCTTCTTTGGGTCTAGGTTTGCTTAGAAGGAAGGGGATTGAACAGCTCGAGCCTTGAAGTTCAGCCTGGGGAGCAAGAGCAGCAGAGGGAGAGGATGGGCAGGGTCACAGTTCAGTGAACACATCCAGCTCCTCCTCAAAAACAGATTCCCACTGCTGTTCAGAGCAGCCCACGGCAAGCGGCAAAGAAAACGAAGTAATTTTAACTCCTTTGCTCCTTTTTTTTTTTTGTTTCGTTTTTTATTTGGTATTTGCAAAAGACCTGTGGTTCACTGGACTTTTAAGGCCTCAGTTGAGATTAGCTGAGCAGCTTCAGGTCCTACTGACTGTAGGGTGAATTGCAGCTTCTCAGCACATCTGGAAATTAGTCTATTTTCACTAAAGATGGGCAGCATTTGAAGCTACTTTTGGAAACATATATATATATATATATAACTGATTTGCAAAGTGAAAGGAGGAAAATGATGCAGGCACCTGACAGTGTATTTATTTTTGCTCATGGTTGATTTGCCTTTTTTTTCATGTAATTGCACAGTTGGTTGTGGTGTGCACAAATCATCTTATAATTGCACACCATAATTATTCACAGTCCTTGTCCCAAAGTGTTTTCATTTGATTTCAGAGCAAACACTCTACAGAAATGAATCAGGAAGGTTCACACTCCTCACTGGAGCTGTTGTCTTAAATGTCAGCAGTTGCAGAAAGACAAAACTGTTTAAATTTGCATGTGGTTCAAATCTGGAAGATTACTGGAGCAACTGGGAGTACTGCTCCTCAAAAAAACTTGTCCTAGGAACTAAATAAAGCCATCTCACCTCTGAGCCACAGGCAGGGTTTTAAAGGAGAGATGAGTCTCCATGCCCCTCCAGTCTTTGGTGCGCCTGTCGAGAGTGCTAAGAAGGGTTCAAGTATTCAATTATTGCTGGCTCTTGAGGGTGATGTGCATGAATTTGAGGAACTGAAATCATCAGCTGATTTCACATGAGCCACCAAACAGCAATCAGATAGTAATGACTATCAGTCTCTTACAGGTGACATCCATTTCTACTTTTAAATTAGATTTTTTAGAAGTGCAAAATGTCTGGCTGAAAGCAGTGACTACAATTTATCAGCTCACTCAAGTCCAAACAGAACAGATGGAACACAGATAAGTGAAGCAGACAGCTTAATTTACTCATGACCTCAACAAATTGAAGCTGGAATCATTAACAAACAATTCGTTCTCAGATTTTCAAATGGCCCTTTAAAAACGTACATACCTGCATTGCACAGATTTGGATCACAATCTGTTTGGTGGATAGATTGTGTAAGATATGATGTGCATTCATCAAAGAGACGTATATATTCTAGAAGCTTCAAGCTCTTCATCCAACAGTTTTTAGCCCAAGGCACTTTGTAAAACAAAACAGTGGAACCTACGCTGCACTTGCGAGGCAGGGATGCTTAGTTGAAACATACCAGTGCATAGAAATGCTTGAGCTTTGACAGGTTATCAGATGGGTATTTCTTTTACCCTCTTCATTTTAACTCAGGTGAGATTCAAGGAATCCTTCCAATATCGTTAGAGCTTTTCTCCATGCTAGTGCCAATGCCTGTATTCATTTGCAGTGTGCAAACACAACTAAATCAATATTACCTTTGGGTAAGTCCGATGACTTGACTCTCTGTGCAGTGAATCCCAATGTTAACCTAATGCAGTTTGACGTCACTATTCATTTCAAGCAGGGTCATCCAGGCCAAGGCAAATTTATTTTCTTTTAATTCTTGGCATTTTGTCTTGGCTACAGTTTCGGGGAGTAGTTTATGATGTAAACAAATAACAGAACAAAGATATAACCAACAAAAAGTCCTCACCTCAGCATTCAGATCTGCTCCAGCATCTAGCAGCATCTGCACCATAGCCTCATCACCCCTGACACAAGCATACATCAGTGGAGTCATGCCCTAGTCATTTTTTGGAGTTAAAAAACAAAGGAATTCACAAATTTAACACATAACTCTCTTTGATGTTTTTCAACAATTATTTAAGTATATATCATCAAGACTAACAGTATGTATTTAATGAAAGCCATTACCTCTGTAACAGACATGACCCTTGGATTACCAAAAACCAACCATTTCTGTCAAATATCTATTTTTGTTGCAACATGTGTTGACCTTTTTTTTTTCAAGTTATTCTCAGCATCCTCAGCATGGTGAGTGAAACCAGGCTTGTCAGCCTCATCTCCATCTTCATATACTAAACTGAGCATCTTTGTCTTTGGGGCCCCACTAGAGAAACATCTTTATCAAAGCAATCATAATTCCACTGGTATTTTAAAAAGATAGTAACTCTATTCAGTTTTCTGTGATCACACTTCCATAATATCTAACTTTCTAACCACTGAAAGAGCCTTTAAAAACATCCCAGACTCTTCTTAAGATAGGTTAGATTCAGGCACAGCTTTTTCAACACAGCTATCGTAAGGGGCTGGAAATGCAAAGTCTTTGTATAGCGCTGCCTAGCAAACAAGGACTTAATTTTAAATGAAATGCCAGACGTTGTGCAAATTGCTGGCTCTAGGAAAACGTGGCCTTGTTTGGAGGAAAAGTAGATTAAGTGACCCCTCACTACAAAATCACCACAATGCAATTTGTATTAATCTGAAATACCTCCTGCGGCTGATCACTATTTCCCTTAAGATAAGTGTTACTGCGGCGGTGGTAATGAGTCCAGAAAAAAACATGTAAAAAAAATCATTAAATGTACCGTAAATTATAACAGAAAAGCTGCTTATTAAATACAGTAGGGGGTGTTGATCAACAACCACCAGTTGTTTTGCAGTAAATCTACTGCAGCTACCTCTGATGCATGTTTATAGCCTACTGTCGACATCCCCTGGTAAATTTGCTGTCAGACAATAGCCCGTTTACTGTTTAACCTGAGTGCTGCTGCAAAGTGAAATTATTTTCAGAGAAACTGGAGCTGCCCAGCATGGCCAGACACCTAGCTGTGACACTGCTCTTCCTAGAAAGAACCCAGCACTAATATTTTTGCTTAACTGCCCCATTTTTCCTGTTTGCATGCAGGGCTTAAGAAAGTCAGTGCTTACGTACAGAAGGGCTGCCCTTGTAGAGAAAATATAAATTAAGGTTTGCCCCTGCAAGTTACTTGGAGCCCACCAGAAACATTTTGAGCATTTCATGGGATCAAGTCCACAGTGCACAAGGAGAAAGGGGAAAGGTATTTGGGGGCCTCATGCCATTAGTAAGAAAAAGGTTCACACAGGCTAAGGAGAGTTCTTGGTTGACTTGGAGTTACTTGCAAAGGGAATTTGAAACTACTTCAGCTACAGTCAGTGGCAAAATATTTCCTTTGTCAGTCAATAAACACTACAGGAACAAACAGGAGCATAAGGATGACAAAAAAACTGGGTTTGAACCTTGAAACACGGGGATAGGATAGCAGCTTAGAATTAAATGCGTGTTCCTGCAAACTGTTATTTCAATTTCTGTAAGTGCTGTCATTTGATAATTAAATCAAGTGTTTACCATGGGGGGTCTAATCAGATCTGAAGAAAAGAACTTGAAAACCTCATGCCAGGCTCCCCCTTGTAAGAGGCAGCATGGGGGCAGCTGTGGCAAAGAACTTCGCAGCAAAGCCTGGAGCAAAGGGCCTACCTGGGGACCACACAGGATATTTTGTACCTGCTGAAGCTGAAGAAGGACTTAGCACTGACTAAAAAGTGGCCCAGAATGTCATGGTGCAGTATCAGGGCTCAAAAGAGTTAATGAGGTTTCTAACCTCCTCTCTTTTTGCACTGCTGTCCCTGCTGCTTTTGCCTCTGCTGGCCCTCCTGGCTTGCTCTGCAGCTCAGCTTTGTGCTGCAGCATCACTTGGCCCCATCTCTTTGCACATGGGAAGAATGGATTTTTAATAAGCCCATCATTAGTGTTCAACACACACACAGGAATACAGTAGCAACGTGTAGAATCAATGCAAAGGGCATTTAGCTCTTGGCAAAATAAAAAATTACTTTTTCACTCAGCCTTGCATCACTTAGGGCTCTGTCCTGCAAAATGTGGGATCCTACAAGATGTGGGATGTTGGATCCAGTGTAGCATTTAAGTATAGGCATAACTTTTACTCAGATAGGATGTAAGCATATGTTCAGAGTTAAGCATATGATTAGGTACTTAGATGAATAAAGCTAAAGTGTTCCCAAGTTTCAGCCTAGAGAACACAGAAAATATGCTGTGAAAAATTTCCAGGTTCAGACTAACTCAAAATAATAATAATTTTGAAAAGTATAATATATCAATCTTGGGACAAGCAGTCTGATACTATTTTTGTTCTGGGAGTACTAACCTCTTCTAAATCTTTTCTCAAACAAATCCACAATATTGACTCAGACTGAAGCTACTAAACAGCAATGTAACTCAAATTCCTGGAGCAGCTTTCATCTCAGAAGACCCAAATCCACTAACAGTGCAGTTCCTGTCACAAGTGACCACCTCAGGGGTGGCAGCCACCTGCCTCCTTCCAAAAAGGATGCCACAGCTCAGGGAACATGCAGTGGCACATTCATCAGGGGCATCAAAAAATCCAGGGGACTCATTTCAAAAGGGAACAGTAGTGTTCATGGCCACTGCTTCCCTCTGGGAAGGGAAACCACCTTGGTGAGCATCAGAGTTCAACAGACTGTTGCCAGTAGCTAGCTGCAGAGGCAGGTTTACCTCTGGACACAACCCCATGGAAGTGTAAATCCAGGAAAATTTAGGCTACTCAATTGGTGGATGTTGGCCATAACAGCCAACACTGGGTAATACTGCAGAGATACTTTCACATCTGGAAGGGCAATTCAAACTGGGATGAACTCAATTAAATAGTGCCAGTCATAAACTGTTTCATACCAGGGGTTTGGTGGTGCACATGAAATGCATTGCAGACGCCAGGGCAGTGTTCAGTGGAAGCATGTTCACCTCACATCACCCTGCTCCACACCACTGTTCATGGCTTTGAAACAGTATTAAGTACTCAGATCAACGCTAAAACTCTCCTGGAATCTCATTTTGGCTTCACAAGACTCAGTTCACTGTTAAGATTTTAGGGGATGCATTCACCCTCATGATTTACCTTAGTACCAATGAATCAATATGACTCAAAGAGACCAAACTTAAAGTAGATGTTCACCTGACGGTGCTTTAACTCAATGCAGGGAAAACATTAAGGCTCTAAGTTTAACTGAAAGCCAGGGCTCATTTTTTGTAATAAGCAGACAAAACTCTCACATTTCACAGTTGCTTCTTTACATTTCTGTCTCGTTACCTGTTCACTCATGCTGTTAATCCCATCTGGCCCCAGCAAGGATATGGCTTGTTTAACCAGATCAGTTCGGCCACAGTTGAGCATCCGGAAACCCAGGTCCTGCTTGAACTTTGCTTCAGTGGCAACTGCATCCAGTTTCCGAGATGCACAAAAACAGTCGTCGATTCTGTGGACAGGAGAAATAAACTCTCTCAGAGGACAATTGGAGGACAGACTCTGTTGTCCCTAGGAAAATAATACTTTGCCCTATCTTTGAAGTATGTAGGTCATGCACACATCCATTGGTCTATCTTGAATGGGACAAGTTATGCATTTTATAAAAAAATGGGAAAAAAGGCACAGCTTTCACTTGATTTTGTTCCCCCATTTAAAAAATGCATAACACTTTCTCACTGTAAGCTGTCTCTCTGCATGGCTAGGTTATCTGGTCCCCCTGATCTCTGAGAAGTTTCAGTGGCTTTAGTAAGCTTTGAACTTACATCAAGCGGATGTATGATCATTGACAATACAACAAAGTGAAAATAACGTCACTTGAATCACAGAATCATAGAATAACCAAGTTGGAAGAGACCCACCAGATCATCGAGTCCAACCATGCCTATCAAATGAAATACCTTATCATTCCTATCATTGAAATGCCTTAAAGGATCTTATCAGCTCAGCCCTAGTAAGAGGGAAGCCTTTTTGGAGCATAAAGCGCAAGTCATAGAACCCCAGACTGGCTGAGGTTGGAAGGGACCTCTGGAGGTCACCTGGTCCAACCACCCCTGCTCAAGCAGGGCCACCTGCAGACAAGCAGGGCAATATGCAGTCAGGAGAACCTTGCCAGGTAAACACCACAAATTCTTGCTGGCTGTGCATAACAGATGGGTTGTCATTCTTTTGCAGTCTTATTCCAAAGATCCCCAAACCGCAAACCGCTCAAGATATCCATTTCAAATGGAAGAAAAGCTAGGAGTTATTCAGCCAAGACGCGAATCTAGAGCTCCAGAAAGAGCCAGGCAATTCCAATCTGATGTTTATCCAACTTGGATTCATCTTATTAAAATACAGCTTTGCTTTTTTTTCATGCTGAGGAGTGTCTGGGGCAGAGGGTGGAGTCCAAATCTCCAGTGCTTTTGGTGTGAACTTAGATAAAGGACTGTTTGGAAAAACATCACTTTCATTCTCCAAGAATGCTAGGTCAGAGAACGAGGGGCTACTTATAAGGGAAAAAATAAAACAAAGATCAAAAGTGAAAAAGTCAAACATACATCAAATATTTGTTTTCTATTTCATATGTAAAAAAATGCAGCAAACCAAAAGAAAAATAGAAACAGCATATCATTATCATTTAAATTTATTCTTCAAAGTGCTTTATCAGAGCTTTATAAAATATATAACACTGCTTAATATTTAACAACAATATGCAATGAATACACTGTTCAGATAGAAGCAGTGACATGTAGTAATAGCTACCGCTCTTCCTCTTTCAACAGAGGAAAGAAAGCAAGGCAGAAAATACAAAGTATTTTCATCAAAGCTTCTGCAGGACTTAGCACAGAAACCTTGCACCTGAGCTCAAGCTTGCTCCCTGCCAAGCTGGGCCAAACTAGCCTGAAAAATAACAGATATTTTCGTGATATTCACTCCATATGGTCAGGTTAGGTTTTGACTGCTAAAAAGTTGATGTTCTATGAACGTAAACAAAGTATGCTTGAGTACCATTATTCAGAGGAACAAGGATGATGCTTCATCACAGCACTATATTGCAAGATTAATGCATAACACTCGATCACAATAAATACACCCTAACAGCAATAACATCCTGCACAAGTAATATGTCTCCAACAGAGGAAGAAAGCAACACACAGCAAGGCTGGGTTTTCTGCAGTAGTTACTGCGAGTAAGTTCAAGGAAAAAGCAAAACCAGCACAAATATGCAGGGCTGAGCTCAATGATGCGAAGATCCACAGCAGTGACTGTGGCTTTAACACGTTCACACCGTATGGCACACTTGTGACACAAGAGCTACAGCAACATTTGGTACCTGTTACCCTCATAGCAAGAGATGCTAGTGATCATCTGTGCCCTCCTTTAACGTATGGCAAAGATAAAGCAAGCTCAGAAGTTAGGTGCTGGGTGTTTGGTGCACAGATAAAGAGTCTGGACCTCCCAACTGCAGCTGGTCATTTCCAGATGACTCTGAGCTGAAAACAAGGTGGTTCCTCAGCCAAGTGCAGCTATGGAAAGATCTAGACATCCTCTGAGGACTGCAGAGATATCAGCTAGTATGAATCACTGACTGTGTTAAGCCACTGCTTCATCATCTGTACTGAGGTATATAACATACACTGAATAAACCAGGTCAAATTCAGTGCAAGTAGAAACAGGCAGAGCTTCACTGACGTCAGCCCAGCTTGGTGAAAGCAAAACGCTAGTCGACGATCTCCTCTTTAGAAAAAGCCAGGTTTTAAACTGGGTTGCACACCCACACATGGGAGGAAGGAGGAACAAGGGCCTATGTTTCCAATTCTGTATGGGCTGCCCAGATCTCTAGCATTAATTCAGAAATTACTTCTCCATAAGTAACTCCCCTGTGAGCCAGCTCTAGGGCCCAAAAAGCACCTCAGTTCATCTGCTTATAGCCAAGGAAGGGGACTCATTAATTACTGCTGATACTTGCTGTGAACAAATTACTACTCCTCAATCAACTAAGGGGATAAGGGTCTTGATCCACGGGCTTCAGGATGCTGTAGCAGTACAAACACTGCAACAATAACACGGATGCAGAGGATTGTATGAGTTGCACAGCTGCTGGGCAGCCAAAATGTGATGTAGACCAAGAACCACAAAACGAGAAACCACAACTTAGTGCTATTGCCAGTGGCCCACTTTTTATACCCCCAAAAGTACCCACTGCACTGAGTTACAGCCTTGATTTATCACAGAATCACAGAATCACAGAATAACCAGGTTGGAAGAGACCCACCGGATCACCGAGTCCAACCGTTCCTACCAAACACTAAACCATATCCCTCAGCACCTCGTCCACCCGTGCCTTAAACAACTCCAGGGAAGGTGACTCAACCACCTCCCTGGGCAGCCTGTTCCAGTGCCCAATGACCCTTTCTGTAAAGAATTTTTTCCTAACGTCTAGCCTAAACCTCCCCTGTCGGAGCTTGAGGCCATTCCCTCTTGTCCTGTCCCCTGTCACTTGGGAGAAGAGGCCAGCACCCTCCTCTCTACAACGTCCTTTCAGGTAGTTGTAGAGAGCAATGAGGTCACCCCTCAGCCTCCTCTTCTCCAGGCTAAACAACCCCAGCTCTCTCAGCCGCTCCTCATAAGGCCTGTTCTCCAGCCCTTTCACCAGCTTTGTTGCTCTTCTCTGTACTCTCTCCAGAGCCTCAACATCCTTCTTATGGTGAGGGGCCCAGAACTGAACACAGTATTCGAGGAGCGGTCTCACCAGTGCCGAGTACAGAGGGAGGATAACCTCCCTGGACCTGCTGGTCACGCCGTTTCTGATACAAGCCAAGATGCCATTGGCCTTCTTGGCCACCTGGGCACACTGCTGGCTCATGTTCAGTCGGCTGTCAACCAACACCCCCAGGTCCCTCTCCTCCAGGCAGCTTTCTAGACAGACTTCTCCTAGTCTGTAGCACTGCATAGGGTTGTTGTGCCCCAAGTGAAGGACCCGGCATTTGGCCTTGTTAAACCTCATGCCATTGGACTCTGCCCAGCGGTCCAGCCTGTTCAGATCCCTTTGCAGAGCCTCCCGACCCTCCAGCAGATCGACACTTCCACCCAGCTTAGTGTCGTCCGCAAACTTGCTAAGGGTGCATTCGATGCCTTCATCCAGGTCATTGATGAAGACATTGAACAGGGCTGGACCCAGCACTGAGCCCTGGGGAACCCCACTTGTCACTGGCCTCCAGCTGGATTTCACACCAACATGGGACATATGGGACATAGCAAAGGAAACTATATGGCAAAATTTGACATAGATCACTGCCGGTGCCACCATTGTCGCACGTTGACTAATAAAATGGATAATGATCAAGCCAGGGAGTTTAATAAAACAGGAGCATGACACAAGGGAAAGGAACGGAGGATGCTTCAGAAGAGAAAGCGTAGCATTGTCTCAAAAAGCCAGAGAGATGAATGAGTTAAGGCAAAGGAGATTTAGCAAGTACAGATAAAAAGCAGTGGAGAGACAGATCAAAAATTATCAGGAGCTACAAATACAGACCAGGAGAACACAGCATCATTTTTAAAACTGGAGAAAGCCAACTGGGAAGATGGCATAGCAGAAAAACTTAGCAGTCGCATTTCAAAATGAAAACTGAAAAATAAGAAAAACTCCAAATCCATCAAAAATCAACACTAAGCCAACATAGCACTGCATTTACTCCCAAATTCTCATTCATATCAATAACTGCACAATAGAAGGAAAGAGGGTCTCTGCTCCATATTACACTATATAAGAGGATTCTGCTTCAACACAGACACCATCCAGAATCACAAACATTAAAGGATGTGATATAAAAAAGGAGGAAGGGAATAGGCACCAGGCTTGACTCACAAGACTTCTTAACATTGTACTGCAATACATACACCGACAACTATGAGAAAGTGGGAAAAGGATAAGACGCTTGAAAAGTAAGGTTGACGAGGAACAGTTAAGTCAGCTTAATATATAGGGTCACTTTTTAGAGTTGTGACACTGTGCCTCCAAAGCCAGGAAAGAGAGTGTAACAGCAAACAGAGTTGGAAACCTCCCAGCTGCACAGTCAGTTCACAGCCCTCTTGCCAAAAAGTCTTTGTGATCTTTCCAGCTGGACAGGATGCTGACACCAGCCCAACAGCAGGACATCCCCTCTAAGGTCACCTTGGTTTGCTGCCATATTCTGTGGGCTACCAGAGCCCACATGGGTCATCCTTTCCCCAAGATCTCACCCTGCAGAAAAGGTGCTTTTTCATTGAAGGGTCATGGAAGGCTGACGGGAATAATTGAAGACCACAGAGGACCAATGCTCTTCTCCCCTCCTCTTCCTGGGGATAGTCTCAGGATGGCATGACATCACCATCCCAGGTGCTAGCTGGGTCAGGTGAACTTTGATGTCCCCAAGATGTGGCACAGTGACAAATGTAGGACTGGAAAGCATCCCTCAAGGGTAATATCCTCTTTCAATAGATGAAGCCCATTCTGGATGCCCTTATAAAACAGTTTGTAGGGCTGGGCAGGCTCCTTGGTACCATCACTGCCACCGTACACATGCTCCCACTTCCAGAATTCAGAAGTAATATGCCTGAATTAATAACATACAGTGATCGCAGTCCTCATACTCAACAGCAAATCCAGCCCTCTGATTCAGGGGTTCAGTCACACAGCCTGTAAACTCCCCAACTGATCCCTCCCTACCTTGAATCAAGCAATCAATTGCATTTGTGTGCAAAATAAAAATTAGAAACAGGAGAAATCTTTATTCTATATTTGAAGCAAAGCCATGATCATATTTTTTAACTTAAGACGCAATACAATTTTCTCAAAGTCCTCTTTTAATTCTTCACAGATATTGCTTCTACAGCAGTTATCTTCAAGATCATTATAGAGTTGCCGCTGCACATAATTAACTTCACTGGGGCTTTATATGGGAACTGCCATGGTAACATTAATTATTTGCAAATGGTCACTGTCAAACGCTGCATGGTGACCATGACACATTATCATATTCAGAAATACTCAAGCATCTGAAAAGAGTCAAAGATAATCTTCTTCATTTATAACGGGTCCTAGCAATACAGCAAATTATGTTTATCTTTTCTCAGACTCACATTATGAAAACACAATGCAGCACTTCCACAGCAACAGTTTAAACATAAGGGGCTTTATTTCATTTTCACGTGGACTGACTAATATAAGGTCTGTGAGGATCTTTAACAAAGTTACTCATGGATTGAATACATTTGGGAAAATGGATGATTCAAAGGCAAAGGTTTTCCATCATAACTGGCAGACACAGCAGCTCTCTTACTACGTAGCTATTTAATTATTTGTTCTTTGGGAGGAGATTATTGCTATAGTCAGTAGTGGACAACTGAAAATAAAAAAAAAAAAGCAACAATGCTTTGTATTAGTTACCAAAAAAAAAAAGTAACAACATCCTAACCATCTTCTAAGCTCTGTGTACCAACATAGCATGTTAATAGCCGATTTAAAAGAAACAAAGAGCAGACTAGGATGAGCAGCAGGACAAGCACCCCCCTCTGCTGAAACGAACAGATCATCATCCTGATAGCCAAGCACCAAGACCTTGTTTGTCCACCTGGGACTCAATCACCAGCCCTTTCAAGTAAAAGAATGAGAATCTATTAATTTAAGCCCATCTCTTTAGCTCTGTGGATTTTATTCAGTCTGTCTCTGTCCTAAAAAGGAACAAGGTCTCAAGTCATAAATTATAGTTCAGCTGGTTAGAAATCTGGAAGGAGTCATATTTTAGCCAGCAATATACATGAATTAGCAATTCTGAATTTCTTGGGGTCAGGGATCACAGTTTTGATCTGGGCATACACAGTTCATAACACAAAAGGGTCCTTTTCCCTGCCTGGGGCTCTTCAGTGAGACAACAGATACAAACAGCAATAGCAGGAGCTGTAGATGATTTAATTTAAGTTTGTGAGAACTCTTTTTTCCAGTGTGGTGCTTTAAAAGGGACTATAATGCTGATATTAAAAGGACTGCAATATAAATAATATATTGAGGCAATTATTTGCAGTTTCAGTTTTAGAGAAAGGGAAACTTAAACACAAACATGCTGATGAAAGTGAAGAAGAGCACTACTTTTTAACGCAGACATAAAATATCTTCATTTACTTAATCAGGAGCCAAATGAAGAGAAGAAAATAAAAACCCTTCAGATATTTATTAGCCAGTCTCTTACTCTCATCAAAGGCCTGAGAATACATTAGTTACAGATACTGGAAAATAAATTAAAAAAGTGACGTGGCTATCAAATCAAGACCCAAATCTATAATTCAAAATACTCTTAATATTACAGTCCCATGTACATAAGCCAGGAACCATGTTCAAAACTGAATCTGACTTATGATTTTGAACAAGGTCGACATGTAATAGGAAAATCTAGGTATAGATTCATCTTTCATAATAGATAGCACAAGTCTTCACTAATAAGTTGAAGACAATATGTCATCTGTATTTTCATTACTGTATTCAGGAATGTATAGACACAGCATATGAAATACTGATGAATTGCTTGCAATGGGAAAAACACCCCAAGAAGGATGGATCCTAAAGCCCATAAAAGTACAAGTGTGTTCTGCCCTGAAAGTGAAGGAGAGCATGAGGATAAGGTCATCCCTTTCAATAAGTCATTTATTATTATTGTCTTCAAGCAGACAGTTGGCAGGAGACGTTGAGATTCACCTCAGAAAACCCATGCTCCACCTTTTAAATAATAAAATCTCCTTCATCCACTGGCACCATCTGCCCTAAGGGACTGCTGGAATTCGTCAAGTAGCTTGTTTGCTACTGCTTGCTGGTTTGGCATTTTTGTGTCTAATTACAGCAATAGCCATGGCTGGTGTTAAAAGATTAGTGAAAATTTGTGGGCAGAACAAGGACTTTCAAGGAGCTGGGCAAACACCAACCAACCTTACTTAAAAGTGCCTGTATCTAATTAAATAGCAGAATATCTTAGCAATTTTCTACTCTCTTCCTCTACAGAAACTCAGCCCCTTACCCAGCACATTTTAAGAGAGAGCAAAGAGCAGTGGAAATATTTTTCTGCCTTCAAATCTCTATTTATTCAAGCTATTTATATTTTCATGCTCTAGTACAAGCACAGGATTTCCATAAATAAAACATTAAATGCAACTCTTCTTCTTTCACTTTCAAGTTAGAATTGCATATGTGTGTATAGTATTAAGATGACACAGCAAATGGTACAGACTGCTCTGAAAGAATGAAATAGCACATCTTCCCTTTATGCTGCTGTATTTTTCCCTTTCCACAGTCTTAAGAAAACTCTCTAGAATGACCCAAGGATGCTCCCATGTTAAATAAACCTCACTTTAGTGGTCAATAATCCTATTTTCCTAGAAAGCCTTCATTAAGAGGGATGGTCCCAGACAGAAAAGCAGACTTAGATATTCTCAGACCAAGTCTAAATGGAAATAAGGGCTGAGTTTCAATTAAATACAGGTTTCAAAGGCACTCAGACACTGCAATTAATGCCCAGAGACCTTTCTGCATCAGAGCTGTAAATGTAACTTGGAGGCCCATGTGATGCTGTCACAGGGCAGCGGAGGGTTAAACCCCAATTCTATACTGCAGCAAGGCCTTCACCCATCTATACTTCAGCCTGAACTTACTTGTGACCTGTTAATATCCAGATATTCCTGTGTCCATACTGCCTTTTAAACAAAGTGTATTTTTCCTTCCATGGAGTTTATACTCTTGCTGTATTTCTGGAGAAGAGTCACACACTCCTTCAGCATTCACCTCACTCAGCTGAATAGCCCCTTTCTTCTAGTCTTCCTCCATGAGAATATTTTGTTAAAACTCCAATCACCCCAGACTGTTTCTCTTTACCAGGTCCAATGTGAATATTTTCTTGACCTGGACACAGGATTTGTGATTCCACATCACTGCCTGCTACTTCCACTACAGAGGCACCAATATTTTCCTGCTTCTACTGGAAATACTTCTCCTGATGTATACTCAAAACGCATTTGCTCTTTTCATAGCTAAGGAAAAAGCCTCCTTTGTGGTTCACAATCATTCTAAGAATAAATATTGCACTACAGTCTTTACCACCACTTTTCTAATACTCGGCTCCCAATACAGTATATATTATTCTGTACATACATCAAATATGTCAGATATGCACAGCAGTATGTGTTTTAGTAATCAACCTCCACATGTTTCCACTTGTGGAAAACTGCATTTCATCCCTCTTCTTTTGTCCTGCTTTTCAAGGTCATCCGCTTTTTCCTGGATAATTTCCCAAATCTTCTCTGTCAGGACAATGCCTCTCAGCATCGTGGCATCAGTGAATTTTAACTTCACGAGCACGTTGCTCAGATTCGTGCCAAAGCCCTTTCTGAAAATTAAAAAGTTTTTAAGATGAAAGCAGAAGATCTCTGCTTGTAACACCACTGCAGCCAAGCTAGCCCTTGCCACTTCTCTGGAAGCCAGCCCCTGCTCATTTTCCAATTCCTTTACTTATTCCCATCTTTTCCATCTTAACTAATAGCTCCCTGCATAGACTGCATCAAATCATTCACTCAAGTCCAAATAGATGAAATCTACTGAATTTCCTTGGGGTAGAAAATCAGTTATCTTATCAAAAAGTTATTAGATTAGTCTGGCAAGATCTATCTTTAGAAAATCTGTGTCACATTTTATCTCATTTTTCCCTCAACAACATGTCTTTAATCAGTCATTGCTTGAAAAAACATTCTAAGGCCTTGCACTAACAGCCTGGAATTTTCCTCGGATGTTTTTCATCTTTTTCAAACACTGGCCATTACTATTATTAATCCTTAGAGTTACAGCACCATGCTGGGCTTTGTTAAAAATATTTTCCTCTGACCCTCTGATTTTGCGAGGCAGCAATTTCTCATCGCTGGCACAGAAGTTATCTGGTCTCTCCAATTTGAGTGCATTATGCTGCATATTTTGCCCTCCTTTTGACTACAATTTATTCCATTTTCATAACCTTGTTGGTTTAATTTATTTTTCCTTTCCCCCCAAGGATTTTCTTCCGGAAAACAGAGGCAATGTATTCACTTAAGTTCTTGGATGATGGCCTCCATTGGCACTAATGCACACCCCTCAGGTGCTTTTTGAAGGCCAGCACTTATAGATACAAATTTCACCTATGTACCCCTGGAAAAGAGGAGAAAAATGTGTCATGTCTATGGTCAGGAGCAAAGATAGGACCCAGACTCACAGCCAGTCAAAGAAGAAATGGAATATTTGCTGTGTTTGCTACATGTGAACCCAACATCCTCAGGGAACTCAGCCATGCCTCAGAAATGCTGCTGCAGTGTACAAGTGAGCAGTTAAAGGGGATCAAGTTATCACGGCCCCCTGTCTGTACACAAGTCGTGTCACCCCAGCTCCTGCGCTCTCCAGCTCTGCCTCGACTGGCAGCAATGTTGCCACCTCCAACTAAATTTGACTGGAATGTGACGGGGGGCTCTGACCACACCAGTGGGGTCAGCATGCAAATCTCACCATCTAGCTCTATCCTCTTGAGTCCAACCCCAACAACCACAACCTGGAAACAAGGGACCATGATGCTTCTTGTTGGCACCCTGGTACCAAAGCCTGAGAGTTCTCCTCATGCTGCACATCAATATGGGATGGAGCAAGAAGAAAACAGACCCCTGTGGGACTCCACCTGTGAGGCATCTAATGGTGAAATGTTATTTCCCTTTGCTGCTCTTTGGGTACAACTCCCAAAAAAGACACTAAACCTCCTTACAGAATTGTCTTGGTCTCCTCCTGCCAACACCTGCCTCCAGTGAAACAGCTGTGGCCACCGGTGGATTGTAATGAATGACACAAGGATCAACGTTGCATCTTCAGCATTCAAGAGAGAGACATGAGACTCTTCATTTATGGACAAGAAAACATTCCTCAAGATGACTAAACTTTGCTTCTCCTCCAAACCTCAGTGAGGATATTCGCTTGCTGGGCAAGGGGACTAACAATCATGAGAGGTCTTCCAGACAACCCTTTGGCTGCAGAGAAACACACAGCCTCACACGTAACCTGGAGGCTATCGGTACCATGGGGCTACATTCAACAATCCTCTTCATTCAGAAGCCAAGAAGGATCCCACGGATGTGACATGGGCTAGGGGAGATGGCTGAACTGGCCGTTCCTTCTACAGTCAAACTGGAGGTCAGATGTCCAGCTGGGATGTTTGAGGTTCAAGAGCCAGAACCCCACCCTCAGACAGTTCGAGCTAGGATCTCTTGAAACGCCTGCCTCTGCTCCAGTGTGAGTACCGGGAGCGAAGACACTGCCCACCTGACTCCTTTCAGCAGAGCACAAAGCCCTTCTCTGGGACATGGGGGATGCTTGCCAGGCCCATAAACATCTGAGCATAAAAGCAGTTCTCCCCAGAGAAGACAGAAAGGGGATGACTTGGAAGCAAAGAGATCCGAGGCAATGCTGACAGTAAAAGAAAATATTTCAAACAACACATGGGGACTGCTCTTTGTGGAGGGGAACTGTACTCAGGTCTCCAAGATTGTGGATTTTTCCTCCATTTTTTGTTGTTTCTGGTATTAGAATGAGCACGTGTGTCTGCAGGCACACTTGCACTCCAGACTATATTCTTTTTTAAATCTCTGACTGACCAGAAAATAGATTTTTATCCAGCCAGGTGTGGAAGTGACCAAGTAACTGTCCGTAGCAAGACATTACCGCCTCCCTCTAGTCAGTTTGTTCCAGTATCTTTAAATCCTCCAACATTGCCATAATACCTTGCAACTAGAAATGAAGCCACTGACTCTGGCAAAAATCACAGCAGTTTTTGTGCTGAGCAATACAGGACACGCCTCCCTTGCTCTGTTTCTCCGCCATCAGCTTCCAGTCCCCAGATGTAGTCATCTGTTAGCAATACTTCCCAGCACGTCTAACACATTGGTTTGATTTTTCTTTAAATAAATGTCCCACAGAATGGGGGAAAGACAGACATGCAAAGGGCTTCTTGTATTTAGGTGGAGCAAGAGGAAAGGTACCCCAGATCCAGTGCAGACTGAGAAGTGATGATACCTTATTGCAGCAGAAAGGCAACACAAGGTCAACCCAGCTTTTACCACCAGGGCTCTTTTTTGCAACAGATTAGCTTCATCCCTGATGCCTTCACTAATAAAAAGTCTAGAGCAGGGAGCAGAGCACCTACCTTCGCCAGATTTATGCAGAGAGCTACTTTGCACAAGGTTCTCTACTGACCACATCCAGCTGCCTCAGGTGGCCCAACAACGTCTGTGTACAGCAAGGCTTTATTTAAGTCTAGTCTCCCACTGTGACAAAGAATATTTTGGACACAGCTCGGGCTTTCATCTCAGGTAGCTGTTGTGCATTGAGCAATCAGTCCATTTGTGAAACCTGCCTCTTTGCAAAAGGTGGAGACAACTGCTTTACCTAAAGCTTCCGCTTCTGGGGGAAGGTGAAAATTTATATTCCTGGCTCATCTTCCAAAGCTGGGGAAAAGGAAGAAATTTTTTGGCATATCTGCTGCTGTAAAGTGAAAAGAGATCAGAAAGGAGACAGGCAGCTCCTGCCTGATTCCAGCTTCCCTACCTCCTCTAACCAGAGCAAGAGCAGGTCCTCTTTCAGGAGATGAAAAAGTTATGAAATTAAGGGGATGGATTTTTAAAAAAGGATCAGAGAAAGAGAGGAAGTATTGGAATGAAAGGCAGGAAGAAAGCAGAGATGATTTACAAAGCCACATATCAGGAACCTCACTGCTGGAGTATGTGATTGTGCTGGGAAGTGTCACACCAATCTGCTGAGACCTCCATGCCGTACTTCAGATAAGAAACTGAACATTTGGGTTTTATCTGAACTGATCCTGAACTTCATAGCCTTTGAGATCATGCCAATCTCTTTCTCTCCCTCTTCCCCATATGCATGCTATTCCAGTGTGGAAGCTGATGCATTTGCAATGAAAAGTTGTGAATCAACACCATGGAATGATGCAATATTCCATGGGACCGTGGGTACTTTTGGGATCAGGTTTCTATATTTTAGCGAGAAGACTGCTAAGAAAAGCCTAGAAATTGAACCAGTTTCAAGGTCTACTTACTAAGCCATTTCTATAAAAGCCACAAAACATATCAAGCTAACTGCATTTAAAATCCTCCAGCTGTCATTCGTCACACTGATTATTTTAAAAGCCATCTCCTGCAAAGTTGTTGCATTTTTGCCCCCCTTCCAGTGTTTGCATTTATGGAACTGATGCTTGCTGAGGAGCTGATAGTTGGAAACCCACTCCTCTTCCCTAATGGGGAGGCATGAAAGCTGGGAAATTACAAGTGCTGAGGGTCAAATACAAATAAAAAATTACAAGCTGCAAGGTTTCAAATTAACATTCTGACGCTTCACATTATTCTTCTGAAAAGCTTGGTCCTTCCTTTGATCTCAGGATTACAGGCAGCCAGGGACCGATTCACAGCTACGCAAAGAACCTGCTGTATTATGCTGGCAGAAGGCACAGACCTTAAAATAAAACACGACATACGTGAACACTCATTTGCAGACCTCTGTCAGCATAGTAGAGCGAGATCTTAATTTTGGGACATCAGAGGGTGAATTGGGACCCTGTAGTCTAATACTAGACTACATCACAAAGTCTGGTCTCTCTAAAATCCAGAATTTGTCACAGGAATGTTTTCTCTTTTCATTCTTCCCACCTGAAAAATCAATCCCAGGCTGCACTCTTCAGGCTTTCTCTCCCTTGCAAGAGTAGTAGGACAACAGCCACCACATACATTCTTTATGAAATGAATTCTTGATGGCAACTTTAAACTAAATGCTAATTTGTTCCTCATAATTAACAAATTTTTATGCAACACAATACTACTCACCCCAACTTCAAATGATTTTGAAAAACCTGGAAAATTGTCTGAGAGTTGATGACATATACACACTGACAAAACATAACTTTAAGAATGACATAGTGTTTTTTAAAATCCACAAATATTTAACTGTATCTAACTTCATTATTAAGACATATGATGTTGAGAAGAAACATTATTGTTTTATTTGAAATCCTACCTAAATACTGAAACTGGTATTAAATTACTTGTGCCTTTTAAAAGCAAGTGCTAGGTCTTCAGAAAGTGCATAGTAACTGTAAGTCCTGACATTTCAGTAGTGACACAGATTGCTGACCTACTGGAATTGAGAGCCAAGATGGTCACACCAAAGGGAAGCAATTACAGCCAAGATTTGAAATCTGAAACGTTCAAGATTTCACTTTCAAAATTAAACAGATTTCTTCAATTAAATATTGAATAGCTGCAACAATAAAAAACCTGTGCAGATCTTGAAGGAAAGTATCCTACTCTATGGTAAAAGAGCATGTCAAGGCCGAAGTCAACATAAGGCAGCTGCTTCGATGCAAGTTGTCACAGATAATGATGTAGATCAACCCTCTGCTTTCTGTGTTGCAGGAAAGAATGCATCTACTGTTGTACAAAAAGGCAAACTGCTCAAAACTGGTGTTTATGCACAAATTTGTGAAGCAACACCAGTGAGCAAATCGCAGATTCAGAATGCCTTCTCATATGAAAATAAAAACCGAATATATTCTTGACTCTGGAGCAGCCCTAGATCATGCTTTTATACATGTACATAATAATAAGGCAAAACAGACACTAAAAACATATCCTGGCAATAAATACTTTAAGACTTCATTAGAAAACCAAAAGGTCACATTTTATACACGAAAAAGCCAAATTATCTAGGCTGACATTTACAAGTAATTTGAAAAGATATTAGCATAAAAAATACAGTTTTACTGCAAGAGGTAGTCTTACCTATAAGTTTAAATGTGCCCTTTAAGCATTAATGTTGAAAACAAAGCACTGAAAAATATCTGCAGCCCTGCCAATTACATCTCAGTATTTTATAGCAAAATAACGTGAAGCAGACAATTAGCAGAATGTTTCAGCCCCTCATTAGCAAGAAGAACCTAATAGTAAAAGAAAAAAACCACAACCAGATGATATCTGATGAGCAGATTATGGGCTCGATCCAGCTGTGAGATATTCAGGCACCCATTACCATGCAGCCGGCTTATCCACGGATGTGAGCAAATACCAGGAGCCGATTTTGCAACGCACACAGCAATATGCTAGAGTATCCACGCACCTCTCGAGGCAATAACAGAGCCCTCTGCCTGCCAGCTCACTCACTGGCACTAGGAAAGAGACGCACAATTTGCAGAAAGCAGCTGATTATTTTTGTGGACTTACTTTAACTGTCGAGGTTCGCAGTCAACTCCCGGCAGCAAAAGCCTCGCTGCCTGCCGTACGTCATCACTGTCCACGGAGAAGCTGCGACGGTGCCCCGCGTGAGCCACAGCAACCCGTATCCACTCCATCAGGGGAGGCAGCACAATGAACGGCCTGGGAAAGCACACAGACATGAATGCTACAGTACAACAGCATCAAAATAACAGGTATAAAGAGAGAGAGAGAGGGCGGGGGTGTGTGTGTGTGAATGGGGGTATATATATGTGAGAGCATATATATAGAGAGAGGGAAGGAAACAAGCAAAACTAAAGCATGGGAGAACAAACTGGCTCAGCAAATTTCAAGCAGACCTATATCAAGATGTCTCACCCTGTCTCCAAAGCAGAACTGTTTGAAGAGTGAGATTTGTGAGCCACACTCTTTTATAGGGCTCCTGCGAGGTCAGTGCACCCACCTGGCAAGCCTGCCCTCCCTGCCGATCCTTCGCATGGTGTATCCCGAAAAGAGAGCTGGAACCTGGCATAGGACCATGTTCCGCTCTGGCTGATGCACCGGGCTGGGTACACTCCCACTTTGCAATAGGGATGGGAAAAATGAACCAGGGCAGAGAGTGGGGATGCCCCAACCACAGGATGCTATGGGTGGAGAGGTGAGGTGTAAGTGAAGCCTCCAGTACCCCCTACCAATGCAATGTGCACCTTGTGCTCAGTGCTGAAAGTGGGGACTTCTGCTGTGGGGTCCCACTGTATTATTGAGGTTATCTGTGAGCAGCACCAGAAATCAGACCGTTTCATTTCACTTTTAGCAGTATCAAACCACTATGCCTTGGGCTACCAGCTCTCCTGCCACTTGAGCAAAAATACACAAACTCACCCCCTAAAGTGGATGGTGGGTCTCCGGGCCACAGCCCTGACTTGAGCAAAGCATGGACACTATCAGAGACATGGTCCTTAACTTTCCAAGACCTGTCCTAGCAAGAACTGCACAAGCCTTAGGTGTAACACACAGCACACAGTTTGCCCCATCTAAGCTAAAAATTATTTGGGGACCAAGAGAAAGATACCAAACCTTAAATGAGAACCATAGCTTCAAGTCCTAGTTTGGAGATAAAACTGCTGAACAGTAGAACATCTTGGAAGGTCACTGTCTGTTACGTCAAAGTAGACAAAATTCCCAGAGCAATACAGGCTGCAGCAACTTCTCTCTCATCCCCAATAAGGTTTTGTGTCTGCTTCACCTCCTAGCTGGGGTGTCCAAAATAAGTGTTTCCGCTGTGGCTTGTACACGGGAAACAAAGCCTGTGTGGGGAAGGGATGACGAAGGGTAGAAGAAATCTCTCTTTCTAAAAACACACTATAAAATTCTAAAAATTGTAAAATCATTAAAAAAATAATAAATTTCTCCAGGAGCGACTTGAAAGCTATACTGGAAGTCCTGTGTTTAGTCAGGACTGCTGAAAATTATTTAGACACAGTGAAACTGTTAGCATCCACACTGTAAAATAGATACCATGGCTAAGGGATGTTAACAGAGTACTACATTTTTTTTTTAAAAAAAGAGATGAAACTTACAAATTACTACTGTCCTCAAGGAATGTCTGTAATTAACCTACTCTTACCTTCTTCTCCTGAACCTTCTTCTTTAATCTCATTTCCTATGTGGCTCTCTTTCCCCTCCTCTTTAACTGTATATTCCCATATTCCCTCTGTTTATTAGCTCAGTATATCATCCTAATACTGGAAATGTTCCTCTTAGTGCAGCATCATCCCCTGCCTTTGCTCTCTTCACTTCTCCTGCTCCTTTGATATTGCCTTCCGTACATGGTCCCTTTACTTGGTGGGGAAAAACAAACAAACAAAAACCAGTGACTTCTGGATGAGGTGCCCAGTAGGCAAATACTTTACATTTTCAACATATAGCTTTACCCCAAAAGGATCTACCCTGAGAGAATGTTGATTCTGGAATATCCTTTTCTTATTTTTAGCTCTTTATGCCATTTACTTCTCTTTTGAAGATCTGACTTTATATAGCTCTGATATTAACATCCTTAAGGAAGAATAATGTATTTCTAAAGCACCGAAGGACAGAGAAGCCCTGAGGCCACTAACTTTCCCTGGGACAAAGTGTTCCCAAATCTCATGGCTTAAATTAACAACCTCCTTTTGAAATATGACATCTTTGGCCGACTTGTCACTTTCACCATTACTCTATTCAAACACATCATCACTTCAAGACCAGGTTGCATTTACTTCCAAGGCTTTTTGCTTTCCCCAGACCTGCTGCAGTCATGCAAGGAGGCAGATAAAGACAGAACATCATCTGCCACAGCTTTGATTTCCACAACACAGCTCATTTGTCATGATGGTGGTGGCGGTCTGAGGGACAGGGGAGAAGCTGGGGTGCATCTGCTCCTGGTAGATGACCTGGGAAGCAAGTCACTTGCTTTATGTGTGTTTGGAGCAGAAAGGACTCTCTATCGTGGTGTTAAGCAGCTGGGGACAAGTGATCAGTGGGAGTCCTTTTCATCACTTGCTGATCTACAGCCAGGGAGCTGAAAATCACACTGGAAGTGTGAAAATGCATATAGTTACCCATGAAACTTGGTGCCAGGAAAACAATTAAACGGAAATTCAATTCTAGGTTATGGCTTGCATGAGTGAACACGGTCTGGATCACAGAAATGAAGACAGGGTTTTATGGAGCTTTCCTATAACATCTGCTGGGTAAACAGAGGAGCAGAGGGCCATGCCTTAACAGCGGGTTCGGGGGTTTATGCTTTCTTCTCAGCTCTCACGCAGGTCAGAAACTCACTCAGCTGCAGATCTGCCCCACCACAGTAAGGAGCATAGCAAATAAAATCGTTTACAGGAACTGTGAGAACTGAATTATAAAACTGTAGTTTTCATTCCTCGTCTTGCAAACTTCAACAGAGAAACGAATGTGGCTATTTGGTGCAATAAATCCCAAAAGGGCAGAGAATTGGTGTTCAGAGGAAGCGAGGGGATTTTCCCTAGAAGCCAATTTCACCCCATACATGAGGACATGCCGTTCACTCAGAAAAAAATCATATTTCTTTTCCTGAGGCCCTCTCCCTCCCCCTAGTCATTGCATATCTGAGCATGTCAGGGAATTTGTATTTTGAGAAGAGAACCAAATATGGTTGAGTGCAATAGGTTAAAAATACCCTTCAAGAGTCTATGCATCACGTGAAGGGGATTTTTTTTTTAATTGCTATTTGTGTGCCAAAGGAGAAAGAGGAACACAAAGCTACAGGGAGGTGAGAACCTACAAGACAATGTGAGACATCAGTATGAGATATTTCACTTTTCAAATGACACCATGCAAAAACAGGTTACACAAATGCATCATATCGTTGTCGTATACATTGGTTTACCCCTGCTCGACAAAAGCAAGTAACAACCAGGAGACTTGGGTACCTTTGTGCTCCAGAGCAGATACGTAGCAGATAAGTCACCTACTTATATGTTTTGGAAGCACATGTCTTAATTAATCTAACCATGGCAGGAACATGATGGACTTGACTCTGCCTGAATGATGCAGAAAGTCAGGAGCAACTCAAACGCTGCAGAAGCACCTTACAGGGCTGCAGGTCAGCAAGCACTCTGATCTCCCCCCAGCACATCTTTGTGCCCATGCTTAACTTTAAAAGCAAGCTCCCATCCTCTTTAATTCACTGCAGTTCAAAGTTAAACATGAATTTAAGTAACATCCAAAATAAAGGAAGGATTACAGTACAGGCTTAGTATAATTTTCTGAGCTGTTATTGAAGAAGAAAAACATGCCAGATGGAGATGCAGGGAGAGGTCTCTGCACAAAACAATCTCCATTCCACGCAAAAGAGCTGGGAGAGGGATGAGGAAGGCCAACAAAAAGCAGATCCCAAAGGGCACTGTCTTCCCTGTCCTTGGCTAGGGGACACCTGGCTCCTTTTGGAGTCTGCCCTCCCTCTCTGGATCCCTACTAAAACAGAAAGGGGAATTATAAGAGACCCCCAAACCCTTACATTGTCAGATCCTCCCTCCACACAGCATCCCTCCCCATTCCTTCTTGCTGCCCCATGCCCTTCTCTCACAGCTATTTCAGGATGGCTCAAGAACCCACAAGCTCCTGTGCCTTGCAGACATCTGCTGGCAATACCCAGCCAGCACTCCCCAGTGAGGGTTGGCTGCTTGCCTTCCTTACCTTCCTCTCCTGTCCCAGATACCACACATGCTTGCCCTTGGACACGGCAGCTCCCCACTTGCACCCACCCTCCTCTCTGGAGCAGGCTGAGGACCACTCCAGATGCCAGCAACCCCTGTGTCTGAGAAGATTTCAAACCTCTCTCATTTTTTGCAGGGCTGATGTCTCTGGGACTCTTAGAATTACAGAATGGCTCGTTAGGAAAGCAGATGTTATTAGAGGGGGCTAAATGTAAGGCACAACCTGCTCCACTCATGCCACCTTTTGTCCCAAACCTACACTCCTCCTGAGACATGTGTGTTAGTTCTGTGCTGCTCATCATTTCCCTCCACGGCAGGCTGGCACACAGAGGTACTGAAAGTTCCATCATTCATATGCAATAGCTCAGGCTTAACTATTATTATTATTATTATTGTTATCAGTGGTAGCATACCTGTATATAAACAGAAGGAATTGTCAGATGGAAGAGCATGAGAAATGTGCAATTTAAAATGCAATAGGACACTGCATTATTTTTGTATAGTCTGAGAGGAGACTGATGTTTTAGACCCTGCCTGGTATAACACCTCAGTTGCAAAGCACTAGGGCTAGCACTCCTACAAATCCCAGCTCCAAATAAACCCTGGTTCTGTGTTTACTCTGTCCCTAACACATTTGCAGGGTACAGACTATCTGCTGCCCACTGACTTTGACTTCATGATCCACCTTGCTACCTAGTCCTTCAAGACCAGGGCCGCCATGCACACCTACCCTCTTTTTCTTGATTTCCCAGCAGGTTAAGCAGTTCTTCCTCTCTCCAGTTGCTCCTTCTCCCTTGCAGAGTAATCCACCTTTTTGGACAGACAACCGTTGCCAGGAAAGCGGTGTCCCGCCTCACTTTCTACTCCCAGTTCCCATTATGGGAGTGAATTCTTCCGAGCTTCGCTCTGGCAGGTGACAGTTTTTAGTAGGTGACAAGAGTCCCAAAGGTGGGACTACTGCCTGTCACCTTCTCTGGCATGCAGACTTGAACCATCTTCCTGATGGCATGCTCCTCACCTCTGAACGCTCCTCACCTAGGTTTTATACTCTTGTTTTATATTTACACCATAATCTACTTGTCCTCAGAGCAAGGAAATGCTTTCTGCTGCCTTTAGAAGGCTGCTATTACCTCCTCCTGCTCAGGGACCCAATGCACCCTGTGAACCCACACAGCTGTCCCATGCTAGGCAGCTCCTCTGCCACCCCAGAAGCCCAGCTAAGGGTGACTCAAGTAATCAGTCTCTGAAATAGCTAATTCTGCATTTTGTTCAGGGTGAAAAATCAATTCTCCTGGCTCTCAGGCAAGTTTTAGTGAGACCCACCTAGATGCAGGGAGGGTTTACCCTTATGCTTTCATGCACCAAGACATCAGTGCACCAGATTCCGCACAAGGTTATCTGCAAGTCACAGTTTCTGAACTCACATCTAGCATATGAATGTGCCGCCTCTGTGGCCTCTCCTGCATTAAAAACATTAACTGCCAAGACTTGAAATGTTACTGAGTCAAAATGATGACGTGGCCAGCAACCACAGCGGGAAAATACTTCCTAGGCAGTTTTGACATCAGATTTGACATGACTGTCTGTGGCATAAACCCCTGAAGAAATTCCAGCATTGGAAGCGTGGTGCACAACAACCCGAGTAAGGCACTGTTCTCGCAGTGCTGCACGGAATTTTCTCTATTTAAAAAAACCTATAGCCATCCCACAGACAGCGTAAGTTTAGCTTGATAAATCAAGTGTAAAACACAATCCCAGTCCAGCAAGGATCTACTGTCTTGACAGCAGAGCTACAAAGACTGCCTGAACTGTTTCTTGTAACATGTGCAGGCAGCTGCCAATACCATTTCTGAAGGGATTTTTCACAAGTGGGAAGTCTGTATTTAGTATGCAAAGCGAGAGGATTTGCACTAAGGATGGATTTGGGATTTCTTTTCAGTGGCTCCCAGTCAAATCAACCGTGGTGTTAATTTTGAGTTCAGTGTGGCCACAGTTTTACCGTCTAAAGTTTTCAATTAAGTAATGGATAAAACTATATAGAGTTACATAGGTTTATGTCATACTGGCACATCAAGCACGTGTAATCCCTTCTTCAGATATATATTGGAAGGTTCATGCAAGTTTCATAGCACGACTTCTTCATTCCCAGTGCTAGCGCTTTACCTTTCTTCATCAGCATTCCCTAGCACTCCCTCTACTCTCTGCTGGCCCTTGCTGGAGATTGTCTTAACCATGGAGTTTGTACCATGTGAGAATCTAAATTAAGAACACATTTCCCTATTTATCTTCTTACTGAAATTGTTCTATAGTTATAAACTGTACAATGGACATGGCTGTGCCAGTTACGAAGGTGCTTTAGATGATTTCAGGTTATTTTATAGCAATGGAATATTCCTCTCAGTAAGAGGGTTGCATTCTATTTCTTAGCCAGGTACACTAATAACTATCCAAAGCATGAAACTAAATTCAGTTGCTAACCCAAACCGTTCCCATTAATCACAAATGACTACATGCCACAATTCGCATGTGTAAATGCGTGCAGGGGATGTGTATATTTGTGTATCTGTGTGTGCAAGCGTGCAAGGCAAGTAGAAAAATAAAAAGCAAGCACTAGCCCATGGGAGCTGCCTAAGGGATTGCTTTACATACAAGGAAAAGTAGTGAAGGAAAAGTGAGAAGAAGGTTAAAACCAAGCACGTATCCACCAACTCAATTAAGACCCAAGGGGAAAAGCTAAAGGCTTTCGGGTGGTACAGGGAGTTAATGCTCCTCCGAGGTGGAGTGGCAGACGAAATGCTGCAGAAGGAACTTTGCTGCCATCTGAGCAGAATTAATGGGTGGATCTGGACCGGCTGAGCTGCTGAGCCGCTGCTTCTCAATGAGTTGTTAATGGGGAACATGGAGAGTTAGGAAGTAATGAGGACTTTGTCAATACAGCTGTGGATAGAAGTGGGTAAGGAACCACTTAAGGAAAAAAACACCACACAAATCTGCAACTACAGATTCTGTGCTTTCCGGTGCTTAAGAAATTACTTGCAATAATTTTGGAAGGCTTATAGAGGCTGAGAAGCAAAACAGGACTGCAGGACAGATGCTTTTATTAAACCAGAAGCAGCAAGCAAGAAAAAAAATCTTGGTAACAGTAGGCTCATCTATAATTTCTTCTTCTTTTTTTTTTTAATTCCTGGGAAAGCAAAGGAATGAACAAACCTTAATAATCCACCGCCACCCATAGGTGGAAGCACCATAGGAGCACTGCTTTCACAGGCAACACCCAGAACAAGACAACTGTCTCCATCATGTCGTGGCTGGGTGCATTAGGGAAGTGATACCCCACAAACAGGTCCACCCCACGACCCTCCATGTACTTCCATGCATGCCAAAACAGCTGCCAAAATGCCCATAAACAAGTCCAAACACCTTTTTGTACCTCCATGTCTGCCAAAATAGACATCTAGATGTAGCTGGGGTCATTAGACAATCCGCCCCAACAGCACCGGCTTGTGCTGGTGCCAAAAACAGAGACAAAAAAAATCAGACAAAAAAAGTCTTCCAAAGTGACCAGATTCACAAAAGAATATGAATTTGAGGTGGGAGGGAGTCACACATCCATCTTATGGTTGGGTTTCTTGGCATTTAGGAAGTAGGGCATTTCTTCCAGGTTTTTTGAGCAATCCTAGCCACTTCCTACCACTTCCTCTTCTCATGAAAGCAGGCACCCCAACACACACAAGAGCTTTGCTATATAACCATTCTTCCCTTTTATTTTTACTTAAAGATAAACATTATTAAAACCACAACATATTCTCTTTTTTTTTTCCCTTCATGAAGAGTGAACGTAGAGAAACACTCCCTAGAAAGCACTCCTTAGAAACAAAGCACTGGATTTATTCAAAGGCAAACATCCCATTTTATGCGTCCCGCAAGACTCCGAGGGAGATATTCTTCTGTGTGCTGGAAAGTGCTAAGCCAGGCAGGAATGCCACCTTACCGGCTTCCCTCCCGTACCCACCTCCACAGAAGGACACATAAAGCCTTTGCAGCTCCCTAGCTCAACCCAGCTCAGAGCCAAAATCCAGTTGAGCTAGAAATGTATGCGAAGCATGGGAGCAGCTCTGAAGGGGCCATTGAGCCCTGCAAGTGCTGGGGGAGCTATCTGGCCTCATCCTGCAACCCTCTCCACCCTGGGCATGCACTGTCAGGTGAAAAGGGGGCCAAGATGTTAGCCAAGCTGATTTCACATGAGCCAAGGGCAACCCCCATTTCATGAAAATACTGCCAGATCCACACAGACCTGGCTTCTCTACAGCAGTGGGGATACAGAAAAGCCAAGAATGAAGGAAGTCACCTCGACCTCCCTGCTTCCTTCTGGCCTTTTTCCAATACAGAAGCGTTTGTTGCAGCTGGAAATGAAGAGAGGGGATGTGGCACGTAGTAAGGCACAAAGCTGGCAAACAGTCTGTATATAAAAACGTCGTGTTTAACAAAACCGCTCCCTTACAACATGCAAAACCCCATCACAGAAACCACCAGAAAGAAGTCATGGACCACAAAGCATGGTTGCACATTAAAAAAACAAGAGATAGGAAATAGGTAGGAAGGCTTCTCAGAGCACTAAAAAGAAGTTGACTTCACAGGTCTCCTTTCTGAGCAGCACAGGATTGTTACATCCAGCTGGTGAAGCTCCAGAGCAGAACCCCATGGAAATATCCAGGCTCAGGCTTAACCCTACATCGCCCTCACACCAGCACTAAGTACTAACGCATGTTTGATTAGGCAACAGAATGAATATCTGCTCTTTCCAAAGTGACCACAAGTTCTTGGCAATAACACCAAGTACTTGCTCTGGCCCTAACCGCACACCACAGTTGTTAAATTGCCCTGCCAAAGGAAGACAACTTGCCAGATGGAGGATTCAA
Source organism: Phaenicophaeus curvirostris (assembly GCF_032191515.1). Lineage (NCBI taxonomy): Eukaryota > Metazoa > Chordata > Aves > Cuculiformes > Cuculidae > Phaenicophaeus > Phaenicophaeus curvirostris. Next base: position 62,637,290 of record NC_091392.1, on the reverse strand, counting down.
AATAAAGCAAAGAACAATTGCTTTAAATAATCGGCCTTTCAAGCTCTAACGAAGGGAACACGTATTAAGGTGACCTCAGAGAAAGGAAAACCTATTAAAGCAAATGCTAGAAGTGATTTTTCAAATATTCCTGCCCTTTTCACTTTCCACAGGCAAGTCTGCAGAAATCTTACAACACCAGAGCCTCGGTGTTATTCACCTTTATATTCCCACTGGTTCCAGTGACATTACTCCCACAGATGGGAACTACAGATCAGGCGGGGTTTTTTTTTTTCTAATTTTGGTTATATTTTGTGCATACTAACCACTCTTGGATATGAGTTAGGTCTTCTGCAATAACAAGGCTGGATGGCAAATCATTAAATTAAAAATAATTTAGAAAAATCAGAAAATTCTGTATTCTTGTCATTTCCCTTCTGGGTTTTTTTCATACTTTGGAAACAATAGAACAAAAAGTGACAAACATGCTCACGGAACGACCCAAACTTGAAAAGAAACAAAATGCCATCCAAAGGCAAATGGCAAAATTCCCAGTAACATCATTAATGCCAGAATTTCATCTTGTACACTTTTCTTTGAATTGATATAAAAGTATTTCAATTAAGATATCAAATTATATACACCATTTATGATTATACATATGATGAGACTCCAAAATGCTGCTTTTGAGATGCAGTTCTCATACTGAAACAATAACCAAGCCCAGTGTGCACAGCTCTCAGGGCACATGTGCAAATTAGAGTTTGGCTCACACATGATATATACATTGGGACGTAAACGTGGAGCTCAACTTGAAAAAGCAGTTGGCATTTGCACCACCATGATACCCACTCTAAAATTGAGTATCCAGCACTTTCCAAGCACCAGCCACTCCTCTTACCACTGTACTGGGGAAGCCTGGTTTATGGCTGGAGAAAAGTGCAGCAAGGAAACAGCACAGTGTGCCTCAGCACACAAGTAAAAAATTTGTGTTACTGGAGGTTTTTGACAGGAGATGGCTTTGTTTTGTTGGCCAGCAAGTTGTCCTGGTTGCTCCCTGCAGTGCCTGGGTGCAGACCTGCCCTGCACTGGGCACCTTGCCTGCCTACCAGCATCTGGTAAACCCATCACTGATTTCAGCGGCAAATCCTTCTCACGACAAATCCTGAGTCACTTCAGATGTGCCTCCCCTGCCTTGGCCATCCCTGGAGAGGGGACAACGGCAGCAGAGCTGAACCCTGCCACGTCCTGGGCTGGGACAGCCCCGAGTTTACTCCTGTGCCCTGGTACTTAGCATGGCTGGAACCCAGGATCTTTAACAACCTCTCCTTTCCACACACTACTCTATTCATTTTCCACTTCCACAATTGCAGCTGTTGAGCACTATTAATGCAGAGAAAAAACACATTTAAACCCAAACCTGCTAGGCCAGAAATAGAAGTTCTCATTTTCTTTTTCAAAACACAGAATAGCTGAGCAACAACGAAAGGAAAAGGAAATCTCTCCCGAGTGCACATCTGGAACCAATTTGCTATATGTAGCCACTGGGTGTCACTTTTGATATATATTGGGTCAGCCATGCAGTGCTTCGGTGAGAGAAATGGATTTCAAAGAGGTGATCCTAAACCAAACCAGTCTGCTCCACAGCCTCTCTGTGCAAACTGTAATTACCAATTAGCCAGCTAGGCTGATTTATTAATGAAACCTCTTCGCCACGACATTAAACACCATGCAAGTAGCTCTTACCTCTCGGTCTGGAGAGTGACTTTTGATGGCTCCACATTGGGGTTTTCCCACTCCATCTGTGGACAGTGCATAAAGTAGCAGAGAGTGTAAAGTGCCTCTGGCTCCCAGTACAGTGATCCCTGCTTCTGATGCATTGGTGTCCCATTCCCGTGCTGCTTGGCGTTGAGGGGCTGGAGGTGATGCATTGCCCGAGACACGAGGTCACCTAGAAAAAAACCCAAAAGTTGGGTGAATGTCAGGCTTTCCAGCTGCCTCTCCCCGAAGTTTTCACACCAAAAAGCATGCCAGGTTGGTTTTCCCTTTCATTTAACCTCACATATGCAAACAGTAAAGGGTAGGACAACATCCTATGCTTTGCTCACGGCCAGGTCGGACTTTGCCTGGTGTACATAGCATGGCGTGAAATACTCATGTGGCACACAAATCCTCTAATCCTCAGAGACAGGTCTCTGCAAATACGGTATACAGGCAGCATCAAAAGAGGCAGTACGCCAGGGCTGGGGTCACAACAACCTACAGGCAGCTCCTGGAGGCTGCCAAAACCCCTTAGTCCCCAAAATGGCCAGTGGGGACAATGAAGAGTAGCACCAAAGGCCACGTGCTCTTGGGTAGAGAGCAGCAGGGATACACAGCTCCTTGCAACAAGGAAGAAGGCAGTCAGATAATGCACAGAACAGCATGGGAGCGTGGAAAAGCGTGGTTGGACTCGATGATCCAGTGGGTCTCTTCCAACCTGGTTATTCTATGATTCTATGAAAAGGACACACAGATGAAGAAATAAGGCGGAGGGGGAGGGGGAACTGCTAAAAGACAATATCATAAACATGCAAGCAAAATGACAATGTGTAAGCCCAGGCAGGGCCTGGAATTTTCATGCTAGAAAAGCAAAACCTCTGATGAAGTAGGCTTACTCAGGCCCTCACGTTTCCAGAGTACAGAAAATAGCCCAAGAGAAAGATGCTCATCATCTCCCCTGCACTGATGTGGGTTCTGGGCAGGACAAGTATGAGGAATCAGCCACAATATATGGATTGGGATGAACAAAGCAAGCAAGTGAGATTAGCGGGTAAATATACATGCAAGCAGCAGTGAGTATCTTAGCACAGTACTGATTATAACTAATTAACTAAAGCCTCTCCCTTCCAGGCAGTGAATTTTACGTTTGTTGACTAGTGACCACTCTATCAAAGGAAGGGAAACAATTGTGGTTATAAACTGCCTGTTTTCACATGTTCAAATCACTCTTGAGAGTGCTCTGGGGGGAAATAATGACCCCAGATCAAATCAGATGGTTTATTTTAAGTGAAAATCTGAGCAAGAGCCCTTTGGGTCATTCTTAAGCTATACAAAAGCGAGTGATGGGGAAAAGAGGACATAATTTTCCAGCGTTAAGAAGAAATCACATGCTTTCTCTTATTTGCTTTTCCCAAGTGGCTACTGAGCACTGAAACTTGGAAGGAGGATTTGGAAATGTACACCAAGGTAGGAAAATAAAACCAAATCTGGGGTGTGAAGGAGGCTGAATAATGAACTCCTGGGCAAACTTAAGGGAGAACCATTTTGACTGTGTGTAAGACAGGTTTTGTTGCAAAGTCCCACCCCTGAGAACACATCACAGCACATCACCTCACACAGAAAATTCTGCTGCGATAATGTGCACCAGGGAGAACAGAAATGTCTTGTTGAAAAATGCTTAGCCCAGTCCTCCAAAAAACACAGCCTTAAAACCATGAAGAGAAGAAAACCACTGGCATGAGAAAACTGCCGAGTCCATGATTTCAGGGTTTTGACACAATTTTTTGCCGCACTCTGCAATATTCATCCAATTCAAAGCTTTCATTTAAAAATAGTTTGTCTCTTCCCTCTGCCAGGAAATTGTCATGACAGGATCAATCTTGAAGCTCTGCATGCTCATAATTTACGAGAGAAGCTGTGCATGCGGGAAGCTTGCAGGATCAGGTCCTTGGCAGAAACAGATGTGGCTCTGAGATGATTCCCTAGTCCTGCAGAAAATTATCTGCAGGCAACCACAGCAGCAGGAAAGTCTGGGACATCATTCACTCAGCCCACTCTGTCACAGCAGACATGCACTTCTAAGACTTGTGAGGGCCAACTGAACTGCTAGCAACCTTCCTCTCTTTTTCTCCAAAAGGCAAAAAAACTGCATAGAAGTGCTGGTTGCAACATACACATTTAACAGTAATAGTAAAACCAGAGAAAAAGGGTATTGCACTCAATTCAGCCTTTGCAGACCCAAGTTACTATGGTACTACAGCACGTGGTTAAAGTTAAGCACACAAGCAGTCTTATTTTGATGGATTGAAACAGCAAGCACTAGAGACTGCATCTGACTTCTATACCCAATGATGAATTAAAATCAGGATGCAATGCAGGTCTGGATTTCGGCAGCAGCATTACTTCATCCCCATTCCTCCCTGAGTGCTGGGGTTATGTGACTTCGATGACACATCCAGCACCAGAGGAAGCTGCACAGTGAGTAAGGAGGGAAAGCAGCAAGCAAGAATGACGTAGGCAGGGTAGGCAGCTCAGCATCTCTGCTGATGCAAGGCTGGAGGAACGTAAGTCTTGCTGAAATCAATGGCAAAGCTCCCATCCATTTAAAAATGATCAGGAGTTCACTCTTTTATTCTGTATTTCCTCAACTGCTCTTAAGAAAACCAAACCAATTCATGCCATGAAAGCTGAACTAATGCTTTTTATGTTTAAGCCTCATTTAATTACATTATGCCAAGAACTGATTGGCTTAGATCTTGCTTTTGCCTTCGCTATGTTATCTCTGGTTACATTTCAATTAATTGCTATATTAACAGTTACTACAACTTTCCTCTATGAGAGACAACTCAAAGGTTAAATAATCAATAACTTTAAAGCAACCAGCTTCACAGAAGACAGTAAGTAAGCATAAAAAGCTGCTGGATCTTGGTATCCAACAGGCAGAGCACTGGAGGCAGGACAGGAATTGCTGCTCTCTATTTTATCTCACTGTGTAACCTTGGACAAGCCACTGCATGCCCTGGTACCCTTTTCCTCCTCCAGCTGCATCCAGTTACAGTGCAAATTCTTTAGGGCAGAGACTGCGTCTTAGCATATCTGTGCACTAGGATCAGTGCCGAAAAGGGAGGAGAGAGCTGTCAGGTACACGCACACACTGTATGGCAGTACTTAAACATACTCTGTAAAATGTAAAGTAGTGTAACTTCTGGCTCAAGATGCACTTGTGTCATTGCAATCTCTACCACTTCTGCTGCTTCTGCCCTTCCTAATATGCTTTTGCTTCTCCATTTTCTTCCGAAGAACATACCAAGAGCTGAAGCTCTTTGACCCTTGCCAGGGCATCCCACAGACATGAAACCAGTTCCATGACGGGACTCATTGGTCTGGTCTTCAGCAGTCAGCCAACTCAAGTTGCATCTGGGAAACACAACCTATATTTGCACTCCTTGACAGCTGTAAAAGCTACAGTACATCTGAACACTAAGGGCAACCTTGAATTTGTGGCCAAGTGTAGAGAGGGAACACCCCTTCATCACTTTGTGTGAGCCATCTCTGGTCTTTAGAGCCATATCCAGCTACACCAACACTCACAAGGGAAGGCTACCTGCTTGCAGCTCTTCTGCACCTTTTTTGGCCCTGAAAACGTGTCTCAGGCATATCAAGTAAGTTTATCTGGAAGGCAAATAAATTCCCGAGCGCCTAATTTCTAAAAGCACTGTAACAAATATAAATCCCAGGAGTTGGGTTGATCTTGCAACTCCAGAGATGTGGCTCCCATGGGCTGTGGCATCACAACACAAGGGGCTTGGCTGGGATCCTTACTCACTGCCCACTGAGCTTATTCTCACCCCTTTCCCACTGCCTGCAACCCTACTGAGGAAGAGACTGGGGAGCCAATCTGCCTGACAAAAGACCTTGCCAATTTTATTTTGTTTTTAATTTAAATCAAATAAACACTTCCACAATTTATACAACATAAGACAAGCCAGCCGCTGCACAAACTGCTCTGCTGGCAGAGTTGGGGAGAGTAAGACATCACATTGTGCAGGGCAGACACCAAAAAAAAAAAAAGAACAGCAAGGTGGGGGAATGTTTGAGGATATTTTGTTGCTGAAGGTAAGAAGCCACGAGCAGAAGGCAGGCTCCTAGAGGGCAGCAAAATTTGGTGGCAAGCCCCAGCCCTGAGTCAGAACAGGGATGAGCTCCACAAAGCTCCAAGCTGGAAGCAGCTTGTCAGCCAAGCGGAGAAACACCACACCTTGCACAATGGTTAACAAAGGACTCATGAAGCTGTCACCGCACCATAGCATACGGAGAGCTGCCACTACCAGCAGTTCGACCTTTCCACAACTAAAGCAGGACTTGCCCACTGCTGCAGCTGTCAGTTCAGCACAGTTTATGAACGCAAGGTCCACATACACTTGATTTAAAGACTGAAAATGTTATGTAATGCACGTGTCGTGAAACAGGGCTGGTTTAAGGCAATACTGAATATTCAAGGAACAGCTTCACTGACCTCAAGCCAAAGATGTGATGTGACAGAGAAAGTTAAGCTGTTCCAGTCTGTATGGGGGCGGTATATCAACAACATACAGCACTCAACTGGACAGCTTGAGCCCTCTACACCAGCGCCCAGTGAAGCATTTTACTGTTTGGCTTCAGTAGAAGGTATTATCACTACTTTTATTATCTTAGAGCTCAATGTTTAAAAAATGACACATCCATTTCCAATTTTGTAACAAAAGAGGAGAGAAAAAGAACCATAGAATCAGAATCATAGAATGGTTTGGGTTGGAAGGGACCTTAAAGATCATCCCTGCCATGGGCAGGGACACCTCCTACTAGACCGGGTTGCTCAAGTCCCCACCCAGCCTTGAACACTTCCAAGGAGGGGGCATCCACAACTTCCCCGGGCAACCTGTGCCAGTGCCTCAGCACCCTCACTATGACAAACATCTCCCTAATGTCTAGTCTAAATCTTCCTCCCTCCAATTTAAAGCCATTCCCCCTCGTCCTGTCACTACCTGACCTTGTAAAATGTCCCTCCCCAGCTTTCCTGTAGTCCCTTCAGGTACTGGAAGGTTGCTATCAGGTCTTCTTGGAACCTTCTCTTTTCCAGGCTGAGCAACCCCATTTCTCTCAACCTGTCCTCATAGCGGAGGTGCTTCATTCTTCTCATCACCTTCACAGCCCACCTCCGGACCCATTCCAAAAGTTCCATATCCTTCTTATGTTGAGGAGAGAAAAACAAGAAAAGAGCAGGAAGAAAGAGGAAATGATAGATGCCCAATGCCCACTTCTCATAAGTTTCCTTTGGGATTTTATGGGCTGTTGTGGCAGACTGATCTTGCAGTCACACCCACCTAGGAGCAGGCTCACTGCTTTCAAAGGGATAAACTTCCACAGCCTAAAACCTTCAGCTAGGTCTGTTTGCACAATTGCAATCCTGAGGTGAATGACACTGGACTGATCCTTACATGGCCACTCTCTGTAACATCTACCTCAAGTTTTTCTTGTTCCAAAAACATGTCCTAAAACCACAAGAACAACTTAATGACAGTATTTTTGCACACTGTCAACAAGCCACACAGTTCTTCGGCCTGTATCTTTCCTTTCTTTCAAAGCCCAAGGGAAGGAGGAGAATCTGTTGTCACCGCAGATCAGTTCCAATATGATTAGGGCATCATGTGAAGCAGGAGCAGGCCATGTTTCTAGCACAATAATATCCTGAAGGTAGCACCTATCAGTTCAATAATGCCAGTCTGATCATCCCTCCAGCTGTCCATGACTCGAATATGCATAGTCTGCTCTTGAGTATTATACCCTGCAGTGGGCCTTGTTGACATCAGCAGTGTTGCTACTTCACTTTGCTACCCGGATGAACATTTTCTCCTGCACAAGAGGGCCAGAACCACAGATCGGAGTAATTTCTGTCCTTCAGAGCCCTTAATGTTCTTCTGTGGACTGTCTAGACCATGAATAGAAGTGTTTGCCCGGGAACTGCACTCCAGGTGCCAACTCCCATGGCATGACTAGTACTTTCCACAGTTTGCCCCCTTACAAGCACATAAGCTTTGATACCCTCAAGCTCGATTATGGTGATGACAGGATTGAGTGCCTGTGGGTTAAAATCAGAGGAGCCCACAAGAAGGCAGATATTGTGATGGGAGTCTGTTATAGACCACCCAGCGAAGAATAATAAGATGATGAGCTGTTCTATAAACAACTGGGAGTAGCCTCAAGATCGCTACCTCTTGTCCTTGTGAGAGACTTCAGTCTTCCGAATGTCTGCTGGAAGTACAATACAGCAGAAAGGAAGCAGCCTAGGAGGTTCCTGGAGGGCATGGAAGACAACTTCCTCACACAGCTGATGAGTGAACCGACAAGGGAAGGCGCCCTCCTGGACCTGCTGTTTGTTGACAGGGAAGGCCTTGTGGGGGATGACATGGTTGGAGAACACCTGGGACAAAGCAATCATGAGTTGGTAGAATTTTCAGTTCTAGGTGAGGTGAGGAGGGGGATTAGCAGCATAGTCACATTAAACTTCCAGAAGGCAGACTGTGGACTGTTCAGAAGGCTGGTTGACACAGTCCCATGGAAGACAGTCCTTAAGGGCAAGGAAGCCCAGGAGAGATGAGTGCTCTTCAAAAAGGAAATCCTAGCAGCTCAGAAGCAAGCCATCCCCATGTTCCAGAAAAGGAGCCAGTGGGGAAAAAGAACAGCTTGGTTAAGCAGAGAAATCTTGAGGGATATCAAAAAGAAAAGGAAGGCTTTGGAAGAAGGGGCAGGTGTCTTGGGTGGACTACAAGGAGGCAGTGAGATTGTGCAGAGGAAAAATCAGGAGGGCTAAGGCCCAACTAAAGCTCAGATTGGCCCAGTCTGTGAAAGATAACAAAAAATTAACATTAACAATAAAAGAAGGAACAAGGAGAATATTCAGTCCCTATTGGATGCAAAGGGAACAACTGTGACAAAGGCAGAGGACAAGGCTGAGGTACTTAATGCCTTCTTTGCCTCAGTCTTTAATAGTAAGGAAAGTTGTTCCCTCTGTGTACAAACACAGGAGTTAGAGGAGCAGAACAAAGCTCCCATGATCCATGAGGAGGCGGTTAGAGATTTTCTTGCCCAGCTAGACACTTCCAAGTCTATGGGGCCGGATGGGATCCACCCAAGGGTATTGAAGTAGCTGGCGGATGTGCTGGCCAAACCCCTTTCCATCATCTTCCAACAGCCCTGGAAGACTGGGGAAGTTCCACTGGACAGGAGGCTGGCTGACCCATCTACAAGAAGGGTCGCAGGGAGGACCCAGGAAACTACAGGCCTGTCAGTCTGACCTCAGTGCCAGGGAAAGTCATGGAACAGGTGATCTTGAGTGCTATCATGAAGCACATGCAAGAGAACCGGGTGATCAGGCCCAGTCAACACGGGTTCACAAAAGGCAGGTCTTGCCAAACTAACCTGATCGCCTTCTATGATAAAATGACTCTACTACCGGACAAGGGAAAGGCTGTGGATGTGGTCTTCCTGGACTTCAGTAAAGCCTTTGATACAGTTTCTCACAGCATTCTGCTTCGGAAACTGTCAGCTTCTGGCCTGGACAGGCGCACACTCTCCTGGGTGGAAAACTGGTTGGCTGGCCGGGCCCAGAGAGTGGTGGGAAATGGTGCGAAATCCAGCTGGAGGCCAGTGACAAGTGGAGTTCCCCAGGGCTTAGTGCTGAGTCCAGCCCTGTTCAATGTCTTTATCAATGACCTGGATAAAGGCATTGAGTGCACCCTTAGCAAGTTTGTGGATGACACTAAACTGGGAGGAAGTGTCAATTGGCTGGAGGGTAGGGAGGCTCTGCAAAGGGATCTGAACCACTGGGCTGAGTCCAATGGCATGAGGTTTAACAAGGCCAAATGCCGGGTCCTGCACATGGGGCACAATAACCCTATGCAGAGCTACAGACTAGAAGTCTGGTTGGAGAGCTGCCTGAAGGAGAAAGACCTGGGGGTGTTGGTTGACAGCTGACTGAACATGAGCCAGCAGTGTGCCCAGGTGGCCAAGAAGGCCAATGGCATCTTGGCTTGTATCAGAAGCAACATGACCAGCAGGTCAAAGGATGTTATTCTTCCTCTGTACTCGGCACTGGGGAGACCACTCCTTGAGTACTGTGTTCAGTTCTGGGCCCCTCACCACAAGAAGGATGTTGAGGCACTGGAGCGAGTCCAGAGAAGAGCAACAAAGCTGGTGAAGGGGCCAGAGAACAAGTCTTACAAGGAGAGGTTCAGGGAACTGGGGTTGTTTAGCCTGGAGAAGAGGAGGCTGAGGGGAGACCTCATTGCTCTCTACAACTACCTGAAAGGAGGTTGTGGAGAGGAGGGAGCTGGCCTCTTCTCCCAAGTGACAGGTGACAGGATGAGAGGGAATAGCCTCAAGCTGCGCGAGGGGAGGTTCAGGCTGGACATCACAAAAAAATATTTTCATGGAAAGGGTCATTGTGCACTGGTAGAGGCTGCCCAGGGAGGTGGCTGAGTCACCATCCCTGGAAGTATTTAAGAGACCTGTGGATAAGGTGCTGAGGGCTACGGCTTAGTGATTGATAGGACTGGTTGGACTCGATGATCCTGTGGGTCTTTTCCAGCCTAGTGATTCTGTGATAAGCTATGTGCAAAACTTAACTTTCTTAACCTGGATTCATGTCACAGCTCAGTATGAAACTTCTGGATCTACAGCTTTGCCTCAGGACCAGCTTTTGGGAGATTGTATTGAAAACATGGATTAGAGAAACCAAGATCTAGTCAATTGACTGCTACCTGCTAGCCATGGTCATGCTGCATCCTTCCCATACAGTAGCTAAACCTCTCTCCTTTTCTCCCTCCCCATTGCTTCTGGTTCCTGCACCAAAGTGATGGACTGCTACAGTTCACCCCCACGGTATGCCTGTAAGCGCATGAATGCAGGTGAATATAAGTATTTGAACTCTGTCTCCTGTACCATGGCAGACTGCCTCCAGCCATCTGCTCAGTCAGACACCTGAGCCGTCCCTAAACTCTTGGTTTCAGCTGCACTGTTCCTCCATGTTTGCTCTGCCTCCGGTGTTGCATCAATCTTGCCATTTCAACAGCCAGCTGAACAAAAACTGCTTGAGAAAAACCTCTCCTAAAATTATTTACTGGAGGTCCTTCTATCAGTAACTCAAGGTGACCCATCTATACCTGGAAAGGAGTTTGCAGAAAGCACAGTGGGTGCATACTAGAAGGTGTTTATCTGATTGTGCACGTATTCTCAGCATAAAGTATCTTCAAACATAAAGATGCGCTATTCTTGGCACACAGTATATTCCAGATGCAAGAGCCAGCTGCCTCGGGTTGTGGGTGTGGTTGGGGTGCCATAACCTGCAGTCAGCGGAGCATCTCATGTGTGACAGATTCATGATTCAGCTTACCTCACAGAAACCTTCCCACCTCTGTCATGTCTGCTTGCCCATGTCATGCCCCTATGTGAATTTGCTATATAAGGAAACATTTTTTTCTCCTAACAGCCATTCACCTCTCACACAGAAGGGCAAGCGAAGAAGCTGTGGTCCCAAACTCTCAATTTGGTGCCAAAAGACATGACTGGGATACGAGAAGCCCATTTCCTCACAATCGCTTCCCTGTGGCCTCCCACAGGTCATTTAACCTTTTATCTCCACTTATCCAGACATCACTATAAGCTTCTATTCATATTACAGAGTACATGTTTGTGTGTAATTTAGTGTTTGCAAAGCCTTTGAAGACTGAGAAAATAGACAGTGGATATATCCCATTAAAGAACCACAAAAATAATTAAACCATCTCAAGTTCACATACCTATTATAATAACACTATTACCCTCAAAATCTCCTACCCAGCATCGCAAGCACAATGTCTGTGTTTGATTCCCCTTAAACTAAATGAACTCCAAACAAAACAGGCTTTTACTTGGATGAGCTATTCATCTGCCAGCCTAACGCAGAACCTTCTCTATGCAAACCACCACTGCCTTATGGACCACCACCTCGGCTTTTCATTGGCATGATGTGGACCCATGTCCTCAGACTGAATTCAGGAGCCCCCAAGGCTGAATAGGCCAGCTAAGGAGCACTCACCCTGGTCCATCCAATTGCTTGCGCTCTGCACAGCAGGGATGGGGAGGACTGCAAACCTGATGAAAAGAAAATGCTGGTTTGACCCCAAGCATGCTGTGATGCACAGGAGTTCAGGGGTGAATAGGAAAGTGCACTATGGTGAAGTAGATGGGGGAGTCCAGAGCCAATACACTGGTGTATTGGGGAAGTGCGGTGGAGGGTTGGAGCTTCAGCATCCCCACCCACCAAGGTGATGCCTTTTGTTTCTAATATTAAACCTGAGTGGACTTCAATGCATGAGGTATAAGTCCCAGGGAAACTAAACCACCTGCATGGGGACAGACCCCAGCTTGGCTCCCAGGAAGGAGAAGAGGGCCGGTCCCTCACTCCATTGGGGAAGCCCTCTAAGTAGCACTGACAGATGACTGGGACCCAAGCAAGCAACAGCTGCCTCTGTTCAGCCCCTGTAATGCAAGACAGAAGCCCACTCCCTTGGTCAGCAAGGTAGCGAAAGGGAAGGTAAAGCAGGCTGTAGACTGGTATTTTCAAATTATCCCTCCCTTCTGCTTAATTACCACTGATAAATAAATGCATTGCTTTATGCTTGATGATAGCAGGTATCTCACGAGGAAAGGAAGAAAAGCAGTGGATTGTTTGGGGCTATTAAGTAACCCACAATTCTTCTCGTGCACAGTCACAGACAGCAAATGGAAGCTCAGGTCCATCACTCAGAGGGGGCTGCAAGGGGAAGTGAGTAGCAGCTAGGGGAGCCTGCAACCACCTAGCACTTAGTGGAGGCAAAAAACTACCTAGCATTTCAGCACTGCATTGATCTGTCTTGTATTCTCTGCGGGGGTGGGGGGGCAAAGGAGCACTTCAACTTCTCTCTTCAGCTTTTACACAGAGTAGGTGACGTGTGGATCGCGGTTAGGAAGAACTGCAAGAGGCCCAAAAAACAGCAGGAAAGCAAGGACATAGAGATCTTGTGCAACAAGCCAGTGGATGGCCCTGAAAAACTAGGAAAGGCAGGACCACGTTTGGAGAGCACTCACAGCCTGCCAGTCTAAGGCCAAACTCCACGCTGAAGGGAGCACTGCCATCTGAACTGCAGGTTTCAGCTAGTACATCCACTTAGCTCAGCCCTGTGCTGCATGAACTAAACCATTCACAGTGAATAAGCTTTGGCCTGTCTCTACAGTGCTGCGGAGTCTCAGAAAAATATCTCACGAACAAAACAAAATATCTCACTTTTGTTCTGGCAGTAAATAATCAGAGCATTTACAACAACCCTCCTTCAGATGCCACCCTTCCAGCGAGCATCTTTATGCTTGCATTTGCTTCCAAACCCAGTTTAATCTCTTATTTAGAGGACATGAATCAATTTGTATGGGTCCTGCAGTGCTCCTTCCTGTGGGTTGCAGAGGACTGAGACTAGATGAAAAGACAAGGGAGAGGATGCTGACTTTCATCATCTCCTCAGCTGGGGCCGTGAGAATAAATGAAAAACAGTATTGGTATGTGCAATCACATTCCTACTTACACTTGAGCAGTAACCCTTCCTTTCACCCCTAAAAGTGTGCCAAGATCTACTGGGAGGCTGTTGTTTTGGAATATACATTTTTTTAATATAAATTCAGCACTGCAGAGGCAAAGAGAATGATGAGACAGGGTGGCATTTTTTCCAGTGGCAAGAAGGAAAACCTTGACGAGACTTGACTGGCAACGTGGAGGGAATACCAGCCTGAAAATCGCATCTGGGAGCCACTCTAAGTTAAATACCAGTCAAAAGCTAAAAGCTCTAAGAACAGCAGCATTAAGTTGCATCCGCATTGGCAGAATATCCTGGTTTTAAATAAAAATGCCTACTTGTTGTGGTTATACCACCACCACCCGTCAACGTGGTTTACACAAGACTGGGTAGCAAACTTCTCACCCAGGAAAGCCATAGCAGACTGGCCATCTCTGGACTCAAAGCAAACTCCAAACCATTTTCTGCTCTAACCAGAAGACAAGTACGAAGACACGGTTTGGATAACATCCTAAGCCACAGTTTACCCCTCTGTGCAGCCCAAAAGACACAACCCTTCTGCAGCTCAATGCATGCACCTCAACATGGGGTGGTTGTCCCAGCTAGGCCATATACTAACACTTTAAAGTCTTCACGACAAGGCAACCAGGGAGGAACATTTCTTGGTGCCAGGATTGGTGTCCAGCACACTCTAAAGCTCTGCTCTTCCTTGTCACCGCCTACATGCACACACAAAAGAAAGAGGGTCTTGCATCATTCAGCCAAACACCAGCCATCTGCGAGCCTCATCCCATCTGCATCTGGTCACCAAGACAGCAGTGGTATTTTTAGATGGGTGATGAATAGACCTGTTGGAGCGTTATGCAGTTAAATATAACATAAATGTTTGTGGACTGCAAACATGCATATAAATAAGTTAGGAAAAGCATTCAAAGGCCAAAATGCAGTACCACGGGATCTCTCAACAGCCAAACTTCTCTCTATTATTCCTCGCCTTTTCTATTCAGTTTACTTATTTATCCCTGTCTGAAATGGGGAGAAATAAAAAAGAAAAACTAGAAACCTAGAAGAATCCTCAAAGCATTCTGAAAAAAAACCCAAACAGATCTATTCCCCTTCTTTTCTAGGTTTAGCCTGGAACTACAGGAAACTTCAGGAAAAACTGGAAAAAAAAAAAAAAGAAAAAAAAAGTCTAGTGAAATACTTTCTGTAAGATTAAACAGTAAAATACTGTCAGACTACTATGTAATATCCCATTATTTTTGCTGTGCTTCAGTTCTTTCCAATGTTCTCTATATAACAACCATTTCAAATGAAATTACATTATTTTAAAACAAACTGTAGTAGGCAATTACAATTCCTGAATACTAAATGCCAATATAACATAGGCCAGATTCACTGTTGTGCCTTAACTTTGTGCCATGTTCATTATATTTTAATGAATAAGGGTTCACATTAATTTTTCAAGCCTCTTCCTTGGAATCCTGCATTACCACTGTAATTGCGTTACAAAATTAGGTCTCTATTTACATTCTCCTCCTAAGTCCTGGAAACTAAACCTTCCTTTGATTTTTCCCATAAGTCAGCAACATCATCTCTTCCTCCTATTTTTGGGAGAGCACCCCAGGGCCAGAGGTGCTACCTCATCTGGCCACCACCAGCCAGGGCCAAGTCATCCCAGCAAAGACCAGTGCCCGCTGCCTGCTAAACCCAGGAGATGACAAGCAGAACCACAGAATCACTAGGTTGGAAAAGACCCACAGGATCATCGAATCCAAGCATTCCTATCAAACACTAAACCATGCCCCTCAGCATCTCCATCTTTTAAATACCTCCAGGGGAATGATGACTCGACCACCTTCCTGGGCAGCCTGTTCCAGTGCCCAGTGACCCTTTCCATGAAAAATTTCTTTCTGATGTCCAGCCTGAACCTCCCCTGGCGCAGCCTGAGGCCATTCCCCCTTGTCCTGTCACCTGACCCTTGGGAGAAGAGGCCAGCACCCTCCTCTCTACAACCTCCTTTCAGGTAGTTATAGAGAGCAATGAGGTCTCCCCTCAGCCTCCTCTTCTCCAGGTTAAACAATCCCAGCTCTCTCAGCCGTTCCTCACAAGACTTGTTCTCCAGCCTCCTCACCAGTTTCGTTGCTCTTCTCTGGACTCACTCCAGAGCCTCAACATCCTTCTTGTGGTGAGGGGCCCAGAATTTAACGCAGTATTCGAGGAGCGGTCTCACCAGTGCCAAGTACAGAGGGAGAATAACATCCTTTGACCTGCTGGTCACGCCATTTCTGATACAAGCCAAGATGCCATTGGCCTTCTTGGCCACCTGGGCACACTGCTGGCTCATGTTCAGTCGGCTGTCAACCAACGCCCCCAGGTCCTTCTCCTCTGGGCATCAGCCAAGCAGGGTTTGGGGAGGGCATCAGAGCAGCATCTGCGAGTCTGTTTGCACCTGCCTGGCCATGAGGACCCTTCAATGGCTGGGTCAACCTCCTCCTCTGCAGCATTCACAGAGGGTGCTGCCCTCCCTTTATTGCTGTCCACCACCCCAACTTTCCCCGATCTTCTCTCACCTCTATTACTCCTCAGGAAGATGCAGTTCACCTAAACAGTCTTTTCTAATACACCCACAGCATATATGAGGAAATAAAAGAAGCAGACAAATAAGGCACATCATGCATAAGGCAAGGTGAAAATACCACAAAACACAAGGCTTTTCACCTAGTGGATCCATTTTCCACCTGGAACAGATTGTGAAGAAACCAAGAAGATTTGAGCTGAAACACATGTGCTGGGCAATAAACAGGCCTCGTTTGCCAGCTGTTGTTTTCCAGGGGACAGATTTAATTTCATGGTCTCAAGGCCTCCAGTAGCTCGGCAGCCAGCCATGCCACTGCGTGTGATGATGCTGGGCAGAGCAGGGGAAGCCTTTCCTCCGCATGCGGGTGTTTGTTAATTATTCTGTGCACTTGCAATACTTTAAATATTAATGTAAATAAACTATAGGAAATCTCATTCAATTAGAATTGCTTTTTTTCCCCCCTGAGATAAAATTAAATTGCTTTATTGCAAGATAACTCTTTGCCCTTGTTTCTCGTGCTCTTTTTAAGAAAACAGAAATGAAGTCCTGGCTGTTGGGATATTGCAAGCCAGTGGGCCATTTCGGACACACGCCCAGGGACTGCTTTCTCTGTTGGTCCAGCTGGACAAGTTTCTGTCCTTGCCAAGCACTCCTGGTTGCCCTCTCCCCCTTCTCATCTTCACAAGTTCTATCCTCTTAATTCCCTCCTATCCAGACAGTCTCCCTCATTACCTTTATTCATCCCCACAAGAGCAGGAGGTTTTAAGTATCTAAGCCCCCATATCGCACTCTCTCCATGCTGGAGCTTGCTATATCCTCTTTCCTCTCCACAATGCCACTTCTAAAGCACTCCATCCCCTTGCACCACTAAGGCAATGATAAATACTCCTTCACCTACTCTCTCGCGCTCTGATCGCCAGGTGTTCCCCGCTGCTTCTAATTCTGCTCAGCATTTTTGCCTCCACGCTGTGGCTCCCCAGCCTCCCTCCACAGCAGAGGCTTTGTTCTAACCTCTGGGTCACAGCCTCTGCTGGTGCCAGAGAGAGATACACAAGCAGTGAACAAAGAGCGAACCCTCTTGCACTTCAATCTCTTCCTTTTCCTTCAATTTTAGGATTTTCCCCAAATCCACAGGGTTCTGCCCACTGACATGCTGCCCCTCCATGCTTCACAACTCGGCTCTGAACTCTGCACCGGTGCTGCTCCACAGCAAGTCTTCAACCCAACAGAGCAACAAGGCTTGCCAGCTTTACCAATTACCACTCCTCCTACTGCTTCTTCCCTGACATGCATCTGCCTGCAGCAGCTGAGGAGGTACCCTTGATGGTTGTCCAGAGGGCTTTCTGGAGGGCAATCAGCATGCTAGAGGTGCCAACCTCTAGCATCTAACTCCCACTGATGTGCTTCTTTCTTCAAGTTGGCCACCCTGAAACATGTTTTGCCTGTGTTTGCAGTCAACATACATATAGAGAACAAACCCTATCAACAAAGCATTTAAATCTGAGGTAGGATAGGACTACTTAGAGACGATAGATTTCTGGAAATGAAATTAAAAATAGGGGGAGATGAAATTAAGGTGTCTGGTTTTTGGGGGTGTCTACAGAGGTTCAAAACAATCCAGAATGGCAAAAAACACTGAAACATCCACAGGTTACTTATTTATTAAAACTTAACTTGTGTACTTTAAGAAAGACAGCTGTTCCATGCATAATTTAGTTGGCATACAGACAGTACTATTGTGGGTTTCATGCACGTGAAATAAATAAGCATAAATTACTTCATTTGAATAACACCAAACACCTGATTCCAGAGGAGTAACACTTCATGCTAAGGCATGTAAGTGCTCTTAGCTTGTTGATGTTTCACCAGAGCAGAGAGAAACTAGCAAGCTGAAAACAGAAATTCTGTGGCTTGCAGACAAACATCCACAGTACCTCCACACAGCTCATGAACAGCACGTAAACAGAGCCCTGATGGTATGATGAGAGGTACAGAGGAGAATCCCATTGCTACAGAAAGTGCCAGGAAAATGAACATGAGATCCCTACGCATGTTCTTTACGATGCTGGTAACAGAATTCAGTAATAAGAACAACAGTAAACTGAGCAGCCTGTATCTTCACAGATTTGAGTCTTATCAATTTATCCCCAAAATTTCATAACAGAGCTCAGAAAAACCTACATTTTTTTTTGTCTGAATGTTTCTGTTTTCCAACACATAGCTTCATATCTCTAACTATACCATAAACATATGAGTGGAAGGCATCTCACTCAACAAAAAACCAGTTTTTAAAAAGGCACTTCTGGTCATTTTATCTCCACATCACGTAAGGATTCATGTGGTATTTGATTCCTACAATTTACTTGTGCTGAAATTAAAGCATTCGGGTATCACAGATGCACACATTTCTCAAAAAGCATTTTGATTAATACCAAATAGTTTATCTTCTAGGTGCAAATTCGAGTTGTGGTTCTTTCTTCTCTGGAACTGGAGAAGGAAAGGCAAGGTGAAGGATCCTCCCTAACACTGGGTGGAACTAGCTCTGCTTTAAATTTGCGACAGTATTTCTTTCACCTACTGCAGCCTTCACCTTTCTGCCCGCTCATCTCAAAACAGGCATCCCAGTGAAATTAGAAGGGCACCAATATGACAGGTATTTGCAAGTCTGGCCAAGCTGTGAGGTGCTCTCAAACACAACATAGCAAAGAGGAAATAAAGCATCTATCATCTTTAAAAATGAGAGCAGTGTATGCAAACAAGTCATAGGCACTGCTTTGAGACTTCTTTCCTCCAATGGCTTATTTCAGCTTTCAAAATGCCCATGGAGAGTAACACTACGGTTAGACAAGACCCAATGTTTCCTTCAACTTTACATGTGCCCCCTCATCTCTCCTCTGCCTGACCAGGCAATGCAAGTGGCTTTGATTTATTCCAAGAATAGAAACTGAAACATTATCAACAACCTTGTACTTACTGAGTTCAGAAATGCTCCCCACACGTGTAGCAAGTAAGGACTGCTCTATGGTCCTTAGCTCTGACTGGCTGAACATCTGCACTTCCCCAGGTTTGTTTGACCTTTGTTGGTCTTTGTGAAGGTTCAAGCTGTCTGGCAGGCAGAGAACACCTATAGTGGATAAAAAGAAAGAAGTCTAATGTTATTTCAGTCAGTACGGACGACTTCGCTGCCACCACTACATTGTTTTGGGGACATTTCAAAATGCAGTCTGTGTGTGAAGAGCTCAAAGATAATCAATGTTTGTAACTCAATGTCACAAATGACTCTCACTCTCAGAAGTGGCTCCTGTTAACTCCTCTGAATATCCTTGAGTCAGTTAGGATATCACTTATGGATAATTCTTACAGAAAATCCCAGAGAATTGTCCAAGGAGGAGGTCAAGAGTGTTCCAAAGAAACCTCCTAGAAACTCTTCCAAACGCATTTAGATTTATTAGAAATTAGTATCTCAGCGACAGAATTCAAGGTTGGCTTTAAAATTATATATGAAAGAGACAATACATTTACAGTATTTTCCTTTAAGAGGAATTCCACCAACAATTGCCAAAATAATCAGTCATTGATGGGCTTATTGAATTTCTTTTGTAAATCCAATTCCTGGCAATTGAACTGTTTCAGCTTCAAAAGCCCATTATTCAGAAGCCCTTACAGCTGTGAATTTTTTGGGGGCAGGACATAAGTAAAGCTACTGACATAAAATAATTTACATACACATTCATTCAGGCACAAAAGTCACTTTCTGCCATGACACTTAAACCCTCAAGAGTAGACAAGAAGGTACACATTAACCACAATCACTGTCACACTAAAAATACAAAACTTATTTACAAGCACAAACACTGTATTACCATTCTTGGGTAACAAATGGATACAAGTTCAGCTTGGAGAGCAAGATCTCCTCCCTTCCTGTGGCCTATAAACAGCTAGCTCTGGCTGTGCTCTCCACAGCATCACCTTCCCAGTCCTGCTGGGACACACACAGGTGAAGACCCACTGGAATACGCAGACTCGTACCTCTTTATGATGATTAAATTTCACCTTATCTCAGATTGTGTGACATGCAACAATTACCTTTGCAAAGAAGCCAGAGTAGGAAATTTATTTTTCCATTAGCTTTTACTATTTTTAAGTCTTCCTACTTCTAATTTTTTTACTTACTTTTAGGCACATGGTTCTGCCTCTATAGGCCAAGCAGACTTCACAAAATGCATTAAGGAAGAGGTACATATTTAGTGTTTTTCTTCAGGGGAAGAATTTACTTAGTTTCCAGCTCAGTAAATACAAGGCATCTAACTTTTCTGATCAGTAATTCTGCCAATAGGTATAACATTAGAAGTTCTGGACAGAACACCTACCTTAATCCCCGTTTGCTTCAGTTATGAAGCAGCCCCACAGGTGTCACTGCTTTGGAGCACTGCAAGACCAGGTAATCTGCCTAAAGAGGGGACATTTCTCAGCCACCTTGCTAACTCCAACAGACTGCTCTGAATTCTCTCCTCACATCCACCTCCTCCCTGCAAACAGATTAGTCTAAAAGTTCTATTTGCAGCACGGACCTAAAAACAACCCACCCTGAGTGAAGAGAGGTGACAGTGAATATGTTCAAAACAAAAAGTAGGGGTATACATTGGGAATAACAGGACCAAAGGTCTTGTCCACCATGGCTGCAAGACAGCAACCTAAATCAGGATCACCACCTGCACGCAACAGCAACACCAGAACAAATTCCCTAACAGCCTGTTTGAATGCTGGAGACAGAGGAGCAGAAGCAGCTGTAATCCCAGCTCTGGCTCTGGTCCTAGGTTAGTAACAACCACACTAAAACCATACGCACGTGTGGAAGGTCATGAGAGAGGAACATGACTCACAAGGAAGCACCCTGGAGAGAAAAAGCAAGACATCTGATAAAAGAACAGGGAGGAAAGAATTAAAAGCAGGGAGAGGTAAGGGATAAGAAGTGACAACAACTTATCAAACAAGTTCTCCAAATTCTCCTGCCACTGCTCAGTGGCTGACTTGCATAAACGATGCACTGATCAACATTTAGATTCTGTGGATGTACAGAGCTTGAGAAATACAACACCTGGGTTTAAAATGCAGACCTGCCTGCATATTTTAATAAGTATTCTCTCTTGGAAATGGTTCTCATTTATTTAGATTATTCTCTATAATTTTAATAGATAGAAATTAAGGCGAAATTGGAAGAATCTTCCCTGCAGAAAACAGATGTGGAACTGATCTAATACTCAAAGAGATTTCTAAAAACAAGAAATGCAGCACAAAGAGCTTTATGGCATCTTTATAAGAATGAATATCCAACAAGGAAATTTTTTTCAGTGAAAACACACCTTAAATGTGGAAAATACTACTGTTTTAAGATACCTTTACCAATAAGATTCAAATTGTTTTAAATCATAATATGTACAGGAGATATTTTTCTGAGTCATTAAAGCGGTGCGATATAGATATCTTATACTCTGTCTATGACTCTGCTCCCTGAGCCAGGCCTTTTCCTTACAAACAGCTCTGATGATTAATTACTCTGTTCTTTAGCGAAGGCAGCATATTCTTAGGGTCTTGCATGAAAAGTGCAAATGAAATGGAAAATGCACCATTGTTCAAAAACTTAGGAAATTATAGGATATATCACGCCAAGGGTTTTAGTTGTGTTGCAGATTAGCAAAGGCAGGCAGTAGCCAAACATCTGATGCTTATATGCCAGCTTCAAAACTATAATTGACCACAGCGGGTGACCAGTGGGTGATAGAAAGTTTTCTCATAATTTTGCTGGACCAGAACTGGTTTTGGCCAGCGTGGAGAAAGGGAATTCTATAGCTTAGACATGCAACTCTGCCAATTTTATAGCTTCAACTGTTTTCCTCAAAAATTATTATAGAACAGGGAATAAAATGCTTTTTAGAAGGAGGACTCATTCGCCTTTTATCAGTGTTTGATGTAAAGCTCGAATTCACTGATCAAAGACTACGGTAGGGAATTGCTCCCTAGCAAGAAGAGAGCATGCCAAATTGAGGGAGGGGGGGAAAGGTAAAAACTTTGTGATTACTAATATGTTTATGCATAAATAGAAACACTTAAATAGCCACCACCAGCTTTCACTGGTTTGGCTACAGTTCAACTTCCTTATTTTAATTCTCTGCCAACTGGTATTATCCACTTGCATTTCCAGCTGTGTCTTCAGCCATATCGTGTTGAACGTGACAAAAAAGTGAGGATTTCAAGTTTCCAATGGCCTGAAAAAAGTGACTTCTTCCCCTTGCTTTTCTGGCTGTCACTGCCAATACTATCTGTCATTCCACACCAAAAAATTCTGTGCAGTATCTCCAAAAATGAACGGCAGTATCTGACTTTTCTCTCGATTGGCACTGTTCAATGTCCTTCCTTTCTGCACGGTTACTCAACCCTTTGTGCTTCTTTGCCCATCATTTTATCCCTCTTCTTCCCTCTGATTCACCAGAGTGGAAATTAGGCAGTCAGCCGTTGCTTGATGAATACGGGGCCAGACTCACTCAATATGCCCCTGGCTGCTCTGTGCCATCCAGCAATGTACAGCAGTCATATGTTGCATCTATCACTGCTGTGAACCACTGGAGCAAGGCGAGGCAACGAAAGCACTCAAGTGTATTTGGATTTTGTCGCTTCTTTTGGTGCTTCCCCTTGTCCGTACCCTCCTTGGGGCACAGATCTGTCTAGGACTTGTCTGCAAGGACAGAAACCCGGAACGGACTATACCCGAAATTGCTTTATTCACTTTGCCCTTGGCCTTGGGTACCCTGCAGTCTGTAGGTGGAAGACTGAAGAGAAACACAGAGAATAAATTTTAAACTGAGCAGGATGCAAAAAAAAAAATTCACATTGAGAAGCTCCTAATGCTCCCCCTCCCAAATCTCTAGAGAAAAAACATCACAGAGAAAATCCGATGTGCAATTAATACACTCCAGTTTTTCCTGCCCTCTGGGCTCTGCTTATACACAAGCCAGAGCTCAATCCCTAAGGACTTAAAAATCCCAAACCAAAGAAGTACTGCATAAAATGACAAAGTAAAGACTGAAGATGCTCAAACTTACAAAAGAAGCAGTTACTTTAATCTTTCATGCAAACTCATCCAAAGTCAGAAGTACCTGGTAACTCTGTTTAAGTTCCCCCATGCACATTCCCACCTCTTGTGCTTTGCTGATGTACAACCCTCCATTGCAAGGCAGGAATATACATTTGTTCCAGCATTCTTATTTCAGAGCTTGCATGGAGCTGCTGACACTGTCCTTTTTAGCTTGACAGAAGTGTGTGCGCCTCACACAAACATTCCAAACTCAGGGCCCGACAGCAGCCCCTGCACAACTTGTTCCTGCTAATCAGTGTCTCTCCAGCAAAACAGCCTCTTGAAGGACCTGTCCGCCAAGAGCAAATCCAGCACCAGGTGCAGCAGTTGTGTGATCTCCTAGGCTTTCAAGGCAAGAGAAATAGGGAATTTGTAGCTCAAAGCTCACCTAAATACAGAGGAAGCGTTAAAAAAAAACTAAGGCCCAGCCACTGTTCCTCTATTTAAATAGATATCTGCACTATTTATATACCAGCTGTTGCAAAACATTTGATTCCTAAAGAGCCAGTACCTACGGCAGTTGGACTTTGCTTTCTCTCAGGCATAGGAGGCTGCTGGCTTTCCATGAACCATGCATTGATACTCACACCACACAGCTGTTTGTACCATGCAAAGACAGATCAAAGGGGAAAACAGCAAAAAATAAGGCAAGCAGTCTTTTGCATAGCACCATGAATGGCTACACAATATGGAAAGCAATAAAATGCCAAGTCTTTTTATTGGAATGGGCAGTATAGTTCTAGACAAGGCTGCGTTGCATCCTCAAATATCCCATAGTTTGGTCTCAAACCACCTTTGCCACCTAAAGCAGCATTTTCACCTCAAAAAAAAAAAAAGAGAATGAGAGAGATATGGAACTTAAACTTGCAGTTCCAGTTACTATAGGTCTCAAGTTACTGCTCCAGCCTTCCTCTTCTCACATATTGTAAACATGTTTCAGTATATATTTGAAGCTTTTATTTGTATTTCAAGCATTTTGAAGACACTCAATCAAGCTTTTGCTTCAGCATACAGCAAATTCACCAAGGACAAATGATTAACTCACCTATCACGAAATGCAGTTTTTTTATATATATCTGTACACAAAGTGACAGATGAAGGCGAGCTAAGAGAATCCTGCACTGTCTACATTCATGAGTTTGGATACCTAATGTCATCCATATTTCAAATTCTTTGCCTCCTCCCTCTCCTCTAGTATTCAAATCCCATGGTCTAAACCACAACAAGTTTACAGTTACATTAAATTAATAAAAATGCCCACTGGACAATGTGATTCAAACGATCCATGCTGAGGCATCTAGCAGAAACCCAACACAGATGTCTTTGTTTTGATTAAAACTGTAAGCACTGTAAAGCCTATCAAATTTTTTTTTTTTTTTTTCACGTTTCACCATTCCTTCCTTTGGAAAGAGTGCCAGATTTCTCTCTTTGTATTAATTTAGAGTCTGGATAGACTCATAAAGGTTTTGCTGCTCTCTTGTTATTTTTTTTAAGTGCTCCTACTTTCAAGAGAAAATAATTCAAAGTTCCTTTCACCTCCCTCTTTATCTACCTATTGAATCTTAACCAAATACATATCTGGAAAATAGCTTATATATCCCCGGCAAGGAATAGCTGGATCCTACTAAGAATTACAGAAATTAAGCACGTAGAATATATATCAGGCAAACTGCTGTACAAAATGAGACTGAAAGTGGGAGTTAATCCTGAACAGTCCCCCAAAAAAGGTGTTGCACATTACGTCACTCAAGTAAATGCTGACTTTACCTAGGAGGACTATATTTAGGAGTAGGAAAATCACTCAGTCATCACAATTTTTTTTTTCATACAGGAACATAGGACTAGAAGGTCTTTTGAGTCCAGTCATATGCTCTCATAAAGAGTCATGTGAAGTTCAAGAGCTCACAAGACATCCAATCAGAAAAAGTTCCTTTACTTCCACAAGCTCACATACTAAACCATTTCCCAGCACTGCAAAGCATTCTTAGGTTCTACAACATAAAGGTCTAAAGAAATAAAAGGGACAAATTTTTTTCCAGTTGCCTTTGCAATACCTACACACTTCATTGGTTGCAAACTCTGCACGCCTGGTATTCCAACATGCAGTAAAAACTACCTTGACCACATATTTAGCAATCGTGGCAATCGTGTGTGTGAGGGTGACACACTGTCCAGGAACACAACTCATTTTTAAGCACAGTGTGGGAACACCAGCACCATGAGCCCAGCATTCCAATACAAACATGCTGGAGCTGGTGAATATGAAGTGACATAAACCACCACATAGAATCTCAAACTTGGAAATAAACACTATGGTCTCTGTTGTTTGAAGCAACCTGCACCGTGACTCGTTAGCTCAGCCTCTCAACCTGACTGGCACGGCAGATGGAAAACATCGTGACTTCTTCAAGAAATGAGACTATGGGGAAAACATTAATGCTAATCGTATCAGCCAGTGCTTTCAGTTAACAGAAGACCTGGAAGATATTCAAGGCTAGGAGCGCAAAGTGTCTTCTTTCCACACATTCCAGGCCAGTTAAATAACAAGGAGTGGCTTTGCATGGAGAAAGTGCAAAGAACTTGGGAAAGCCAGGTGGTGAGAAAAAGTTTCCAGAATCTGAGTCTTAAGAGTAGGCAGAGCAGCTCAAATGAGGAGGGGTAAAACAAGCACAGAAATCAGATTCAAGACTAAAGGCAAAGCTACTTTGTGTGGTTTTAACACCTACTATGCAACTAAATTAATACTATGCAAAGACATAAGCTTTCCACTTAGCCTCAAGACACTGGCGTTAAGCAGGTACAGCAATATTCATGTCCAGCTTATAGACAAAGTGAAAGTAAAGCACTAGAGAGCTTAGTAACTAGTTCAAGGCAAAATAAGAAATGTCACAGAAAACCAGGAAAAGAGTGTAAGGCCTCTGGTTATGCATTTTAACCACAAGAGATCACCCTTTCTCTCCTGAAAAAAATCAGCAAAAAAGTAAAAGAATAAATCTTCAAAATTAAAGAACAGAGAGTCTCATAAAATTTGCCAAAATATTATCAACAGCAGCAACCACTGATAAATGACACACAGAAGTTTTTCAAACTCTGCAAAGTTGGGGTTCTCACCAGCAAGAACTTCACTTCCAGAACCACTATGAAGAACAATCCTCTGAGCTACACAAGGGCAACTTTTTTATTTCATCTGGCCAAGTTTGGAAGTTTTGTTGGTACAGTTTTGACTCTGGCCCTTGCAACTGGAAATTTTAGTAACTATGTGTCTGCAGAGCAGTTTTTTCCAAAGACGTGCAACTATTTTCAGGGAAGTATCTCAGCTGAGTTGGATCTGATTTCATCAGACGCCATAATGGATGATCACCATCCAAAACAGAGAGTACCTCTGTGAGATATTAGAGCAGATGTTATAGGAAGATGAGATATTACAACACACAGTTGCGACTTCTCTTCTAGTAAGGAGTTTCTTAGCACAACACATTCTACTTAATTGGAACGTCCTTCTTATTAGGATCATTCTAAAGCAATCATCTTAGCCTAACAATAATGAGTGGCAATCGCAGCTGCTTAAAATGGCATAGAAATGACAACAACTCAACTAAATTAGAATATATCCTGCTACTACCAAGCAGTTAAGTGGTGCACAATCAAGTGGAACACAGGATGGATTTTAATGTTTAGGCTATGTATTACAAACCAAAGAAGAATCAGAAGATTAGATCCCATTAAATATAAAAACTAAGCTCCCAAACCACCAGCTACAGCTTTACATTTATTTTTATTAGGATGGGGAGCTAGGGTTGTTTAGCCTGGAGAAAAGGAGGCTGAGGGGAGACCTCACTGCTCTCAACAACTACCTAAAAGGAAGTTGTGGAGAGGAGGCTGCTGGCCTCTTCTCCCAAGTGTCAGGGGACAGGACAAGAGGAAATGGCCTCAAGGTGAACATTAGGAAAAAATTTTTCACAGAAAGGGTCACTGGGCACTGGCAGAAGCTGCCCAGGGAGGTGGTTGAGTCACCATCCCTGGAGGTGTTTAAGGCACGGGTGGACGAGGCGCTGAGGAGCATGGTTTTGTGTTTGATAGGAATGGCTGGAATTGATGATCCGGTGGGTCTCTTCAACCTGGTGATTCGATGATTCTATATAGAGAAAATAAAATCTTGGTCCTGCCAAAATCAATAATTGCAAAACTTCAAAATCCTCAAAACCACCCCCAAAAATACTACCACCGAAACTCCAAACTAGGGAATATGAAGTAAGTCAGTCTACAAGCAAGAGATGAAAAGGAGATCCATCTTCTCATGCTTATTCCAAAGTCTCTCTCATTTCCCCGTAGTGGACTTTGTGGTATTGCTGCCAGGCAAGCAGCGGCACATGCTGCTTACTGATGTGCATCGATGAGCTGGACAGACAACACGTGTGCTGACAGCACACTGAGCTGCAGCTGATGCTGTTATCCAGCTCCCTTTCCCTAGTGAGGAGAGTGGTGTTCGCCTCACACCTTTACCTACCTGTGACTTTCACCACCTCTCTCCCTGTTGACCAAGAAGGGGCATTTTGTTGACTTCACAACAGGAAAATTGCTCAACAGCACACTGTGCTCAGCCACACTATTCCACTGTCACAGTGACCACAAAAGTTTCAGTGCAAGTTCAGATTTTTTTGGCAGAGAGATGTTAGAGCTGACAAAGCACATTTATTTCATACAGAATACCCATCAGTTCAAGATTACCCTGATGTAAGCTATGCTGCCGTGGAACTACAGATGCAGAGGAGAAAGGTTTTCTATCACACTCTTTGATAGGAGGCATCCAGATACAGAAAATAAAATTTAAAAATGCCAGTATCATCTTCCTTCTCTGCTACGTGCAAATAAACATAACGCATGCAGCCCTCAGTGTTTCAATATAAGCAAGAAGTTGAGAGGTTATAAGGAACTGGAGGGATCAGAACGTGATGAATGTGTTGGTAGTGCTGGCTACTGAGAAAGCGTGGAGAAATTTGCATTTGACCGTATCCAGTCTAAGATGCCTCTTGCAGATGCCTGGCAGGTACTCAAGACAGCAGACACATACTCAGAGGAGAAAGGACGTGCACTGGTATAAACGTGGACTGTGGACATGCAAAGGAGTACTAACTCATGCAAATATGAGACTGGCTAAATAAAAAGGCACAATCCTATATTAAGACCAAAAGTTCACAGAAGGTCTAAGCCTTTGAGTGACTCAAAATGATAAAGAACACATTAACAGTTTTTATTTTACAGAAAAGGGCCTGTTAGTTGATAGCAGCAGAACAAGAGGATTTAGTGATTCATAGCTTAATATGCTTTACCAGAGCCTATAATTTCCTTCATTCATTACTGTCAGCCCCCCAAAATGCCCAGCTGTGACAGATGACTTTCCCTTCAGCAATCGTGATGTGGACATGGCCTGAAAGCCCAACGGCGCTGACACAGCATCTCTCCTAAACCCAGTCAAATCTCCTCCAGTATTTGATAAACAAAACACCAGCAGCCAATTAAGATAGGTAAACGCTGAAAAATCTTTTCTGTATGCTGTGAGTTTTTTTCTAATAATACTGGTTTGGGCTTCTTGAAAAGAGAGACTGAGTATTTCAATAGCAAATTAATAATGCCATGCAAGCATATAATCCCCCATTTTTCAAGACCCACTATCCAAAAAGGCTCCTATTCCAGCTACTGCAGCTATAGTAAAGCATTACAAAATGCTTGATCAAAAAATATCATTTTTGCCATTGCTTTCTCTATGTGCCACTATTCCTTTGGCATAGGCACCATGCATCAGATGCCTTCAAGGGTTGGACTCACCATTTCAAAAACACCAATGTGCTTACATTTCTGAGCAGTTGTACTGAATACTATGCAACTCACTTGGCAAGAATATTTTGAATACCTTAAAAAACACCTCCTCCATTTGCTTCAATATTTGCAAAGATTAGCATGCTTTTTACAGCAGAGAAATTGTTTGCCAAAATTCCTCCTCCTGATTTGGAACATCGTCAGCTTGTACAAAACACCATGAATAATACATAGTGGAACAGACACTTGGTGTTCAGACTAAGCATGGGGCATTCCCATCACAGTTACCAACTGTACCCTTTCCATTTCACAGGCAGGCATGGTGGCAGCAGCTGGAATTCAGATTGAGGAGAGTGGGACAAGGTACCTGTGGTCTACAGAGCAATCACCACCTTGCTCTGTCCTATGCAATACTACTGTAATATCAAAAAGCAGCTAAAACCGTCACTGTCCTTCAACTTTGAATAACTAGATCACCAGCCCCAAAGGCTTCTTGGAGGGCACTAGGGTATCTGATTGAATAACATGAGTAATAAATAAATAAAAGCAGTCAAATTAGCCAGTAAGGCAAAAAGCTGAAAGCCCAGGACACGTAGGGGCTGTGGCAAAGTGCCTCAGCCTATAGGGCACACATAAACAAAATTGCACTGCTGCCACATATTGCCCAGCTTTAGTAGGGAAATGCAGGCAGCTCTGGCAGAGCTGTTACTGACTTTGTAAGGGTTAGGATTTTACCCCTGAGCAATAAGTTTTGGGTAAACTGGAGCATGCGGAGCCCACAGTAAAGGTTAAGTAATTATAACTTCCTCTCAACTGCTTGCACAGATAAGTATCAGATTATCCACTCCACCCCCTCACCATGACAGCCCACACTCAATGAAAACAAAGAATGCTAAGACGTTTTAGAAACACGTGCTGCTATTTACTGGCTTTAGGGCAGCATCCCATCACTGGAGCATTTACTACACTCCCTCCCACTCTGCTAAGGATGGTGCTGAGCAAAGGCATTATCACAGCAGGATAAAAAAAAAAAATCTGCCTTTGAAGGTATATGGTACAGGACTACCACAATCTCTTGAACTGTCAGCAACCCTAGAGCAAGACGTGCCTTACAGTTCCCTGTGTCCCTCCCTCAGCCACATTTGCTGCATCATTTGGGGTATCCCTAGCAGACAAGATGTTCTCACCTGCAAACACCCAAGCTAAGGTAACACCAAGGCACCCAGCCCCCAGCCTCGGTACAGAGGTTAACCTATGCTTCAGTGGGGGTTTGCCATATATTTAAAGCCTAATTTTCACCTAAAAATTTAACTGACTGCAAGCCCTGGATGCTGGCCAGATAGCAGTCCTTTATAAAAGTAACCTTTACTTTCTTAAAAAATTTCATTTGGCTTACTAAAGAGAAATGGCTTGTTAATAGCACGTATTTCACCATCCAGACCTTTGATACAGAGACCTAAAACAATAAATCTGCTCTGACCAGTAAAGGTCAACCTATATACATATACGTATGGTAAAATCATTACAGACAATGAAAAAAATTTACAAGAAGAGACATTAGACTATGTCACTAACATGCTTTTATGATCACTTGCCCAACAGATTGGCTGGCTGAACCCATTTCAAATAATTCAGGTTTTACAGAGTTGATGGACACCCTCTTCCCCACTTAGCAATAATACAGCTGTTCAGTTGCATGAGTTCATTACAAGGCTATCAGCTTAACTGAAAAAGACTTCAAAAAGTGACTTTAGGGAGGTTTAGGGGTTTTTTTGTTTTATCCCTTCAGAGTATCCATTTGTACATTCTCAGTTTTATGATACCAATATATACAATTTTATTCCTAAAATATCTCATTCATTTTTTGAAAATTATGCCCTCTGTTACTTTTTCCAGACAGAAGTGGCTGCATGTTTATTCTCAGAGCAGTTATAGGTCAAACTCAGTTTTCATTTATGTATAATCTTCAGATTTGAACCTTTGCATTATTAATCTCCACTGCTTCACCTAGACATTCACAGAGATCAACAAACACCAAAATCCCTGCATAGGAATATGATTATTTCTATGTCAGACCCTTCTCCGGAGCACTGAACAGATAGTAGTTAATGCTGATGCTTGCTATTTCATCTTTCTGGTTCAGTGTGGTCTTTGGCATGACTTTGACATGACTGCATCTTATCCATCCTCCTCTTCGAGTAAATCATGATGCCTGTGAGCTCACCTCTTCCCACGGGTGCACTCATGGGGACAGAGCTATACCCTTGGTGGTGCCTCGTCTGCTCCATGGAGCTGCTTCACCTCCAAGCACAGCTTCACTAGCCCTTCCCCAACCTCAAGCACCAAAACTAGGGTTGGGAACAAACTGCAGAGCAGTT
Organism: Phaenicophaeus curvirostris; assembly: GCF_032191515.1. NCBI lineage: Eukaryota > Metazoa > Chordata > Aves > Cuculiformes > Cuculidae > Phaenicophaeus > Phaenicophaeus curvirostris. The sequence continues at coordinate 62,606,021 of NC_091392.1, read as the reverse complement.
TACCTCTCAGAGCCTTGCTCTTGGAAGTGGCTGGGCCAACTTGGCTGAATATTTATTTTTAAAAAAGAAAGTATTTTTAAATCATTTTTTGGGGAAGTGACTGCCCTAGAAAAAGCTAAATGCAGCTGGAACATCAGAAGCAGATGAAATTGGGGATGTACAATGATCATCAGGAGGTAGCTGTAACAACAGGCCACGCTAACTACTTCGCCAACTACATCTTATTTGCTGATTTTATTTAGCCTTTTCTCTTAAGTAGACTGAGAAAAACAAACGGTATTTGGAAACTTCCAGACATTGCTTCAGTGGTTCAGTGTTACATAACCGATAAGGTGACTAACAGAAATATATGCCTGAAGGACACAGAAATCGAATTTAAATACTGGTAATTGATTAAAGTCAAATCTCCAGATAGAGAAGAACTCCCAAATACTGATACAAAGTAAACTCTTCATTGCACTCCGGTTTTCCAACAGTTAAATAAACTCCATTTCCATCACTTAAGTACAGTCCTTGAACAGCTGCCTGCTCATGGCATCATGCTTTCCATCATCTTGCTTGCATACAGACCTCTACTTGACTTTTTATCAGCTTTGCTCATGACAGTTAGCTGCTCTGTGTCCCTGGGACCCACTCCTCAGCATTTTCTCCAGGGCTACAACAGAGAGACACCCAGTCCTTTTTCTGTGAACGTCATCTTATATCTACAACAAACTAACCCGTGGTTCCATCTAGAAGTCCACACTGGAGGTAGTTACAGCTCCTAAACTAAGTAAAGCTGTACTTATTCCAATCACGTTCTCTGTGGGTAAGCACAACAATATACTCCCTGTTTTAAATTTCATAATATTCACAATTATATGAGCCACAGGGAATCATAAGTGAATTATGAAGTTCATAATATTTGGAAAAGACACGGATTCAACAAGAACTACTATTTTGTAGCATAAAAGCACACCGTGAAATGCTAATTGCAATGCACAACACTGCAAGACCTATAGGAATTACAGTCAAGTTTTCATCATCTCAGCAGCATGTCATGAAGAAAATGAATATAACCAGAATAAATTTCTAGTTCAAAAAGAAAATAAATTTGCAATTAATTATTTTAATTCTGTTCTAGTGAAAAGGCAGAACTCTGCAGTTTAAATCATTTATAGATTCATGGCCTCCGGCCATGAGCGGACAACACATTACGTGGACCCTAGCCACAGGGACTGCTACAGCAGGCCAAGAATGATCTATGAGCATCATTAAGAAATTTAAATAGACTTCATACATATATATGTACATACACATGCACACACAATGTGAAGTTAAAGCAGGCATTTGAATGCACCAGACTTCCCAGAGAGTACTCTCTGCTGGAGAACTGTCACCTACTTTAAGGTCATTTGCCCAGAAATATGTGCTCTAGAATGGAATTCTAAACCTGCTGCTAAGAGTTTGAATACCTGTTAGATGTATCTGCAGAGAGAGATGCCTGCAGGGCCACCTCCACATATACCCCTGTTGGGGGGATGTTTGGTGGAACCACTGGAAAAAATGAGTTATGATGCCTATCCCCTGTTTATTAATGCATTCATTTCACCTCAAGAGTTTACAGGTAATAGGATATGACTCTTCTCCTAAACACATCCATTTTCGTGTGAGGGCTAAGTCATGGCACAGTACTGAGGACAGTACCATACAGGCATCTGACAGCTCCTGAATGCAGCGCACAGAGCATCCACCCATCAGGAAGAAAAGACTGTATTAAGTAAATTGGTGCAATTTGTTTCATTGCTGTGGTCTCTTAAACTAAGTTTTAGTGCACTCAGGGACAAAAAAATACTGTCTATCTGATTACAGATTACTCATAGGCAAAGCTAACCTGTTCATTTAAATTGGAAACAATATCGTATATATAACAATGCAAGAGAAAAGATACATAGACATATCACTTGAAACACACGTTGCATGTGGGGGTCATCTTTAATGATATGATGTTTGTGTAATGAAGTAAGACAGAGCTTCTGGCCCACACTCCTCGTGCTGATCACGTCTTTAGGTGATGAACAATGGATTCAGTGAATGCTCAAAATGGTTTGTTGAGTAAGAAAGTTGCTTCTTACTATGACCAAAGCAGAAGGAACCTTGCTTCTCCCCATCTCCTGCAGTGGAAGGGTATGGTAACATAACAGCAATATTCCAAAATACATTGGTCACCATGAACACATCTGCAGCAGGCAAATCGTTCAGTAGAGGAACTGAAGAGGAATTTTGACAAAAGATGTGAGCTGCCTTGTTTCTTTTCTTGCATGTGGAAATTGTTATTCTTTGTATTTCCAGAGCACAGCAAAGCACTAAAACTTTTTCATTTAGTCTAAGTTCCTTCATCAGACAATTTCATCTTTGTTCAGCATTCAGGTAGCATTCTTTGTCCACTAAACATAGCTAGGGAATTTGACAGATTTTAATTTAGTTTCCAAACCAACTATGCATGCACACGCCATCAGAACTGATTTATCATATGATCATGGGCTCCTTCCTCATCCCTGCTTAAAAAGCCACAACTGTCAAAAAAAAGGAAAAAAGTCTTCAACTCAAATGATTTAGAGGGACAAGTATAACCATCATAGCAAAAGCAATGATGACGTGACAATCTGAAAGCCTTTGAGACTAGTTCTCAAAATTATGAACACTGTGAACTCAGGTTTTACCCTATATTCAACCCCGTAAACATTAAAAATTCTACTAGTTCACATTTAAGGATCCCCATGTAACCTTGACTTTGCACTAACTGCTAAATGAAGGGGTCAACTGGAAATTCAGACACAAGATTTTCTTCTTCAGATAGAGCTGGAAAGAGGAACTGGAAACTGTACTTCAGTTTTGGTTATGGACTGATAAAAAAGATTGTCACTTGCAAAGTCTATCCACCAGATTTTTTATATAAAAAATCCTTTCAGAAGCAATCTGATTTAGAAGGGGCAAGTCCAGCAGCAGGGCTTTCCCCAGCATGCTCTGCAATGGGGAAACAGATGTGGATGCAATCAGATTGCCCTGGTTTCTCAGGATCCATAGCCTTGACCTTCTTCACATACTTTTCAATCTTTCCAATCTAAATTGTTCATAGAGGAAAAAAAATACATTCTGGGGTCTGCACATCATGGTGGGGAGGGAGAAAATATGGCTGCTAGAGACAGTGCTTGCAATTCTAAGGAGAAAACCAATAAAATATTTTCAGAATTACTTCAAAATCATGGGAAATATGCAGGATGAATCAACGTCTTTCACGTACAAATAGAAGTATGATTAAAATGTCCTTAGGCACATAACTCTAGAGTCAGTACAGAGAAGTATGATGTAGACAAGAGAGATAAGGAGCTCATGAACTGTGGTTTATCAATAGGGCATACAAGATTAATGCAAGCAGCTATAGAGAAGAAAACCAATAAAATCATAAATGATGGAAAATAATCATCACACTAAGCCATTCTTTTGGGGAATGAACAGACATCTGAGTGTGTAGTAACATTCATGTGATCTACCACTGTCTTACTTTTTACTAGTTAACAGCATCTGACTGATGTGTGCATGGTAGCAGCATATGAGGACAGCTCTGTTAAAGTAAACACCAGTTTGCACTGAATAACTGTACCGTAAACCTTAATTTAGATGTTTCAAAAGCAGATTAATCAAGAAATTACTCTGAAGCAAAGCAAGGAGAGACATTCAAAATATGTAATACAAATACTGAGAAAGATTATATATCTTGGGTGACAGCTAGAACATGCAAGTCACCATCCAAAGACGACAACATCCAGGACAACAACCAAGACAACATTTTGTCCAAAGACAAGAAATGTATGAACCTAGACTAGGTGGAACCCAGACTAGGTGGAAACAAACACATTTTTGTCACCTCTCAGCTGGATAAGGGCAGTTCATCTACCGATTGTGAAGCCTTCAGGCCCTGGCAAACCCCAGCAACACATGCAACACTTCTTCTCAGCCATGCAGGATCCTTCAAGTGCCTGCACCACCACATTTCTCCCAGAACTAACAGCCCCATGGTGTCCTACCACCCTGCAGTCCAGGTGCAAGGTACCTGACTAATAATAACTACTTATTTGGCTAATATCTGCTTGGATATCAAATCCAGAGGCCCATGGGACATGCTGTAAAAGCTACCACTAAGCTGAGTGGAGTGCTGATGTTCGGATATGGATGACTCCTGTAGGCACGCAAAATGCCTGCTGTGCTGGGGCATTGGCAAATGCCAACGAGCTGAACGCCCATGGAAATCCTGTCCAGTGACAGCTCCTGGCTGATACGTCTGTGCATGTGCCAACACCTACTCCTTATCCAATTCCTTGCGCCAGTTTATTTTCGCTGCTGTTCAACTCTCCACAAGCCGTAGCCTACAGCTAGGAACCTGCAAGACAGTGGGGAAAGAGCACAAGGGTTGATGACACAGCTGCACAGCTGCTGGTCTAAGAGCAGGAAAAATAGTGCCATGGCCAAGCTGTGGTGGCTCCTCATTCCTTCAGGAGGGCTCTGCAGTACCTGCAGCCTGTGAGAACTAAGCAACCTCCTTCATCCCACTGAGGGATGTACGTGACAACTGTAGGTGCTGTGGTTTGCAGGCTGTGGTCGCAGGCAGGCCAGCAGGCACGGAAATGGGCTCGTTTTTCTGCTCATGTAGCCGTGCATACTGGTAAGCATCCTCTGGCTTTCAAGAGCCACCAGTGCAAACCAGCTCTGTGCTGGTGGGGTTTGTAAAGCACACTGCTGGGTTTGCTTTATCACCACAGACCGAACGCTACTGCAGAGCAGTACCATAAAATGAGATACATTGCTGTAATAAAGGAAACAATATTTAGCAAGTTACTTAGAACTTTATTTTCAATATCAATATTCAAAGCAATTAACTAATATTAGGGCATTCATTTTCCTCAGACATCCGTGATGCAGGCTGATACAGTTAAGGCCTCTCGTAGTGTAATGCTTCAAATCCGCTGCTTTGAATTGGGAGCAGAGGTAACCAGTACCTGTGACAAAATCAGAGCTCAAAGGTCTTAATCCACCAGCCCAAAGCTCCTTTTCTGTAAGAGATGGAAGAGTTGGCAGCAGGGTAAAGCAGGGTGCGAGGCACCTCCAGCAGCACAAGGCTCACCACCAAGAGCACGCAAGCATCAACGATGCATGCAGTGAGTATTTTTACATGTAGATTCAATGAAGGTTTGTTAAAGAAGCAATGCTCCACTTCAATGCCATGTAGAGTTGCTTCGCTGCAGTGTACATACACGAACTGCACTGCCTCTTATTTACACTACTGAGGTCCCACATAACCCAAACCACTCATGATGATGAAGAACCAGTGACAGATACTCAGAGTGGCACGCTGCACAGGTGTAGTGGGGTAAGAAGAGAAGCTTTGCTCCCAAGGGGAACGTATGACTTGCCCAGGTCTCAGGAGCCCTCCATAGAACACCTCCAAAAGGAACTGGGAGCCAGGACTCCTGCCTCCAGTCATAATCTGCTATGTATACCTGCCTGGCCTCCACCAACCCTCACATGCCCCAGTTTGTCCCTCTGTAGAACTGGTGATGCCATGATAATAGCTTGTTCCAAGCGCATTTGGAAAGCACCCTGAAAAGTCCTATACTACCTAAACAGACCTCCAATAGGTTTATCAATAAACCAGTCTTCAAAAGAAACAGTGAAAATGGAAAATGGAAACTTCATGGTGGCTTGTTTAAACACAGGTGAACAGCCTGACCTTAGAAGCAGAAGGGCACATGCTCTGCTCCTCAGATGCATTTCAAAGACAACTCCACTATGCAGAGATGAAAATGAAGTGCTATTTAAAAAAAGTACTCCCCTCACCCAGCACTGTGGATTTTAATAAATCCAGATGTATAATATTTCAATTCTTAAAACCATGTTGTGTGAAAAAAAAAGAAGGTCAAAAGAAAAATGCAAGGAGGAAAACATGCTTTACATTAAAGAACTCACTAAACTGCACAGCCTACCTGGGAGGGTCAAGGGAAAGGAAGAAGAAATATTAAAAAAAAAACAGTGTACAGACATTTCAAATCATACAGAGCAAAGAGTCAAGGGCAGCGAAATGTTATGAAATAGCTTAGTAAAACTGTTTAACAGTCTCAAAGTTACTTCTAAACATTTCATTATCAGGAAATCCAAATGTCAAAAAAAAATCCTGAAACTGGCTTAAAAATAAATACATTTTTGTGAGTAAAACTGGAGTTCTTTCATTTGCTGCTTTATTTCCATAGCTTTCAGAACACACTCTGCTCTAGTCATGTTGTCAAACTTATCTTTTTAAACAAGAAAAACAGAAATTACATTTTCCTATGTGTCAAAGTTCTCAAGAAAACCCAGCATTCTGAGAGCTGGGGCTTTAGGAGAACCATCAAACCGGCAGAGAACTTTACCAGCTACATCAGCTACATTAACTGCATCCTCGCCAGCATCTCAGCCATTCATTTGAGATTTTTAGTAACACCTTTCACAGATTCACAGGCAAATAATCTATCAAAGCCTTCTGCTTATGAAGAAGAATGGCAAAGAAAAGCTTGTGGCATTTGGCAGGGAAAGGGAAGACAGTGAAAAATAATTCAGTGCTAGGAAAAAGAATCTGTATTGGTATTGTTTCATACTTTTATAAACTCTGTCAATAATTCATGCAACAGTCCCAGGACAAGAGATCACTGTTCTGTGTGCTGTCTTTGTGACCTTATTATTATTTTTTAAATCACTCCAACACTTTTGAGCTTTGCTGGTATTAACACAGAGAAAGCCCTGCCCTGGGGCAAGAAGCAAAGCCACCGGAGCTGCGGGCCAAGGACTGGAGCATGGTCCCATGACCCCTCGCCACTGGAGCTGGCTGGTGGGACTGGCAAGCCCAAGTACTTTGCAGAATGAAGTAACCCCTGTCAAAGTCATGCTTTGAATGCAAACATGCCACAAGGAACTTCATAGAAATTAATGATTGTGATAAACACAGTGATTTTAAATTTGATATAAAGCATATTGATTCGAAAGTTTGGGCCTGGATGTCACAGAACTCCCTTAGTTTCAGCTTTTTCTAAAGAGAGAAATGCACCACACTCTCATTCTTGAGAGAAATTTTAATGAAAACACAAAGGGACAGTGATAATAAATGACTTGAACCCAACCACTGATTTAGTAGAATATTCTTAACCAGATGAAGCCCATAGGAAACAGGTTTCAGACAAGACAAAATTCACACAGATTTTATCATCAGTACAAAAAGATAGAAGTTGGTGGGACTTCTTTATTTATCCTGTCATCTGCTTTTGGGGTTTTTTTAAATCCTACCATAAAAATAATGTATCAGATCCTTCACTACAGTGAAAACTGAGAAACGATACCACTGAGACTACAACTGAGCAAAACACTTGCAAAAACCCAGTCCCTTCTCTACTTCTTTTTGGGGTATAATTAGATCTCATCAGCAGCTTGCTAATTGCTCACTTCCAAAATCCCAGTGGGAAGCAGCAGATGCCAAGGGAGTCGTCCGGAAGGCACGCAGCCCATCCAAACAAGACCTCTTGCTCTACGGCAAAACACACTTATCTCTGCAAAGCCTTTGTTTAACCATTCCAGCTGAAAACATATGTGGATGACAAGCATTTACAAGTAATTTAACCTAAAATTTGTCGTGGGATTTGTTAGTCTTTACCAGAAACAGCATTTGGCAGCTATATCCAGCCTCAGCAACCCCAGTGACAGGCACTCCCTGATAACACGAAACAGAGGCTGCCAGCATTTTCCATAGAAAGATTTCACACAGTTTGCCGGTAATTTTTTCAGAGATGTTTTTCTCTGTCATTTTATGTAAACTTTACGTCAAGTTCATGAAACTTTTGTTTAGTGGACTCAAGGAACTCATTTAGGTAAAAAACATGAAAGGAAAATACCCATGAAAATCTGAAAGAGGAAGTGAGTAAAAAATTTGACCTGAAAGCTCATGTGTTGACCAGATTTTCACTGTAAGACTAATCACTGAAAAAAGCACCAAATGGCAAAATTCACTCATCATAAACTTCAGAGATTTCAAGAAAGCCCTTGACAGACTCCATCACTATTCACTCTGGAACATCTTGAAGTGTTAGGCTTGCCAACAGAAATAATTACATCATCAAGCCTTTATACCAAGCTGCAGCTTGAATACTTAAAGCAAATGCAGATTTAAGTACAGGGTTCAACATAGAAGGCTGGTGTCAGATCAGCAAGAATTTGCTCATTTCTGTAGCTGGGCACTGCAATCCACTTCACTGGGAAAACAAACATAAATGCGACAGTATATAGTTTAAAAGAAGTCCCCTTAAAAATTCAGCCATTGCTGATGTCCTCTCCAAGTTTTCCAAGTATATCTTACCCAAAACACAAGACTGATAAAGGCCAACAGTTGGATCCAGCACTGGAGGAAGATGGGGTTAGCAGTCTGCTACATAGGAAAAGATGCAATTAAAACACAATTTCGATCTTAGAAGAAGCGATGTAGTTTATGTAGTAATTGGCTGTAATTCACAGTCAACTGGGATAATTTCACCAACTGAAATTGTGCTTAGCATTTTGTGCATATTTATGCTTAGCATTTTAAACAGGAATTCAACCATTAAAAGAATTATCTACAGTTCAGACTCTTGAAGACTACAAGTCTTCAACTCACAATGTTAGCCCTGCCTGGCTATACAGACAAGAAAGCTGTAAATCCATGAAAGGTACAGACGCTGTTAGAAGCAAACATATCCGAAAATCCTGGGAAAGCATAAAATGAATTTATAAGAGATGCGAGGATTTACTCCAAGGCTGTCTTTTATCTGCAGGGTTACCCAGAAAAGGGAGTGGAAACATTTAGCAAGCATGGTAGGGACACAACTTGAGAAGAAGGTAGGGAGAAAAATAACCTGGAAAAGAAGAGGAAATGACACTGGAAGTTTCGCAGGCACAGGTGACCTTTTGGAGTAGTTCCTCCTTGTCTTCAGCTACACAGGCAGATAAAAAGCTACTCAATTAGATTCTGGCTGCAGCAATACAGACACTAAAAAGTAGTTAATTTTGCTCATGTAAGGGCATCTAGAGTCTGGGCTTTTTCATAGAATCATAGAATAACCAGGTTGGAAGAGACCCACCAGTTCATCGAGTCCAACCGTTCCTATCTAACACTAAACCATGTCCCTTAGCACCTTGTCCACCCGTGCCTTAAACACCTCCAGGGAAGGTGACTCAACCACCTCCCTGGGCAGCCTGTGCCAGTGCCCAATGACCCTTTCTGTGAAAAATTTTTTCCTAATGTCCAGCCTAAATCTCCCCTGGCAGAGCTTGAGGCCATTCCCTCTTGTCCTGTCCCCTGTCACTTGGGAGAAGAGGCCAGCACCCTCCTCTCTACAACCTCCTTTCAGGTAGTTGTACAGAGCAATGAGGTCTCCCCTCAGCCTCCTCTTCTCCAGGCTAAACAACCCCACCTCTCTCAGCCGCTCCTCATAAGACTTATTCTCCAGCCCCTTCACCAGCTTTGTTGCTCTTCTCTGGACTCGCTCCAGAGCCTCAACATCCTTCTTGTAGTGAGGGGCCCAGAACTGAACACAGGATTCGAGAAGCGGTCTCACCAGTGCCGAGTACAGAGGGAGAATAACCTCCCTGGACCTGCTGGATTGGCCTTTGATTTCACCCACGCTGGCAGGACTCAACAGCACCAACACAGCTTCAACCTGCACCTACACCTTGTCCCCAGCAATCAAGGGCTGTCCCTGTGCTCTCACACATGCAAAAACACAGTGCAGTCTTGCACCCTTGGAAACAACATTCACAGCAAAACTGGCCACAAGCAAGCACACAAGGGAACAGCACTAAATCTGTCTCCTTGATCTTCTCTCAACTAAAGGTTTTATAGAGCTGCACTGCAAAACTAAGGGATATTTAAAAAACATTGCTTAGGAGAGGAGGAGCTTACAGACTAGAAATAAGATGTGACGTAAAGGCATTCCTTCTTTCTATTCTTATAATTTTAACGTTTCCATAAATGTTTTACATACACATACTGTCTTTATTGTAAGGCTATAAACTATGAAGGTTAACTTCTTAAGAGAGAATGTTTAAAGTAATATAAATCCCCCTAAATGGCAAAGGCAGTCTATACCTTATAATATACTGCATATACCAGCAATCCAGTAGCGTTTAAGTGACCAGTGTGAGCATGGCCTGGACTAAAATTAAACTTCCCACCCAGTATTACATGGCTGACAAAAACTGCACATATTTTAACATACACGCTAAATAAAAACCAGAGAATCCCAGGGAATCCTAAAAACTAAAAAAAAAAATTACACATGCAGGAAGATTATTGTACTCATCAGCATATAGGGAAAAAAATATAGAGATAAATTAACACTTTTGGATTGATAATTCACTTACATTACAATGCAGGACACAGGAATATGCAGTCAGAAAATGTAATTTTTTTAACAACTTAGTAAACCCAAATCACGCTAAAAGAAAGATAGGGCCACAAAGTCAAGTATTCTAAAATTAGGGACTGCCAGATTAAGTTTACTACAGCAATTGTCATTTTATTCTCTTGCGCATACACACTACCACATGTGGTTTTATTCCACAACTGCATACTGGGTTTTTTTCACAATGATATCAAGAGAACTGCAAAAACTACTGGAAGGCTGGAAGGAAAGTAGAAATAACAGAAGATTACAGCGATTAGTCCCTTATTCTAGAGAAAAACAATAATGAAAGATAAAGAAACCCAAACACCTGCTGTGTTTCCTTGTCCTCATGTCACTGAGATGGATGGCTTCACACCAGCATGTTTCCAATGCAGTTAGCCACCTCCAGTTGAACATCTACAGAGCAATACCTTCTCCTGGGAGAAAAAATATATATATTTTCTCATCTGTAACAAGTGATATTCCAGGGAATATGGAAACACAGGATAAATCTGCTTTTGTGAAATACTGCTCTGTAATGCTAGAGTTTTGTTCACCTTAAGTAGGACAGTTGAACATCCAGCAAAACCCCCCAAAAAGGAAGCAACCAAAACTCTATCTCACCCTTTATTCTCTCTGCTTTAAAATGATAACCCCTCATTAGAGGAACATCTCATTAAATAGCCCATCTGGGTCATTGTGCAGGTTCTCTGCTCTAACAGGCTGCACAAAACCCCAGAGAACTCGGGAACAGTTGATGTCCGAGAGCGTTTTTTTTCCTGCACTAGGCAAAGATTTGCCTGGTGTCTCTAAGGACCCTGACAACAAGGAAGTTGGGAGCCTTCAGTTTGTTCTCTCCATCATTAAATCTCCAAGGGAAACTGCAGTCTTTTATTATCACCATCATTAGCACTTCCTGGCGACTATAAATTCAGTGAACTCCTTGAATCACCCATCCCAGGTCTACTGCTAAAATCCTCTGGAGGAGCTTGCTGACTTCTAATCCCAGGTAAAAATGTTTGCTTCATTACAGATTATTTTAAAGGACCTTAAAAAAGCACAAAGAGTACACATTTCAAGGACAAGATTCACTAACAGCATAGAGTGATGAGCATTATGGCACTGCTGCGGTCATTTTTTTATCAACTACAGAACTCCCTGCAGGTCCATGCATCACAGATCTCATGTTTATTTGAAGTCAGAAACAGGGATGACTGAATCTAAACCAGGACTTGTGTCCTCAACAGCAATTCTTTGGCCTTTTAATGGTCCTCTCTGATCTTCCTGCAGGATCAATGATGTAAATTTCTCCAGGTGAAACAACAGATGCACAAACTGAGAAAACCTGAGAAGGTGCAAGACAAGAAACAAAATGTCCTAATGGCATTTCTTTTCTTAAGCATCACTAACACAGAAAACAGAGTGCCATTTGTAGTCCCAAAGGCAACGGATACTAAACCACCCTTTTAATAATCTTCCACTTATTTTTGTGTGCAGTCACAAGATCAGGCACTCACAGCTAATACCAAAACCAGACCAAGTGAAAGCTTAAGGCTTAACATAATAAATGCTTCCAGACCAAAGCTGGGTAGATTCAAACTGCTTATAACACAACAGACCCTTATAGATGTTTCTGGAGCACGTCTCTAGTAAGCAAATAGCTTAAATGTCAGAAAAACTGTTGATTTAAGGTCCGAAGTAAAAAGACCATGCAGCTTCCCAGCAGAATGTCAGCCGGATGCTGCAGCAATACTGGCACACTTGGATCAGGACATCAAAAAAAGCCAAACCTGACACCTACAGCTTTGAAAGTAAGAACAAAACACCACCTTGCTTCAGTAGACAAGGAAGCATAACCTAAATTTCAGCTTGAGATTCAAAGCAACTTAATAAAGCAGAACACATACATGAAAAAACAAAATGTTTTAAACTATAGAAAGTGCTTCTTTGAAAACTCTGACTTTGTTTTCAAGAAAATGCACTTGGACCCGCATTTTGTATGCCACCTTACTTACTTTTGCTGTTCTCTAACTTATTCACAGTGAACAAAGAGGAATATGAGTGTCTCAGACTTAGAAGAGAACTACCCACACCATGGGTCGTATCGTGCCTTTGACAGTGTGCAAGAGTGAATACCCCAGTTGTTTTCCATCCCCTCCTCCAGCTGAGACTAGCAAGACACGCATCCTCTTCTGGATCCAGCAGTGTCCCCGACAACCCGACCGTGCCAGCCTGTCTCCATCTGCTCCTTGCAGCTTCCTGGCTGGAGATGGGGACTCCCCACGAGCTGCCAGCTGAACCCAACAGAGTCACCCAGCCGTGCAAATGGCCAAGCTCTGCAACTGGAGAGGGCCTGGAAGCAGGCAGACAAGCCGGGTGATTGATAGTTCTGCAGGGGGTTGTCATTTTTCACAAGGTGCTGTCAAAGCACCAAGGTAGCTGATGCAGGGAAAAGGACCTTCTGCTGATGCCTTGACCTCTTGGTAAGTGGCCACCACGCTGGCTGTAACCAAGTACATTCATGGGTCTGAGGCCATTTCCTCCTGACTGGACATGGCATTACATTCAAAGCAAGAGCAAGATAAGAAGTGCAAAAAGTTGCAAGCCAGGCCACGTTCTCCAAGTTGAGTAATGTTTTTCTCAGCTCACAGAAGACTGAGGAGGCCATTGGTTAGCTGCAGCTCTCACCCATGAGCTTTGTAATCTGCAAAGGCAAAATACTGCTGAGCACTCACGTTAGCAGGAAGTCCTAATGAGGGTAAATGCTGGGAACATGCCTCAAGAAAACCCATTTCCTCACTTTATTTGGACAAGGTGAACCTGATCAGAAGACAGTGCAGTTATATTGCTCTATCATACAAACTCAGGGCAGATGGAGGCTGCTGGCTTCAAACTCAGGACTCCTCTTTAAAAGGAGTCCACACTCTTTTTCCTGCAGATTAGTTTTATCCATCCTCAAATGAAGGTCACGGAATGCTGCAAGGCACAATCCCACACCAGACACGCTCCTAGAACAGGTGCACAATGGGAGCATCTTCCTAGTACACAGCTAGACAAGCAGCTTACACAACCAGGCTTTTCCTAACACTTAGACAATCTCAATCAATTAAAGAGCAACTTTACAATTCAACCTCTTTTTTCTCCCTTTGTCCAAAAAAATCACCCTGACAACAGACATTTACGTCTGCACTTATGCATGGGGCTTCTGCTGGCACAGATGTCCCAGTCAGGGGTAAGATGAAGTTTCAAGAATCTGGTAACATTAGCATAAAAATGCAGATGGCAAAAGACCAGGCAACAGTGGTGGAGGGTTTTGAGGAATATGGTCCTGAATGTTTAAGGGCTACCTGTCACACTTATTTCCATCATCCCTTGTTTCTTCTTCATGTACAGAAAAGCAACTTAAATTATCGGGAAACCTGTCTTCCATGCAAACTCAAGGAAGAATCATTCACTCAATGAAGAATGTTTTTTGGAGTATTCTGCCTATCAAGATGCATAGATTCTATTCTCAGTTTGAATAAACCCTAAACTTCCAAAATTACCTCAGGAGGAACACACAGGCTTCTGCACTGCAAACATATGCATATGTATATCTTTGCTTAATTGAACTGTTACTCATACTTATAGATGTTTGCAGAGCTGGGGCCTCTACCTCTTTGTATTCAAGATGCTTGACAAGTAAAATGCAAATGAGGTAATGTGCTGCAAATGCAAATTGTGTGTTATTGATAAAAAGTTACAATTCAGCACAGAGGATTTAAAGTGAAAATACCGAGGCCTATACTGAACGGAAGGAGTGGGAAAATTACAGAGTTTTAAAAAACGCTTTACATTTTCTATTCATTCTATTTATTTCCACCGATTAGACAATTTTCTATCTATTATCCTTCAAAATGGAGAACTTTGCCTTGTTTGCCAACTTCAGGCTGCATATAGATGCTGAGACACTATTCTCCTTATCAAGACATGCTTTTTGCTACTTCAAATTAAAAAATTCCCACAGAAGGTACCAAAGCGGGCCAACGATGAGAAGGTGAGAGAGGCAGAAGAGATTGCTGTGCTGAAAAGCTCTGCTGTGTTCAGCCACATATTTTTCTCATTTGTTTAGTCTGAAATTCCTCCTTCACTGACTCTGGATTTGTTACCTTTTCAGAGGGCACCAAGAACATCTGGCTTCCATATGACTCACACCTACTCCAAGCCAAATGAAGCTACATTCTGTTCTCTAAACCCTTTATTTCTCCTAGCAATGCCACCAATGAGGTTTTAAATATCTCCACAATGAGCTACAACATAATCTCAGAATCACTCTGTTGACACAAATCCATGGTGGTGCATTAACCGTGGCCTTGTTGGCTGGCATATTTTGCCTTGTCTTCCTCCTTCTTTTATTTTTTTTTATTTTTTTTTTCCAAGATGAGGATAATACAAAGGACATATACTGAGAAGGCAGTTTACCAATAATGTCACCCGCACTCAAGAAGGAAGCTGCTCCACCAAGATAAAGGAGGGAAACTGGTCATCCTCACAATCCTTGCATGAAGAATTATACTTCTAGATATAGAGTTAAAATTTTCTTTTGGTGTCCTAATTTCCCAGCTCTCAATAGAGCCACCTTGAGTTTTCTTCCAAGAAAGTAACAATTTTTGAAACTCAAATACTGGGGAAAGTGGGTAAAAGTATTTCCCTCTTCCTTAGGAAAAATAAAGAAATACAGCTCTTAGCTACCTCTCCCTGCCAGACATTTCTGCATCACAGCATCTCCCACAAGTCTCTCACATCCACCACAGCTGGAATTACAGCTACTGGAGAGACGATGGGCTGAACCAAAATTTCTGCCAGCCAAATCCACTGATGGCAGAGGTTTGTACTACCTTGTACTTTGACAGAGGGTTGTTTCACTATTCCTTATGCTCCGGGACGGATGCAGAGATGAAGAAACACTCCACTAATTATTTAGATACTGTTCCAAATCCAAATGGGATTTGAAATATTGTCTCTCTTCTGAAATAATTGACAATCAGTGTATTTTTTCCTGCTGTACACCATGTTGATCTAGAGGTTCTCAGCAAGGAACCCACTCAGGTTCATTTACTCAAGGAAATAGCAAGTCCTGGATCTGACAACCACTACTCTGCATCCGCCATGCTAGAGGCATTATGCTTTTTTTCTGAGTCATTATGTTTTGCCTTGTCATTAACAAAGTCCATCTTGATATTCAGGCATTAGACTGAAATGGAGAAGCCTGGGGTCCACTTTTATGAACTGGAAAAGGCAACCAACCTCCAGTGTTCTCCTGGCCCTCATCTGCCCACAAGATAGTGGGCTGGCAGGGAAAGGAGATAGTCCTTCTCAAGGCAAAAAAAACCCCAAAACTAAGCAGCAGCAGTTTACCCCAGCATCTCAAACACTGACAGTTCAAATAAAATGCACCTGTGCTCCAGGTGTGAATTTGCTAAGGCAAACATTCCTTTTCTCATCTCTGTCACTAAGGTCACATTTAAATTCTGCACTAATCTTTGCATGTATTTACTAATGTACAGAAGACTGTATCTTGCTTTTCTTTCAGGCCAAACATCTTCAGTGCTATTAACCTCCTTGCCAACTGAGGGTAACAGTGCTTAATGAAGCGTTCACACGCAGGACTATGTATTTATACCAAGTTGTCTGCAAACACGTGTAGCCATTGCACTGTGCAGCACGAGCGCTCGCATCCCCTTGGGCACAGCATGGGCCTCCACATAGTCCTCAGAAGTATTAGTTCAGCTTTCACAATGTGACAAGGAGGTCACTCCAGTGTCTCGACAGTGAACCTGGAGGCTAATTCACACCAACCTTGTCACAGCGACGCTCCTATGTGTCACCAGAGCAAAAGCTTGCCCTGGATGAGATGGTTTCAGCAGCTTTACCCTCCCTTTCCCAGCTCTGCCACATACCAGACGTGCGACTGTGCTGCACAATGGGGTGCACAAGCAAGCAGGGAGGCATCAGGATCATGGGGATTGCACTTCACCTCCAGTGCAGGCCCCTTCCTGCCCTAGTCCCATCCAACAAGCACCCCGACAGGCTCCAGCAGGGCTGCCAGCAGAATCATAGAATCACCAGGTTGGAAGAGACCCACCGGATCATCAAGTCCAACCATTCCTATCAAACACTAAACCATGTCCCTTAGCACCTCGTCCACCCGTGCCTTAAACACCTCCAGGGAAGGTCACTCAACCACCTTCCCGGGCAGCCTGTTCCATTGCTCAATGACCCTTTCTGTGAAAAATTTTTTCCTGATGTCAAGCCTAAACCTCCCCTGGCAGAGCTTGAGGCCATTAAATGGAATGCTTGCTAGTGAGACACAGATGTCCACTGACCCTTCACCGTGTTTGCTGCTTGCTAGGGGCTGCACAAGAAATCCTGCTTCACCTACACTGCTTTCAGCACCCACAGATCTCCTCACCTCCGCTTCCTGGGTTCAGACCTGAAAGGTGCTGAGTAATTGGGCTCTCATCCAGGAAGACTCTTTAGGCACCTCCTTGAACTCTTTGACACTGTTTGCACCTCACAAGCTTAAAGGCTTTGCCGGGTCAACATTGCAACTCTGACACCAGGTACACCTATTTACCACCATCCATGAAAACACAACCAACTTGCACTTCTCTCTAGCTCACGTGTGCATGTGCATCCCTGTACTTCCAAAGCACAAAGCAAAACAAAAGAGCCGCCCACGTGCAAACATCCCCGAGAGGAGGAACCACATGTGGCAGATGCTACTGCATTGCTTAATGCATCATTTAAAGCCTTTCGGGGACTGTACTGCTGTGATGAGTAGTTTGGCTAGAATATTGTCCAGAGACCTTACCATGTGGATTACAGCACTTTGAAGGTCACTAGTTGGGTCAAAAACAAGAAAGCCCTGCTCAAGCCAGAGGTTACCACCAGCACAGATTTTGCAATGAGAATGAGAGCAGAAGCAGGCTCTGCAATGTCGAAACATTTATTTCTTTCACTGCTGAGATTCCTTGTATATAGCCTATGTATAAAACATGCTGCAGAGTTAGCCGTCTGTCGGAAAGCAGAGGTCAGCAGCATGCTGTCTGTTCACATCCGTGTCCGACCCCAGCTTCAACTGCACTGCCAGCTGGGCTGGGTGCAGATTCAGATGCAGGGAGGTTAGCAATCGCAAACCACGTCTTCTCCATGAGCACCTTTTCCTTGCCCTACGGTGATGCTTGCATCACATCTGAAACCAAGAGGAGACAATATTAATACGTCTTTAATAGGACGAGTCTCAGGTCAGCAGGGATGGCGACTGCTCAAGTGCTGCCTTCATTTACACAGCTGTAAACTCTGGCCACATATGAGCCTAGGCAGAAAGGCAAGTTCATGAATTATGAACAAATACAGCATGCCGAAACACATCAATCATCATCAGTCATAGACAAGCAAAACGCCATCAATTCGTAATGTTGACACTTGCACAAAACTTATACAAACAATCAATCGAATTGCATGGCTGACTGGAAAAGGAGATGTCGAGTTTATACCATTTAACAATGGACTTTTCATTGAATGCGAAATGCTGCAAGACTTTAAAATAAAATTGACAGTCAGCGCTCTAGTTAGAAGTCAGATAAACAGCCTTTGCTCAATAGAGAAAACAGATGAATTTACCCCATTAATTCATTTCTTTAGCACTGCTGGTGAAATCCAGGCCAGCAGCTGCCTCCCTAAACATGTGAAAACCTGAAAACTCAGCAGAAAACCTGCACTCTTCTCCCAAGGAAGACCATGAGAAAAAAAGTTACAAACGTGAACATTTTTAATTAGGTAATGAATGTTTTAAATTGATACAAGGCTGTATGGATGACACAAGGAGGCAGAAGTTAGAGGTTGGCATTACTAAAACTAGTGGGACAAACAATATTTTCATGAGATATTTTAGAGAAAAACTTGCTTATTGGCATTTTATCTTTAAATTACTATTACCAGCTATAAGACATTATTCAGCCTTCTTATGTTCATCATTTTAGAACTACTCACTGTTGCATTAGGAGAGCCTGCAAAATTATGTAGCATTATGTTTTTTGTGCCATGGCTATGAACTGCAGAACCTCCAGCACTCTGCTTTCTCAGGCAGGAACATGTATTTCCTGAAAGCATGTTTTGGGCAGAGCGAACTACAAGAAGAGGAAACTTCTGTGGTTTTCTTTCTCAACTGCCACGCAAAAAAAAGGACGTATACCTTCCAGATAAAGGAACAGCCTTTGCTATAAATACAAGATGAATGCAGCTTTTGTTCTAGAGGCTGTACGGTTACCGATAAGTGTTTCTTGAGGGCTTTAAAAAAAATATACTGCCATTCATTTACTGGAAGACTTTTGTTCCATGCCTCAGATCTGTCACCACAGTGTGTCCTGATGCAAAAGCAAACCGTTTCTGCAAGCACAGAAGGTGGAATGGATGAACAACTCAGCAAGATGTATGATTCCCACTACCCAGCAGAGGATCCCAAAACCACCCTCTGACCCTCAGCAGGGTGACATGCTGCTGTTCATGCCACCTGGCTGCTTGGCTATAAAAGGCCGTGTACCCAAGCTGGTGCGAGCACATGGATGAAAAGGTCTCAATGAGATAAGAGAGCATCTGCAACATTTTCTCTTTAGGCAGCACTCCTCTAACCTTCCCCTACATATATATAAGATAAGGCACTGATTCAGTCAAGCACAAAGGCACAGTCATACATTTCAGAGGGTAAATACTGATTATAACCACACTACAAGTATTGCTGTTAAGGGAAGGCTCAGAATTAAATGCAAGCGCTTTGCTGAATTGATGTCCCGATCTCTTTTTACTTGTGTCTAATCCTGTGTCTGAGCCAGACCACAAGCCCCTGAGCATGGAGAGAAAATGCACCTTTCTGTGACCAGAAGATACACCATACTCAAGCACAGGTACATGAAAGAAGGGTTAATTAGGTAACATGGGATACAAGCTCAGGTTTCACTTCACTCTTGAGCAAGATTGAGAGCAACTCTAAAAATCCCAAAAACCTGTTAGATATTCCAACTCTCTCTGGGAAAAATTAAAGAAGAAAAGGGTGTGGAAGAGGGACAGGACAGTGAATTACAAGTATACACTGACCAGAGATGCATAATGGGGCGTGTTTCCGAGGTTGGGATGAGGACTTGGGAATTTCCTAGTTTTCCAGAGTCACTTTGTAGGCTCCACAGGGCCAGCCGAACACCACGCGCTGGCCTCCAGCCTCCAGCGCTAGGCTCCCCTGGGACTCTCATCTTGGGGGCTGTGCCTTCCAGCATCCCCCTCTGTTTCTGAGCCAGTGGTTCTGCACAATAAATGGAAGGTGCCTACAGCATCACCCAGACTTTCCTTTTCCCTGGGATGTAGGAAGTGGCTGTGCAAGCAGAGCCTGCCCTTCCTTCACCACGGTGCCAACTGCTGAAAGAAGGGCTCCAGAGTCAGAATCGTGAAAAAAAAAAAAAAATCTTATCTGAAGGGGCAGGAAAACTGCTGACTGTTTAAGCAGTTAAACCACAGGCATCCCAGGCTGCCATGGGAAGCAAGGGGGAAGGAGAGCCGTGCAAGTCCTGTGGGACATGGAGAGCAGCTCTTTGCTGCACCCAGCTCCACACAACAAGTAATTAGTGCACTTCAAGGTCGATACACTGCAATTGATTTTCCTCTCACTTACCAATGTAAACTGGGAATAATTCCATCACAGTTGATGTAAACATTAGTATAAAATTGGTTTAAGTCAGAAAAGCACTAGGTTGACTACATTACTGTAGCGGAAAGCCAGTTTCAAAAGAACAGTCGTTATTTCCTTGTAGCTATGTCTAAATCAATAAAATTGCCATGATTATCTTTATTTGTTCCAATGCTATTGCTCAGGTTCAGACTGTAATAGAAAGTGTTTTCAAGTCAAAATCCACAGGTCCCTGAAAATCCACCAGCTTTCTTCTCAAGTGCCACAAGCTTTATTTCTGCAGAATATCCAGGATGAAGGCATCACCACCTGTAACGTATCCAGCACCCTGAGTGATCCTCAGGTACAAACATAATCATCTTTCCTACTCTTGTGCTCCTCCCTCAACAGAAGTGGAAGTGCTTCTCCTGTTTTCTGTAAGGATAGTGAGAGACACTCTCCTTCTATGCATGAAAGAGAATTTCTTTTTGCCTAAGGCACAGCCTCACCAACCCTGACATCTCATAAAGCAAGACTTGATTGTTTCCTACTAACTGCTGCCACCCAGACGGAGCCACAGTGGGTGCATGCAGCTACCCAGACCCTGGGCTGCAGGCAGTGCCCCCCTCCCACACTGGCTCGTGCCTCTGGTCCTGGCCCCACTTGTGAAAGCTGTGCTCGAGTGCGGGAACTCCTTCACATGGTGAAGGAGCTAAGAGAGGAGGTGAAGAGACTGAGGACCATCAGGGAGTGTGAGAGGGAGATTGACCAGTGGAGCAGGGCCCTCTCACAAACTCAGCAGCCTGCTGGGGCTGGAGTGTCCGAACATCATCCACCTGCAAACTGCAGGGTTGGGGGAACAAGAGATGGGGAATGGCAGCAAGTTCCTGCCAGAGGAAGGAAACCTACTCCCCTCACTCATACAGCAAAGCCCCAGATCCCCCTGGCGAACAAGTACCAGGTGCTGCAGGTGGAATCCAGCCCTGAGGATGAGGATGGTGGCTCCCACAGCCTAGAATCCTTCCCTAGGCTGCACCATTCTCAGAGAAAGATAAAAACATCCTCCATCAAGAAGAAGAGGAGGGTGATTGTTGTAGGGGACTCCCTCCTAAAAGGAACGGAGGGACCCATTTGCAGACCGGACCCGCTCCACAGAGAGGTCTGCTGCTTACCGGGTGCATCAGGGAAGGAGGTGGCTAGAAAACTTCCTTCCCTGGTTCACGAGACAGACTACTATCCTTTGATAGTGGTCCAAACTGGTAATGATGACCTAACAAACAAAAAGGCCAAAGCCATCAAGAATGGCTTCAGGGCAATTGGGAAAGTGATGGAGGGCTCTGGGGCACAAGTAGTATTCTGCTCCATCCCAATGCTAAATAGAGAGGAGGGGGAAGCCAGGATGAAGAATTCGATTAATACCTGGCTCCGAGCCTGGTGCGAGGAGAGGGGCTTTGGCTTTTTTGATCATGGGGGGGCTCACGCACCCCCAGGCTTTCTCGCTAAGGGCGGGACACATGGGTCTCCTGGGGGGGCTAAAGCCCTTGCCAGAAACCTAGCCAAGCTCATAAATCGAGCTTTAAACTAGATGTGAAGGGGGAGGGGGTTGAGCCCAGGCTAGACAGGAACGAGCCTGGATGTGGGGAATTGGTGATTGGGAGAGGGTGCGCGGGCGAGGACCACCAGTACCTCACCGCACAAAAAGTGGGGGAGAACACACCTCGGGGTGTTAAGGGAGATGCAGGCACTCTGGTGTCAACTACTCCAGTTACCAGGCAGTTGGGAACAAACCCTGTTCCCTCTAGGAGGGCTGAAGGCTCGGCAGCTCAGCTGAAGTGCATTTACACCAATGCACGCAGCATGGGAAATAAGAAGGAAGAGCTGGAAGCTGTCGTAGGGCAAGGGGCCTATGATGTCGTTGCCATCACGGAAACGTGGTGGGACGACTCATATAACTGGAGTACGGCTACGGTGGGGTATAAGCTTTTCAGACGGGACAGGAAGGGTAGGAGAGGAGGTGGGGTAGCCCTCTTTGTAAGGGAGGACTTGGACATCACTGAGATGGATTGTGGAGATGAGGAGGTTGAGTGCCTGTGGGTCAAAATCAGAGGAGCCCACCAGAAGGGAGATTTTGTGATGGGAGTCTGTTACAGACCACCCAACCAAGGAGAAGCAGCTGATGAGCTCTTCTATAAACAGCTGCGGTCGATCTCTAGATCGATGCCTCTCGTTCTGGTGGGAGACTTCAATCTGCCTGATATCTGCTGGGTGTACAACACAGCAGAAAGGAAGCAGTCTAGGAGGTTCCTGGAGTGCGTGGGAGATAACTTCCTTGCACAGTTGGTGAATGAACCAACCAGGGAAGGTGCCCTCCTGGACCTCCTGTTGGTGAACAGAGAAGGCCTTGTAGGGGATGTGGCGGTAGGTGGACGCCTAGGACTAAGCGACCATGAGATTATAAAATTTTCTGTTCTAGGTGAAGTGAAGAGGGTGGTTAGCAAGACGGTAACATTAAATTTCCAGAGGGCAGACTTTGATCTCTTCAGCAGGCTGGTTGGTGAAGTCTCATGGGAGACAGTACTCAAGGGCAAGGGAGCCCAGGAGGGCTGGGAGCTCTTCAAAGGGGTGGTCCTAACAGCTCAGGAGAAAGCCATCCCTGTGGTCCGGAAAAAAAGCCGGCAGGGGAGAAAGCCAGCTTGGTTGAATAGAGAGATCTTGAGGGATATCAAGAAGAAAAGAAATGTTTATGGCCTCTGGAAGAAGGGACAGGCCTCTTGGGTGGACTACAGGAGGGAAGTGAGATTGTGTAGGGAAAAAATCAGAAGGGCTAAGGCTCAGCTAGAAATTGGATTGGCCAAGTCAGTGAAAGATAACAAAAAATCTTTCTACAAATATATAAATAATAAAAGGCGGACTAGGGAGACCATACAGTCCCTATTGGACACAGAAGGGACAACAGTAACAGGGGATGAGGAAAAGGCTGAGGTACTTAATGCCTTCTTTGCCTCAGTCTTTAGTCGTAAGGAGGGTCGTTCCGTCTGTGTACAAACCCAGGAGCTAGAGGAGCATAATGAGGCTCCCGTGATCCAAGAGGAGGTGGTCAGAGCCTTGCTAGCCCGACTGGACAGTCACAAGTCTATGGGGCCGGACGGGATTCACCCTAGGGTACTGAAGGAGCTGGCGGATGTGCTGGCCAAACCCCTTTCCATCATCTTCCAACAGTCCTGGAAGACTGGGGAAGTCCCACTGGACTGGAGGCTGGCTGATGTTGTGCCCATCTACAAAAAGGGCCGCAGGGAGGACCCAGGAAACTACAGGCCTGTCAGTCTGACCTCAGTGCCAGGGAAAGTCATGGAGCAGGTGATCTTGAGTGCTATCATGAAGCACATGCAAGAGAACCGGGTGATCAGGCCCAGTCAACATGGGTTCACAAAAGGCAGGTCTTGCCAGACTAACCTGATCGCCTTCTATGACAAAGTGACCCGGCTGCTGGATGAGGGAAAGGCTGTGGATGTGGTCTTCCTGGACTTCAGCAAAGCCTTTGACACAGTTTCTCACAGCATTCTGCTTGAGAAACTGTCAGCCTCTGGGCTGGACAGGCGCACACTCTCCTGGGTGGAAAACTGGTTGGATGGCCGGGCCCAGAGAGTGGTGGTAAATGGTGTGAAATCCAGCTGGAGGCCAGTGACAAGTGGGGTTCCCCAGGGCTCAGTGCTGGGTCCAGCCCTGTTCAATGTCTTCATCAATGATCTGGATGAAGGCATCGAGTGCACCCTGAGCAAGTTTGCGGATGACACTAAGCTGGGTGGAAGTGTCGATCTGCTGGAGGGCAGGGAGGCTCTGCAAAGGGATCTGAACAGGCTGGACCGCTGGGCTGAGTCCAACGGCATGAGGTTTAACAAGGCCAAATGCCGGGTCCTGCACTTGGGGCACAACAACCCTATGCAGTGCTACAGACTGGGAGAAGTCTGTCTAGAAAGCTGCCTGGAGGAGAGGGACCTGGGGGTGTCGGTTGACAACCGACTGAATATGAGCCAGCAGTGTGCCCAGGTGGCCAAGAAGGCCAATGGCATCTTGGCTTGTATCAGAAACGGCGTGACCAGCAGGTCCAGGGAGGTTATCCTCCCTCTGTACTCGGCACTGGTGAGACCGCTCCTCGAATACTGTGTTCAGTTCTGGGCCCCTCACCACAAGAAGGATGTTGAGGCTCTGGAGAGAGTCCAGAGAAGAGCAACAAAGCTGGTGAAGGGGCTGGAGAACAGGCCTTATGAGGAGCGGCTGAGAGAGCTGGGGTTGTTTAGCCTGGAGAAGAGGAGGCTGAGGGGAGACCTCATTGCTCTCTACAACTACCTGAAAGGACGTTGTAGAGAGGAGGGTGCTGGCCTCTTCTCCCAAGTGACAGGGGACAGGACAAGAGGGAATGGCTTCAAGCTCCGCCAGGGGAGGTTTAGGCTAGACGTTAGGAAAAAATTCTTTACAGAAAGGGTCATTGGGCACTGGAACAGGCTGCCCAGGGAGGTGGTTGAGTCACCTTCCCTGGAGGCGTTTAAGGCACGGGTGGACGAGGTGCTGAGGGATATGGTTTAGTGTTTGGTAGGAACGGTTGGACTCGGTGATCCGGTGGGTCTCTTCCAACCTGGTTATTCTGTGATTCTGTGTAAGGGAAGTACAGATCTTTTGCCACACTCAAAAAAGAAAAAAAAAATGGTGGCTTAAATTTTATATATGAAAGGCAGGACTCCATGCCAGGATCTGATGCTTGCCTTTTGCTGTGCACACACATGCCCCATGCTGCTCTTGGAAAAGCTCAGAGCCATGCCAGCATCCAGCAGCGAGCGACATGAAGTGGCACTTGGACAGGGACCCCACAGAACTGATGGCGGATTTGATGAAGTCTGGGTTCTACAGAGAGCCCCCACCTCAAAGTAGGAGAGGAATTTATTTTTAATGCTCTGGAATAAAATGAGAAAAACTTCTTGTCATACTTCAGAGAAGACACAGCAGATTTTCCTGCCTGCTGTTGAGCAGAGCCAGGGCATCTCTGCTGCGTGAAGCCTAAAGCAAGGGGCTGGCTGCTCTGTGCAAACAATATCTTGCTTCCTAAGGCTCAAATTCATTCTCCTGGAAATTTACCAACAGGTGCTGCCATGAAAAGTCCAAGTCCATAGTTCCCATTAGAAGGAGTTTTGTTCTGCAAAGGTTTCTAAACCTAGTTGCTATTTTCTCGGCGATAACAGAACATAGATTATTATTATTATCATTACGATTATTGCAAAGTAAAGAAAATCAGTGCAATAACAGTCTTGAAGAAGACAGATCACAAAGCTTGATCTCTCTATTTGGGTCAAGTTACTCTCTGTTTAAACAAAATATATAAAGGCATAACAATGTTTCCATGCAGATACTAAGCTGAGCGAAACATTAGATTCTCCCACCAATTATTAGCTCTCATTAAGCTGACATTTGTAGGATCACTCCTGGGCCTTTTAATTTAGCATGTCTTCTAAATAAAGAAAGATTAACTATCTCCAATAATTGTTCCTCACCCCTCTGTCAGGGTCAGGTTTCTGTCTTCCTCCCAAGCAGCCAGGAAGGGCAGGCTAACACATCCACCACAGGCTTCTATCCTACCTGCAGGCAAAGTCCCAAGGTGCCAGCTCTACTACAGCCTCAGCTCTCCTAGAGAATGTCTTCTGACATCTTCAGCTGAGTCTCAAGCAGGACAATATCCGGAAGAGCATGCTTGTTTTCCGCATGGAAATCCTGGAATCCTCACTTCTTCTTGCAGAGCCAGTGGTGGGAAATTTCCTTTCTCCTTCCTTTCCACTTTTGGCCAGGTGCCCAAACTTAAATGGGATTAATCTTGAAATCATGCAGGCAGTCTTGGATGAGCCCACAACCATCTACTCAAGGCCAACCCTATCCCTTATCTAAAGGGACCTGCCATCCGACTCTGCTCATCCATGACGCTTCCCTGCGATGCCCTAGAGGCTTCCCCAGCACCCCTCGACCTGCAGCTCAGTTTCCACACAGATATTTCAGGCACCAGGGTCCCATTATAGACACTGGAGGATTACACACCTACATTAGTTTGGGACCTGAACCTCAGATCAGGAAAGCCTGCTGAAACAACGGTCCTAGTAGCCACAAAACCAGCCATGCTGCCAGATGGTCTGCAAACCACACATGCACAGATACAGACCCAAAGACACTCAAGGATAATATTGGGGTCCTTACTTGCACAAAACAGACCTCGGAAAACTATCTTTCTGTCTCATTTATCTTGATGAGGGAAAGCACCTGGTGTTAAATGAGTTTCAGGAGTGGCAAGTGAGAGTTCAATCCTCCTGTGGCCCCAGCACAAATCCCACCCCTGCTAATTTCCCACGGCAATTGATTTCCCATCACCTCCCCAAGGTGTCATCTCTTGAAGAAAACTACCAGGAGACAGATGGAGCCAACAGTGTCTAGAAAAGGGTCTGCTGAATTCTCCACTTATGGAAACATCATACAAAAAAGCAATCCCTTTGATAGACACATTAGGGGGAAAATTAACCAAACCACCACCTCCCACAAAGTGTAAATATTCAAGACTTATCTGACTGCCAGTGCAGTCTCTCACAGATGGCATGAATGATGACAGAACTGCTACACTTCAGGGGTGGAGGTTCGTTGTCCATGTGCCCGTGACACAGAGAAGGAAGACAGACAGGCTGCACAGGTAGGGCTGTATTACACCTCCCTGTGGTGCCCACACACAGTGGCTCTGGTAGGTGCTCTGCTTATTTATTTTTTCATCTTGTGTTTGGGAAAGGTTTTATTGTACACGGGACTGGTATCCACTTTTTCTAGTGCTAAGAGCTACTCTTCTGGTGTGTGTAAGAGTGTTTGAGAGAGAAATTCAAAGAACACCCCAGGAGGGCTACTGATGAAGGTCTTTTTTTTGATTCATCAGGTCCTGAAACACAACACTGGACTTCCCAGATTCCACACCCCCTCCCCGCGTCTCATACGCAACACACAGCAGCCACAGATGATGTTTGCTCAACTGGTCCTTCTGATAAGTAGGCTTGCTTCTTTTCCACAGAGTCAAAGGGCCAGGAGCACATGCGATAGGCTCAGCCAGCACCTATGCAGCTTTCTGGCAGCCCTCCATCCCATTTGGTTGCTCCATAGTTCACCAAGAGATTTAATTCCTCACTGGGAAGCAAAAATAGAGCTGGAAAAGATCTGTCAAGGGAAGCCTCCTAACTATAAACAAGGAGATAAGCCTGGATGCTGGGAGCAGCTGCATGCCCAGCCAAGCATTCATGCTACAACTGCATGATGCAGGGTTTTAGTAAGCTCACTCCTATCCAAACATGCTGCGCTCTAACGCACAGACTGATGTGCGGGTTGGGCTCAGCAGCGCATGGCCCCAGCACAGGTACCCTGCCACTGCAGAGGCACCAAGGCTTCCTTGGACCCAAGGTGTGAGCAGCTCCTCAACCACTTCCCCATCACCAGATGTCCCCTGGGCTCATGGCCACCCAACGTCAATCACCACCAAACTCTGCAGAGCTTCTGGTGTACAGTTTTTCTGATACAAGCAACAATAAGCCAAAATCAAAATATATTCAAACCTTTTTCTTCATACGGCTTACCAGCAAAAGAGTGGCTAGCCAGCTCTGGAACACTAGTTCTTCCAGTAGAAAGGACACGAACAAGTCACCCAACCCTGTGCCATATCACATTTGAGATCTGTAATGACCACCAACTACACCAACAGCAGTGGACCAAAGGCTTATTCTCATGAAAGCTCATCAATATGAGCAATACAACCAATTCTGCTCAGGAGGCTTTGATATCTTTTTTAATTTCCTCATAAAATAAACTCTCACTCTCGTTTAAAATCAGAGAGACACTCCATCAAACATTGCTTCTCTTCTAAAGTTTTACAAAAGGCAGAGAGGGTTCATGTCAGATCCATCTCAGATTTTGGGTGCAACATCGGTGCGCTCGCTGGTCATGGATCTCACAGTAGCAACCCCATGAAACATCACCTTCTCTCAGCCACCCATCAGTTCCCTTCCCATTTGATCTGAAGCACTTTGATATAGTGACCTCCCTTCATGTCTGCATGTGGCAAACTGAGCGTGATATACTTCCTGGGCAAGGGAAACACTAAGTCATGGCAATAACGAAAGTGGGCTGTGAATCACCCCTGTCCTGTCTGGAACGAGACTTTATTTCTCCTCTTTTTCCTCCTCCACCCATCACTGAAAAAAAAACCTCCCAGTATAAGACTTGAGGCTCAGCATAGTTCTGCTGCCAGCAGAGCCAGCCCCGGAGTACCTTTGCTTACAGATGATGCTCTGGTAAAGGGAAGTTTCTCCACGATAGTTTAAAATCTATCTTTCAGGGCGGTCTCCCTGCAAAGTATGAGCCTTTTGCATGTGGGAAAATGGTGCTGCTTGTAGGCAGATAGCTCGTAACTACAGCATTTTAATTAATGGGTGAATCACGTTCCAGTTTGTGTAGCAACAGTGTGTAAAACACTCCCTTCAAACACCCACTCATGGTACGTACCCCAGTAGAGCAGCAGGACAGCGAGAGGGAAGCTCAGCACCTCGTCCCTGTCACTGTTTGCATTGCCCTGCTGAAAAAGGAGGGTGTGAGGGGCAGGGCTGGGCATGGGCAGGGGCTCAGCCCTGTCTCCAAAGCACCCTGGGGGCCACCCTGCACTGCCACGGGTGGAGGGGAGACCCCAGGAACCTGCTTCTCTTCTTTCACCTCCACTGCAGCCCTCCCACCAGCTTTGCAGCAGCTCTGTGCGGGTGGATGGGTGGGAAGGGGACACCTTCCAGAAAACCTGCTGCACACAGAGCCTTGCTCCTGGCAGAAAGAGGAAGTGGTCAAGATGCTTCCAGTCCCACCAGCAACATCACACCACTTCCCATGATTTAAATGGGATGCCTGGGTGCCTGAGAGCTCTGCGCACACACTGGTGTTTGTAACAGTCACCTCAGCATCCCACTTTGCAGGGACTGATACATCTCTTCTAAAAAAAACAACAAACCTCTTTTCTTAAAAAAAAAAAACAAAAACAAAACATTAGCAAGGTATAGAGTTTTTTGTCTCACTCTTTTTTTTATATTTTTACTAAAAATATAGTGCATTCATCGTGCAATTCCAGGTATAAATATCGCATTTAAGAAATCTGAGATTGTTTAAAAGGGACAGAGTCTATTTTACCCACCAGCCAAAGAATTTGGAAGAACAGGCAAATCAGCTTCAACCTACACCAGAGTAAGCGTGGCTATGAACAGTATCACCTTCATTAATGCTGGCCTGTCCTAAGGTCAGTACCTTATTCATTTTTGAAAGAGAGGAAATAAAAAAAAAAAAAGAAGAAGAAACAACCAGAAAGGCTCATCTTACCTTGTGACTACAGCCACAGATCTTGGGGCCTTCGTCATACACACAATAAAGTCGATGAATTCATATTTACAGGGCAATTTTCATCTTCTTGCTCTGCTCAAAGCAGAATGTCTCCTCCTTTCTATCCCTTAGCGACTCCTACTCCCCAAGACCTAAATCAACCTGTCTGATTTTTCTTTTTCTTTTCTTTTCTTTTTTTCTTTCTCTTTTCTCCAGTCTTGGAAGTTTGGACTAAAAGACAAAAGGAAACAGTTGACAGAAGAACTAAATATGGGAATGTGTGACCTCATTAATCAACATGAAGAGCTCTCAGACGTGAATAAATTCTGACAAGGGAACTTTGTACAGACTCCAGTACAGTGTTTCAGACATCCTATGCGCGTGTTTGTCTCCTGGAACAGTTTCAGGGAGCACATGTCCCATGTGCCTGGATTTGAACGTGAAGGTGCTGTCCCTGGCCATGCCTCCCTGCTTCTCCTGCCGCAGGACCATCCCAACAGCACATCCAGCCCAGTGGTGCAGCAACATCCAGGATGATTGTGATGACCCCATACACTGCCTATTTCTCTACATGAATTTGCAAATCAGGGGAAAATGACTGATCATAAAGTTTTGCACTGGAAATCCATCCTTGAATTGTGGTAATCTCACTGTGCTCTTACCTGTAGCCAGACCAAAACACAGCCACATAAAGATCTAAAACACTAGAAGAGGACAAGGGCCATTACAAAGGTTTTGGTGAAGCTGAGCTGAATGCAACCTTTTATTCTGTGTTCTAATATTGCTTTGTCATTCACCAGCAGCCAGGAAAGATGATGCTGCTTCCCTTAGAAACTTGCCCCAGTCTGAAAATTGTAAAACGGCAAAATCCTTTCTGTTCTAACCTGCCTGAATATAGCCAAGTTTCACTGTGAAGTTCAATCCATTAGCTGATTAAAAGCTATAGATCATGCTGTCTTGGACACATTCAGGCCATCACGAATAAGACCTGTCAGAAAAGCTTCTAGCACAACTGGTATCTTTGAAATTGCTAGGGCTACAGTTAATAAAACTTCTCGTTCAATCGCTTTTCAAGCCTGTGATACCAACAGGCAAAGAAATTTATGGTATTCTTTGAAATTACGTATTTAGAAGTGAGTTACAGGTACAGCAGCTTTAATACTCAAACAACAACAAAAAAATATCCCAAAAGAATACCAAAGCAGCTGTTGCATGTGCTCAACAGTTTGCTTATCAGGGCTGCACAAAAAAAAAAATAAAATAATCACTGATTAATTCCAGCTCCAATTTGCAGATTTGCTTCCTACAGACTAAGCAAAACTTTGAAGTGCCTCTACAAACAACTTCCTTCATATCCATCTGTTCACTCCCATAACTCCTAAAACATTAAAAAACTACCCCTCTAATCAATACGTCTAACTATTATTGACTGCTCTTAGAAGCCACCAGTTTACCAAGAGCAGGATTCAAAATAAGAAAAATCAGAATAAATAACAGAGTTTTTCAGGGTTTGCAAATAAATGCTGACTGCTAAACAGCAGCTGCTGGTTTTCAGCATTGCGACAGGAGCTCTTTTCCAAGTTACCTCCCCATATGACAGGACTGACAGACCCCTGGCACTCAGGAAGGCACTTTTTTCATGCTTAACAATCAGCTGTGCCACAGAGGGTGGGAACCTGCACACATCTGGGAGGCTCCAACTCTCCCATGCCAGCACCAGAATACCACCAGGTGTAGCTAAATTAGGCAAGTAAATAAGAAGAATGCAACTGTTTTTTGAACATTGCAAAGCTTACTCAACTGTCTCCTCCAACATCAGTTCTGTTTTGACAGGGAGAACAAGAAAACCACCAGGTCTCCTCTGCCCAAGTAAATTTGCTCTTGTTTCTGTCAACTGAGAACTCAATCCTTATAAATGCTCCTTGATATGTTGCTGTCTTTATATTAGTGTCATAGCAAGGCCCCTATTACAGGAGATTTACAAGACTTCGCAGAGGCTCAGCAAACCTCACCCTTTCAAACTTCATACAATAAATAAGTCAAGATATTTCACCTGCACATCAAAGATATTTTAGCACTTGCCTTCTAGGGCAGCAAACCCTAAATCTTGTCAAACTGCTAGCTGCACATTATTTACCTAAACAATTTATCCTTATATGCTTCAAATGATCTTGAAGAGGCTATAAAGGTTCCCAGTGTATTCAGCATCCCTGGCCATGAAACAAATAGTTTATGCAATTATTTTTAGCTCAGTTTTCATTTGCCAGCAGGGCAAAGAAAAGACTGTACTCATTTACGACTCCTTCTTCACCTGCCATTCCATATGAATGGTACCCTGTGAGTATTTGCAAATGTTCTGTGACCTTGTGAATTATTTTATTGTAGAACGTAGAAAAGCAGCTTTTCAAAGTGACAGGGAGTCATTTACAACCTGCATAGCTTGGCAAATCACTTAAGTGCAACTCCACATACACATATTAGTGTTCTTTACCTGGTATTATTTCAAAAACTATGCTTATTGTTAAAATATCCTTCACTTTCAGAAAAGAAAAAAAAATAGAGGGAAAGATTATCGTCATCGTGGCTATATTTCCCTCAAAAACAATCTTATCCTACAAAATATTCTTGGTCTTACTATCCCATTTCTTAAACAGCCAACAAAAAAAGTCACCAGATCTTGTCCATTTTGAACATCAAAGAATCTAAATAATAGTAATCATCTCAATTGGCAGATCACAATCAAAATATCTTAAACCCGTTTTTTTCTGTTGAAACTCTGAGGATGAAGATAAGTACTTCTCTAGGAAAGGGGCTTAGAGACAAGCTACATAATAGGAACAACATTTGTTTGCTTTAGAAAAGGGAGGGACATTCTGGACAACAGGAGGAGTGATTTTAACCCTTTGTCAAACTTCAGTTCATAAAACTTTTCTAGTGGCATCGTAGATGCACAGTTCAGCTGAATGTCAACGAGCTGCTTTTTTAGACTTATTTTTGCAGAGACCACACAGGTAAACCATTGTAAACTGCCAAACAGAGGTTGAAAATAACTGTGTGAATGGGCTAGGAAGCAAAATAGCCATACAAGCAAATCCCACAGTGGACAGATAATGCCTGACTACCATGGACATTAAAGGAAAATGCAGAGTTCCTGACATTTACACTCTTTCCCCCATCCTGCGATTTCTGGGCAGGCATTTTGTTATGTCCTTGCTGTTCACTTGCCGTCATCAGAAACTGGAAAGAAAACACAGCATTTATCTCAAAAGGAAATAAAACAAATGATCACCAATCCTCCTAGGAGCCTCAACCTTCAAAAACAAAAACTTGATTTCTTAGGGCAGCAAGACTGTGAAATAAGGACATAAAATTAATAGAATGGCAACTTGACTGATAGTACCAAGTCTATAAAAGAAAGTTTTGAAGACTCGTGAGCAACTTCAGTGAAATAAACACGATCCTTAGTTGAACTCAAATATATCTATCTAACAAACTACTGTTACCAAAAATACCCAACCCAAATCTGTGCCATCTTCACTTGGAACAAAATATTCGGATAACTGAAAGAAACACTTTGACAAGGACAAGAATAATCAAAGGTCTGGACCTGCGAAAGAAGAGTGAAGTGATCAGATTTGCTCTGAGGTGAGCAAACACATCAAAGGTTGCTGCAAATAGAAGTGAACTGATTTGTTCTTCGCAATGACATTGCACAGAACAGGAACTTAAGGTCTCAAACTGCAGCAAGGAAGATCTAATTTAGGCATTAGTGAAGGCTCTTTTCCAATGGTAAAGATAACTCTGGGCAGGTTTGCTGAAGGAGCCTGTGGAATTTCCCACGCTGAAGACTTACAAAATGAACAGGTAAGCTGCCAAAAATGGCAGCGCTATCCTAGCAAGGGAATGGACTCCTGAAATAATTCCCAGAGCTATTCTTATAAGGTATGATAATTCCTGGACTGAGAGATGGTAAACGCCACTATCAAGAGCAGAGATTAGGAGTTCCTCCTGTTTGTGGGTGAGGACGGGAAGAAGCACAATGCAGACTGAAGGGTAGAAGGGACACCATTTGCCTTCAAAACTCTGGTATTTTTTGAGAAATACGTAGACAATGAAGTGTGGATCCTTCTGTCTCAGGACCTCAAATCACTTCAACTAGGCTCCCACTGTGGGTACTGACATCCCCACTTTACACAGAGGGGTGAGGCAGACAGAACTCAGTTTTCTGTGGTGACAGGAGGTTCAGACACTCCAGACAAAGCCTTCTCGACCTTCCCATCCTTCCAGCATCCTGTCTCTTTTAACTGCCTTGATTTTCCAGCTGATATAAATCCCCCAACTTCTTGATGACTACCTCAGGTAACAGAGCATCTTCCCTAAACTGAAGAACAGCAGAGACTCTAGAGGACTGAGAAGTAAACTCACTAGGGACAAAAAAGGGCCTGAAGGCATCTGCCAAAAGACTTAAAGTGGTTGCCAGGAGTTCTGCAGGCTCTGGAACTGCATTAGCTTCCAGATCCATATGTCTAGGTCTTGTTTTTTTCCACTAAAAACGGGTGTTTAGAAGACTATAAAACTAACAGTGATGAAGATGGCAGCCCAGGACATAAGCAATCTCTCAGCCACTTCTGTCTGCCCTCTGTTTTGTTTTAGAAGACATTTATTTATATATCTATAAAAATAAAAAAAAAAGAATTTGCTGCAAGCATGTATTTATAAATAAGTCTAATAACATTTTACCCAAATCTCTGTTGCTAATCCTAGCACACTTTCCACTGAAAGGAATAACAGCACAGTTACCTTTGCAGTAGCATCTGCTCCAAGCACTTGCTCACGTTTGCTGTCCCCAGCAAGAAAGACAATACTGCTGTGGTGCAAACGGAGGCTTGCGAAAGGAGATAACGCGCCTAACCATCATTTCTCAGGCTCACCAAAGAGCTGGTACAGATTCGATAAACAAACTACTGAGACTCTCTTGACAGCGGTCAAAAGGGAAATTTATTCCTTCAGTCTCATTTCCATGTTTGTGAAAAATGCTGGACTAAAAATCATTCATTGCAGACTAGCAACACTCCAGAAAGTGTTTTTAAAGTCACCTTAAGTAGCTGGGGTCGCTTACTGCCAACCACTGCTTCCTGATCCTGAGAACTTTTCAGATGACTCCAAGGCATGAGATTTGCA
The DNA here is from genome assembly GCF_032191515.1 of Phaenicophaeus curvirostris. Classification (NCBI taxonomy): domain Eukaryota; kingdom Metazoa; phylum Chordata; class Aves; order Cuculiformes; family Cuculidae; genus Phaenicophaeus; species Phaenicophaeus curvirostris. The sequence continues at coordinate 62,571,251 of NC_091392.1, read as the reverse complement.
CCAACACTTTTATGTATACTGTGCTGAAGAAACCTGACCAACATACTGGGTTTTTTAAAGGGACAAAGACTTAGCAGCATGCAAAGCATGCCTTGTGCAAACACTTGGCTCCAAGCTTTTCCTAGGAGACATCACTTGCAAACACTGGGTACCACTTTCCTACACTGTTTCAAACACAGGTTTAGGTATGACCTCAAGAAATAGGATAACGAGGGTGTTACCTCAGAGTCCTGCCACACATCAGTAAACACTCATCCAGCCACTCCATCCAGGACCCTGCATACAACATGACCACCGTCCTTAGAGGCAACCAGCTTTCAGGTCCAGCATTGCTCAGCATCACTTTTTAGCAGCAGGCTCTCAAACACTGACAGATCACAGCCCCTTTTTTATCCCTAAAGGGTTAGTCTCTGTGTCTTACCTTATAAGCACGCACCCTACATCTTCACACTAGCTGTCTACGACATCTGGAATATGTTTTAATTACTAGGTTGCCCACAGAGCTCTTGTTTTCCTACCTTACTTTTTAGCTGCTGGACTAATCTGACAACAAATTTTCTCTAAAACCTCCTCCAACCTAGTAAAATTTAACCACACGTTGCATTTGGTGCAATATAGCCACAAAACGTGGGTCTTCCTTAGATATTAACGTTAGCTCTTCCAATCTAAGGGATAGCTCCTGCCAACATGATAAAAGACATTTTCCTGTCAATCTTCTGAATATGGAGACACCAGTGCCATCCCTTCTAGGCAGACCCTGAAGTTTCCAAGTTGCCTAAGAAGGAGCAGCTGCTCAAGGGCGATTTTTTCAAAGGACAAGAAAATTTTTGAGCTGAAATTTAAATTTAATTTTACTTTTTTGCGATGTCTCTGTGCCTAGTGAGTTGGAAGCTTTATAGGCACGACTAGTAGCAGGGAAACTCAAGATTGGCCATGACACACTCAACAGGTATTTGCATTTCTCTCCCCTTTCCCTCCCTCCCCTTCCTTGCCTTAAAATGCTATCTTCCACCTCCTCAAGTGATGGGGTGGTAGATGATGAGGGGGGTCCATTTTTAATCTCAAAATCTAGTAAAACCCTCCTGAAATCAAAACATCTCAGCAAAATGGCTCAGCTTCAGCAAAACAGCATCATTAATTATTTAGAGGAAAAGTGCCAAAAATATTTCAATTAGATGCAGTTCTATTATCCTCTTGCAGCTGTCTTTGCTGAGGAACTTCCAGGGCTCTTTAGTCTATGTACCTGAGTTCTTAAAATTTTTCTAAAGGAAAATGAATGACAAAAAGCACTCAAGAGCCTGTCTGAAAGCTGCTGCTCTGGACTACCTACAAAGATGTGGCACTTTCTGCCCTGTGGCCTAACACTTTTTCTCAGTTGCAAATACATACTGAATCCAAGAAATGTTTGTGTTTTCCTTCATTATTCCTCATCTTCTTAAGGATGCAGCAGTTATATGTGCTGGGTTTGGACATCAACTTATTTTAAAAAAAAAAAAAACAAACCATAAAAAAGCCCAAAACACACTGACAGCTAATTTAGTTGAAGTTTTCACCACCCACTCTGATGGATGGAATCGAGTTTCCAAGTCTGATGTACAGTACAGGATGCAGTGTTTCCTGTACCTATTCCTGCATCCATCAAGGTCGTATTATGATCATGGAAACACTAATACTGCGCCTGCTGCTACCTACTGAAAAGTAAAGGCAATACTACTGAAGAAAGCAGCTATGAACTATGGGATATAATAATCTTGGCATTTTTCTGAATGATAATTCAATCGTCTCCATCCTAGAGGTACACAAGCTTTGCTCAGGTAAATCAATCTGTTGTCAAATGTAATACAGCTGTTTGGAGTCCAATTAGCACTGAAGATTAGAGGAACGTCAGTTTAACTTTTTATGTATTGACACATAATTAATTTTCATGTGAAATGTTACTGGATAAAAATATAAGTTTATATAAATGCCTCTTTTTGAGTGCCTTGCATAGCACTGCGCCTTGCTTTTCACTTATCTATTATAACTTTGATTATTCTGAATGAAAACAAAATTAAAATTATTTCTAACTATTCACATTAAATATCCATTTGAAAATAACTCCTAACAAACATCTAGACATGAAGTATGTCAACTAAAGCACAGGTTAGAATCACCACATCAATTTTGCAAGGGCTTTGCTCAGTGATTTTCTTGGCTACCCTACCCTTTCAAAGACAAGAATACCACCCAACACACGTAACAAGATTTCAGACCCCACCAAATCATAAATGTGCAATGTGCTTTATATTAAGTAGCTGCAGACCAAAGAGAATCATAACTGTCATTTATTAAATTAACAGCACAAGTTACTGGGAGAAGGTCTGTGTTTTGAATTACATTTGCACTTGACCTTGTGGAACTGCACCTCAGCTTCAACAGGGTTTCTTTGCAAAGCCACACACTAAACCACCACCACCACTAAGAGACTGGTAAGACAACCCGTAGCACATCTTACTTCTGCAGTCTGGAGAATACTATTCATCATCAAAACCTTTAGCTGCAATAAGACATTGCTAGGTAGTTCAACAGTAGCTGGCTTCCTGAAAAGCGCACCTAAGATCACTGTCCTCTAAAGCTCTTCCCTTCAGACATCATCTATTTACTCACACTTTTGCACCTTTAGAAAGCAAACTACAAGCTTCTGCTTGCCAGGAGGGAGGTCAGGGTGGAACATGACACAACATGGGGATGATAAGGACAGATGGACAGATGAGTGGAAAGCATGCTCTGATTTGAAGTCCTGTATTTTCCTGTCTTAGCAAGCAAAATTGGAGGGGAAAAACATGCTTCTCCACTCAACTCTCCCAGCACTATCAGCACATCCATCTTGCTGATGTTTCCGTGTCCCACACCTGGGGCATCCCTGTTCCTGCCCCAAGGAGTGCTCAGCCAGGATGGCTCCGTTCCCTTCACCAGCCTGCAGGCAGGACTCTCCTATGCCAAGCACCATCATTCCTGACCGGGTCCCAGGCCATCAATTGTCTATTGCAAGAAAATGCCTTTCCAAGCTCCTTTAGCTGGGATAATGCCTTTGAGACAGGTTCTTTGGCTACACACCACAGCAGCTCCTATTTGTACCTCAACCCCGCCACATGCACCAGAAAAGCCGTCCTTATAATCTTTAATAAGAACAAGCGTGATTCAACAAACTAAAGCACCATAAGTGCTAGTGGCTACAAATTTAGCACAGAACTGCAAAGTTTTCTGCTAAGCTTCAGCCTGCCCTTGATTTCCAACCAGCCTTGCAGAGAAGCGTCCCAACCCGACAGAGGAAGAATGTTTCACCCATCGTCACCCATGTAGGCGAGTGGTGGGGAGGGCAACAACAGGAGGTCCACACACCCCCACAACTTGGCATGGAGTTATACCAGGCCCCTAGGGGAAGGAAATAAAAAACCCCAAAACCTTCCCCTTGTCCACCAGCCAGTTCTCCAGGGCTGCTTGCAGCCACAAAACCCACTGCTCTGACGCCACAGCCTCAGCCCTGGAAGTGGTGCAGGGACAACCACTGATGGAGAACCCATGGATAAAAGCACTACTTTCTGGCAGGGTCTCTTGCCCTCTTGTCCAGGTCTCTGCTGCAGCATTCAGCTGTTCTCCTCCTCCGGGCAAACACTTCCATTTCCTCATCACATCCGAATCGCCTCCCCAGTCACCTCCCCAGCAAATTTGATTAGAACGACACATTTTCTCACATCCTCTAAACAGAGTGGCTTATTCACATCACAGTTGCTCTCCTGTACGTTTGTTTATTCAACTATTTACATTGGCAAGCAGTCACCCTTGTAACCATTAGAAACTAACCATTGGCGAGACCAAACCAGCGTGTTGTCCCGCAAACAGCCATGGCCCACTAGTCCTGTTGCAATAACTGGTTTTTTTGCACATACTCATTTAAGCTGACGTTTCTCCTGAGCAGTTTCATTATCCCGGCTGTCAGCCAGCAAGCCCATTCCCCCTTGGGAAAGCTCTGCCTTCTTGATCGCCTCAGTTCCTCTGACCCGTGGCAGGTCTGGTCCTATTTGCATTCAGCCTCCCCCCGGGGTCATGTAAAACCAGAGGGAGAGAACTCTATGAGAGGTGCAGGGTTTATATGCTAATAAGCCATACACTAAGTTAGCACTTGATGGCTGATGGGCAGCGGGGTGCAGGCAGCACTGCTACAGGGCATGTTCTGGGGAGAAGCAGGTGCGTGGGGCCAAGAGGCATGTGTGCACCTTGATAATTGTCTACAGACAGGACATTCCAGCACCTCCAATGTGACCCATTAATGACTTGCAGGATGCAGTAATGAATATAGGGCAAATAAGTCAGCACACGACTGGCAGGCTATTGAGTCCGCACTTAAAGAGAAACCACAGGAATTAGACCTTTATAGTATTGGCAACAGTATGAAAATGTGTTTTTATACATTTATAGACATTTCCCTCACCACTGTCACCAACTGCGCCTGTGCCTGAATTTCCTGGACTAAACTACAGAAACCAACACCAATACAGCTGTTCAAAGCCAATGAGGAACTGAACACACGGTGGGTTTTAAACAGCATCTACTCTATGCCATTTATTAAATCCCTGGAGTGCTTTTCCGGAGACCAATTTTGCCAGTCCTTCCCTTTGCCTCAGCAGTGCTCCAATCAACTCAGAACTCAAGAGTCAACTCTGGGACCCAGGAATTACTGGAAACTGGAAAATGACACAAAAATCAACCAGAAAAAAAGGACTTGAAATTCTCCCTTCATCACTCTCTTGATACTGTGATGAGAGGCTGGTTTGTACCTTGGAAGGCTGAATTTTCATCTTGGCTTTTGAGAAGCAAAGCAAAAGCAGCAAAACAAAGAATATCAAAACCAGTTATGAAATGTCACCATGAAAATATGGCACAGTTCTGCACAGATAAGCAAAAAGAAAATACCAGACATAACAGGTGTGTTTTGCAGGGAGGGCACTGTTTTCACACTGCAGAGAAAAGCAATTAGAACTATCTAATATCAAAACTACTTTCAAAGGGCTGCCTTGTTTGATTCTTTCTTTTTGTTTTTCGAAAGGCGACAGTGCTGAGACAAATTTTGCCAGCATTCAAAACAAGCTTTTGTAAAGCTCATCACACTTTCCTACTGGAAGCAGAGGGCAGACTGCTTTCCATCAGTAGATATACAGTGGGTCCCTACCAACACATTCAGCACCCGTGATGCATCTCTCTCTGTCTCAGAGAAGAGGCGAGAGATTTTTTTTCCCTAGATAATCTGAGGCTTCTTGGGGAAGCCCATGTATTATTCACTAAAGATTTCTAACACCCGTTAAATTACTGTTAAAGGTCAACATTTAATATTACTCATGAGAGCAGATGTGGTTTTTTGCCCTTCAGAACAAATGTTTGCAGTAACATCTCTCGAAGCGCAGGTCACCCACACACACCCCAAAGAGGAAGAGCGAGCCAGATGGAGTGGGGACCTGCCCTTCCCACTGTTTTCCATCATCAGTTTTAATTTTACTGCTTTACCTCAGTCCTCAGTGCCTGTGGTGATAAAGAAAATCCTCCACACAACATAGCAATAGTGAGACTGGACGGGGCTCTCTGAGTTTACTTTGCTTCAGAAGGGGAAGGAGGACACCTCTTAAATGTCAAAGAAAGGTTGGGGAACACCAGCGTTCAGTCTGTATCATTAGATGGAGTGAGTCACCCCTCCCCCCTAGTTTCACATCCAGCTTCAAAGCCTTGAGGTCAGCAATGCCACAGATTTCATGCACAACAACGCAAAACGCCTTGGGGTTGGACTTCCCTGAAGGACAGAGCCTGCTCCTGCTATATATTCTCTAAAGGGCCAGCAGCTATGGCAACCTGTGGAAGAGAAGCCTAGCCCTGGGTATTTTCTCCTCCCTGAAGCTGTGGCTATAGGAGAAACGTTGAAGCAGTTCTGCACTGATGCCCCGCCACCTCTTTTTTTACTCCTTATTCTGCAAAGCTGAAGACTTTTTCAGCTACATGGTGGTTCTTACAATCTCTTCTCCTTTTCTTATTTTGTGGAAAGCACAGAGATTTAGCATCGTTGCCCTAAGCACTCATTCCAAAGGAGCAGTAGAAGAAATACCTGAATCTCCCAGGGGAAGGAATTAAGCTAGTATCTCACTGCAAGCATCCTTCAAGGTGATGCTGACAATAGTGTCTCCCATTAATGCAGCTGCAATAGCTTTTTTATATATATAAATATATATCAGCAAGGGTATCCAGCTGGAAACATTCAGAAGCATCAATCCCAAACTGCCCAACACCAGCACTAAAATTTATGGCCAGACTACCTCCCAGTCATCAGTGTGCACATGTTGCCTGCCTGAGATATGAGTATTTGCCACCACACCCCATCAACTACTCTAGTAGTTCATTTAAAGCCAGTGGGATCTATGCAGCAAATTTTCAGTATCTATTCTACCCTGTTGATAATGTCTATAAATTACTTGGAGAAACCAGCTGTAAAATTGCTAAATTGCTGATGACATGAAACTGAAAGGAGTAGTAAATACAAAGCAACCACAAGAGAGATCCAGAGGGATTCGGATCACTTATGTAACTAGGACAGTACACTGAAAATTAAATTTACTGCAGAGCAAACGTAAACTATTGCTCAGTTATTGGAAAACTGCAGAAGCAAAAAAACTCTGCACTTCTGAACTGAAGCATAAGAGAACAAGACCATGAAATAGCACCAGACACCTATCAAAAATCTCTCTTGAAGGAAGAAAACTAATCCAGCAAAGCCACTGCTACGATGGGATCTGCGGCAGCTGGAAAGGGCACGGCCCTTGCAGGGGACTAAGCAATTTGCTGCTCAGTCTGCTTGGTGACTATAGGGCAGGTATGAGCAAAAGCTGCATAAGAACGCTGCAAACAGAAAACATCTTTTCTTAGCAGGCAGAATTGCTGTTTGATTCCAAGTCTCACCAAGGGCAAAGTGAGCCGCTCACAGAGGGGATGAGAAGCTCCCAGACCTGCTAGCCATGCCTGCAGCAGTCGACGGGGAACTCCAGGCACCTGAGCCCAATGAAAACTCTGAACTGAGAAATGCTCTGAAGCAAAAAAAATGCATGAAGGGGTTGTGGATATAAATCACTTCCCAGATTATCTAAGTAAGGACTAATTTGTCTCAAAAAGGCATTCATAATCAGCTGTCCGTTACTTCACACGGAGGTGTTTCAGGCACAGGTGGACGAGGGGCACGGTTTAGTGATTGACAGGAATGGTTGGACTTGATGATCCTGTGGGTCTTTTCCGACCTGGTGATTCTATGTGTTAAATCCATGAGAGCCCAGAGGCTGGAGTTCGGGTATAACGGGAGCACAATGCAGCAGCCTGGTAATCCCATCAGGGGCAGCCCCACCATAGCTGAAACATCACACAGGCAGAGCCGTGACACCAGCAGCCAAGGGAGCAAGGCAAGGGCAACCTGCTTGCCCAGGGGACCAGGAGCCCAGCAGCAAGGGCTGCCCTGGCCGGAGATGGCCACTGTGCTGTGGAGAGGAGGAAAGGAGGATGCTGATGGGGGGAGAAGCTAGCAGCTAATTCTGGTCTTTTGCCAGACATTTTCGTGACATTTTTCCAAGGCTTTGCACTTCACCTAGTTCACGCAGACCCTCGCGAGGCCAGGGAGAAGGCGTGCCTGCCACTGGACAGTTTCTCTGCCAGACCCCAAATCCTTGCTCCCCCAAATATCTCACCTAGGTCACGCAACATATTTCCCCCAATCTCATTCTTGGAAATACCTGAGCTATTTCGGCTGCAACTCCATCCCACTCCAAAATTAAAATAAAATACACAAAAGCATTGGTTTTGACGACCTTCTTGGGAAATTTCAACACAAGGATTTACAATTTGGGAGTATGAAAGACAGTCAATAAAGCCCCAAAGTGCAAGAAGTCAGTCAAGGGACCTGATTTGCAGATTGTTACCTGCATTGCATAATACACAGGCATTTTAAAACTACAGAAGCAGAGACAGAAACCCAATGTAAAACACGTAAGAACTGTCTAGCAGCTACAGAGAAGTATGTGCTTCACTTCAACATTACAGATCACTAGATCACTGCTCCCGGCAGTGAGCAATACCTGACAGTACAGCAAACGGTGAAAGGTCTTCAGGCTTCAGTGCTGTTATGTAAGGTGCTGGGTACCCCCGCCTCCCCCAGCCTTCATAGGGTGCCCAAAGATGCTCAATGCTTCCTCAGCCACTTTGTGGGACCAAGGCACCCAGGAGACTGTGCAATGCAGCAAAACATCTCTCCTCATCTCTGGAGAAGCAGTTATAACCTGAAGCATGAAATTTGTTTAGCTCTATTTTCATATGCATAACAGAGTATTTGATATAAAATTATATAATTCCTAAAAAAAAAAAAGTAGAAAAAAAAAGAGAATCATTTTGGTACCTGACTCAACAGCATCTAATAAATACAATGGAAGAGAAGAAAGTTAAGGAAAAGATTAATTTTTAAGTGGAAAAGACATAATGGCCTCAAAAAGTAAAACCATTAAGATAAAGAACAATACTGAAAAGGTAATTAAAAATGCTATTAGATGCAATTTCAGGAGAATAGAAAATGAAAAAATAATCAGTGTTGATAAGCCAAATCTCCTACTCTTAGATGTTCTTTCACATGTGAAATTTTATTGTCTATAAATCTGTACCACATTTCACAATATAGAAGAGAAAAGCTCAGGGTTTTTTTCACTTTCCATTTTCTTTTCAGAAATGTTATATGGTTAGCTGACTCTGTTAGCTTATTCATTGCCTCTTGAGTCAAACAGGAATATCCCAAATACCCTTCCCTTTCTTTATTCAGGCTGTGCCCCTCCATGGCAGCCTGCTCTCCTAGGGCAGGGATGCTCATGCCTCCCAGCCCCCCAGGGGTCTGTTTTGAACCCATGGCCACCCTCAACTCCATTTGCGGGAGGAAATGAGGTTTCCAAAATGTTGCATCTCTCCAAAATGAATGAAAATTGACAATGAGACACAGGGTCAGAAGGAGCCGGCGGGCATACTGCCTCTCATCTGCCCACAGTGAGAGAGGATGGGAGGGGGCTGGAAGGAGCCTGGGGACACAGGGACAAACAGGGCACACAGGGCGGGGACTTGTGAGGACGGATTTGGGATTTCAATGCTTGAGTGACACAGGCATACAAAAATCCATTGAGAAAGCTCCTTTTAACAGCTAATCACAAATAACTACTTTCTATCTGAGGCTCTGCTGTTTTTCCTCATTCTGCCTGGTTTTAGCTCCTAACTCCACACCCAAGCATCAAGGTTTCTGCTCTACGACCCCGCTGAATCATGGTGCTAAATTGGGAAGTGTCCCAAAATGCACTTTGCCTTGCAGTGCCTATTGTGGGATTTGTACCAGCAGCATCCAGTGGAGATGGATGCAAACAAAGCAAATTTTAAAAAAAGAAGTGTGGGGGGTTTTTTTCCTCCTCTCCATCCTCCTGATGAGATTTCAAAACAGACATCAGTTCATGAATAAAGAAAATGTTGTTTTGGTTTTGTTTCTAATACAATGAAGTTTTCCTATGCATCTTTGCTGCCAAAGACAATAGGTATAGAAGCAGAGGAATGAAAGCAGAGAGGATGCTAAAATTTCAGTTTCCCTGCACTCCATCACCACTAGGCTATGGCTACATCTTCCCATGTCTTTACAAAGAGAATGACCCTTGTCTTCCTAGGTGTCAATACATGCGATTTCAAATCATACTGAAGTCAGTGGGACAAAGGCAAATGCTTAAATGGTAAGTTTGAACACGTCAGACCATGAAGGACCTTAACTCAGCCGAGGACACCCTTTGCAGAAAAAAAACCCCGAAATCAAAGACAGTACTAGGAACATGAGATCTCCCATACTGCCACAGCAGCTGATGGGGATTAAAGGATCTGCATAGGAGGAATAAAAAGATGGTAGGAGAGGGTTAATATCTGCAGAAAGATTTGAAATGTGGCAATCAGAATAACTGCATTTGGACGAGAAATGTTGAAAATTACCAATAGCAGTGTTTCCATCGCATGTAATGCAAGTAATTGAGTCTCAGTTCTCTGCAGCTTACAATGAAACCGAAGAGAAAGGCGAGATAGATGGCAATTACCACAGGTAATAAGTCTGGATGTAACTGTGAATGTATGGGGTCAATACTGATAAACACACCAATCTATATGGGTTTCTGACACAAGGTGCTCTACTTTCACGTTTGCTGAAGCTGAATTACTAACATCTCTCACCCATTCATTCTCTCCCCAGAATCATAGAATCATAGAAACACCAGGCTGGAAAAGACCCTACCGGATCATCAAGTCCAACCATTCCTTTCCATTCCTATCAATCACTAAACCATGCCCCTCAGCGCTTCATCCACCTGTCCCTTAAACACCTCCAGGGAAGGTGACTCAACCACCTCCCTGGGCAGCCTGTTCCAGTGCCCAATGACCCTTTCTGTAAAGAATTTTTTCCTAACGTCTAGCCTAAACCTCCCCTGTTGGAGCTTGAGGCCATTCTCCCTTGTCCTATCACCTGTCACTTGAGAGAAGAGGACAGCACCCTCCTCTCCACAACCTCCTTTCAGGTAGTTGTAGAGAGCAATGAGGTCTCCCCTCAGCCTCCTCTTCTCCAGGCTAAACAATCCCAGCTCTCTCAGCCACTCCTCATAAGGCTTGTTTTCCAGCCCCCTCACTATGCAACTTCATCTGAGCAGGGCTGGTTTGTTCAAACACACGTGGCTGCATTTGGGACAGGGCACCTGAAGACATGCTCCTCATGCTTAGAAAGCTCCAAATGGACCCCATGGCACAGAGCAAGCTCACAGTTCTTCCCCAGGCAGACCTCACCTTTAGCATGATAGGTACAAACAAAACAAAAAGCCTACCCCAACAAGCAAACTGTGTTTAGCATTAGCCAACACCTATTCCAGTCAGCTGTCTACTCAAAAACTACTCTTATCATAGGCCTGACCTTGCCACTGATGAGTGCATCTAGCCTCAAATGAAGGCAGTGCCTGCCTTGTTGGCAACTTTAGTTTAGCAGCATTACAGCTTTAATTTAGCAACATTAAACCTCCCAAGGAATTTATTCTGCCCCTGCACTCGGCGCTGCCTCGAATACTGTGTTCAGTTCTGGGCCCCTCACCACAAGAAGGATGTTGAGGCTCTGGAGCAAGTCTGGAGAAGAGCAACGAAGCTGGTGAGGGGGCTGGAGAACAAGTCTTACAAGGAGCGGCTGAGAGAGCTGGGGTTGTTTAGCCTGGAGAAGAGGAGGCTGAGGGGTGACCCTATTGCTCTCTACAACTACCTGAAAGGAGGTTGTAGAGAGGAGGGTGCTGGCCTCTTCTCCCAAGTGACAGGGGACAAGACGAGAGGGAATGGCCTCAAGTTGCGCCAGGGGAGGTTCAGAATGGATATCAGGAAAAATATTTTCACAGGAACAGTCATCAAGCACGGGTACAGGCTGCCCAGGGAGGTGGTTGAGTCACCATCCCTGGAGGTATTTAAAAGATGGGTAGACTAGGTGCTCAGGTACATGGTTTAGTGGCAGATAGGAAAGGTTGGACTCCATGATCCAAGGTCTTTTCCAACCTGGTGATTCTATGATTCTATGAAAGATGCTTGTGTTTCCTCGAAGAAGAAACAAGAACCCTGTGGAAAGAGCGAGTGGCCAGGTTTCTGAGGGAGCAACACTCATTTCTATAAGTAGACAACACTTCCAAAAAAATAACACACACACAAAAAAATCTGTGCATGAGTTTGTGTGGAGCATGGATCCTACCTCTGGTCCCAAGCCCATAAAGACCTTTTTATCACTTTCAGATGATGGCACATCCATAGCAACCACACTAACAGAAGAAAAAGAAATGCTCAAAAAGTATAAATGGAACCATTAATTTCTGTCTCTAGCATTTTCCTCACCTCTGATCAAGTCAAAGTCTCAGTAACTATTTACAACCACGGCACCCAGGGATTCATTCCAGAGACATCAGAAATAACTTCCAGCCCCTTGCAAACAACTTGCTTTCCCCCACTATCAGGTCACACCAGCTTGAGACACAGTTCCTGACTGGGAACTAACACCTCAAGCTCCAGCTTTAGCTGCTACTGGAAATGTCTTCTTCAGTGTTCTGTGTTCACTTTACAATTTAAAAACTCGCTTTGAAATTATCTAAACTTGCAAAAGAGCTACAATTTTTAAAGGAATAGCACGTGGGCCACCACTTAGGAAAGCAGGTACTGAGCTCCTCCTGCTACCACTGGGACTCCAGCATGACCCTCAAACCCAGCAGGTAGTCAAGTATTTCCTCAGGTCACGTCCACCGGCTGTGCCCAGCCAGACATGATCACCTCAAAAAAGGTGGCCCCTGCCTCCAGAAGCCTGCAGCATCTACAGCAGAGGTCCCATAGCCCTTCCCAAAGCAATCTTCATCTTCCCCATTAATTTCACCTATTTTTTCCCCTGCTGCTCCATTCATCACTACTTATGTCCCAACTGACTGCAAATAACTGACCCCTGCCCCCTCTGAAAGTGTTCTTTAGGTACATATAGTTACCGTGTCTTTGCAAATCCTAAGGCTAAGGCTCATCCGTAGCCTTTTCTATTACAAGGCTTCTGCTTCCCAATACTTTTTTTTAATATTTTTTTCTTCATCCCCTTGGACCATTTTCTAGTATAGATTTAGATTAACAAGGGTACCGAGAAGTAAATACAGCACAGGAATCAGTAACAGCAGCAGAGCGCAAAAAATCACCTTGCTTTGCATCTGCCATGCCTGCCACTCACTAGGAACCAGAAGCTTTGAATGCCAGCTCTGAGGGAACTGGGAGAGGTGTAGCTTTCAAAAAGCACAACACATCACCTTTTTGAGGTACAGAGGTGTTTTTTCCCCCCCACAAAGCAGTATCCATTACCAAGGATCACTTCTGAAATAAAAACAAGAAACCCCCATCCCAGCTGGTTATTTTAAGTGGACTTCCACTGCTGGAGATGGAGGTTCAAAGCTCAGTCCTCTCCAAGGACTGAACTATTGGAACATTCACGTAACCCATCCTGAGCCCCTCACTCTTCTCTGGGCCACTAACTCTGTACTTACATGCCTTTATTCTCCATATAATTAAACATTCCTTCCTGCCCGAATCGTGCTGTGTCTTTGCTTACTCTTTGTTTCATCTGCTTTAAGCTATTTGTCCAATCACTCCTTAACAGACTTCCCTTTAAACAAAATCAATGAGCACCTTTTTAATTTATAAAACACTTTTGACAGTGTACAGGCCCCTTCCGTGGCTGCCCACGTAACACAGAGATAACACACGATTCTGCATGCCATGTAAATCCATCCATATTCAATAAAGTTTTTCACCAGTTTGAAGTCCAAGGACCCCCTTACCCTCACTGAGCTCAGTGGAAACAAGTCTGTAAGCCAACATGCAGCCTAATAAATAACCTTGGGGGAGAAAATCCATCCCTTTATTTTTTCTTTGACTTATAACCAGAGCTCCTAGATCCTAAAATCAAACCAAAATTGAGGCAAAAATAACCTTTTGTGGATATCCAATGGCCATAGGCACGCAGTACAACATGCGTGCACCGTATATTGCATGTATCCACTGTATCTTCTCTGTGTGGGAAATAGAGATGGTTTTAGCATGCACAAGAGACTACTTCAAGCATCAGGATGTGCCCAGGAGTAATGACAACAAATTTACAGTTCTCACATTCAGCATGAATCCAGAAAAACAAAAGAGACACATCTGGGAAAATCTGTATTTTAAGTGACTCCTCACTAGTGTTGATAGAATAATGTGGGATGGGCAGAAAAGAGCCTCCTAGAAAGACAGAAAGGCCAAAAATAGCACCTTTTGTCTGTAGCCACAAGGCAAAGAAACAAATCTACTACGACGTACCAGTGCATCTCCAAAATCACAACACAGACTATGAATAATATGTACTGCCAAATCAGAAAGCATAATGCTAAGGACCTTGTTCTCTTGGAGTAAATTAGCAATACACGCATACCGCATAGACTCACTACCACAGCGAGATTCTGGAGGACCTCAACACTACACTAAACCTTGAACCACAAGTTCTAGGGAGCCCTTCCATGTCCTAACAAAAGGTAGGACCTCTTCGTCCACCCAAATGAGACCCTACCAATGGATCCCACACACAGTCTTAGCCAAAAAGTCACATTTACGTGCCTCCCCCAACCCACTGCCACCATATCCACTTCAATCGATAAATGCTTGTGGCAAAGGCAGACAATGGTATCCTGGGTTGCATGAAGAGTTTGGCTAGCAGGTTGAAGGAGGTTATCCTCCGCGCTACTTCGCCCTAGTGAGGCTGCACATGAATTTTTTTGTCCAGTTGTGGGCTCTCCAGTTCTAGAAAGATACGGAACTACTGGAGAGAGTCTAGTGGAGGGCCACGAGGATGATCAGGGGAATGAGGCATCTCTCACGAGGACAGGCTGAGTGAGCTCAGTCTGCTTAGTCTGGAAAACAGAAGACTGAGAGGGGACTTTATCAATGCTTACAAATATGTAAGGGGTAATGGACAAGAGGATGGGGCCAGACTCTTCTCAACAGTGCCCAGTGACAGGAGAAGGGGCAACAGGTAAAACTTGAACACAGGAAGTTCCACCTCAACATGAGGAAAAACTGTTTTACTGTGAGGCTGATGGAGCACTGGAACATACTGCTCAGGGAGGCTGTAACATCTCCTTCTCTGGAGATACTCAAAACCTGCCTGGATGTGTTCCTGGGCAATCTGCTGTAGGTGAACCTGCTTTAGCAGGGGGGTAGACTAGATGATTTCCAGAGGTCTCTTCCAATCCTGACCATTGTGTGTGATTCTGTGAAATCCCAAGAAGCAGTGCTTCTACTGGCTAATCCTACCAGCTAGTCAGCCAAGCTCAAAACCCCTGGCATTTGGGGCTGCCAGCATTGCAACTCTCAGACATAAGATGGAGAACAGTCTGAACCAGACAGCAGGCAATGCCAATGCTATCTCAGAGTAACCCTACGACTTGCAAACTCAGAGTGTCAAAGTTTGCTCTAAACATACAAGATGCCTAGAGGAACTGCAGTCCAGAAAGACTTACTAGGGTACATTTTCCACCACTGAGCCTCTCCCTTAAATGAGAACTGTAGCTAAAGAGCAGTCTTCTACAGAACCCTTATGGCATGAAATGCACTTTTCCTACAACTTATTTTGTATATCTTTAGCAATAGTGACAAGTAGAAAATGCTCACCTCCTTTGACAGACTTCTCTCTGTCATTTTTATTCCCAACACTCGTTTGTTTTAAGTAAGGACAAGCCCCAGGTAAAAGCACTTAATTATAGTGCTGTATGGCATCCAGGCATCTTGTAAGATTCCTGCATTTGCAGGCTTGAGACATCAGTTTGAATAGCAGGTTATTAATCTTCAGATTATAAACTTATTTCATGTCTTTGATTACTACGTACTGCTGCTTCTTTGTAAGGATTTAGGAGCAAAAGGGAGCCTATGACAAGTGCACGCTTATACACTGAGAATATCAAACTGTATTTAGATGTTTCAAATAAGACTTGACATGGTACATGAATCCTTCTATCAGCTGTCTCCAAGAATGAATTTATCGCTGTTGTACGAGGGGGGCAACGGCGGCCCGCATTTTTGGGAGATGTGATGAAAGAAAGCTTCTGTATAGGTCTGGTCCTGAGCCTGCCCAAGTTATCCAGGTCTCAATGGCTTCTCCAGGCCAAGACCAACCTAAAATCCACTCAGCAGTCACAGCATGAGCAGAAAAAGCCCTGCCATATCCCTTCATATATTTTCTCTATGACCTAGGCTACCTGAATAAACTAGATGATACTCCAGTACATTTTCCATCAGTTGATCCTTGGGCAAACCTTATGTTTTAGAGGCAACTGTGGCAACATCATTGGGATGCTAAGGGCAATTATGTAAATAAAAGACTGTTTGAAATGCATTTATAGCAAAACGCAAGTTTGTGTTTAATACATTCTTCAACACCTTCCCCAACGTGCTACTCGCCCGGTCAAAGCCCCTTTGACAAGCATAACCAGTACTCGGGGTCAGGGGCTCATATAATCCAACCACAAAGCTTTAAACTTCATGTGCTGGCCTCCCTCTTCCCCCTTAAAGTGCGACTGGATGAAAAAGCCGAATGTATATATTTTTGAAATCATAATTCTTTTTATTTGCTGTCAGGTTTCCGAGCCTCTGGCGCACACATGCTTCCTATTTTTGAGCTCTTTTGCACAGCCATAGAATGCAAAAACTGGTGTGGTGGGGGTGGATTTTGAGGGAAGAAGGAAAATTAAATGAACACGGCAATTCTTCTGAAATCCTACTGTAGTACCTGGGGCTTTACAAGGAGTGAGGAACAGCCCCTGAAATACTAGTAATAAAACTACAGTAGCTGGCAATGGTGTTGCTATTCGAGATGCACAAAAGCACCAGCATCCAGACCTCAGTGAATTGAAGGTCTACAACCATCACCACCGAACAGCACTGAAAAAGAGAAAAAAATCCTGTAGATTATAAGGTTATATACCAACAGCAGTATACTTTCAATGCTGCTTCCTCTGCCAAAAAAAAGGAATGCAGGTTTAAAATCCACAGTCAAAGATGGACTTTGTGGTCATGTTTTCAATCACACTGCTGCTGTCCCCAACACCATCTGAGTTGATGTGAACCAGAACAATGCCAAACTCTTCCATTTGTCTTGCTATTTCGTCTTACTCTGTATTTCCAGACTCTCCCTCAGGAGGCCAAAAATAACTGGCTAATCAAAGCCACCCCGTGGTTTGGGATAAAAATGCTAACAGTAATTTTTTTTTTTTTATGAATCTAGCATTCCTGCTTGCAATTCACAATAGCCCCACTTTAGTTACACGAAGGTATCACCCTGCTTTGTGTGGATGAATAACTTGTATTTTCCTGTTTACATTCAAGTTACCAGTTGATGATTTAGAAATAAAAAAAATATTTAAAGGCTTCTGACCCAATTCTTTTAAACCACTACCACATTAAAAGTTACATCATTAAACAAACAGCTCCCATGGCCCCAACTAACCATTGATTTCCACTGAAGAATTCTGCTTTTTTCATTTTGTTTTTGAAGGAAAACCTTTAAGTATTAGCTCCTTGGTTTATCCCTGCTTTTGAGAAAAGTTGTTTTGAGTTATCAGATTAATAACATCACAACTCTAACTTAAATTTTCATGGGAAAATTACTTACATGCTTCCATTGTTGAAGACTGATGGAAGATAGAAACCAACCTCTTTCAGAGCTGCTGAATACGCAGAAACTCAACAGAACTGGTCTACTTGATTATACATCAATTTATGTTAATGCAAAACTTAATATGAATATATCTCTGCCTTAAAGGCAATAATCTGTTCCCTGCATATATACTTCATTCTGTTACTGAATGCCTCCCTTAATTAATAATCGTAATAATTAATTTTTATCAAACGTTCTGGAAAACTCCCAGGATGTTTTTAACCAGAGAATATTGCCATTACATTTGCCACATACAAATGTAGCGAAGAGAAACACTGTTCAGCTTTTTGAATTGCTACTAAAGCTTTAAAAAGCAATGAAGTAGCTAACTCCTTGCCTGCCTCTTTGGGCAATGTATTTCTGTAACCTCCACAACCTTCATGCTAAACAAAGCAAACTATTCCTACTGGAGGAAACCCAGGGAATTCTATACAGGATTCTCCTTACTTTAAGCGTCTCCATCCATTCAATATCCATGAAAACATTGTTATTTATGATTTCTCCTTCAAGGAAGGGCATTTCTGAAAATGTAAAAACATCCTAACATGCTTCTTTAGAGGAAAAACAACAAGTAAAATATTCAAGATCAGTAAAGTAGCTTTATGTGCAAAACTTACATTGATTTTATTAGGTTACAACCCAAGGAAATTCTTGTGTTGAGGAAGAACCCAACACTGACACAAGTACTACTGACAACCAGATGTGCAACAGCTAATTTTTGGAAAAGGGCAGATCCTCTAGAAGTAGAAGCATGGAAAAATAAAATACAGGAAATCCTTTCTTAAAGGAAAGTAAAAAAACCCGAAGAATTGACAGACAGATGTAAAGTTGAATCTAGCCTGTCTTCATAATATACAGGTTTTCTCTTTTCAGAATGTGAACAAAATATACACGCAGTAGAAAACAATGAATACAAATTACATTTTTAAGGTAGTAAAAGTCAATTACTATAATTTTTTTTTTAAAAGCTAAGTGCATAAATTAAAATTTCCCATGAGCTACAAATGTTCTAGCCCAAACTTTCGATGCCTCTATTATTTGGCTTTCTGACAAATTCTCTTATCCTTTCTCCTTATCAGGACATGGTTTTCCTTCTTGAGACACATCTTACAGAGTTAATATGTAACAGGCAGACAGTGTCCTTACACATAGATTTATACTGGTCGCTCTTAGCATAAATGAGCAAGAAGACATTCAGTCCAGCATCATCATTCCCTCTTTCTTTTGCCTTCCTTCGGCCTGTCTTCTTGTCCCTCTTCTCTGAGTTCCAAACATTTTTGACCTCTCCTTGCTGTACCATCAGCCACTTGTTCTAACTCCATCAATCATACCTTGAAAGGTTGATAACCGAAGAGGACATACTCAAGGTATCACTCAGTTTTCACCTCTCAATGAAGCCTGAGGGCAAATGAAGACTAGCTCAGGAGGCACCCACACAGGACCAGCTCCAAGCACTGCCCACCTGCAGGTTTTCCCATGCGACACCATGGTGTAGTGCCCAAGCGCTGCATTTGGACAGCACATCCTAACAACAGCTCCCTCCTTCACAAGGTTGTTTTTGCAGCAGAGAATAATACCTTCCATAATGGAAAGCACTAAGTAGTTGATAAAGGTCAATGTCGTCGTGCCCATAGAGAAATGCTATTTGTGTGACCTTCCTCCAAAGCACCATCAACACTGTGACTTTTTGGGATTTTGCAGGCACGTCAGCTGACTTAGACATCACGTATGAAACCCCAGCACCACCAAGCAGGCAATACCTTTCCTGGGCTCCACAAATGATACAGAGTACCTGCTTGGCACATGTACCTCTGAACCCATTCCTGATGCCTGCAGCCCAGCAGAAGGCCATCACAGGCAACTCGTGTGAGCAGAGCTGTGTTTGCACATGCAAAGCTGGTAATAGGTGTGGAAAACAGGCCACATGCTTATTTTGAGGGGGCACAGACTACTCTATACATGCCAAAAATGCTGGCAGGACTAAGAAGTTTTGGTCAGAGGTGGCTCAAGCCATCCTCTCCTCTGCACGTGCAGAGTAAATCTCAGCTGCTGCCTTGCAGCACTACCACCACTTTCATGTGTTCTTCTTCAATGTGCTTCCCAAACACTCACCCATTAATCCTGCCAGCACTTCTGAGAAGCAGATACTTCTGTTATCCCCAAATTACTGACTGGGAAGCCAAGGGAAGGAGCTGGAGGCTTGACTATTCAAAGGAACCACAAGGTATCAAGCGTAGCTGAATGCTGCCCTAAATTCCCAGGTCCCTGTACGTAGACACCACAGCCCCAGAGATTTCCACGGACAGCTGAGAAAGGGAGAGTGAAGGCCAGGGCAGCTGCAGGCACTTTAGTGAAATTAAGTATCAACATGGTCCTCAATGTCCAATTCCCACTCTGTTTTTGGCCTTCCCTTAGGCTCCTTTGAAAACTCCCACGCCGGCGGTGTCCTCACAGAAATACAAGGACCAAACTTCTGAAGGAGAGCCCCCAGTCTCAGCCTTGGCTCACGACTATCCAGCTGTTCCCTCTCCACATCATCATCCTGCAAAAAATAACACGAACCCAGGCCTCCATGAGACAGACACAATAATGCACCAAGATCAAACAGCCAGGTGAGCAGACACCTGTATGAGCTCATACAAGTAAATACAGGTTGCACATCTTCAGAATTTTAACCAAAGCAAGAATATGAAAGTTCTTCCCATGGCCTGAATAATTTGCCTACACCAGCCAAAACAGGTACATTATGCATTTATTTGCAGAGCAGGAACACGGGTTCTTTTTCTTGCTTTTTCTGTTTAACACCCTCGATCGGACAGCCCTTGAGCAAAGTGACCTAAATCTGAAGTTAGTCTTGACTCCAGGCAGGTGTTGGACTAGATACTCTCCAGCAGCCTGCTCCAACTGCAATTCTTCTCTGACACTCTCTCCACCACAGCACTGGGGCACTTCTGAAACTAGTGATTTGCAAGGCTTAGTGCAACACTACAGACAATGCAACTCCTCCCTTCCAAATCCTTTCTGGTCTTGAGCTGTCAAGCCTGTGTTCCCTTTACAGCTCCTATAGGGATTTCCTTGTTCAGATGACTCTGCATTGAGAGAATCCCATGTGAAAGCTATCTTGTATTTCTGAGGTGTGACTTCAAACCACCATCAGGTAGAAAAGCTAGTAAAATGATGTATTTTGGAGAACAAAAGCAGATGCAGCGCAAACCTAGGGAGCTGGAGTGCTTTCAGACAACATGGGCTCGCAAGCAGGCAGCAGACTGAAGCGCATACAGCTAGAAGGAAGGCAAAAGGAAACAGTGCAGATAAAGGGGTACAACAAGGAGACAAAAAAGAGAGAAGATAGTGAAGGAGGCTGGAAAGAGTGAGGATTTTGCTTGGTCACTAAACAGAATAAGCCAGATTGTCAGCTGGTGCAAACTGGTCAGACTCGTCTCCATCTGTAGAGCTGGCTGTGCTGCGGATGGATGAAGCACAACTATCAGTGACGCGGCTCTGAAAAGGAAAGCTGTTTGAGTGACTGGTGTTTTGCCAGGACGCACACCCAGATGCTGACAGTGCTGACTATGGAACATCCAGAACCATTTTCTCCCCTTTCTTCTTTAAAGAGATTCTACAAATATTTAAGCTCCCAAAGTCCCAGTGATGAGCACGATATACAAGTTTTTACAACAAAGAAAGAAAAACTAAGCAACATCAATGATTTTCTCCAGTCTAACCTTTCCCTCAGGCTGCGTTCATCTCCGCTGGCTCACACATATCCACCCCATGTGAGGCTAAAAGATCTATTGCAACGAGTTTTTGCCAGCCCTGCATGAGTTTAGTATTTCCAAGCAGTCTCTGTGCCTGGTGACACGCAGTACTTGTATTCTCGTATTGCACATAACACGGCAGGCAACCATTCCTTAAAACAGTGCACTTAAATACAGCTGATGTGAAACAATTACTATCCTGCAAAATGTTATAATGGAAGAACTACCAGAGCCTTTTAGTACAACTCCAGAGATTACACAGGTCCTTCTGCCTTCATATACTAACTACACTGAGAATGCATCCAATGAGCCCATACATATTTAATCAGGTCTGGGGCTGCTGAATACACCGCTCTTGCATGGGGTGCTATCAACCAGAACCATAAATTATTAACTTTGCCAACTAAACTTCTGCTGGATAATTGTAGATTGGTAGTGTGTTGTTTGACTGAGGCAAAGCTTGCTTTGTGTATGCCTTTATCATTAATATTCTTCCTGGGTTTCCTACAGCACTGAAGTGCTGGGAAGGGTCACTGCTCAGTTCGAGATGAGGCCTCCAGGGAGAATACGGTGCCTCAGACAGACTGTGTAATATGCCATTGCTGAATATTCGCCTAAGCAAAGCCCCTCCTCTGGGGTCACATTTAATCTCATCACTAATTATATCTCTTTGTTAAGGCCAAAGAACGTATCTGGTAGTCATCTTTATTAAGCAAATATTAATAAATAGACATGATCCTGATTTTCAGACTTCCAAGTAACATGTAAAGCATAGCTAAGTGCTAATAAAAAACACAGGGAACAGATCCAATAAATGAATCTGTGCCTTCACAAGGCTCTGATCATTAAGCAAAATGAGTCTGTGACAGCTCTGCTTTGCTCTGGGTACTCTCCTGTAGGCTCACAACCTGCAGCCCGTGGCAGGTGCATGGCTGAGCACATCAGCTTTGCCCCTGTCACATAGGCAGCACCGGGCTTGATCGCCACCTCTGCCACCAGCTTCCCAAGGTGCCCTCACCATCGCATCCTGTTTGCTTCCGTCTCTTTCACTGCCACCCCACCAAACAGCACCCGACTTCTGCCTGCTTAAGGCTGTTATCATCTCCTGCTTATGCTTAGCTCTGGGAGGACCAAAATGGATCTCTGCTGATGCTCACAAAAGCTGTTATAAAATAAGATCCACAACAAGCAGCCCTATGTGGGTAGGAGGGGTGCTATACAGAAATCACTGCACAAGTGATGAGCAGAAGAGTCACCAAGCTCTTATTTCCAGCTTTTCCACGCTTTTCATTAAGGCACAGAAGGGTTAAAAAGGCAACTCCAACTGCATCAAGATTTATTCCAGGCTGCTAGTCCACAACTACATGCATTTTGAGATTCTCAAAATAAATGCATTACACAGGTACAACTATCTTTATCCAGCATTAATTATTAATTAATTATTAATTATAATTAATTATTAATGTTAATTACTCACTAGCATGAAACCCCCCCACGGAACATGCAAAACATGTATCTTTAGCTGTTGGCCTGCACAACAGCTGGTGGAGCTGAGCAGGGCAGGCACCTGCCAACAAGGGGCTTTTTTCCTAACAGGGAGGCAGCCCTTCAGTAAGGGTCTCACACTCAGCACTACAAATCAGAAGACCTCAGGGAGAAAAATTGAAGTTTTGAACCAAGGAACAAAGTGCAGGTTGTATATGATATATGTATCAGCTAATAGTTACCGTGTCTCCCTCTAAATCAGCACTCTTTACCAAAAAGGAAAGGCAACCAACATTATGAGTACTGTTGAAGCACCACATGAAAGCAGTACCCAGCCTACTGCTCAGTGAACTGAACTATGTGGAAGCGCAGTGGAAATCAGCTCCCTGGACCATAACTGCCCCACGTGCATTGCCATCACAAGGTTTACAAGTAATTTGCATCCAAATTCAAGGAAACCAGTAAAAGGAACCACTCTAGTTCCCTGATGCAAATCTCCTGGCCTGGGCAGCTCTCAGCTGTCCCAGAAACATGTACGTGCAAATTTAACTGGTTTGAAGCCACGGATGTAAATTGTGGTAGGACTAGCTTTCCCACACCTGCATCCTAGCAATCTCGCTGACCCTGATGGAAATCCCATGTAGAAGCCCACCAGCCCAACACTGACCCTGGGAAAGTCTCACATACAGGGTTGCTTCCAGCTGAGCTACTGCTACATCAACCCACCTGACCTGCTGGTCGCAGCTCAGGCTGAGTATACAAGAGAGGCATAAAATCACATTCCTGGCACCTGGCAGCCTACAGGTCACTGCCCACACTCTCCTCTGTGTGTGGCACATCACTTAATCACTCGCATGCTGTGACACAAAAGAGCATACGCTCAAGTACTGCTGTGCCAGATGTCGGATTTTGCAATGTCACCACTGAACACAGGTTGGGTAATTTCCACCACTAGCTAGTACCATATTTTGCGCATAGATAATATATTTTCACTAAATCCCAGTCAAAACAAAAATCAGCATTTTGGGAAAATGAGGAGGCTGAAGGCAAAAGTGCAGGCAGGAGGTGGTGAGCAACGAGAAAGTGTTTAACTGAATGCAAGGGAGGATGAATGGAGGTCTCTGTGAGGTAGCCAAGAGGGGGCAGAAAATGCTACACCAAGAGGAGACAGCAGCTGAAGATCCACAATGTATGTGTTTGGGTCCTGATACCAAAACACGGCATGCATTCAAGTCACTCTCGGATAGAAGAAGGCAAGGGCTTAAGATGACTACAAGAACTGTGAAAAATGAGCTGGAGCGATCAAAGTGCAACTGGTTTAATTTTCAAGTACAACTGCGCAATCCAAGCACCTCCCATCCAGGCATGTGGCGAGAAGCCTACTCATGTGGTTCATGAGGTCACCAGAACCCCCAGCACAATTACATCCTTCTGTCAGAGCTACTTGTTACTGTAACACATCACATTTTTTCTCTTGGCTGGTAAGCACCAGTGTTTTAAATGGCCTACAACCACAACGCTACTTCAACAGCTTTCAAGAACATAAAAAAACAGCAGAGAGAAGGACAATCAACTATCTAACAAGCTTGTCTCCAAAATGAGATCTACAACACAGAGCCCAGTTTCTGCCTTGACACGTATCTGTGCTCTTACACAGATTTCCTTGAAGTATCATGGCACTGAAGTGATTATTTACTTCACAGCATTTTATACACTTTTATACAGAGGCTATCCTCTTTCCATTTTTAAAGAGAAGGGTCTGCTGCTTCAGTAGCCAAGGTCTAAACCAGATAAATGCAGTGTCTTAGTGGACAAACACGACATTATGTACCCAGAAGAGGCACGAAGACCCATCCTCATGGTTGCATATGAGAGCAGCAGTCTGGATCCAACCAAAAGCATTTGTGATAGAAAAAAGAAAGCACAAGGAGACAAAGATCATTTGACTCAAAGCATGACCACTGTCTTAAAAGGAAGGGGTAAATTCACATACATAACAAGCTTACCCTGCAAAAACCTTATCCTAAGGTTTTTATTCAGGCAAATGCTTATTGTTTTCATCCTCACTGCAAACTTCATGATTTGGCCAAAAGACAGCTTACACAGAGACTGCAAGCTTTGATTTGATTTGGGTTTGATTTGATGGGTTGAGTTTACTTAATTTAGGATACCAGGAGCAAGCCTCCCGCACAAGACTAAAAGGCTGAAACCCAAAAATCTCTACAGGAAAATATACTGCAACTAGAAAGAACAAGAAAAAATAAAAGTGAAGAAACCATTTGTGGTTACTTGGGATATGTGTAACTATTTCCCACTGTTGCCAAAGGCTGTGAAACTAAGGGAGGGGGGAGCCAGCTGGACAGGCAGGGCAAAAGCACACTCAAAAGAGCATACAGCTATGTGGTACAAGCTGCAGAACAACATGTCTCTTAAGCTGCTGCTCTGTATTTCAATAGGCATTTACCTCTGTGACTTAGAAATACAATGATATTTGGGTTTCACAAAGAGAGCAAGAGAGAGGACAGGGGAGCAGAGAGGTAGATCTCCTTATTATGGCTGAGAAAGGGGACAAAGGGAAGCTAGATTGGTAGTGACAACATAAAATGATGCATAAACATACACAGATAAAACATACACAGATCGTTGCTTTTTAAAAAAGAAAAAAAAACCTGTGCTTTCCTCATGGCCATGAAAAGCACTGCATTCAGCAACATATTTATGGTCTGTGTGTTAGCTTTCCACACTGAGATCACTGCCAGCGCCTTCCAGGGCTCTGAAAACTTAAACTCTCACTGGAACCCAGCTTCTGCTGATTTATGTTTGCATCATCTAACCCCTGTGAACCCACACTGGTATCAATGACTAAAGTGCTCTGAAACAGAATTATATCATTTCTAGCACAAGCAATGTGCAATATTAGAAACAGTTCCCAGAGTAGTCCAGCCAGAAAAACTAACCCTGCATTTGAACAGTTGGAACTGGAAACAACATGCCATTTTTTTAATAGTGTGTAGAATTAACTGTCATAGTTTGCTATATTTATATGAATATATGTGTTGCTATACAGATTTGTATGTGTGCATATTTATTTACTGTATCTTTATGTGAGAATATTAGGGATGCTTACACCTACTCGAACCTGCATTTTCAGAACACTTGCAATGCCCCCAGTCATCTCATACAAAAGCAAATTTCTGCCAAATACAAAAAAAAACCCAAACAAACACAGGAGTCAACTTTCAGTGCAAACAAATTTTCTTTGTATTCAACTTTCAAGCATGCTGGCCTGTGAAATGTAAACCTGCATAAAATTATTTTTTTCAGAAATAAAATTATTACTAGATCAATAGTTCTCAATCTAACAGCTGTACTTGGTTCTGTGAGGAGGAAGGCTTTCCCAAAGGCCAGAGTACACTCCTGGGAGATTAGACCTCCGTGATTCATCTGATTCCTTGCCTGACTTCTGCCAAGCAACGTCCTCTCTGTGAGCCCATCAGAACACACATCACTGGCCCAACGGACTTGCCTGCAGAGCTGCAGCAGGGATACACCCTCTACTTCTCATACCTGGGTCCTTCTCTGTTGACCTCTAATTGACTTCCTCAATGGGACGTGGCTGCACTTGTCTCCAGAGCCATTACATTTCACATGGGGATGAAGAGAGCAGTTGGTTGCGTACCTTCCACTCCTCTGCTATTTTGGTAACCTTGCTGAGACACTTATTTATTGAGCAGAGAGGGCATCATATATGGGAGCATCTACCAAGACATTCAAGTCTTCCAGCCCATAAGAAGCAATCTGATCCCCACCCACGGCATCAGCAGCCAGTAAATGTAACTTCTGTTACAACAGCTGACAGACTAAAGCAGAAGTAATGGCACACCAGGCAACGGGATCTCTGGCAGGTGCTTTCCTCCGCCAGTTGTTGCACGAAGGGCAGGAATGTTTCCCTGGCCCCAGTCCACTGCCGGTGAGAAAATACTTCCCATCACCCTCAAGAATGAAGCTTGCAGCACTGCTTCGGATGTCAAACTAAAATAGTCCATTTCAGCGTGGAGTCCTATCTCTCTCTGCACGGAAACAACCCTGCAACATCTCGAAGCACAGAGCCCAAAGCCAGTTCCAAATGAAGTCGACAAGAGATTTTCCAGTGACATACCCAGGAGCTGGCTCCGACCACAAGTGACCACTAACATTCTCCCAAGAGGCTGGAGGAGTAGGTGAACATGTTGTGGGCACTCGTGATCATCCAGGACCACGCACTAACTCGGTACACACAGACGCCTTTCAATATATATATAAAATGTGCTTCACCACTTTGGACAACTTCAGTTTGGTTTCAGCTACCGATAATAAGCTGGTAAGTGTAATATAGCATATTAAGTAAAAAAAAAAAACAATCTTTACTTCAGATCCCCTCTTGGTAATTTTTTCCTGTAAAGTGGAAGGAGGCTAATTTTCACTTCATGTGGGAATTATATAAGCATGCAGATTAACACTTTTACTCTATTTCCTTTCAAAAGCTGCCATTTCTTATAAGCTGTATTAAACCCTAGGCTCCAAATCTGAGAAGATGGTGCTGCTCAGTTCTGTGAAAACAGTCAGACTGTGTGTATGGTTATGCAGCATCCCCTGCCCTGCTGGAGCTAAGTAAATTATAACCTTCACTTATTTCAGAGGAATGGTCCCAGCTGCAGAGAAATGATTCTTTCAAATGACAATACAAAATGATACAGTCAAGCTGCCTGACTTTATTCCCAGAGATATTTTTCTCTTAGGATGCAATCTGGTTCAAGTGGAGGGAGTTATCTGAACACTGCATCAGAACACAGAGGATAGAGCTGTAAGCAGCGGTTTCAATCTCTTGCAAAGAATACTCCTCAATATATGTGGAAACACTCATGCAAAATTATGGAAAAGGAAGAGAGTCACCCTAATTGTTTTCTGATGTTTCTTAAAGGCTTCCTGGAAGAGTAAGTGTCTTAGCTATGTCTTAGCTATTGCCAGTGCAGCAGGCTCCAAGGGCAGGATCTAAAGTTGGGTCTGGGGGAGGAAAGAGGAGAGCATCCCACCATGAGTAAAATAAAATGTTATTTCCAGTGGACAGAATTTAGGCCCTGAGAAACTCAAGGTGGTTGCTTCATCACTGCAAGATGTCATCCACAAACGTGGTCTCTACAGCTCAAGTCACCAAGGGAGCCCTGCAACTGAATCAGACCTTAGAATCATATAAAAATCCTCCTATTTGGGTACTACAAAAATCTTCAGTTTGGCTTGAATGCCACATCCTGGGCTTGGCTTGAAGATAACATCAAGGAGCTCAGAAAGATGGCAACAGATAGAAATATTCATTACAATTGCAGAAAATGCATGGGAAGCAAAGTAACATGGGGACTGACTGAAGGAGCACAGACTCCAGCATCAGGCTAACATGAAAGAGTTTGAAGATGCTAAAAAAAGCTGCACAGCAAAAGAATCCATCTTGCAGTGAACAAAAAAAAAACCCACCACACAAGGTTTCAAGAAATAAATTCTGCTGTTGTTGCTTGGGTTTTTTGTTTGTTTTGTTCTGGATATTTTTTGGGGGGGTGAGGTGGTGTCTTTGTGGAGTTTGGGGGGCTGGTTTAAAGGAAACTAAACAAAATGATACTTGGAGTAGCTGGCTGACAGAGAGAAAAGGGGGAGGAGGGAGAGGGAGGAGGAATTTCACCTTCTTAAGATTTCTATGTCTGGATTTTTTTTACCTTCAGCGCAGACTACCTATCACCGGGAAGATGATCTATTTCTACGAACAGATACACAGACCATTCTCCACCAAGAGCAGCTTTGCCCTGACTCTTCTGTATCACCACACTGTGTCAATCCACCTCCACTGGCGAGCAATCACCCATCCCACCAACAAACTGAAGCACATCCTGGCTGGGGTACTCACTTTAGGAGGCTCAAGGAAAGGGAACCAGCACTAGTTCCCTCACGCAGTTGAGGGTGAGGCTGTACTCAGTGGTACTATAGGGGAGAAAGCAATGGTCCCCAAGACCCCTATGCAAATTTCCCAGTGTCCCAGTCCGCAGGCTGGTCAGGTCACTGGTCATGAAGGGCAACGCTATCAAGACAGGCTGACTGCAGAGAAGAATACAAGACAAACAGTCGATTGTTTCTTGCTCATTTACTGCTCATGTATGTACATTTATCAAACTGCTTTTTGAGTCAAGATCCTCCTTCCAGCTAGTGAGTTTGTTCTTGCAAAAGCACCAGGATAACTGCAAAACAAAGTGTTACAGTGTTATAGGTGTTTACTAATACCTTCACTGACATCCACATAAAACATTTTGCAATAGTATAGAAGAATGAAGAAAAAACCTCACACAATCAGCCTGTATTTATGAGAGCCTCTTAGAAGTACAGTTGACTTCTAGTTCCCGGTGTAAGACATGAACCAGCACCCCAAAGACTTGGCTGCTGTATAATGTGAATAAAACTAGGGTAAACACACCTGTTCAGCATGTGTGAGAAGGCAGATGCTACCAGGTCCAAACTGGCACCCTACAAACTCTGCTAAACCATGCTTATCTTGAGATACCCTGCTGGAAATGACTAACTGAGCTTGGGCTAGCTCTCCTTCCAAGAACTCCTCATTGTAAACTCCCAGACACAGGGATGTGATCTTTACAGGATGCAAGGAGACAGGAATGACTGAAGAGGCCACAGGGCACACATTATCAGCAAACTCACTGAAAAAAGAATAGCAAGTCTTTGGCTGGCACCTCGCCACAGCCCTCAAAAGCCCTAGTTTCTGTACTTAGTACTTGTCTCTCAATGCTATTGATGAGCAGATAGAGGACCTTTTAGGGTTTTTGCCATGTGAGCATAGCAGGGGAAAAAAAGCAGCAAAGCTTCCCCTGTCAGGCCATGCATACAACACAGACAGTAAGAACTGACCAATGACAGTAGCAAGAATGGGTTGTGAAAGGTCTGTTAAGGCTGGGAGCACACCCAAGCACCAAAGCAATGAATCAGCGTGGTGACCTCTCAGCCAAGAAACAAGACATCTAACATCATTTCCTTTTCTGCTTCCCGAGAACCTTTGAAAAATGGCATAAAGTGAATAAAAAAAAACATTGCAAAGTGATTTCAGCTTTAGGCTGCTTGTGTGACAGAATGTACAATAAGTTTAAGTATGACTTCAAGCCAGAGCTAGTTTCCATTGGCATAACCAACATCAAGAAAGAAATCCAGGTCCTTTCTCATGATGCCACAAGTACGAACCAGCTTATTTTACCCCAGTGCACAGGAATGCTAAGCAGGTCCACTTAAGAAAGCATTATTTGCTCTTGGACATATACTCTTGTAGTCCTGGAAGGCAAATAACATTTTCATTCTGCAACACATCAATCTGAATACACACATTTGATTAGCTAGTTATGTGAGGTATCCTCAGGCATTCTCTGCTCCTCCGCATTTTAATAATCTCTTTTTTATTTCTGGCTGATAGTATTTGCACCCCAAGCATACTAGTATTTCCACACACCTATGCCAACTCTAACATTGCAAGCAGCTGCTCATTCTTCTTCACTTTCCTGGTCTTCCTCCACTTTCCATCTCACAGCTGCTGCCACTATGCGAAAACCACGGTCAATTTGCCATCTTCAGATAACTGAATATTATACACCTCACTCCTTACATCACCCAGGCCACTTGTTAATGCATAGAAAACTTCACAGACAGCATCAATATTCTTTCACACTATACAGCCACGTCTCAAGATTTTTCACAGCTTGAGCATAGATCTGCTCAAACCATGTAACCAATCCATTAGTACCATATGAAAACAAATTTTTTAATCTTATTTTTTCTGCAGAATGAAAAATACCATAATGCTAAGCTTGAAATAAAATTACAATTCGTAGTTTAATTTTTTAAGTGTGTGAGTATTTTTCCAGATTTTGCTTTAAGCCCCTGCTGGTGCCTGCAATTCCTTGAAGCATTCTTACACTACACCACATGAAAATAAACTGCATTTATCCCCTGCAGAGTCAATCTGTGCACCAACAATAAACACCCTAAGCCTGCCTCCTTTAATATGTGAAACTCTGACCTCAGATGTATATGCAAGGTTGCTGCTGACTTTAATGAAGACAGGAAAGTATATTTAAGGGTAAAATGGGCAATGCAGTCTGGTTTTCCTCAATATTTCATATAACCACTCCATCAGATTCCTCAGGGCCTTTTTACCCAGGCCTCTGTAATGAGCTTTTGTGAGCTAAAACTCCCAGTAAACTCCTTTCCCCCTTGACTCCAAGTTTCAGAAACCCTAATTTAACTCCAAATATAAACAGCAACTCCAGAGACCATTTCTAATCCCATGTACTCCTGTGATGCTGCTTCATAGCATGATGCTCTTTCACAGCCTCTGCTCATCCATTTGCTGCAGCAAACTCTGAAAACAGTCCCAGCCAGGCATTCAGCTCCCCCAGGGTCAAGCACATAGGGAAGCTCTAGGGCACATTCCAAAGCCAGAGGTAAAGCAGGGATTTAGGGCAGTAGCACATGATACTGCTCTTGGGAAACAACTAAAAACCTCAGCTCAGGTGAGGTACTTGTCTCACAAGCCCAGCTCACTGGATGGGGCTCGCCTAGATGGGTAACATCACTCTAGAACCTTGCCACCAGACGATTGCTAGTGTAGTTCCTAAGGCACGGAAGCAACTTCACAGATGCTGGACTTTGAGAAAGAATAAAGGAAACAAACTAAAACACTGGGCCTGATGTAGTGAAGTTGCTTTCCAAATGAGGCTCATCCAAAAGCAGCACTGTTAGATTTCCATTCCTTCATAAACCAAATCCATATTAGACCTCAACGAGTCCAACTCAATCCATGCCAAATGATCCATTGAAAGCCCAGCACAAACCAAGGATCATTAACACAATGCCGAGCTTCCTCTTGAAGGTGTTAAGCCTCAAAAGCAGAGATCACTGCTGTGGGATGGCAGCCTCCCTGCTGGGGTCCACCTCCCCACCAGCACCCACAGAGGCACAAGGCAACGGTTACTGGGGAGAAAGTGCGCTGCATCCCCATCTGTTCTTGCTTCAGAAGCCTGGTCTGTGGCGTAAACCCTTAAAATCCACCAGCTACCAGCTTTCTGCCTCCTCCCTGCTTGCTGCAGCTGCCCGAGGGGCTGGGTAGGGCTCAAGGCAACTCTCCTAGACAGCAGCTTCAATTCCCAGCCCTCTTCCAAGCTCACAGGAGCACGGTCCCCCAGGGCATCCAACCTCCTTCCTACACCCCTCCCCTGGCCCCCAGAAATATTTGCCTCCTTCCATAACACAAGAATAACAGGGCTTCATCAACCCATAGGATGATGGCAGGGAGGCAAGTCAGGTTCTCCCCAGAGGCAGAGGCCAGGGAAAGCTCCTGGACATGGACATGTCCTAGGCACAGGCAGCCACACACAAGTTCAGCTCCCAGGCACTAGGCCAGTACTTGCTTTAGGAGGAATTCCAGGTTCTACAAGATGCCTGCTGCTGAGAAAGTCTTTCTGTTGCACAGAAGGGTGGGATGGCAAGAGCCCTTCGTCACCCAGCAAGACTTTGCACTGCTTCCCCGTTTTCTATGTGGAGGGCCAACTAGAGATAAACTGGGCTTCATTACAAGTTATAATAGTGACACTGCAGAAAAAGAAATTGGTTTTGTTTCCTCCAGGCTCCCTGCTGTAGTTTCCATTAGGCACAGAGAAATTCAGATAGCGCAACCATTTTCAATTCAAATGTTCCTCCTGTGCCTTCACCAGGACAACTCCCCAGGGAGAAATTTTGCTATTGCCAGCAACTGATAATGAGTGTAAACACCATACTACCGCACTTTCTGGTGTTCAGCCAGGTGTTTACCTGAAAATAAAAAGCAAACAACATTCAAAACTCCAATAACTTTTTCCAAAATCCTTGCGACCTCTGCATCTGCTTTTGCACGTGCTCTTTGAGATGAAGGTTATTTGAAAGACTTAATATCAGGAGTGACTGCAAAGCATACAGGTCATCTACAACACTTCTTGCAGGAGTTAAAAATAGCAGCTGATAACATGATACAATACTTCTGCCCAGTTCTCAAAAACCAGAGGTGGCAGGCAAGGTGAGAAAAGATTAGGAAAGTGCAACTGGATTTCACATTTTCTTTCATTAGCAAGACCAAACCTAAATCTTACATTCATATGCAAGGAGTCATCCAAGTGCTGAACTGTCATCACAGCCTCAGGGCATTGCCCACTAGAATCTTACATGGACACTGCATAAAAAGGAGCTTCCACAAAAGCTTTGACTACTAATTTCCTGCCCTGTTAAGCTGTGGATAGAATAAGGCACAGATAGGGATGGTAACAGTAGTAGCTGTTAAATAAGTTGAGACCCTCATTTTTGTCTCTAACAGCAAGCAGGCTGCTGTCAAATTGCTTCGATGCAGTGCTGAGAGCAGGTATAAAGGGTACAGCCCCCCACGCTTCTATGGGGTGATCACTGTGCTCACTGAAGAACAATTTCCATTCACAGATTGGGATGTGCCCACCCCCCCCCCCCTCAGTGGGTGAAGCAGATAAGATGACAAAAAAAGGGTCACTTTAAGTAATAATTCACTTTTCAACTCCTTATACACTGTTCCCATCAGCTCAGCACCTTGATAACAGCCTCAATGACTACATTTCGACTCCAACTACAGCCATGTGCAGAAGATGGTGCTGGAGCTCCCTGCACTGAAACCAGGCGGACGTACTTGGTGCAGCTACAACACAAACCTGCTTGGTTTCTTCACCACAAAAAATGTGGATAGAAAATAAACTTCCCGCACCAAGCATCTCTTCTGGCTTCAGGGTAGTGACAAATGCAAGCCATTCAAAGAAGGACAAGCTTTGAAAATAACAATTTAACTCTGTCTTATATAAATGAGTACATCAGGGACAATTCAAAACCATACAAGAGGTGTAAACCAGCTGGACTTCTGAAAAGATGTCACATGGCATTCGGCAGCCTGCTGGACTGGCGGTCATGCCAGGATGGCTCTTGGTCCTCAAATCTCATCCCACCCCTCAGTAATGACATCTTGTGCTGGCCTCTGGCACGTTACATAGTCTGCTTTCCTGAGCTTTTCCATCTATAAAATGGGAATAATCACATTTAATTTCCTTGCAGAGCTGTTATTAGGGTTAATTAGCCAATGTTTGTACACTGCTTTGAAAAATGTAGGAGTACTCTCTCTCCTTCTCTCTCACTTTCTCTATATATAAATATATGATGTCCTATTATCATAACCATCTGTGCCAGTGGGAAATTTTAATTGCTGAGCTAGTTCTTGGGAAAGACCTGCCATTCTGTAATATATAGGTCAGAGGACTTTGTGAACTGTGAAGGTAACGATAACACATTTCAATGGGGAATGCAATGAGACATGAGGTAATAATAAATTTGGTGCTACCATGGAGGCGTTTACTAGGAGCCTGGAAGAAAAATCTTACTGGCCCTTCTGCATGAACCTAGTACTATGAAAGCAACTTAAAATCTCTCTTGAGGAAAACAAATACACCTTCAATTTTTTAAAAAAGGCAGTGATCTGCAATTTGAAATGCAAAGAATGGGATATCCTAAAGGCAACCCTGCGAGAAATGTGTGAAAGAGATTCCATTGCTAGAGAGAAACAAGCGGATCAAAATAAATGGCTCTTCTGGCTCTTGGCATGAAAAAAAAAGCTCATTTTTTAAATGAGAAAAGAAACAAGAGAGGAAACAGAAAAGAAGTTATGAAGTCTGAATATACACTGGAGGTAAAATATTACAGGGCATAAAGTTAAGGGGACAAACAGTAAGGGTTTTGTTTTGCTTTTAGCTTGGAAGAGTAACAGGAAACAAGTCTATGTTTTTATAAATATAACCAAGGAAAACAAAGGGGAGAATGGGTCTATTGTTGAACAAGGCAGGGGAAACACATAACAAGAATCCAGATGGATGAAGCACTCAATAGTTATTTCCCTATGTGTTCTGCACAAAGGACATCGAACTAGTAAGCAGGAGATAAAATTCATGATCTAGATAAGAAATTAATCAGAAAAAAAAGTGAAAGTATATTCATTACAGAAAATATCTCCTGAAGTCAATGAAGTTAAACAAGGGATAAATTTGGCCTACATTTTATAACTCAATAAGACCAAATGACATGCACAGAAGAGATCTAAAATAAACCTTAATATACACTGAGACCATAAAACTGCTATTGAGCAGTTTTGAAGCTCATATGGAACTAGCAAAATATAAGCAGTCTGGAGATAAACAGTTTCTAGAAAAGAAGAACAACATGCGGATGGGGTAACATACAGAGTTAGGAAATTCCAATCAACTGCTTTATTAGAAGACATAAAATAAACAACATGAAACAGCATGATGAGCAAAAGAAAGGTTCAATAAAAAAAGACTCTGCCCAGAGAAACCTGAATGCCTTCCAAAGATGCAAGTGTCTTGGAGGGAATGAATCGCAAATTAAGCAAGTAGTCTTTACTACTTATTCCCTATGGGATTACAAACATACATGAAAGAGTATGCTTTTAACAATAACTCCACAAAACCAGAAAGAATGGGAAAGTCCTAGGTCATAGTCTACACTCATCTACACTGGTGTAAAACTAGACAACATTCACCAGCTACCACAGAGTTAGCTCAGTGGAGCTGGAAGCCACAGCTATACCAGCCTTGGACTCAATCCCTTCACAGTGTGAACTAATGCTATTAGGAAAGGTGCTAACTTAGCACACAGGGATAACAACGTTCTCCGCTCGTCTTGGAAAGCAAAGCTGCACAGCATGCCCCTGCACACTGCCACTGACACTAACAGAATGATAAATAAATGGGAATGGTCAGACCTCAGGCTGATAGACAGAGAAGCAGGCTATAAAGACTGATTTCGATGAGCTTCAAAACCAAATTCAGATCACTGACTCTCTCCACTGGAGACCAGCACTACAACTGGGAGCATATCTGGAGATTTGCAGTCATCTATGCAAATCACAAATTCATATCTTCCATTAGTGTGCTTACCATGAGCTTAAATAACCTAGATGTATCAAAAATGTGGGTGAACTAGACAGTTAGCACTTTAAAACAAATGTGAGTGTACATATACACATTTTTCACAATATTTTAATGCAAAATTTCACTCATTTACATTATTAATAGGAAAGGAAGAAATTCCTATAGCACCACAATCGTTACACAGAACCACTAGATCTCCAAATGCCATCCACGTGAAGAACAACAATCAACGTTTTGTACAAAAAATTACTTGAAGACCAGAAATATCAAGCAAATTCCATGATCAAATCGCATATATGAAATGTACCGACTGGCACCTGATGACAGGAAGAGGGCTGATGCGCATTTGCTCCAGCTTTCCTCTTACAGCTTAGTAAGAGAACCCATTTCACTTTGAAAAGCACCGAGGATGTCACCAGGCAATGCAGAACCATCAACCCAGGGGAAGATCAAGTTAAATCATGCAACAGGCCAGCAGGCCAGGCCAGATACACGCGCTCAGGAAGTCTTTATTCAGGCAAAATACACAGTTAAGGTGGTCATGCCAAAGCTGCAAGCACGTCATGGGGAGAAGTGCAGATACCATCAAGAGGATAAGCAGGTTGAGGAGGCACAGTAGCTTTGAGGAATTTTTTTTTTTTTAGTTCAGGTAGAGAAGAGGAAGTGGAGACAATTTACGCATAATTGAAAACCAGCAATTTATAGCAGCAAGGGGATGGATAACAGACAATAGATGAAAAGTCATAAACCACAAAATTGCTTTTTACTTGACATTATCTGCCCTGCCTGTGGGGACACTTTGTAAATAAACCATCCCAAACAACACACCAGTAAGCAATCCCCACAAATTTATGAGTTGTACCATTTAGGGAGCTCCCTGTCACACCCAACTCGTCACTTCTCTGCCTCCCAACTAGCACCTAATGCACACAGGAGGAGACTGGATCTCCACAGCATTGTTCCCTTCACTTTGAAAGGATGCACTGACTGCAAGTCCAATGCCTAACATTTGTCGTGGCTTCTGTGCAGCCCACTCAATAGCTCCAGGAAGCTACAAAGGATTTCAAAGCCAGGCCAGGGCTGCTGCAGTCAGTCAAAAGGCCCACAACGCAATCACTTCTGTTTCTTGGAGAAGAAACTACAAGTGCCTGTTGTGCACTCTGTATTTTTATAGGTGGCTTACTTTGTTGAGACAGGAATGGGAAAACAAGTTTATTCAGGCTCACTCATTCTTTATGGAGTTCATGGCCCTTGTGAAAATACCTTTTTCCCCCCACACTTTGCTGTTCGGTGATGACAGGCATTTCCAGAGCAAAGGCTGAGGGGGAGTTTTTGCAGGGTATCTACCCTCAAACCGACTTCTCGGGAAGTCCCAGGCCTTGCAGAGAGGGTATTTCCAACTGTTGTATCAGCAGCTCTGGGGATAAGCCTGGTGCCGGGTGGCTTAGTCAGGGATTATCAAATGCAGGACTACTCCCCATGCCTCTTTTTAGCTGACTTCTTTCTCTGCTCCCCATCAAGTTCCTGGGACGACTCCTGCTTCTGCAAGAGCAAACATGAAGCATCCTTCTAATAGAGCCAGCTTAAAGACAATGCCAGGCAACGCATCAGCAACATGCTATTAAAAAATCCCAAAAAAAAGCCATGCTGAAAGCCTCAACCTTTGGTGGCAATCAGCCTCTGCACTGGCTGTCCTACCAGCAGCACAACCAAATCAGCTGCAGGAGGAGGGCATCCCCTCTCCACCAGCCTTGATTTCCTTAATCTTTGCAGTTTTCCAGGGCTCTGGTCAATACCAGGATCTCTTGCAGGCCACGGGGCTGGGAGAGCAGAGCACTGAGTGAGTGGAAGGGAAAGTCTTTGGAAATACAGTTTTAGTAACTTTGCTTCTGTATCAGCACGTATCTTCCAGTGATATGCACTAAGTACACAGACCTAAGATTTTACTGTGCATTTCCCTTTAATCAGTGCACAGTTCACTGCTGGTTTGAAATAACTTGGTGCACGATATACATTCGGTGACCCTGAAGCACGGAAGTAAGTAGATGGGGAGACAAAAAAGGGGGATCCTGGACTATTTGCACCTCTTCCACTGATGCTACAGTGGTTATTTGCTCTATCACTTAACCTCCCAAGCTAGCCTGATGTTATACACATTAAAAATTTACACCTCACTCATACGACCATGCTCAGCAGATCCAATTTACCAGAACAAGTTTTTTAGCCCCAGTTCAGGAAAATTTTGTGGTTCCTCCAACTGTCTCTGAACATAGTTTCAGCCCATCAGAAGGATGAGATCTAAGAGATAAGAGAGAAAGTGGAGGCAACACAGCCATCAGAAGCCAAACTGCAAGAGCTAAAAGCTGCAAAATGCTATGGACACAGCTCGTGTCATCCTGAAGTAGCAGAACTGAGAGCATCTGAAGAGCAAACTATTTTCCGCAGCACTGATAGGAACTTGGAAATTAAAATACCTGACTATGGAGTGCATCCATTTGGTTTGATGGCCCATGCAGCCAAGGCAATTATCCCCACTCATTTCACCTCTCCACTCACTGGAAAAAGGATGGATTTGGAAAAACATTGTGAAAAAAATGTTGCTCTTTTTAAGCAATCTCTAAAAGCATTTCCATAAATATTTTCTCAAAATTATATAAAATAGTAGGATCATAGGCCATGCTAAGCTGTGCCATCTCATAATACGCAATTGCCACCATGCAGAACCTGTATGGGGTACCACCTAGTGGGTACCAGGGATATCAGGGCATTCTGGGGCACCACATCACAGCAGGGACAGCCTGCTGCTGTGATTTTGGAGAAGTTCAGAGCTTTAAAGAAAATAAATAAGAGAAGTATGTGACTAAATGCTCCCGTTCCTGTTGCTGTTGCATATTGTTAAAGGGACAACTCCATTTTTAAAGCACTTTACAGGTCACCTTCAAGAATTGACCATGTATACCCACGCTTGTTTTCAATATTTTAATTCTTGATAGCATCATACTGCAGAGCCTGGAATTCCCAGTTTTCCTTTGTATCATGTTATGATTCACAGCAGAAGTGGCTACCTGTAGTTCTCCACAGCTATGCTTCTAGGCATTCTACATTTTTAAAGCCAGAGAAGTCTGTAACTTTGGCGAAGATCAGGGCAGAAAGAAGTGCCTAGTTCTAATTCAAAAGAAAGAACACCCTCTGGAAGACGTCTACCCTACAGATGATACATGGGGGCCACCAGAGACCACCAGCAGCACAATGACTCCTAATTAGTAACAAACGGAAACAAGAATGTACGGAATGGGGCTGCCTGCGCCTATGTGCAATAATTAGTAACATGCTGCACCACACATGGTATGTGACACTGTCACTCCAGCAACCTCCTATTCAGCGAAAGAGGAACAAAGTTCCTCCAACAAGTGGCTTTAGTTTCGACAGTTTCTTCAAAAGACACATCACAGTGATGATCAAGGAACTTCCACACTGGGTGTTATGTCCCAGGAAAAAACCCAAATCAGCCTCACTACTTCCCACAGCCTATGGATTTTAAATGAAAACTCACAATCCAAATTTAGAAGCAGAGCAGAAAACTTGTGAAGAAGCCACTCCCTGAGAGAGCCTGGGAGTGCTGCCTTGAACATGGTTAGGAAGGTGTCTAGTATCAATGCAGGCAAAAGGCCACGCACACCATGCCTTGGAGGAACGACAGCAGAAGGGACACTGCTACGGGTGCATTAGGAGACAGATGCTGCTAACGTTTCCAGTCAAATACACAACAGCTCCCATTACTATTAAGTAGTGGAGAACACGTGTGTCACCTTCACTTGCTGCTAGCTTTGACACTGCTTTCACCTCCACCACTTACACATTGAAGAAAGAGAGGGGTGCTGGAAAGGCAATTCACTCAGAAATGCCTGCCTGTTAAGAACTCACCTCTATCTTCCTACAGCATATGCATGGGTAAAAATAGGCAACTGGCCTCGATAGCTTATGAAGCTCTCCAACTCTGAACAGATTTGCTGCAGCCTTCCTGGGCACCACACAAAGCCCATCTTTCCCTCTGTAGACCCCTGAAAGGGGGTGAGAGGAGAGTTGCGCAGTGGATACACTGTGGTTTCTAACTGCACTGTTCTAAGGATATTGCATTAAATAGGAGCAGAAGGGTTTTACCCCCATCCCCTTCCCCTAGTTCTATGTTTCAGTCTCAAAATCAACCCAACCATGAATTTACTGGTGAGGACGACAGAGGAGTGAATGTGGCAGAGGGCAGCACCTAACAGCTTATCATCTGCTGTAACTGCAGCTGCAGAGAATTGCAGTTGAAATAGGACCATCCTAACAAGAAGCATGGGACTATCAGACTCACTATACAGCCGCTACTCGAGAAGGAGTGAGACAGAGGGAAACTAATTCCCATGTAGTTCAGTCAGTGCAGAGGCACAGAAGAGGAGGACTGGAAGAAGTCTCCAGAGCTCACTCCACAGATTAACTCAGCAAGTGCTTTTGTCACACGAACGTTATTGACTCCTTCCTGCTTCCCTTTTATTTTCACACAGATCACAAACCCAACAGACATCTATGATGACTAAAGCAGCAATTATGGGCACATCACTGAAATACCGCAAGGACAGAATTACTCTGGATTCATGATACACCCTCACTGCTTGCTGATAACTGTATATGCTACAGGCTTGACTCTCCCATTGAAACCTCACCAGCACACAATTCACAAGGTGGTAGAGCCTCAGGTACCATCAACACCTTGCAAACCGTGGAGGTGAATGCTGAGCCAGGTTTTCAAATGTGGGTAGCACAATATCATTAGCCAAACCCGTTCAAGTGACAGCTGTGTGCTTTAATTTGAGGCACATCAACAGCCGGCCCCACTGAAGACATGATCTAAGACACCTGCTGCCCTCAAATTGAGGGGGTCCTAAGCTGAGCAGATATGGAAGCTACTTGCTGTGGTGCTCCTGAGCAATCAAAACTGAAATTCAATTTAGTTGGTCAATCAGACCTCGCAATTTCCACAACACCCCCTGGTAGATGCATTTTCCCTCCTACATGCACACACAATTCCAGCCACTTGGCCTCACAATGGACAGCAAGCAAATACAAATGCAGACAGTTAAATCGCAAGCAAATTCAGATCCATCTTATGCAAATGTACATACCCTCTCACAGGCACATGCACTTTTGAGCAACTTAATGCAAGGGAAGAGTCTGTTTGTTTTCCTTCAGGAACTGGTATTGATCCTGACACCCATCTTCTCAGGAGAGCAAAGTTATTCCCCCTTGTCCATGCCTTCTTTTTCTGGACAGATGTCTTGGCCTAAAATGCTACACTGATTCCAGGTATCTTTAGAGGTTCAGTGCATGTATGTAAGAAGGGACCTCATTCCATTCTCCTACGGCACAGTAATTGTTACTCCTACAGGAATCTGCCCTTCTTTGTCACTTCTCTTAACCCTTACTTTCTCTCAAGGAATTACTCAGGTACATATAGGATAGCAGATGACACACAGATCTCCCCTCAGTTTCCATTGAGTTTAGGTATTCACTTTGCAAAAGCCAGAAAACTTATTTGGGTTTTTTATTATTCTTATTTAAAGGCCTACAGAACAACATAAATCCCTTCTTCTTTTTCTAGAGGAGTCAACAGGACTCGTCAAGCCTTCTGGTTCCCTCTGCTGCCACAAAAAGGTGCAGGGTTTCTGAATGTGATCAGCTGCCGTGCAAAGGCCCTGCTGCAGTCTCGGGGGAAAAAAAAAAATCAGAGTTCACGTGTCTCCCGATTGAGCCTCCCATGGGACCACACCAGCCTCCCAGCACTGCCAAGCCAAGGCAGGAGCTGGCACTGAAGATCACCTCTGAGCAGAAAGGCTTCCAGAGACCCTACCCTCTTTGGCTCTGGGTCTTTGGAAACAACTATGCTTCAGAACTGACTGTCTGCACAGTGCAAGGGGCTGAAAGGAGCAGTTTCTTACTGCAAGGAAGATCAAGCAGTCAAAGCACTTAAGCTTTTGCTTTCTACTAGGCTTCCAAGACACTGCCCTTGAAGACATTAAAGCCAGGTATCCTGCTAACAGAGACAGAAAGCTAGACATCAACCAGAGCATCTTCTTACAGGCCCATCAGGTTCCCCAGACAGACTCACAACTACAAAAAAAAAGGGGGAGGAGAGGGGGAAGCACAGAGAATGCAACTACTTAGAAACACTGCGTGACTTCTACCTGGCAGAACCCAGGGCTGGAGCAGGGCACTTAGCCAGGCAGGGCATGTCAGGAGACATGCCATTTCCATATGTGAAGGCAGTACCCACCCCTGCTTTACATCCCTTCCAGCTTCCTGAGAGTCTGGGAAAAGAGCTCCCAGAGTCACGCAGCTGATGCTACACCAGAATGAGAGGCATCAAACTGACTACTGCCGGTAGGCAGCTACAGCTGCACCTACCCACTGGGGCTCTCCTGCACAAACAGTGAGGTGCCAGCAAGCTCAACATCCCCAGCTTAAAATATGTGCACAAATACAAGGTCAATTTGTGCACGCTCAAGGGAGGTGGTGATTCCCAGAGCTACATTTACACATGTAAAACAGAGGCAAATTGTTGACTGCTGACAGCTTATCCAGCACCCCAAGGCAGCAAGACTGCCTGAAATGACTCCCTGTCAGAGAACCGCTCAGTTCACCTGATGGCAACAGGATGTGGCATATCTGTGGCTAGATCTGGACAAGAACCTTTAAGCTGCCCCAGCAAACAGTGGCCTACCAAAGCCATCGCATACTACGTGCTTATGTCCCCATCAGTCACTCATTTTGAGGTATTTCAAGCATGGGTGTTGCACGAATAGCTTCCATCAACAGCAGCTCATCAAATAAAAAGGCTGGTACCCCTGAAAATTGTCTGAGGAGGGAGGCACTATATAAAATTTCAAATATAAGAGATGCTTTTCTCCAACAAGCACACTCCAGGAACAGTAACCACAGTAAAACAGAATGATGTTTGTATCTTTTCTAGGTCAACTCTCAATAACTTCAGAAGATACCAGGTCACAGACTCATTTGGTGGGTTGGCTTTTTCTTAAGAAAAAAAACCCACAGCTATATTGACTTCAATGGAAGTTTTCCATTCTTCACTAACTAGATCTGCATGATAATACATTTGACCTACATGGAACTGAAGTCTCTTTCTCTCGCAACAATCACAAGCCTAAGGAAGATCACTGCAGCATTTCCTCATCAGATATTAGAAAGCAGAAATTTAGCAAAGGTTTACAGCAAGACTTGAGGCCATGAGCCTAAACTGTGCTTTCATTACGAGCTGCTGAGTTTTAGGCTTGGACCTGCAGCTCAGAGCCTATGGACTGGGTAAGGGAAAAATCAGCCAGTATTTCCATGCTTCCCTGTAATTTGAAACCACTGAGACATATCTTGGGGTATAGATCACACAGCTCTATAAATAAAATGAAATATAATTTTGTACTCTTTGGAAGAAAGCTGACACCAAATTCATGTAACAAATGTAAGAAAAAATAAGCCTGACCTACGGCCCAAGCATATAAGCTCCCCTCTTGTTCCACAGGAGAAAGCTCCACCACCACCATCAGTTGGCTATGCCCTTGGGGGCTTATGGCTACAGGTAGTCTATTGTACACTAAATGTCTGTCTGTACATAGCAACTTCAGTTAATGACGTAAATGTTTATTAACAGAAAGTGCTACCAGCAAAATTCCAGCAAATTTCCATGAAAGGACAAGCTCCTCTTCTCAGGCAATTAAATGGTGCCTTTTCCCAGTAAGTCCCAGTCCTAAGTCCACACCACACAGATACCTATGACTGCTTCTCTATGCTACATGAAGTGCCCCACTTTTGAAAATCATGCTGTCACTTCTGTGAACTGAAGTATGACCTCTCCCTGTCACAGTCTTTTTAAAACAAAGCTGCTACATACGTGTGAAAAGGCAAGTAACCCACTACCAGAAAATACTTAGTTTTGTATAAAGCAATTATCCTCTAAGGTAAAAGATCAGATAAGTACAGTTTTGAAAGTGTGTGGTTATGAAATGACTGAATGTATCATTATGGCTGTTTTACAAAAAATTAAAAGATATCACCGAAGAATTCTTTCATTTTATAACAGGAAAGAAATGTTCAAAAAGACAACTGTCACTTAAAATCCCTTTGTAAGCATTCTGCTCAGTTTCGAAATGGGGGACAAAGGTGCACTATAAAGAGTTATAAGAAATTAATTCCCGCCTATTCTGGATCCCCTCTCATGTTAATACACAGCAAAGAAAACAGGACATCTTGGAGCCCACTGATATGAAACCAGTGAAAGCTTTGCCTGCTAAAGACATCAGGATCCTTGGAGGTGCCTACAAATGACCATGTTTGGAGCCCAAGCAGCAGTTCCTGTAAGTCTCTATCTTCCGTATGTGACACGAGCATGACTGTTAAGTGAATTTACAAGAAATATGAATGAGCACATTAAGACTATTTCTCAAAATTCTTGCAAAATGGGAAGCTGCATTTCTTACCTAGTTTCCAACAAAATGCCTGCCAGTCCCTTCATTGCCCCAAGCAACCTTTCAGCTTACAGGCAGATTTCAACTAACTCTGGGCAAGGACTATGGCACAAGGGATGGCCACCGACAAATGCATTTCTGCAAGTGTTCTGAAAATAAAATATCTAGGAGAGATTATACCATTTTCCTCCAAGTAGAGGAAGGCTGGTGGCAA
Source organism: Phaenicophaeus curvirostris (assembly GCF_032191515.1). Classification (NCBI taxonomy): domain Eukaryota; kingdom Metazoa; phylum Chordata; class Aves; order Cuculiformes; family Cuculidae; genus Phaenicophaeus; species Phaenicophaeus curvirostris. The sequence continues at coordinate 62,526,873 of NC_091392.1, read as the reverse complement.
GCTGAACCTATGTCAGGCATTGAGAAGTGACATAAGAGTGTGCTTACACAAAGACGACAAAAGCTTTCATCAACCTAACCTCAACGCAAAGTCTCCTCATCCCTCCACCCCTGGGTTTTGGCCACAATAACAAATAACTCAACAACTGAACAAAGCATGGAGTCTACTCCCTGTCTCAGCAGCCCATCTTGCCTCAAGGCTCCCTCAGCCCTCCCCAGGGCCTCCTCCCGACTTGGGTACCACACAAAGGACCACCAGCTCCCTTTCTCAGAGAGAAGCCCTTCCCAGAGGCTACAGCAGCCTGGCAAGCACCGCCAGCCTCTCAGAAAAAGTCAGCGCTGTTAGAATGATGACAGACCTCCACCAAGACTTTGGTTCTGTTATTCACATTCTCAAGAGGAAAGACAGGAGGGCAAAGCCTGAAGTCCACAGCCTCTCCCCATGACACTTCTCCATGCAGCTGGTCCCCGCAGTTACTGGAGAGGCACAAAACACAGTCCTGAGAAAGCAGAGCACCAGTCTCTTGCACATCACTAGATGATGATCAGAGAAACCCACTCCCATCACTTTCAATTAGCAAGCCTCATTTTATTTTTTCTGCAGATCATCCCAAGGGAATAGGGTAATGCTACTGGCCTTCACATAGGGAAGAAGTTAAGCTCAAATGCCCTCCATCCACTTTCTACATAAATTGTTCACAGCACTTAATTCCAAGAAAGCTGCAATTAATTGTGCTATGGCATCAGTAAGCACACCGGTTACACCATTAGAGACCATTATTTTCCCTCAGATTTTATGTTACTACATTATTGATGCAACTGGCCAGTGTAATGAAGCAGTGCTTTGCATCCTTCTTGGTACTAAACATCAAGTTCACAGTGCTATAGCACCAGCACCAGATTTAGCGAAGGGTGTTTTCCAGTAGGTCAAAAATTCCAGTTAACAACCTAAAAAACAGCTGTGCAAAAGGTTAAACACCTATCCTTAATCAAATGTAAATTGCTTGGGTTTCTATTTCACACAACTCAAAATTACAGCTCTTTCTAAATACTCTGCTTTGACAGTGAATACTTTTACCTCATCTGGACAGACTATTTTCAGAAAGGCATTCAAGAGAGATTAAGCCAAAATGCAGTAAATTATCAAGACAATTACATAAATACTGAACTTCTTTGAAGTAAAGGGTGAAAACAAAACCCAGCTATATCTAGAGGGTCACCACTCCTAACACAGAGAGCACATCTGAAAGCCAGAGAAAGAAGATTTGCCCACGTCAAAATTGCAGAAGAAAACCTATAGCAGTTATTATGCAAGGTGCTCAGAACAGTAGATACTCAGTCCTGCAGCTCTTACTCATTTGCAGGGCTATTGAAACAAATAAAGTTTATTTCTGTGAACAATACTGCAGGAAGGAGCCTCTGCAGAGCACCTAGTCAGCAGCTCAGCACCGAATGATTCTGCAGCACAGAGAAAGGCTAGGAACACCCGCCACGTCTTGTGCAATGCCTAGGAAGTCTGTCCAAGCAAAGCCTGAGTTAGAACATAAAACAGTACTTCCTCTGCAATTATTGATGTATGACAGAGTATTAATATAATCTTTAGAAATGTTCTTCACGCGCATAAGCCCAACAAATTGCTTCCCAGTCACTCCCTGTAGCAGTCAGCTCCACAAACCCCCAGTATGTTGTAAAAGAGAAGGCTCTTTAGAGTTATTTTAAATTTATTCTTTGTCAGTTTCATTTAATCTTCTTGCATCCTGGCTCTCTGCAAAAAAATTAGGCAGCTGATCAGTTCCTGCTTTGCCACTCACTCTTGCACAGTGCAATCACAGCTTCTCTTGGGTGCCTTCTTTCTGGACCAAATAATGCCACTCCAATTGACTATTGCTGTAGCAAAATATTCCCCTTAAGCCCCCCCTCCACTTTCATTATCTTTTCTGCTGTTTGCCCTATCCTTTTTCTTTCTGGAAATGAGGCTACTGAAACTAAACTAATTACTCCAGGCTCAGAGGATGTTTTACAGAGGTGCTGAATTGTTCTCATTTTTCCTTATGCCACAACCACCAGCCATGTGCTTGTTTAAATATCGACAACCATTCCAGTGTATTTGTGCAACGCCAGTAGCGCTGTGAACCTCCACAGGGAACAAGATCAGAACTCATCCCTGTGATGACTGTCAAGCCACAGACAAGGGGAAAAGTAAACGAAGAAGCCCTCATTTTCTCAACCCCTCTTCCTTTAAACGCTGTCCTCATCACCAAAATGGAAGTCTTCCTAGGGGATCATCCAACTCAGACCCTACCAGACCACAAAAAGGAGTGAACCCCATCCCTGAAGATCCCCAGTGAGCCCACAGCACCTTCTCACTCCAGCCAGGGATGTCTCAGCAGCACTGTCGGGACTATGCAACATGGATTGCACAAGCTGCCCGAAGGCCTAGCAGCTCCTTTCGACAGTACAGGTCTAACTCTGCTCAGCAACAAGCTTTGCAGCCAATTTTGCAGTTTGGGTGTGTTTGCACTGTTTGCATGAGAAGCAGCTATTAAGTAGGCAGCAGCGATTCAGGTGAATTCCCAAGGAGTCTCAAGGTATAGCCCTAGGTTGGGCAAACCAGAGCCGTGTAACCTCAAGGGGACAATGGCAGGGTAAGAGTGGCAGTATCCCTTCCAAAGGAACACTCTGCCACGGCTGCGCCTCCTCGCTCCAAATGAAAGAGAAGTCACCTGCAATAGCAGCCAACACCTAAGCGTCCAGGGCCAGCCCAAAACCTTAGAAAACACTTTGTGACTCACCAGCTCCTGCCTCACGCTGACACAGGCTGTAATTAAAGGTGTCTGAATAGAACCTTACCAGCCCCGATAAGATGGTGTTTTCCCACCGATCTGATAACTGCCAAGTCTCTCTACAACCTCAAGCTCTATCTCAAGCTCTTCTCTCCCCGTGACATCCCTGGTCAGTGGAAAGGAGGCAGAGCCGGCAGACATCAGCAACCCCATCTGCTCTGGCAGTTTGATGGCTCTCATCACCACAGGTCTCCTTATAAAACCCGCCAATTATCCCACGCATACGCAGTGTCTGTGTGCCGAGAGAGGTGACAGCCCATATCCTTCTAGAAAATCAATTAGACTATCTGTATGCTTAGGAGGGAATAAGCTTTGGCTAGGGTATTTTTCTCTTGTTGTGTTTAATCTTGCTTTAGAAGCATTCAGCCACCAACAGTTCAGCTGCTGATGTATGTCAGACAGCATCACTGACTTATCTACCTCGGCTCCCAGCTTTTAGCTGCAATAACATTGCTACATAAATTCAGCATCCTTTGCATTAAGTAGGTGTTTATCTCCTTCCTACATTTAAACCTGTAAAATAGTTGAAATTACTCCTGCTTGTCTTACCTGCGTAGAAAAACAGGTATACCAAACATGCTCTTTAAGATGGAAGACATGGCATCGTATGCATTCACACAAGTGGGAGTTTTTCATTAAAAAATAGTCTGTACATCGCTGGTGTCTGCCCCTGCCTTCACTCAGCTTGCAAAACGGTTTTCACTATCCAAAACCATTTGATGCACAAGGCAATTTTATTGTGAACACAGTGGCACAACAAAGAACTAGTTAACGGGTAAAGCAGAACAACAAAACAGCAGGTCCTAACTACTGAGGTGCAGCTTGTTTGGGGTTGGGTTTTTTCCATGGTAAAGGAATTGCGTATTTTGAAAATTGTCCTCCTTACTGAAAGGATGTCTGATAATTAAACTGAAGCTCTTATTTTTAAAATCTAATTTACTTTTGAAAACATACACTGCTGGACTATTATTAGGATTTTTCTTATGTGGGCCAGCGGAAATAGGCTAGCCAGCTAGCATGAGGGCTTACAGGCTGCACTGAGTGGAGCTCGGTTTGCTATCTTCAAGCTGAATACAGTGAATCAGTAATAAAATCAAAAATTCCTTTTGAAGGGTAAATAAACATCTGCAGAGAGGTACTGATATCATCTTCAGTTTTGAAAAAAGCTTATTTTTAGTAAAATTATGTCTAGGCCTACAGCTTTAACTCAGGAGCTTCTTTAATTTACTATCAAATATGAGAGCCCATCCCAGTGTTTGTGGGGCTGCCCTCACCACAGAATTCAGGCAAGGACTACAGGACTGGATTTAGCAATACTTCTGGAATATCTTGTATGATACATTACACAAAACATACACTAGAGAAGTGAAATAACACTGGCAGCTCAAGGATAATTTTTCCGAACTACAGAGTTTTCTGATGCTTATTTTATAAGCATCAAGGGAAGTAACAGCATCAGGGGTACCTGCATTCAGCCCCTAGCAGTTTTGTTCACTGTACTGCAACCCAGAGCAAAACAGCCCACCTACCCAGACTTGGAGTGAATGATTATAAATCTTCACAATCTCAATGAAAAGCATCTCAGCGGGTACCCAAAATGACTCCAGCCTCTGAAATCTCTCTCCTTTCTGTTGGTCGCACTTCCCTCAAAAGGGCTGGGAGTACAGAATCAGTCCCTGGGCATCTGCCCTCCTCACCAACGACAGCTTGCCATGCTACCTGCCACATCCTCTGCTTTGAGGTGACAGAGAAGCAAATATGCTTCACCTGGGGCGAAGGACTTGCAGCCTGGAGACTGGATACAGCCCACAGCCTCACAGACTCTTATTTTTCCAGCTCCCTGCCAAATAACATCCCAGAGAGGGGTTTGCAAGGTTTGCTCAACCCTCTGCAAAGAAAAGCCAACCGTAGCTCCTTGTTCACAGCCAAATAAAATATATTAGCAAAGGCACTACAGCCCAGCAACGTTTATCCAAGCCTACCATGAGGCCAGAGAAACAGCAGAACACTGCGGATGCAAAGTTTCCTCCAATTATTTGACAGCCTTGAAAATGCAAATGCATTCACCATACCTCTGCTGCAACCCCAGCTCTGTTTGCTTCTCCCACCTGGGAGCAATATTTCGTAACACTGCAATTTAAAAGCAGGGTGGTTTCATTAATTTTCAAGACTCTCACAGACTCTCACAAACCCAGGTGCTACTCCACAGCACTCAAGGACAGAAATTCAGCCCTTGGACAGGCCTCTTCTCTAATCTTCTCAGGAGTTCCTGCTCACCTGCTTAGTTGCAAGCCTGTACCGAGAGTTTTACGGCCACAGGAAGTCCATGTGCTGCTCACATGAGCAAGATCTATCCACGTAAGGGCTCTGGGAGCAGGATGGGAATCTGCTGACCCAAAGGTATTACCCATCCCTCCCGGCTTGGCCACAACGCCTCTGTGCACTCCTATCTCCAGGCAAGCATCCCACCTCCCACACATCCTGCAGCACTGATCCCTCCCTGCACTTTCGCTTTCAGTTGCCTTGCAATACCAGGGAAAAAAGAGCTAGTACCTGTCTCCCGTGCTTTCATATAGGGATCTTTTGAAAGATCCCAGTATCGACACCCATTACTGCCTTAAGCACAACAGTTGGAAGAGCCCAGTCCTCAAGTGCCACACCAGTGAAGTTCCTACCAAGCAGGTGTTATGCTCACCAATGCCAGCCAGCCATCTGCCACCATGCAGATCTACACCAGGTCTGTGTGTGAGCCACCAGGACCAGAATCTGGCCTAAAACTTTTGAACAAGTAGGACGTCATTTAACACAGTGCTTGTAAGCGGCCTTGAACAGCATGGGTGACCGAGTTCTTCTCCCTTACCTCTACCAGCTCACTTCAGCAGGGTCACAATCATCTGTCCTTACACCCATTGGCACAAGTGGTGTAATTTTCTTCCTGTTCCTTACTACAAATCCATTATCATTTAACTCTAAATCAAACCCAAGCTGATTCCTTTTCCTTATCAGTAACGAGCCAAGAGAATCCCTCTGGGAAACTGTCCCAAGCACCTTCTCAGCCCCCAAGTGGACCAACGTATTTACCGCAGGACACCAACAGCCCTCTTACAGCACCATAGTATAAAACCTCCTGGGTTGTTTCCAGGAATAATCACACCAAAAAAAAAAAGCTTACTGTTTACTAGGAACCTAGCATAGAAATCAGGAAAGGGAATAAAATGCTATCAAGATTACACACACTGCTTGAACAGCGACCAAGAAAATGGTCACGTCTCATAAGCCGTGCTGTGCAAATTCCTCCTCACCCACAAACTGCCATGGTAAGGGAGTGTGATGATTCAAAAGCATCAGCTCGGTATAACAGGTTAAATTAATTAAAATAACCAAGACAAGCCTCAGCAAGGTATCAGCAGAAGTGCCTGTAACACATGCATTCTGCTGAACTGATCCACACCAACAATGGCTCCTTGTTCTTCAGCTGCTCCCAGAAACATACTCCTCACTTCTGCTATCAAAACGAGCATGCAGCTGCCTTCTTACTGATGCATTTCACCTGATCAGTGGCCTCCTCTCTTCAGCCTGATCTAGTGGGACATGCCCTTGCCCGTCACAGCGGGGTTGGAACTAGATGATCTTTAAGGTCCCTTCCAACCGAAACTATTCTATGATTCTGTTTTTACAGAAGAGAGATGTAGCTTTATGGAAAGCAAAAGAAGTGACTGACTACCAGATTGTATCTCCTCACAGCCTACAACAACAGGATCGCTGTATTACCTTCCAGGAAAATGGGAAGCTTATGCACTGACAGACATGCTGAGCCCACTGACAGGGTCTCTTTGTTGTAGGAAATCCCTGAAAGATCAAGACCCACATTTAAGGCTTCAGCTGGCACAGTCCTCTATAACATCTGTGGGGTTTTTTCAAGCTGTCCCCATTGAACACCTCTAGCAGAGTAACTGCAGGTTAAACTGACTGCACAAGCTCTGGTGTAATTTTGACTTCAGCTGCACAACTTTTAAAATATTTACAATACTTATCAGGCGCATAATACTTTAATACTTTAAAACACTTACCAGGTGCATAACAATTATAATTACAGATCTATATGCAGATGCTGCAGTAAGTTGCTTCTGGTGAGGAAGAAAAGAAGGAGAAAAGCGAAGGAAGAAAAAAATCCCTATTTTTTCCTTAGACGGTCCTAAAACCTCCTATGTCAAAGGAGAACGCCCTGCAGACAAAGCCAAAGTGGGAGTGCTGGGACAGAGGGAATGGCAGGACAGCACCGCTGCCACGGCTGGACACACAGCCCAGCCTGGGAGATTTGAAAGAGGCAGTAGCAAAGTCTTGACACTAGGAAGAAAAGCAAGCAGGCACTGATGCATGCCGTGAAGATCATACAGAAAACTTGGGATGTGACAGCGCAGGAAAAATCAGCCCACAACACCAAGCAGCTGCTCATTTCACTGCCCAGCAGCTAATGCTAACACTTGGTGCTAAAAGAGATAACAAGAGCAGTCCACCATCTGCCAGGCTCCAAGCAGCCGTCTCAGGCCCTGTGAGTGCCCAGAGAGCCAAACTGCTTGGGGACACAAACAGTAGCAGCACTGCAGCTTGTGATATCCACATCAAGAGAGGACACTCTGGTGATGAACTCCTTCATCTGTCCCCTCCTTGCTCTTTCTGTACAGCCTCTACTGGGCCAGCAACAGTGGTATTCCAGGTGAAAGGGGCTAGTTTCAGCAAGCTGTCTGAAAGGAACCTCTGCTCTTTTTACGCTGCACATTGGCCCAAGGAAATTACTCCAGGTAGTGGAATTAATTCCTGGTGCCCACACGCTTCAGGATACAGCTCCCTCCTCCTCTGGTGTCACCTAATCGAGCGCAGCTTCCTCCTTTTGTTGCAGGTAAGGTAGGGGGAAGATGATAAAGCTTTCCTCTAACTTCCGAGAGAGGAGGACCAGGTCCCAGTCCCTGACAAGGGAGAAAAGGCTCAGGCTTTACAAGTCCCCAGCTGATGCAAAGCTGGGTATCTACTCTGGACAAGATGCAAGATTTCCTACTTAGAACAGACAGCTTGGTTCAATATGCACTGCACAAAGGCCAGCACGTTAACCATTGTGTGTTTTTCAAAGTAACTTTGAGCAACTGTGGAAGAGACCATTTACAGTGGGATAAGGGAAAGGTGCAAAACAGTCCCTATTGCTCACGTGCACCTTGTGTCACCAGCTCACAGGAGGACTGAAAGATGAGATGAAGCCTGCTAGCATTCAGCAAAAAAGCCAGAAATCCAATATACTGCTAAAATTACACTGTTATTTCCCTCACATGCTCCTTGTATATACAGCCATGTTTCCCAATCATAAGCTGAAAGCCTCGTTTACATCAGAAACTAAGTGGTATAGCTGCAGCCCTAAAACTCCCCAGCGTGGCCATGGCTATAACTACTATCAGGGTACTTTCCAAAGTGATGAAGGGAATAACCTTATGTATACATCATCTTTTACGATTATTCTGGGGTTTTTTTTTACATTATATACTCATAACTGAAACAAATTGTATGGATAAAAATGAAGAGGGGAAAAACAAATCTTCACTAACCAGTCAGTCAAACAGCAACCTCCCACTGGGTCACTGCTTCCCAGTCCCATCATTGCTCCTTCTCACCCCTCACAGAACAATGGAGGTCTGCAACAAGTGCACACATGCTGAACGTCTGTCTATCCCACTTCCGTCAACACCAGGTGTTCAAGAAACCCACCTATTCCAGGGAAGGAGTACAGTTTCCTCACTGCCATCCCAGCTCCCAAAAGCACTGGTGGCCTCAACCCACAACTGGGCACAACCTTCTGCCCTTTGGGCAGGTGATTCTCCCTCCCACCCAGAGAGCAGATAAATTCACAACTTGCTCAGGGAGGCTGTGGAAGTTTGCTTGGAAGGTTGTCAGGTAAGAGAATTGAGCAGAAACACACATAATTTGTTGCACCACTACTGATGTCAGCCTCTGGGCAAGGGACTTCCAGAAGCAGTTGGGAAAACATAATCACAAAGATGCCAAAGTATAACATATAGGTGCATATAAATGAACTTCAAACTGTATTCCAGATTCTTTTACTAGTGAAAAATAAGACTGAAATACAATGGGAAAAAAAAAGGATGTTCTTGAAATCGCAGTTAAAAAAAGCCCAGGAAAAAGGCATGAAGCTCCATTCCGTGCCCAAATATTCCTCTATCATCCTAGCCGAAATAAGTTTCAGATTGATTTCTATGTTGCCTCAAAAGCTGTAATAGCATCTTGAATGGTTTGATTACAACAGGAAGCAGAGAAATAACAAACAGATAACAGAATGCTCACCAGCAAGGGAAAGTGAACGGTCTCTGTATACACACACACCCCTATACATATGTATCAGAACTTAAAAACGTTAACTGATTTGGTTAAGTTGTGCTGATATATTGGTATTACTCATTTGATTGAAGTCCCTCTAGTTTGCTTGGATTAGGAGAAGAGGTTGAGGTTAAACTGAGGTTAGCTGACATGTGTCAGCCAAGCCTGACCTAATCCTGCGTTTCTTCCTAGTTCTTGTGCCTTCCTCTCTAAATAATATTAAGAACAGAAAGAAACCACAGGCACAGAGTTGGGTTCCAAATAGCTATTTTTAGTACCTATACACAAACAGACAAGGCTGAGCTGTGCACACTGGCTGCTCCACAAAAACCTCCTCCCCACGATCCCTGGCTCCTCGGCTGTCTCCCCCACGTGTGCCTCTGCCCTTCCCACGACGAGTCCTGCAACACAAGATAAGTAGACCCCCAAGACTAAAATGAAAACAACCTGGTTTATGAACTCTATATTAAGCTAATTGTTGTCTAATATCATTTTTCCGCCTGGTAGCAGAGGACCTTTATAATACAGTGCAAGTGACTTTGAGCTATGTGGACCTGCCATTCAAGCATCTCCTGTGAAACAGAAATATATGGACTTACTCCAATGATTTGCACTAGATCTAAGACCTGGGGAAACTTCTCAGTCATCTCAAAGCAGCTCTCCGATGTCGCCTAAAAGTAGGGGTTTGATGAGCAATAAAGAAACAAAAATAATATAGCTTAAACCACAGAGGTGCCAGCTTTTACTGCCTTTCATTGAGTACACAATATTTTGCTCTCACTATTTCAAGGGAAATAACACTCCACACGACTGTTATAGGATGTAAAATGTGTACTGTGCTGTTCAGACGCAGCTCATAATTGAAACATTTGAGCGCCAATGAAATCCCAAACGTAAAGTTTTTAATTTTCATTCAACCATGATATTAAAATTCTGGTTGTGCATGTGTGTGTGGGGGGAATTACTACCTCAGAGTACTTTTAAGGTCTATTCCTTCTGATATAGTAACTAGGATAAACTGAGCCAAGATGTCAGCAGCTGCTGGTGTACTCCAGCGGCTCGCTCCCAATGCCATTCCTTGCTTCTCCTTGTCATCCCTACTCCCTTATCACCACACAGGAGGTTGTCAAGAGGCTTGTCAAGGAGATGTGGCCTGCTGTCTGGAACACACAAAGGAGCACCTCCACCTTCATTCATGTGCCTTCAACTCCGCACAAGGAACGCGCAGGCACCTGTAGAAGAGCAGGGCTACTGTTGAGGCAGCTCTCCAAGCTCAGGCCAGACACACTCAAGACAAGTCCAGCAGTCTGAAGCACCACCAAAACAAACAACTCAGACATGTTATTTGTCTGAGTTGCACTCAGGTGCATTGCCATCATTTATAGGAAGGGTATTATCTTTCAATACTGATTTTACTTAGCAGCTTTTCCAAAATGACTGGATATGACATCAAGTGAAAAAACCTTAGCTGAAACCGCTAAACTCTCTGCACAACTGACAGGGAAGCCCTGAAAGGCTGGTTTGTGTCTTTCAGATCTTCAGACCATCTTCTCCGACACACGTGTTCACGAACCATAGGGCAATCTCAGGCTACATCATGCACAAACTCATGTTCCTCGCATAGTTGCATCCTGTGATCTTCACGAGCTGTCTGTTTCGCTTTCCAGCTGGAATTTAAGGTGTTGAATTTAGCCTTGAAAATTGTTAAAGGTTCGACATTTGTCTGTCAGAGACATCACCTCTCCCTCAAAAAAACTGCCTTGCAGATGAGGTACTGCTGGGGGCTCTGCTTCTGCACTGTTTTCCTTTCCCTCTCTATTTACTCAAATCGTATCAGCTGTGGTACCTCCAGAAGGGACTCAGCTACCACTTCTCATCCACATCCTTTGGACCAAATCCATTGGTTTCCATGCCTGTATGTCCACAGGCCACTCAGCTGGGCAACGGCATTGATTTATCAAACCTCCAGAGCATAAGACCTGGCTCTTCTCCTGGGGCAGTGGAGAGAGACGCGAGAAGTCTGCTACCTATTAAGTTGCTTTAGCATGGTGCTTCAAGTACTGAGTACAGAAGGATGAACTTGTGGTTTTGCCACCGTATAGAGATATAGCTTCCAGCAGTCCTAGTCTCCTACCACAGATTGCCAAAGTAGTTTCGAGCAAGTCAATCTCTCCCACCACATTTCCCCACCTTTTAAGTCCCTGGGAAGAAAACATTTGCAACCAACCATGGTGCTCTGACATCAAAATGGTGAGGAATATATAAACAGATGCATATCTACCCAGTGAAGAAACAGATTGATGCGTTTAATGGTTTATAATGACTGTTTTAGTTGTCATGAAAGTACTTAAGAGCACGCAATGAATCCTTGGATTAAATCTAGATAAATGTAAACAGCAATAAAAACCAGCTTTCATCCCAAGAAGGCCTGACCCTTGTTTGCACCTGTAACTCTAAATATATAAAACAGGATGTCAAACTACATATAAGATGCTAAAAAGCAAAACATCCCAGTCACTGGCATAAAAAGCATAATGACACAGGGAGGAAGCAAAACAAAATGGACAACTTGCTTGGGTCTGATTCGAACATCTTAACAAAATGCCATTTTCTTGAGTCAGGACTGAGCTAGCAGATTTGTGCCAGGTAAAGCTACAACAAAATGGAGATGAAAACTCTGAACCCTGTCTGTGCGAAGGGAGACAAATGAGGGTCAGAATGAAGTTCATTTAAATCCACCAAGCAGATACAGAGGGAGTTAGAGATCTGCAAAACAAAATGAAAGGCTCGGTAGGAGCCTGCACAGCCAGTGCTGCAATGTCAGAAACGCAACACAGTGCCGTCAGAAACCTACAGGCACAGCACCAGGACTCGTGGAAAAAAAACAACAGTGGCACTCCTAGGGAAGATACGCCTGTCTGCAACAGCGCTAGAATAAAGCACAAGGGTCCTGCAACCCATGCCCTGACACCAGATGCGTTTTGAGAGGAGGTACAGAGGAGCCTCTAGGGAGAGCATCCACAGCTCGAGTAAAACCACAGCAGGGGGATATAACGGAGCTGCATGTATTTACACCGGGGAGGAGGATTTGCCCCCTTCTTTTGCCTCTGCTTGGCATCCTCCTTTGGGTCTCTTATGGGAGAGAAGGTGTCTTAACACAAGAGACAATTATCTGTAATGCATCGTCTGTGGCTATCACAACTTAACAGGGCTTATCTGTAAACCTTATCTACACTTCCAGTTATCCTTGTTCTCCCAGTTCCTTTTTTCCCCCCCAATATTTGCATCTTGGCTTGAGGTATTTTGTATACGAGCTGAATAAAGGTGTTTGCATGTGCCTGTGCACACTTCGGAGAAGGCAGCAGAAAACCACCCAATTTTATCTCCGATTCCCTGGGAGGCAGCTTGTTCAGTTTTCCCTTTCCTGACAAACAGAGGGAGCTGAAATACGAAACGTCAACTTTGGGATCCTGAACGATAACACATTTAAAATATCGGGCTCTTCGTTTAAAAAGCAACAACAACAAAAAAAAAAACCAAAACCAAAAAGAAAAAAATCCCCAGGAAGCTGATGCATCACGGTGTTGCATCTGTGTGTCAAGCTCCGGGTAAACAAGCAGCAACACGAATGAAATCTGTCCAGAAAGACTGCATTTCAGCGCCAACCACGCAATCTCTGCCCAAACCACCGCGTATGTAACAAAGTTTGTTCCAGGAGCCGCGCTCCTGCCGTTCCCCGGGGAAAATCCGAGGCTCGGGACGGCGTCTCATCACCGCCCGCCCCTCCGCGCACCCGCAAGCACGAACCGCGACACCCGCGGGACGCCAAGCGCCGGGAGCCGCGCCGGGGGACGCTCGGGGATGGTCCCCGTGCCGGGCGCTGCCCCGACGGGGCCAAACCCACCGCGCCGCCCGCTCCCCGGGGGCCGGACAGACGGACGGACGGACAGACAGAGGCGGGGGGGGGAAGCAACAGGTGTCCGGCGGCACTCACCGCTGGCGTTCTTGCCGCAGATGAGGTGCTGGTAGGGCTGCAGCAAGCCCCAGAGCTCGGGGTCGTTGTTGACCGTCTGCTCCAGCGCCTCCAGGGTGAAGCGCGGCGCCTCGCCGCCCTCCTTGTCCTTGTCGCCGGGGGCGGCGGCGGCGGCGGCGGGCGGGGGGCGGCCGGCCAGCACCCGGGCGTGGATGTCTCGGAAGAGGCTCTCGGTGCCGGCCGTGAGGTAGATGGCGGCGTGCTCGTGGATGCGCAGGGCCACGCGGCTGTCCACCATCCAGCGGTAGAACTTGCCCACCGAGAAGGCGAGCCCGCAGCGGGCCGACTTGCCGCGGCTGAAGCGGTCGCCGCCGCTGCCGCTCATGTTGTAGAGGGAGAGGGCGCCGAGCGCGGCCGCCGTGCAGCGAGCCGACAGCGTCCAGCCCAGGACGATCTCCATGGCGCTGCGCACCTCGTGCTTGGTGCACTTGGCGAAGCGGAGGCTGAGCCGCTGCGCCTCCCGGGCGATGCGCACCAGCGCCCGGCTCACCAGCGTCGAGAGCCGCGCCGCCGCATCCCGGCTCCCGGGGCCGCCCGGCGCCCGCGGCTCCCGGCGCGGCGGCGGCGGCAGCAGCAGCGCCTCCACCTCCTCCAGGCTCCAGGGGACCTCCTCGAGGTCGGGCAGGAGCCGGGCGCACTGCTGCCCCGCGCAGTCCAGCACCTCGGAGTCTTCCGCTAGGACGGTGTTGACGGTGTCGAAGCTGTCGTGCCGACTGTGCATGGAGTCAGTTAGGTGCGGCCAGCAGCTTCCTCCATAGGGGTACGCGGGGTGCGAATCCGAGCAGCACAGCGACAAGTTGGAGGAGCGCACCGAGTCCGCCGCGCCACCATACCCGGAGTCCAGCGTCAGGTCTTCCAGCGTCCTCACCGCCGTCTTACCTCTCCGGGCCATCGCCGCACTTCATGCTGCACCCGCGGGACCCGGGCGGGGGGGGGGGACGGCTCGCGGGGAAGCAGCGTGGGAGGGAGGGAGGGAGAGAAGAGGCGGGGGGGGTGGGACGCGACGAGCCCCGCTGCCGTTCAGCCCCGCTGCCGTTCTGCCCCGCCGGCCTCGGCTCCCGCTCCGCCAGACGCCAGCGAAGCGGCGGCGCTGCCCGCTCGGGCTCCTGCACTGCGCCGCCGGCCCCTCACCGCAGCGCCGCGCCGGCCGGGCGGGGCGGGGCCGGGCCCAGCCGAGCCGCGGCCAATGGGGGCGCCCCGAGACCCGCCCCGGCCCGCCCCGAGCCGCCGGCAGAGCCCCGCTCCCGCACCGGCCTCCCCAGGGATGCTCCGTCCCCGCTGCCCCCGGGGATGCTCCCGCACCGGCCCCCTCGGGGAAGCTCCAAAACCGGCGCCGCCACACCGGGGCTGCTCCAACACCGTCCCCGCTGCCCCCCCCAAGGATGCTCCCACACTGTCCCCCCCGGGGATGCTCTGACACTGTCCCCGCTGCCCCTCGGGGCTGCTCCGACACCCACTGCGTCCCCATCCTGCCTGGAAAAGCAATTTCCAAATAATCATAGAATCATAGAATAATCAGGGTGGAAGAGACCCACCGGATCATCGAGTCCAACTATTCCTATCAAACACTAAACCATGCCCCTCAGCGTCTTGTCCACCGTCCCTTAAACACCTCCGGGGAAGGTGACTCAACCCCCTCCCTGGGCAGCCTGTTCCAGTGCCCAATGACCCTTTCTGTGAATTTTTTTTTCCTAATGTTCAGCCTAAACCTCCCCTGGTGGAGCTTGAGGCCATTCCCTCTTGTCCTGTCCCCTGTCACTTGGGGAAAACAGGTACAATAAAGCCCTTAGACATTCCTGTAATTAACCCTCTCAATATCACAAAGAGTTGGGCAAGTAAGATTTGTATCGGGCTTGGGGCGCGTTTCCTACACACAGTTTGTCTTGTGCGAGATATGGGCGGTTTATCCCTAACTGATGCACTTTAATCTTACATTGCTGGGCTTTAGCGTTATTAGGAGTCGGCTGGCTAATATCCCAGGCAACAGACTGAGAATGTATACGCTTGTGAGTTCTGGTTTTGAAGAAATGTTATATCCTTTTAAGTGTAAAATACCAGTGAAATTCTATCCCTTTAAGGATAAATGCCTAGCAAACACATTTCTCTATCATGCCAACAAAGGCAGCCAAAATTCTTGAGTAGGCAAGGCGAGTCATGTAAGAGATTTCCCCGTCCAAGCGAGCGAAGCCTGGCGATCCTTCAACATAAACTTCCTACAGGGAAGGCACGAACGCAACTAGAGGTTGGCTCATTTGTTAAACAGGTTGGGGAAAACCATGACATCACGGAAAACACTGAGAAAGCGGTGACTTCCAGATTAAGTCAAGTGCTGTCAGAAACTGGTTTTTCAATATCGCCTCGGCCCTTCTGCAAGACACGCTGTGCACAGAATTTTTCCACTGAAGTCTTAAATGGCACCCTATCCCGATAAAAAATAGCAGAGCTGAGGAGAGGAGCAACCGGAGCTTAAGCTGTGGTCATGCTGCAGGTAAGAAGTTCAGGCCCACAGTGCCGGCAGCAGCTACCCTTTGGGGGGGACGATCATAAAAACTGAGCACGCTTTGAGAGCAAAATCCTGTGGATTTTGTGGCGATCCAGCTGTATGCCTCACAGTAGAGCCCTCTGGTGTTTTCAGCACTTCGGTGCAGTGGCTGTTGAAAATTCACATTTCCATTTGGTAGGAGAAGGAAGGCACCACCAGGACCGAATCCCTCAGGATACTTGTTTTTCTGACAAACTCCATCCACTTGACTCTGTTCCAACGCTTTCACAAAATGCCACAGCTGCTTGTGCTGAGCACACGTGACAGCAGGTCAAAGTCAGGGGAAATCCAAGTTGAGGAAGTTTTATAGAAAACAGTTTATTCGGCTTCTCAAAACACTAGGTGGATGTTCAGGGACTATGGAACTAAGGAGCTGGGCGGATTGTTCATCAGCCTTTTCAAAAAAATGGCACTGTTTTCAGGCTACAACATTAAACACATATTGAGATGAACAGGAGAAATGAGGACAGTTGTCTCAGGCTGCATGCAGACTCCAGCATTCTTATTATTGACTCATGGCTAGTAGTGGTAGCGAGATGTGCATCACCTCACACATGGAGGTTTGATTCCCAGCCACACTGCCAGTTCAGGAAATGTTGCGACACTTGGACCCAGCAAAGGCATGTCAGCAGCACCAGCCTGGTTTAAACTTTCAAAGGAGCAGCCAGAGCTTCTGACTCATTTCTTTGTAAGACTAATTACCTTCTCACTGAAAGGGCTGGAGGTTCAGATCAATGAAGAGTGGCCATCCTGGATCTCTGGTGATCTTCAGCACCTGAAGGATCTCGCCTGCCCAGGTGCAGATGCCCCGTCTGCTGCATCCCGGAATGAGCTTCAGTGTAATTTGGAAGGACATCTGAAAGGGCTCCTCAGACATGGTGACTTCATTCTTTAAATCGCCCTGGGAAAAAATGGGATCAAACTGTTTGGAGGGAAAAGTGCCCCTGCAAATAAGTCCAGTGCCTGCATGGGGTGAGCTCTGGCGACAGTCCTCAGCTTTAATCCAGAAAGGGCACCACACCTCTTCTGCCCTGGGCAGAAAGGCAGGTGTCTGCAGCTGTACTCCACTCCACAAGCCTGACAGCCAGGGTCATTTGCCTATTAGACAAAAACATCCACTGAGGAAAACAAAGTCTCTTTATATGTCAAAGGCAGGGGGGGAGGAACAATTTTCAGCTTGTTGGAGGCATGGACATCAATTATCCTTACAGAGAATTCAGACAGGGACTGATTAAGTACCATTCCAGGATGATAAGTGCCAGCAAAACCTCTGAAAGGGGGAAATTGATCCACATTTTAAAAAGTGCTTGGGGCAAATTTAAGTGAATGGCAAGATGGAGTTTGTATGGGGAGAGTGGTAAGTACACAGTTCTTTCTTTTCCCACCTAGTCAACCACCCACTTCTTCAGAGCTGCAGGGAAAAACCTGACAGCAAACAGGCTGTCGGACAGAGCAGGAATATTCCCAGGATCAGGGCGCTCCATGCAATTTCTGTATTCAAAATCCAGTATACTGCACTGCAGTAACAGCTCACATCAAAAGTGGCACTCGCAGGATCTCCCAGTGCTATCTCTGACTGCTTGGAGAAAGCAATGAGGATTATGAGGGCCTTGCTTATTTAGCTGGGGAAGTTGGAGTACTAATGTTTCTAATCACAGGGGGTTAATTTACAAAGCAAGGCTGTTATCCTGCGTCTGTAAAGCAGGTGTGAAAAGCACATCCCAGGCAGAGGAGCCTCTGGGGCCGCAGCAGATTGTACAGTCTGCTGCAAAGATGCTGCCCATTAAAGAAGGCACCGAGCGCTGGCACCAGGTAGCATCGTCCCTCCAGGGCAATGGGGTGACCGCTGCCAACTGCTTCGACAAGCAGGCTCGGGGACATGACTCTGGTGTTGCTCCTCAAATGGTTACAACACCAAAGGAGTGGGGATGAGTGGCACAATGAGGCCACCAGCTTGCTGGCTGGAAGAGAGGCGCTGGTGGTGCCTCCAGTGTGAGTGGGAGGGAAGGATGCGGCAGCTGGATGTCACACTACCCGCTTTTCTCCCCATCAGTCCCATCCTGCTGATTTCAGCAACTAGATGCATTAGGACCCCTGTCAAGGGCTCAGCAGGACATGTTGCCCCGTGGAGAGGAAAGGTTCAGCTGATCAGCTGCTCCTCTTGCAGGCACCAAGAAAGAGAGCTGCCCCTGAATTTCCACTGGCTATTGATTAGCCAGGGCATCCACCCAGTTGTTCTCATCTACTGTACAGAAGCAGCAGCTCCTACTTCTCACTGGGCTCAAAACCCTTCCAGTCTTTCTTCCGGCAGTCCCCATGCCCCCATGTGCTGAGAGTGGAAGTCAGTTAGAGAGGTGTAGACCCGTGCCTGGCATAGAGGCGCAGTTACTCTGGATTTCTCAGAAGCCACAAACTGGGGACAGGAAGACAAACCATCAGCCAACCCCAAATCTCACTGCCGATAATGAAGCTGTGGAGCCCATAGACACGGTACATTTTCTTTGAAAATAAAAGCATAAATGAATTCAGAAAGTGATCTGTCATTCCTGGAGGCTAAGATCACTGTCAAACATAACTATTAAATGCAACAATGCACACGCAATCTTCATCTCAGAAAATTTCTCAACAGTTCTTTGCCAGAAATGGGGAGGTTGTGTCAGAGGAAGAAGCGCTTCATAATCACTTGGTTCCTCATGGCATCAGTAAGAGACGAAAGACTGTGCTGCAAAGACAGGACCTTGGTTTTAAGCCCTTACTCCCACAGCAGCCAAGGGCATTACCATTTCGCAAGTGCAGCTTGGTTCAGAGCTCTGCACAGCCAAGGCAGCAGCAGTTACTGTCTTTACAAGATATTGGATCTTGTTCTTTGTTCTAAGGTAGGATTGACTGCAACCTCTACATGAATCCTAACAGCTTCTCATCTCTTCTCTTCTTAAACCATCCACGATGAAGACTCTGCAGCTTCCCTGGATGGTCTGTTTCCAAGTCCAAATAATTTTGAAACAGCCTTCCTAACATGTAACCTATCCTTTTCTTTGCTACATATGTAAAGAATAAAAAGATGCTCCCAAACTTCTTTTGATGGACTGGACTGGCGTCTCTGTCTCATTTTACCTTAGGCAGTACTAAAAGCTTATGGAGCCGAGCAGAGTACAGGTGTCATTATCCCCCAGCCAGCAGATGTAGGTGCTCCTCACAATTCACTATGCCACTCCAGAAAGCATAACAGTGTTCGCATGATTTATGTGCAATAAGATTATACAACGTTTTGATCAGAACTAGAAGAAACAGGAATAGCAGGCTTCCTGGAGGATGGAGACAAGGAGAGACTCTGTTCCATTCCCACACAAGGCACGGCAAACCTGTGGAAGGGATATATGCACGGCTAGATGCGAAAACAATTTAAACGTGAAATCTGAAGTGACGAACGTGCTTAGGATTCACAGTGATTGTCGAGTTAGCCAGCCCCTTACTCCTTGCTTTAGAGAACATCTAACAAAGAGATAGTTTAACCTACTCTACCGTTACTCCCTGTCTGTCACCACCAAAATCTTCTTCATGCTTGGTAGTTCAAGAGTGACAGTTTTGTCTCCTCAAGGGGCAGAGTGCTCAAGGACTCAGCCCCACAGCTAGTCAACCATGCTTGCTGCATCCTGATGTGCAAGAAGTCGACAAGCTGGGTCTAGTGCCCACTCACCCCCTAGTGTGCCATGCAGTGTCTCTGTTCTCTCCTGGGGAGTTGTATTTGTTAGTCCTTGTTTGCAATTCAAGAGTCAGTCCTGATTTAAAAAGAAAAGAAGTCTTGTGGTTTAAACACAATTCTTCATGGCACTGTAGTCAACACGTAATCTTAAGTTCAATTTTAGGAGGTAGTTTCTACAATATGGCCTTTCCCTATGGTGAACACATGAAGGGAAGGATGAGAGAAGGACATGAGCCACGCTCTCCACTTTTCTTATTCATGGGGTTTTCTTTTAAAAGAGGAGCAAGGGGACACAAACTGCAGAAGGTTATATTAAAATCCCTTCACACCTCTGCCTCTTTCTGGTACTTAGGACTGACCTAAATTTCTGCTATTAAAAAAGCATAATGTCAGTTAATCCTGACCCCAGACAGTGCTATCTGACGACAGAAAGTCCTCAGTAAAGACTTTCTCAATCTGTATCTAATGCTGGTTTGTTTAATTTTTAAGGGGTCATTTGCAGATACACAAACAACCTTGCCATCCATTTAGGAGATCTGTACCACAAGCTTCCATCACCACCATGCATGCTCATGCTGCTATGGCTGAGATCCCGCTCCTTGTATTGCTCATGGCCTCCCTCGCTTTGTAGAGCTCACTCGGTCCCATGTGGACTCACGGGTGGGTGGGCAGCGAAATGAGAAGCCCCAGGCTGTGGGTCAGCTGGCAGCGTCTCAGCAGTGAGCAGCTCTTCCACCACCACCTTCCAGCCCAGCTCCAGGAAAAAGTGCTTTGCATAAAGGTTCCCAGCCTCACTCTTTTCTTATTCAAGTAGTCAAAGCTTTTTTTCCCCCCTCTCCCCTTCAATAATCGTGGCAGGCATTAGTGAGATGCAGATCCACACAATTACAAAGTATAATTAAGATAGGACACTACTACAATTCCCTGATAGTGAGAACTTTCTATTTGTAGGCAAATCCCAATAAAAGCACACAGAAGTAATTTTAATATGGAGAAGTTATTTTTCTTCCCTTAAAAATAATAAAATAAAACCTAGGCATTCTGGCATAAGATAACATTTAAGGAACTGAGCAGTATTGTGCCATTGCTTTTCCTTTATCCCAGCACTTACAACTTCTTTTGCATGTTTTCCTTGCAGTTCCCTTCAAAAACTGATCAAAGCTCCATTTCTTTTTTAACATTGCAGCATTCTGTTCATTCCTTGACTGACCAAAACTATTGCTGAAGTGCCCATAAATAAATTAGCAAAAGAACACCAACTCAACTCAAACTTAATAAGAACCGACTCCAGAAAACCTCATATTCCCGTCAGCGCTTTTCCTTGCAGAGAGATATTACATCACTGCAGTCTACCAGGTTCAACTACAAACTGTATCTGGACACATACGAGAGACAAGGGAGCAGTATTGCTAGAAGTTTGCATTAAAAAAAAAAAAGTTAAATATAGCAATATATAATACAAACCTCTTCTTTAAGGAAGATAAATAGTAATTTTTTAAAGATTAACAGTAGAGAGCACCTGGCAATGAGAACTGACATTTCCTAACTCCATCACAAGGTGCATTTCATCACCCGTTTCGTCATCCTGTGGGGCCCCATCGTGGTGCAGCAGCATCCAGCACAAGTACCCTGGTGTTTCAGAAATGGAGGGTATAGTGAGACGGGAAGGGAAAGGCCAGCTATCCACTTCAGGGAATGTGGGTGCATGAGGTTGTGATCAGTTGATAAAATACAAGACTCATCCCGAAGGGTTGTAGGCTCCCCGTGGGAGCAGACACCTTCTGCGAACACACTGCAGCTTCTGAATAGAGTAACTGTGTTTTTAGGAATTGGGAAGCTATTATAGACCCCTGATTTCACACTTGGTGAAGGTGTGAGCAAATCATAAAGTATTTGTGGGAAATCTCTTTCCCTAATTGAGCCATAATGCCTGCTTTCTCTATTCTCTCCCTCTTTCCTTACCACTGCTAGGAGTAGAAAAACTATTTATGGTCTGCACAGGGATTATGTTTTATCCACTTTATCCAGCCAGCGACCTACTGGAGTTTCATATACTTTAAGAAATATGAGCCACCAAACTGCCTCTTCCAATTTTTCTAATTTCAAGTATTTCTTGCATTTGCAGATGCCTAAAGGCTCAGGAAGCAGGCACCATGGAAGCAGGCGAAGGGCTGGGAGCCATTTCTGCTTCACATCACAAGCTCTCAAATGACCTGTATCTCATTTCGAAATCTGCCAAAATACCTTTCCAAACAAACAACTTTTTCTCCTTTCAAAGTCCCCTGTTGGATATCTTGAAATACCTTGATGTCGGGCATACTCTGATGTCAGCTGCAAAGGGAAAATAAAGTTTCCAGTACCTGAAGCAGGGGCTGGGAAAGGCTCACACTTGACAGCTGCCAGACGCTGAAGAAGACTTTAAATACATGACAGGAGTCCACCCCAGGCTTGGGAGGAGGTGTGGGTTAAGCAGACACACAGTTTTATCCTGTAGTTACAACAACCGTGGAAGGGAAAACCTAATAATATGCTTAGCCTGTGCCCATAAGTAGCTGTCAAGCATATGCTGCAAACACAGCACTAGCTAGGTGAGGCCCAGTTTGTAAGCACAGGTGGTTTAGACCCTATTAAAGGCCAGTTTTCTGATTTTTATTTTGTTTTAAGTGAGTTTAAGGCAGTAAGATATGCTCTCCACATACACTGAAAGTGCAAAGCCTGTTACCCTCAAACACAGAAACACTGTGATGATGGTGACAGCCCCCTGCCTTCATCTGGGCTCAGATCTTCATTTCAGCTTAATGATAGGAAATGGCTGTATTCTTACACTTCACGAGGGAGCTGCAGAAGGGCTTGGGGAGGGGGTTGAGTTGTCAATAGTGACTGTGCTCCTAAACCCCTCAAGGACTTGATAAGAGAGGGGGTTAAGAAAGACAGGGCTCATTTCCTTGGGCCGCCAGAGGAAGCTGCAGGAGAGGTGAAGATGGAGGGAATCAGTGGAGAAAGGAGCTGCCAGGGCAGGTATCCCGGGCACCAGTAAGGCTCCAGTCAAATTTCAATGACAGGATTTCACAAAGAGAAAAGACAACCTGGGGAAGGAAGGTGCAGATGCTTCCCTTTGGTTTCCACCTCTGTGTAGTCATTGTAGTGACTGAAGGACAGAGCAATTGTTTTTTTGGAAAACCATATGGTCTGTATGCTTCAGGAGCCATGTGCTCTTGGGGAGATACCCTCTTCCGTGGCATGGATCTCTGGTGTGAGCACTGATTCTGGAGCTGCAGGGGACTGAATCTGCACAGTCTTACCTGAGTGGAAAAGAGAGGGCTCATTTTAGCTGCACAGCCAGGACACACCAGCCAGAACCCCACCGTGGGCTTCCAGGGGCCCAGATCTTGTCCCATCACTGCTGTGGTACTCATGGACTTGGATAAATCACTTCGTGTCTCTGTGCCTTTATTTTCCAGCTGTAAAATGGAGATAATTATATTGACCTTCTTCATAAAATGCCTTGCAAATGCTAGACAGCAGCTAAGTACTATCATGATTATTGTATTAAAAAAAAAAAAAATCCATTATAGCCTCTGGATGCTGGAGAAGAAATGAATGATGGCTGGAGTCCACATAAACACTGTGTTAGATCAATGCAGGCGCTATTACAATGTTGATCTGGTTTCCTAGTGCGTGTTCCCATAAATCCACATGGAGATGAAAAATCCAAACATATCTCTTGGCTGACAACTGACTGAAGCTATGTTACAGGGAGGAAGAAAAATCTAACCTCATTGCACAAACCAAAATACATAGTTCTTTCTTTGATCACAGGAGGAAGAAAGCCTTTTTTTGGCTGAGTTTTCTGCATATGAGGAGAATTCTTTTGAGTTTGTTTTGGGGGGTTATTTTTGCAGATGAAACATCTGAGTTTGATACGAAGAAGGCACTATGTCAAAGTGAGGCACTCATCACCTTTAAAAATGAAAAACTGTCTGGGAACAAAAGCACTGTTCCATTTGCTAAGAAAAATTCCAAGCTAACCTCCACGCAACCTCAAACGAATATCTCCCGTACTCCATCTAGCAAAGAGGCAAACTGGAGAATGATATCAAAGTTTTTCTAGGAAAGTTTCAGAAGAAACCAGCCTAATTCTATGCTGCACTAAAAGCCAGTGCAAAACCACTTGCTACTTTGTGGTTGAGAAACCATCTGCTTCCGTCTCTCTCTGCACTCCAGTCATCACCAGTCAATGCCAATTAAACATTAGAAGAGCTACCCACAAAAGTAAAAGACACTTACTGTACCCAAACGGAAATGCATTGATTTCTTTTCTTACATTGACAGAATCCATGCATTTTTAAGAAGGGTGCATGACAGAGGTGCTTTACCTGCTGGGGAGCAGAAAGTAGTTGTGTGCTGCAGGCTTGCTCTGGATGATGGGTACCAGTATCTACTGTGGGTACCAGCATCTGCAGTGGCCTCGCACCGCCCTGCTCCAACCCCAGCAGACACAGAGTTGCAGGATAATAGGCGCTACTCTGCCTTTTCCAAAGTCCCACAGTAAGGAAGGAGAGAAATAGGTTTATATGGATGTTTTCTTCCAGCAAGAGACCAGTGGAGACGCTGGCTCCACAGTCCGTATGGTCACAGGATGCAGTGTTCACAGCACAGCACTGCTGGCTCAGGCATCCACATGAACATTTAGGAGATGGGTTCCCTAGGGTCACCATCTGTACAGTAAATCTGTAAACTGTGTAAATTGGTAGCTTCACCAAGCACAGCAAGGTCAGCATGATAGCTGTCTTCAAGGACGAGCTTTACAGAGTCCATGAGATATTTCACTTCAGATAATACAGTTTGCCACTGCCTGGTTCTTCAGTACCAAGGTGGCTATTGCAGTCCTTTCCAGGGCTTTTAAAGCTGCTGTGTATGATTTTTGCAGAGATGGAGAACGCAGCACCTAACTATCCTCTTAATTAGAAACAGAAGACTTCATTTCAAAGTGATGCCTTCCTTTGTTGCACATTGCATTTTAAACCTCATGATGCACGTCTTTAGGAGACCTGTGGCTTTCTAATAAATTCTCATTCTGAGAAGGAAAAAATACCCCAACAATGTACCAGAAGACAAAAAGATTATGTATCTCAGCGAGACTTTTGACTGCAATAAGCCTTATACAAAACAGCATATAGCCCAATCATCTCTGGAACAACAGGGTGTGGGGGTGGGTAGAAGTCCAGGATTCACATTTTTCAATCATGTAGCCCAAAATTAGAAGCTTAGGCTGAGATTTTGTTAAAGATTTAATTTTCCCCTCAGGCCTCACATAGTCCCCTTGGTCTCAGATGCTGCTTTTAAAAGCCAGTTCTTCCAAGGCAGGGCCAGGTGGCTGGAAACATATAGTATTGGACAGTTAAAAATCTGCCAAAAATATTGGGGTGCTTTGTCTGCATATATCTGAGCATCTCTGCCCAGTGGAGATGCTGAGTCCCTGCTCAGGATGTGTAGAACTCATTTATACAGTGAAATAATACTGCCATGGCCTGAGTTTCTTATTTGAAAAGGAGATGACATTTATTCAGTTGGTAAAATAATCCAGCAGCACATATTGTGCCCCTCTCACAGCTTCTGGAAGAAATATACACATTCTTACTGATATAGAAGCTTTTCTGTAGTCACTGGCAAAAGTATTTGGAAGGTGTTTTAAAATACTTGTATCAGCAAGATTCATAGGGCTGATTTCTGTTTACATTGCTCGGACTGTAGAAAGCAGCCGTCATGTAAAGGAGCGGTAAAAAAAGGCCTTCAGTTACATGTTAGAAAACAAAGTCATGCAAGAAGATTTTAAAGTGGCTTTGCTAATGGAAACCAGGCAGCTAACTTCAGTCCTTTCAGTTGTTTGACAATACCTAACCCAAGAATGTTAGATTCGAAGGCAAATAAAATAGCCTGTGTTTCAGACATCCACCCGCAGGCACAGAAAATCTTCTGTTCCCTTGAGAGAGTCCTTGCCCCAGCCTGGTAATCCCCAGCCACGCTGGGGCACTGGTTGAACCGCAAATGGCACCAGGGAGCTGAGCTGGGGAAAATAATGTGAAGAAAGCAAAAGAGAAAGGGGGAGGGTGCGAGCTCCACTCTGTGACAGAGTTCAGTGCTGGGACAACCCTATGCATGGACACAGCCAGGAGAAGGGTAGAGAAGCAGTAAAGACAGAAACCTACTTAGTCAGAAAAAATGTTCCAAGCTATAGCCACAGCACAGCCACTTCTTGCCAAGCCGTAGCCGGAGTGCAACTGCTTCTTGCAAAGCCATCATCTCAGTGCAGACGCTTTTTGGTCTCCTGAGATTTTCCAGGATCAGGCTAGATCACAGCTGGAGACTGGAAAAGAAACACTCATGGGCAATATCAGAGACGCACTGAGCTTCGTGGCCATCTTCTTTAGATCCTACAGTTACATACATGCAAGGGACCATCTTGTTGATGTAAAAAATCCTCCTCTGTAAACATTTAAATCCCAGCTGTTCCCACAGCAGCAGCGTTTTTCATGAAGAGGTACCCTTGCCATACTTGCTTGAAACGTGAGAGCATTTGATTGAATATCTGATTTCTGGCAGTGGGTGATCTTGGGTTCTTCTGAAGAAATCTTAAGTATGTTCTGTGACACATGCCGCTGGGCAGCACTGTGTTGTGGAGGAATATTTTATTTCAGATACAACTAGGTCTCAAAATGTTCGTGAGTAGCTAGGATAAGCAGTGTAATTGTGCACCTGCTTTTTCTATGTGAGAGCTTTGACCTGACATGTAAATGCTCTCTGCGATGACCTTGGGGTAGCTAGGCAGAGCTAGATTTTTTATGGTTTTCTCAACATCAAACATCTTTTGGCTGGCACCTCTAAAAATGAACGTGCGTGGAAATCTAGAGGCAAATGGTTTTAAGAATCTGAAAAATGGCTGAGTAACCTCCCCTTACCCTGGTAATGCCACAGAATTATTTTCATTTTTGTGAGGTCAACCAGAATATTTTTAAGTCTCATCCTTCACTAAGTCTTTGCCCCTCTTTGGTTTTGCATTAAGGCAGAAAGTACTCAGTAAGTATTTCCTCATTGTCCACTGTTTGATATCTTCCTGCCTTAATTTTAGATTTCACAGACTCTTATTTTCATCTTTGACCAAGTTCCAGAACATGTTTTGGCTGATATAAAAATACACACACACACATATATGTGTGTCTCCTATTTTTGCATTATCCTTCCCGTGAGGAAACTAAAATAAGTGCCATATTCAAAGCAGTGCTGATTTTCCAAGATGTATTTGGTTTATCCTCCCATACTGAGCACAAGGGATTTGTTTGCTTTTTGCTTTAACACAGCTGCTCACTGAGTTTCAATCAGCGACATACGTACATTCTTCCCAGGAGGCTGCTGTTAATTCCATGACAGCCAGAGGAGAGAGCAGTGAATACTGTTTCTAATAGAGTTGTTACTTTGTACTTAGGATGCTGAAAAATTTAGAAAAATTATTCCGATTTTGGTGTTTATTCATACGGTACAATATCGCTGTCCACCTTTACTTACTTTGCTTCCACAAGTGACACCACACTGTGTCCATTAATCATGTGTGAGAGGGTTGTTCTGCTGCCCATGTTGATAGCGTCTGTATGAAAGGAGGAACAAATTATTAAATCACATATAAACCAAGTCTAAGGCTGAAATTAAGAGTAGTCCTTCCAATTAAATGATAAAGGCTTGGAAAGAGTTGACATTTTTGTGACATGCTACCGATATGACAAAAATCCCATAAAAGCTTCTTTGTTCAAGAGTATATGGGGTAATGCTGGAAGTTGTAACACACTGAGTTTTTAGAGCAGCCATAAAGAACCCAGCTGCTGAAAGATGAGGTACAAATAAAGAACTACTTCTGCCTAAATGCTTTCCAGTGTAGCAAGTTCTGCCTCAAACTTACCCAGATGCAGTAGGCAACCAGAACAGGGTGATAACAGATTTTCAGTTTCATATGAGTTCCATAAAAAAAGAAGAGAGAGAGGAAAAAATAGTTTCTGGGTGAAGCAAGCATTTTGTTCAGTCTGAGCATTTTGGCTTTGAGCTTTTAAAACTTCCAAACTGAACGTGAAGAATTTTGAAGTGAAGTTGTGGCGAATCAGAAGATGTTGAAAGGAATAGTTCAACTGCTTTGAAGTTTGGACTTGTTTCTTCCTCCTCTAGTGCACAAGAACAATTTGACTAAACTGATATTTTAGTCTCCAAAGTGACATTTTCTCTCCAAGAAAACTTTTGGCCAACAAAATGTCCTCTCTCTGTAGCAAGCAGATACTAAGAGAAAGCTCTCCAGTGTGCATCCCTTTGAGTGGCTCCGAAACATCCTCAAAAGTAAAAACGACATGTGAATCCCAAAACCCATCAAAGTGAAGTACATCTATCCAAAGTAAAGTATGAAGACAGCTTTATGCTTGTAGTAACTTCTGACTACTGGCATCCACTTGCTAAGCTGAAGTAGAAACCCACCATGCTCCAGAAGGTAAATTCAATATAAAGCTCTTTAAAGATTAATTCATACAGATCCTCCCTCTCAGGTAAGAAGCTTCCTGTCGTGAAGTTTTCAGTGAAGAGGACTTTTGCCAAGCTGGGCAGAACAACTTCTGTTGCAAATACTATCTCCAACCTGTCCCCGTCCTCCTTGCACAGTGCCCTGCACCCTGGGGGAGCTGGGAGTGCAGGGACAGGCTAGTGCAGCCATGGCCCTCACTGAGGAATGGAAAAATCGGAAAATTCCCTGATGGGAAGAGCCACTTGAGGTGCTCATTAACTGCAGGGACCATGTTTCTCCTGGCCAGATGTGGGAAGAAGCAAGATGCAGGACTAAGCGGGCACACTGCTGCTCAGTGCCCCTTAAATAACTCTTCTGCTGCTGCTGTGCTTCACCAGTGACATCCACTGCAGCACCCATCTCAAATGTAACAGGACTGAAAGGAGCCAAGTGGCTCTATTTAAAACTAAAGAGGAAAGTGCAAAGCTTTGAAGTCAGGAGGCATGTAATGAATTCAGCAAAACTTTGTATTTCAAAGCCAGTTCTATTTGCAGAAGCCATCTGCCCAGAGAAAAGCTTGAACATCCACCTCTGACAGGAGTCAAAAGAGTTGAGGGAAATAGATCTCACTGAGGATGTTTCACATCATCTGTTCCCACAATATTTGAAATGTCACTTTGTAGTGGAGCAGTTTCCATCCTTGTATCAATTACAACATTTACATTCAGCTCCCCTGGGGCTGTTGGTATTTGAAGCGACTGTCCAGTTCAGTAGCTCCCAGCAATTTCTAATGAGGTATGCCAATAAGACATCACTGCTTGTCCCTCCTAATGATAACTATGAGCTCTCTGGAGCTTTCCCTTAAGCCACCGTCTAACTTATCCTCTTATTGAAGATTATTGATTTTTGTTTCTCCCCTTGCCAGCACTCAGCTTTTAAGTCACAAATCCAGAGATGGCTCCATCCAGGAGAACTAGGGGTAGTGTGGTGTGTGGCCCTTTCACAGGAAAGGAGTGCAGCCCATAAGCCAAGTTATCATCACAGGCAGCAAAAGCAAACCCATCCCTTGTGCAGAACCAGCAACGGAGGTCACTTCTCCCAAGCACCATCTCCCCAGAGCACCCATCAGTCATAATGGTTTGCAGCATGCAACTAGGGCTTACCTTTCTGCAGCAGGGAAAAAAACCAACCCAAAATAACAACAACAAAAAAGTGTAAATCTCAGAATAAGTATGTTTAAGAATTCCCTCTGATATCACTAGTCTTTCATATAGCCTGTGAGAACCATTAAAATTCTCTCTGATAACTGACTTCCAGAGAACATGAGAGCCAGGCGAGACCATACCAGCCATAGATTCTACCATTATTTCTCTTGTCTTAAAACAGATGCTAAAATAATCCTGGAAGTCATCTGTGAAACCAACCTATGTCATAGACTTTGAAGATTAGTCTCTGCATCACAGGGAAGTTGAGAAAATCAGAGGTTATTCCTCTGGGAAAAGGGTGAAAACCATCACTGAAAGCTTACATCAGCCAGGGCAGCCTGAGGGATACTGGCCACTGGCCCTAGCAGAGCCTGGAGTTGTGTGAATGCTGATTGTCCACAGGCAGCGTTTCCACAGGACTCTCCCCAGCCGCATTGGAGGTATTTACAGACCGGGTAGAACCACCACTTTCATTGATAGTGGACAGTGACCCTAACGGAGGCAAAAGTTATCAAGGTGAGGTGGGAGGTACAGTCAGGCAGAGAGAAACAGGTAACAGGACTGTGTAAGCCTTGTTTTTTAGAAATCAGCTGTAAAACAGTTTTCTCTCATTCCTGAAACCTTGGCTTTCTTGTAACATTCACTGGATACAGCCTGTGACAAACTTACTCCGTTCCCTCTGCTACAGTTATTTGATCTCATCACAATCTATAGTGTGTTTCTGCTTTAAGGTGTTCCTGCCAAATAGCTATTTCTTCATCCGTGCTGGTTTGGTTAAGTACCAGCCTTTGCTCACCTGCACGCACATTCACACCTGTGACATCCAGTGGGAAATCGGCTCCAGGATCCTGTTGCAGCACGTCAGACAGCCCTTCTAGGAAATGCTCCGTAGCACACTGAGAAAGGAAAGTGCAACGTTTTCCCTTGGCAGCCTTCAGACAGGAGGTTTCATAAAAGCTTCTGCAGTCTTGTCAGTTCGAGAGACTGCTTGATGCTCTGGTACCTATGGATGAATGTGGGGATAGAGGCCCTCCAAGCTGTGACAGCAATTCAGAAGGGTGCTTCAGAGCCCCAAGGCCACACAGATACATGTAAAGGGGCCAGACTCATTTATAACCTTGCAATTGAAATCAGGTTGCATGCACTGGCACACAGTCCCATCTCTGATCGTACTTTGACACCTGGAGAAGCAGAAACTCCATGCTTTCACACAGCCACTCAACCAACTTCAGCTGGGCTCTGTCTGTGTGAAGCTCTCGGGTAAGGTCCTCATCAGTGCCTGCACACCTGGAGGACTGCGTCTTCCGAGTCAACTTTCTGGCAGTCTTAGAGTAGCTGCTGTTAAGGAAAGAGCAGACATGCTCTGTGACAACTTTACTAACAATAACCTCTCCCCACCCCCAACACTGCATTAGTATCCACAGAAAGAAATTCAAATTGAATCCTTCTGTTAAACCTTGGTGAATTAGCACAGCATCCTAACAGGATCCCAGAGTCCACCTGAGCCATGTGGCACCTTCTCCAGCTGGTGTCTGCCAGGACAAACCAGCAAAGGTACAATCCCCTCTAAAATGCTGAGGCTCAGCTGCTCCTGACTGCTGTGCAGTCTCCATGTCCATCTTGCTCAAGCACCTCCCAGGAGCTGCTAGAAAACTTGCTTTGTGGCTACTGATGCCCAACGCTAATTGCAAACTGAAGAGGCTGCTTAACATGGTATCATCTTGTCCCTTTCAACTTCTGATTTTGCAATTTCTTTTGTGTTGTTTTTAGGTTTTGGGGGTAATTTATTATCTGGACACCTTCACTCAGCAGGTTACCTCCTTCCTCCTCTCAGCCCAGCTGCCACCTCCAGAGGCACTGGGCAGCCAGATGGACTGAGGGACACACACATCTATTCATCAGCATGGCTTTTTGTGAAGGGTAAGAGAAGGATATGGTCTATAACAGTGACTGTTTTTTCCACCATTTCTTTTTAAAATGCCCTTCTTACACGTGTTAGGGGGTTATTCCAAACTGAACATTTTTTGATTTTTTCCTTCTCTGATACAAAATTACTAAGCTGGCAGAGCAAGTTGCTGCATAAGCTGTCAGTGTTAGCGGTGAGTGCGTTGCTGGGTTTTAATGTGTAGAAGTGGGCACTGGTCATTATCTAGAAATAGATGCTTTTTGGCCCCCAAAGGCTATATGGCAGGAAGGAAGAGGGAGTGGGAGCATCAAAGGTCGAAACAAATTCCAAAGGCAGACAACAGCAGCAGCCCCTGGTTCAATACTCTTGTCTGCAGAGGCAGAGGACACCCTCTTCCCAAGGCCAAGCTGCCTCACTATGGGGCCCAAAATGTTGGATTTGGAATTCAGGGCACTTACTCGTGAGACTTTTTACATATATACACCAAGGAGTCAAGCAAGTAAAACAACAGCTGCCAAATTATTTGCATTCAGGCAATAAACAGTTGAAGAGCTAAAACCTACCAGCTGTACCTACTTGTCAGCTTTTTGAAACAAAGATCATTTATTTGCTGCATTAAGAGGAGGAGAAAGTGATCAAAAACATGCTTTGTCTAGGCTCTGCACTGATAAGAGGACTAGTGCAGGCTCTTAGTTCTTCCCTGCTTCAGGAGGTCTAAGAAAACGGGAGCTGGGCTCTTGTTTCTGCACAACCTGGCATTAAAATGGCACTCATAGAAAAGTGTCTACAATAAAATAGCATCTTCTTACTGAGAAGATGTGCTCCCTGCAAATATCAGGGTCATAGCTGCTGATTTTAATGATAAAAATAAACTTGTGACATACTGCTTGTGCTATCATTGCATACTTAACTTGGCTAAGACACAATTAATGGAAGATGTGTGGTTGAGTCCCCTGTGCTGCTCTGAAAGTCTTGGGCTGTAATTGGTACCACTGGCCCTTGTAAAATAAACTGTACTCCCGATACAGCTTAGAAATCAAAACACGGCACTTTGAAAGAAACTTTTTACTTTAGGAAGTGGCATTCTGATAAAGTGATTTTAAACCTCAGAATCTCCTGGGCCAGTTTCTGGTTCCCAGCACTGTCACTCTCCTCAAAGTTGTGCTGTGTATTCTCTGATTTCCCTGCCACGGCTCAGAGCTTTGTGTAGCTGGTGACTCTTGATGACGCATTTTGATGCATTCAGCACAACCACATACTAGCATGAGCCAGAGATCACCATTTTTCTGGCTGTGGAGCTAGAGTAACGTGGACTCGTGCCCAGACAGTGTTGGCAGCAGCTGGAAAACCAACAAGAGAACTGGGAAAAATCTGCTCCAATGAAAGCATGGTGCTGAGGCAAATCTGTCATCATTCAGCGTACTGAGGGTTTCGGGCAGCCTGGTTTTGGTGTCTTCCCATTTCCCTGTCTCCTTCCCACTTCCCACAGTCACTAAGGAACCATTTCTCCATATCCTACTTATGCACACATGTATTGGGCAGAGCTGATAAGGAAGGACAGGAGGGTCTGATAGCCAAGTGGCTGTGCCACAGGCTCCCTGTGTGGCCCCATCACGCTGTCGCTCAGTTTCTCCCCATAAAATGACTAGCAGCACTTCCTTACCTCCTGAGGAGGGGTGAGAACATAAAAACAGCAACAGCCACAAAGTGCAGGGTTATTACAACCATCCGTCCAGAGAGACTGTCAGCTTTAGCACACAGGCTACTGTCAGACACAGTGCTGGGAGCATTCCCAGCGGCTTTGGTTAGAGCATGTGGTGTGCTCCTATGGTGCAGGTGTCTCTGGGCTCAGAGGGTTGAACAAAGTATTTTCTGCCTTGGAGAGAGAAAGCAAACCTCTTTCATCAGGTTTCTTTTTTTTCCTCCAGGAGAAGGGGGCAAAGGAAACTTCTGTTGCTGTGGGTACGCTGGGGGAAACAGAGCAGGGCCCTGTGCCCTGCTATGCAAGAGCCCTCTGATGGGAAGAAGCTGAGAAGTCACAGCCGTACTGCGAGTCTCCGCTCCTCCCTCCTTCACAAAAGCAACAACTAGGTGTGGAAAGATTCTGTCAAACCCTACACCACATCAGTTCTTGCCACAAGTGCTCCCTTGCCTCCACCACCCTAAAAGGAAACACAGTGTAAACAGTCTAGCAAGATCTATTCCAGACTCCTGCTGTGGTGCATCAGGAGATTAACATATTAACTCTGAAAAGCCCACTAATTTTAAGGAGAACTCTATACTTAAACTGAAAGAGGTTTTGCAGAGATCAGCAGTTTGTCTGATGCTAGGGAACCAGGGAAACCTGTTAACAGCAGACTGTGAATAATTGAGAAAATTATTCAACTCTGCTTTTAAAGGACCTTGGATTAAAATACTGCACGGGTTGGTAATACTTCGCTCCTAATCTTTTCAAGTATACATTTGCAATGGTTTGTTTATCACTAGGTTTCTGCTTTGCAATCAGACAAACACAGGCTTTGCTCCTCCTGGACTCCAGCTAAGCAGGGTAAGCCAAGTCAGACATTGCAAGAAAGATCCCAAACAAATACGTCTATCTCACGCAGGAAGCTTCTTTTGTTGGTTTTGGTCTTTTTTTTTCTTTTTTGGACATAATGTCCAGAGGCATTGAAGTATTACTTGATAAAAAGCAGGAGAAGAAACCAACAGCTCAAACTTACATATAAACTAAACTACGGGACCTGAGATGGATACCAAGGTAGCCCACAGGGCAGGGAGGAGCAAAAGTGGGGATGTGAGTATGTGAGGGAGGTCAGCACGGTGGCGTGGGAGGGATAAACCTGCTGAAAGAAACAGGACTGGCAGTGCACCTAACATACCTGTCCCAGAGCCTGGCAGACATCCCCTAAGAAGCAGTTTCATAGGTGAAGATCCATCAGTCAGACCATCCTGCTACTGCAGCTGCTTTATAATAGTAGCCTGCCTATGGCTGGCCACATCTTCTAGGGAAAGAGGAGGAAGAGGCATGCATTATGCCTCTTACACTGCGACTTATTTGTTTATGTGGTTTCAGCCATGCTGTGTACATATGCTTACAGATCTCTACAGAAATCAGCAGTGACAATAAATCTGCTTTCACAGCCAGTTGCTCCCATGCTTCCTTCACTTGGCCAGACAAACAGACAAGGTATACATCTTTTTTACTATCAAGGAGCAAACAGGAAAATCTGATCCTGAAACAGTATGCAGAATGAAAATCACCCCTGGAGCAATGAGAGGTTTGGGCACGTTTCCCACTTTTTCACCCAGACGTACTAACCAACAAGAAAGCTGGTGAAACCAGAAAGCTGGGAACTGCCCTGGTGGAGCAGAGATCCAGCTGTCAAGGTTGCTCTGGAGTGGTCTCTCCATGCTCCAGCACAGGCAGTGTGGCTAGAGAAAAGGAGGACAGATCTACGGCATGCTAGGCTGCCAAGAAGCCAGAGCAAGGAGAGTGCAATGTGGCTTATAGACACCAGAGTCTCAGCTCACCCTAGAAGCTGCATCCTTGTCCCTAGTGAGCAGCTGCGCTCTCCTCATTCCAGAGCAGCACCACACAAAGAACCCACTCGAGACAACCACCTGGATTTAAAAACCAAAAAAACCCAAACCAGCCAACAACGTAGGAGCCCAGAGCTCCTGCCTTCCCTCAGCATGGATTTATTCTGAAGCCATCTATCCTTATTTCCCCCTAATCATGCCAGCAATGATCCACACACAAGCTGTTTGGATAAGGTGGACTGTTGTCCCAGTTTTGTCCTGTCCCTATCTTCCTCCTTTACTTCACGTGAGGAAGATGAACATTCCATTTCTCATAAATCCAGGAGCATGTGAGCAGTTATGTGTGACCAGCTATGTATAATTATCTTGGATATAGGCCTATAAATGATTCATTAAGATCTGTATCAGCTAGTTATTTAATATGTCCTGCTAATTAAAACTTTGTGATAAAGACAACTACATCTTTCTGTAATTATGCCTCTGGACAGCGTGATGCAGTTCCAACTAGTATTTGCAATTCTGGGTGTATGTTGACACTAAAAGTAGGGTAGAGAAATATAGGTTAACTGCTGCTCTTAATTGCTCTTCGTTACTAAGATTATTGTAGAATTTCATTGTACAACACCCTGGGACTCTTCAGCATAGTGCACATTACAGGCACCGTTAGGTGATGATGCTGTACGCTGCATTATCCTTCTGTATACCTAAGGAGCTTGAGAAAAAAAACAACAAAAAAACCCCTTCTTTCACCTAGAAGGAGTGTGTCTAGCTTGGCTTATTGAAGGCAGGGAGGAGGGGAAGTGGGTCAAAGGCACATTTGAGGAAATGCAGCAGGTTTTACCCTACAGGATCAAATTTTGTATTTCTTGCTCAAACCTGAGATCCTGCTAAGCTCACTGTAAGTTTGTCTTGAGTAAGGCCCACCGATCTGCAGTGACCATACGCTGGATCCACCTTCCATCAGTGCCAGCAGGAAGAAACACAACAACTCGAAAAACACATTAGGCCCTGTTTCATGCGTCAAAATGGGGCTACAGTAAGTTTACATCAGTGTAACTAAGCAGGTCTGTCGCAGCCTGTCTCCAGTCCTGCGCTCTTAAAATACGTTCGGTATCAAAGCAAACATGCCTACGTATGAAACAGGTAGGGACTTTAAAACGTTTTCTTGGGATGGCTATCAATGTAATAAAACATCAGTAGGAAGTGATAAATGCTAAGTAAAAGAAGCTTTTCCTAAGCTGCTTATGCTAAGAATATAAATCTTCCCCCAATACCAAAAGACTACATTAAGTGTTGTCCTTCTAATCTCATTGGCAGCCTGGTATCACTGCTAGGATAAATGTAAGATCGATCACCTCAGTGGCTCTTCTGCAGCAAGTTCTGCTTGGTCAGTCACCCTGGGAGACAACAGCTCTTGTGTCGACACTTGGCATCTCCTAGGAGGATTCTCAGCTCACTCCTGTCGTCATAAGAGCAGGGCATGTTTCACCCAGGGGAATGACTCAAGTATAACCTGTTCGCTCTTGTTAGCCACAGATCATTGCCTAAAGCCTAAAGTCTGTATCCCATGGGAGCACTGCACTAACCTAATCTCTGGTTAGTTTCTACAAACACTGATTTGTGAAAACAATGAAAACTATAGAAAGTGTGTATCATATGCATTTGAGTGGTCTATAATGTGGTCTATACCACTGTGGCCAGCACCAGTAACTCACCAGGGCAAGGGAGAAGCATGAAGTAAATGACATGCCGACCCTAAACGCTTTCTTCTCTGCACTGTCTCTTTCCATCTTCTCATATCCAGCCTCATTCACATGGTACTGCACCGCAGAAAGCTACTGCAGGACAGAACTAGAATGGAATAGGTATAGAAAGACTTTAAATATAACTTTGCTTTGGTGGTCTGGTTTGAGCTGAAGTAGAACCACTTTTCTAACTTTTCAGCTAAGCCTCATCTAAGTAACTGCATTTTCTGAAAGTTAACTGCATGTTTTTCAGACAGTGTTTTTCTCTAGAAGTGATAACATGGGGCACCAGTATGCAGAAAATCCACTGCTTATGCTTCTTCCTATAGAAACTGAGGTCATACTCAAGCTGGTGGAATGCTATAAGTCAAAGTGGTGAAAAAGGGTTGCACCTGCAGGGAGAGGTGGACAGGACAGGTGACTCCAAACTGACCAATAGAGTATTCTATCCTGTATGCATCATATTCAGTATAAAACTGAAGGATCACAAGGGTCAATCTCTCTTCTTCAATGGCTGACATCCACCGACACCTGTCTTTTTGCCCCTGATCCTGGATCCAGTCCAGCCAGGGACCTTTTCCCCATGGCAGCTCTGCAGCATCTGTGGTAATCATCAAAGAAGGGAGGGAGGGAATTTCATATATTTGTATATATTTTATTATTTTCTTAGTATTTTCCTTATTATGATTGTTTCATTAAAGCTGTTTTAGTTTCAGCTTCCAACCCACAAGTCTTTTTCCTCCATTTCTCTTCCTCCTTTCCCTGGAGGGTATGAGGGAGAGAACTGGGACTATAACTGCTCACATTTAGCTGCCAATCAAGTTGGGCTGAGGCTAAACTGTTGTGTTTGGTTAACTAAGTATTTACTGACTGACCTTGTGTCTATAATAGTATAAAAGTAGTATACTTATATAATAGTATAAAAGTGGCTATATCAAACAGGCTGTCCCTCATACAAGAAAATTAATGAAGCCCGGTTTCCTACAGATCTGTGTCTCAGATCATCTTGTGGTGACTACTCTATTTACTTGTCAGTTACTCTCATGATATAGTGGACATGATTACTCCTTAGTCACTCCTCTCAGCTGTTCTTTGGCATGTGTTGAGGTCTGAGTTTCAAGTTAAGCTCTTTGGCGTCCTGTGATACAAGCCATCGGCTATTACACTGCTGATAGCAGCCTCTGGTGATTACTCAGGGGAGCACTCACAGTGTAACTTGCTCCTCTATGGAAGCATTTCACAGGGTTTCTCTATCCAGTGATCTACTTTAATTAAATTGATAGGAACTTAACTATATTTGAGACTCCTACTGATAGTTTATCAAAAGTGATTCAGACTGGTGAGTCTTAAATAACAAGGTACAGTCGAAGGGAGTGTTTAAGTCTCAAATCTCCCATGAGACAAAAAAGTTCACAAAACAGGAGAGCGTGGTACGTGCCAGCTCCAGCCTGTGATGGCTGCAACAACATCAGCATATTTTTATTAACTTATAGAGAAGGGACCTGGACTTAGAAATGAAAGAAACCAAGCTGAAGCTGTTCAGGAAGTCTGCAGCAAGCACCGCGTTTGCTCCTGTCTTTGAGGGATACAGGATGCAGTATCAGAATGACTAGATATTTAAAGCTGAGTTCAAGCTCTGCTCCATTTGCCTTCAGCATAAAAGCAAGCACACAGGCATCTCAATGGACTTATGGCCATGATGAGCATGTTTTTTTCCTATGTGTCACCTTTTTATCTCAAACATCTTTTTGTGGCCCCTGTGAGCAGCATTTTTCCCAACAAGGGAAACAGGACAGCAGGCAATCCACAAAGGGCTCAGATGTATGTGGATCAACTCTATTTTTCCAAGGTACTGGTGTGGTCACAGCAGCACAGAGATAGACAAGAAGAGGTACCATTTCTATGGGGAAAAAAAAATCCAGTCAAGCTCACTAATTTGAAACTATACGGAAAGACAGCTTATCCCTGTCGAGGTTCACAATTGATCATAGAGCAGTAGCTGCCAGTGAGTGAACAGCAAGCATAGACAAGGCTCAGGGTTAACTGTAGACACAGATGCATGGCCACAGCAGCACAGAGATAGAGTACAAAGAGAATCATAGAATCATAGAACGGCCAGGATGGAAGAGACCCACCTGGACCCGGTAAGTTTTCTTTCCACGTGACACTAGAGTAACAGCAGCAGGAATCTGCCTGCTACCCCACATGGATCCCACACTAGGAGACGAGCCATGTGTAGCACAGAGGCAGGGAGAAGGAAGCCTCAAAAACCACTTAGAGTGCCCCTGGCTCAGCACACAGCCCTATGGCTGCAAATGACATTGGCACAACTGAGGACTTGCTGTGTTTTTCAGCTTGCATATATTTTGGGTGCAGCAGTACTGCTGGAAAAGGCACAAATTCCCAGTGCAACACCTACCTCACTGAACAGCAGAGGCATTCAAGCAGAGGAAATGCTATTTCCCATTTGCGCTGCAGTATTTCTCTGTGGCCTTTGGGTGACATCACCTTGGCATTCTCCTCCAAAAGCAGGTCGTTCCAGGCATTGGCTGATGGTAGGAAACAAATTATGATCTCCCCTGAAAAAATATGGAAACAGAACAGGATTAGGTGTTTTACCCAAGGGCCACAAGGAGAAATGGGGTCAAATCCAGAATCGGAACGAAGGTGCTCTAACAATAGGCTACAAGCTATAGGTTTGTACAGCATCTAGCACAATGTAGCCGTAATCCTGTTGAGGCCTCCGGGCAGCACTGCAATATGCATCATCATAATAATGAGTTTCTAATCCCAATCAAATGCCCAACCCAGTAGGCACTGCCTGACTCACAGAAAGGATTAGCTGACAGATTGTAAACAATAGTTGCAGGAGTGACTGGGCCCATTATGCAATCCTTTAATGCTGAACATACAGAAACAGCTGAGAAAATTAGGAGCTTTTGCTGAGAACATAACTAACTGAGATTTTCAAATACAGGTAATGGGTATTCCCATTCTTCAGCCCTAGGGATAGTTCATTGATATCATTGCACACCATTCCTAACTTCTGAATCAACCACATTAACAAGGACAGGGACTCATGTTCGTACCATGAGACAATAAAGACAAGCTGCTTACAAGATGATCCTCTAAAACATCCAGGCTGTGCCTGCCTCTTCTCATGACTAGGTCCTACTTTCTTTCATCACAAAAGTGTCTCTGTTGCAAGCCAGAATGCGTGGGAGAAGCAGAGGATGGGAAAAATCAACAGAAATTAGAGAAATTAACATTTCTTTATGAAAATTAAAAATAATGGAGATCACATAGGTGTTTTCCTATTAAAATGCATCCTTCTAGCCTAGAATTTAATTCCAGGAATAGCTGAGAGCTGGCACCTAGGAGACAGAATTTCTTGAGTTACCATAACTCAAGAGGAACTCGTCTGAGGTCAGAGAGTCACCAACAGCCATATTAGAGACCACACTCAGCCTAATCATAGCACAGTTTCACCAGGCTTGAGCTTCATTGTTCACTTTGCAATGAAGCTGCTTAAACCATCCCACAATCTGAGTTAGAGGCGGGATGTTTAAAATCAGAGTCAGTTAGGGATAGACTTCGTTTTACACTTCATGTTAACGATGAAGAAAAAAAAAGGTTGGGTTGTATTAATTTTCCTCAGCACCCACCTTTATAATTTATGGTGTTTTCATGTAATTAATTTCTAATTTCACCACCCATTCCATAAGAAAAATCGAGATAGAGAATAACAAATCTGACCTGACACTTGCCAATCTGTATTCTTTGGTAAAGGAGACAAAATAAGCTCTCAGAAATAAGGGTTGTTGTTAACCTTGTCAGCAGGCATAAAGAAAATCAAGGGGAATGATGAGTCCTAATTTTGTTATCTTTCTGAGGCTTGTGAGCTCAAAAATCCTCAGAGGTTTTCTGAGATGCTCACTCTCAGTTCCAAATAGGAAGCATGCTTCATGCACAATCCTCAGATGAGCAGCAACAAACAGTGAAGCAACAGTTACGATAAATGATGAACAGTAATAAAACAACAGTGGAAGGAATAGGCCTCTCCACCTGCCTTTGTGCACCATCACAGCCAACTCCTTTTTTTTTTTTGGCCAGGCAGGACACATACTCCAGCACGGCCAAAGGCAAAGAAGTTTTACTATTGATTTTAGCAGCAGCAGGACAGGGGCAAAGGGGAACTCAAAGAAAAGGATTTCAGTATGATGAGCTAGGAAGGCCTGTCAAAGAGCCCTTTAAGCCTTGCATGTCAGGTGCTGGTGGAGCTGACAGCAGCAATGAGTTTTGTCGGTCACATAGTTGGGATCTCACCTGCTGGACGTGCGCAGGGGCTATTGCCTCACAGGGGCATCTTAGGCAGCTTCTGATCCACAGGTTGGCACATGAACAGTAAGGAAGCTATTAAACCAGATGTACACTTGTCAAGGCATTAAAGGGAAGGGATGACAGTGGTGCCCTCCCTATCTGGGAAAACTCCCCTGACACCCTTGAGTGGACCAGGTTAGTTATTACTGATGTAATTGAACTGCCCAAACTGCTTACAGTCACAATGTGCGGAACTAAATATCCCTTTTGGAGGAATGATTCAATTTGCTTTTCTCTTCAAGCTCAAATTTTCATTTTGCTCACATGCTTCACGTAGCTGTCTAGTCTTGGTGGGTTTCTAATTATGGGGGTTGAGCATGAAAAGGGTGTTGAACATGAGAAAGGGGTATGCCAAGCTAGGGACTATTATATAAAATAAGCTTACCTTTTGCAGAAAAGAGAAAACATCCAAAAAAACAGTGGATCTAGTTGTTGGTGGATCTAGTTGGTGGCTATACTTGACCTAAATAGAAACCCACTCTCTGTGAGTCCAGTGCAAAGTCTCCCATTGGTTTCAAGTGAGGCTGAAGTATACATAGGTGATAAAGAACTCCAAAAGGAAGCATTGGGCTATTCATAAGGACCTGGAAGTAACACACCTGAAGTAACAAAACTAATTGAGTATGCTGTAAGTATCTATCAAACCTACAGACTATTTTCCTAAATGTAAGAGCAAGGGAACGATAAAAGAATTTTGTCATTAACTGTGAAGTTTAGCAATTACTTTCTTTGGTTCATGCTAGGGTGGGCAACGATCTATTCACACATGAAAGCAGAGAGGTTACTCCTTACATATAGTGCTGCCCCAACACAGCGTGTGCTTTGACTATACTTCTACACACTGGAGCATCCTACAATCCATTTGTTTTCTAGAGTGTAGTTGAAGGCTGTAGCTGGCTGAGCAGCTAATTATTCCCTTAACACTCTTCCTTTCCCTGCATCTTATTTCCAGGCAGGTAATCTGGATTATTTTTGCAATTGCTAGCGTATATTTGTAATTAAAAAAAATAAAATGCAACCATACCTGTTCATTAAAGCAGACGAAATCTTAAGAAACAAAACGGGGCCCAGTGATGGGAAAAAGGAAATATTCAGCTCTGACCACAAAGCTAAAGAAAGTCAAAGAATGTGAAATAAGACTTAAAAAATGGTCATTGAGCAAGACACAAGAACAAGACAAATCCCAAGGCTTTGCCAATTCACCACATGAGGAAATTCCTTCCTATCCCAAACATAGCCAGAGATTCAGTAGCATGTCTGGGAGCAAATATCATTAGGGCTGATCTAGCTTGGTTTTATCCAGTGGTGACACTGGCACTTAAAAGAAGATGTTGGGTTTTGATCTTGCCTTTCAATATTACACAAGGAATCTCCCATGGCAAAACAATTCCAAATAATGATTAACCTTTTAGGGCAGAAGCCAGATTTTCCAAGTGTTTGATCTAAATTCAGTTATTTTTTAATTTCCAGGAGTGGTTTTTTTCTTCCTGTCGATGCCTAATTCACATAGATTCCTGGGCAGGTCCTGAAGATCTCCTGAAGACATATTAAATCCTACACAGAGACCTGAGGTCTACTAGAGGTTAATACATTTAAGCTGTAGAAACATGTTTCTGTAAGCAGCAGTACAGTTATGTAGAAATCTTGAATATGAAGTAATTTCACATACAAGGAACATCTTGTGGCTTTGATGGAGTCAAGTTGCTCTTTTAATTTCCATCCTTGGGGTGGTAGTGGCTGCTCAGTGGGAGGGAGGGCAGCACGGGCTGTTACCAGATGCTCCTCCTGGGAAAGAGTTGATTATGTGGGTTTCAAGGGGTGCAACTGGAGTTGAGGATATTAAGCACTACAAAAGATCTGGCCTTTCAAATGCTTTTTACTGTTGCAGGCCAGAATAACTTAAAAATTATGGGGATATCCTGTTTATGTGCTGATGTCTTCCCTGTCCAGGCATTTCATGAGAAATCCGTACAATGGTCACATAAGCTGCTCCTAATCTGATTTGGCAAGCTGGCCCAACAATTTCTGCTTCTGATTAAAAGTGGTTTCTTCTTCACTTGCTGAACCCTCCTCTCCACTTAAGCCATCACACTGGAGCAGTGAACAGCAGACCCAGTGAATCATATATAGATACCAAACCTGGTCATTGAGGGGCACACAGCACAAACCAACTTGACTGGCAGCAGCATTCTGCTGTCTGCACCTCTCTGGACTCACCTTTGAAGACAAATGAAGAAAGACTTTCTGGAAGCACAGGGTATCCCAGAAGTGTGGGATCAGTGACTCGGGCCAGAGATTCAGCCTCCGTAATCATGAGGTGAAAAACCGAGCTCTGTTCTACTAAATTAAGCAACAAAGCGTCAACCCCAGAGAAGAACACGCAGCATTTTTTCAGTCATCTTGCAGTTCATTACACAGCCTGGCAGCTCTGTTCCGTGTAACACAGCTTTTCCCAAACAAAAGCTGTGCCAACACATTTTTGAAAGGAGACAGTCCAAACCAACATTTTGAGGTAAAATGCTACAGACATTGCAATAGTCCAAAACCTAAGCATTAGATAGTCAGAATGAAAGATGAACTGAGAAATAACACAAACCCAGTTAAGCGTGGAAATAAATAAATAGTTACTGAAATCAAAATATCTTGCCTCTGCTTTAAGGTGATTCAGTATTATGACCACAAAATGAAACTAAAACCACAAGCATGTAAGTACAATCAGAGTGTTATAGTCTTGTTATCTTAAAAATTAACCTTAAACATTAAGGTTTAAAGTGTAAAAATTATAAAAGCAGAGTCCTAACATTAGCCAGTAGGGGCAAAATAACACAACCTTACCGTATATCTGCAACAAGCTTTGAAAAGCCTCCTCCCCTTCTCCTCTTCTACTGCCTGAGCTAATGTATAAATATTTTTCTGATTAAAGAATAAAGTACCCTGGTGTATGGCAGGGAAAGACTGGATTCCGATTAAGTCCTCAGGGAACAAAAAAGGATGGGTGGAAGAACAAGTCTGCTTCCCTGCATCTTTTATTCTATTCTTGATCACAAATTTAAGATCAGAAACTTTGTATAAGCATCCTATCCCTCATCACGTGAGCTACCTAAACATGATAGGTGGAAAGCAGAGAGCAAGACCCAGACTCTGCATCTTACTTTAGGAGCAATTCCCCCCCATGGAGTTGCCTGGAAGCTAATAATAAAGAGGTGACAATGGGAAAACACATTTCCTGGTGACAGCATTAGCGCCATGGGCAGAGGAAGGAAAGGGAAACATCGGTACCTGAACTACAAGAGTGCATGAGATGCTGACTCTTCTTAAGTCCTCAGCTCCTTAAAACTAGACCTGCTGAAAGAGCCACAGTCGCCTTGATCACAAGAGGGAATGGCATCAAGCTCTGCCAGGGGAGGTTTAGGCTGGACATTAGGAAAGATTTTTTCATTCAAACGGTCATTGGGCACTGGAACAGGCTGCCCAGGGAGGTGGTTGAGCACCTTCCCTGGAGGTGTTCAAGGAACGGGAGGATGAGGTGCTGAGGGGCATGGTTTAGTGATTGATAGGAATGGTTGGACTCAGTGATCTGGTGGGTGTTTTCCAACCTGGTGATTCTATGATTCTTTTTGCTGCAGTGCCTTTTAGCCAAAGTGCTGGAGCTGGGAGCAAGAAGAAACTCAACGGCAAAAAAATGCTGATCACATATCTGTAACAGCATGACTCACATCAGTGATGCTGAATCCGCTTGCTGCATACACGCTTAGCCTCCTGTGAGGCCTCTGTGTCACATTTAGGACATTGTCTAATTTCAGCTTAACTTCTTTGTTTCATTATGAAGAGCAGTGGAATTTAAGACCTGGGAATACTGCAAGCCTACTATGCTGCAAACAGCATCTTTCTGCATCACCGTGCTCTGGAGTTCAGACAGAACAAATCCTACCCAACTTATGGATTTCTACAATAATTTTTCTCTCTTCAGACAGGGAAACACATAGAGCTGAGTGTTTCAGTATATGCTAAGACACAAAGTCAATAAATTATATTTACTTAATTGCTGCTCAAGGATTCCTGCATTTCTCTTTACTCACATGGTGTCCATAGAAGTCAGCCTGCCTTATTCCTTCCAAGGCTATAAGCA
Source organism: Phaenicophaeus curvirostris (assembly GCF_032191515.1). Taxonomy (NCBI): domain Eukaryota; kingdom Metazoa; phylum Chordata; class Aves; order Cuculiformes; family Cuculidae; genus Phaenicophaeus; species Phaenicophaeus curvirostris. Next base: position 62,481,934 of record NC_091392.1, on the reverse strand, counting down.
TCGTTCAGATCCTGTACGTAATCCTGTTCTCTCGTGCACATTTCCTGCCTGGCATCATCTGATACAGGACTTTCAGCCTCCCAGAGGTGCAAAGGCCTTAGATGTTTGTATGCAGTTTAACTATTCAGGAAACAAACAAACAAACAAACAAAAACAACAGGGAGGATTGCAAAGGGTTTTAAAAACCTCTTCCTAACCAAACCCAAGCCACTTATAGATTATAGCAAGGAGGTATGCAGCCATGAAAAATCAGAGAGCTGAACATATCTTTCCCCCCGGCAAGTACCTCTGCTGCCGACAGGTCTCTGGTATTTGCAGGAATCTCAGGGACTCCAGGTCCCCAACTTCTGCCTCTTGCTGCAGAGAGTTCCTGTTCATTGTCAGGACATTTCTCTTTAAAGCAATCAACCTGCGGCACTTCTGCCCATTCCCCTTGTAGCAGGATTTTCCATGCCCTTGTCCTCAAAGGAAATGCTGACAGAGCTATTTTGAGTCAATGACTACCCATTGCTGCCAAGGCTTTGCCAGGGTGGGGTTTCTCAAGGTTGATGAGCCTTGCTTCAGTGTCTAAGACCAAACTGGTTTCCTGCTGCCAAAAAACCTCATGATATTCACCAGAACAAAAATGAATTCATAGGCTGCCACTAAGGATCTCAAAACCCTTACTGTCTTTCCAACTTAGGAAATGGAAAAGACAGGAGTTCTCAGAATCTGCCTTCCCTATATAGGGTAGGCATCATACAAATTGTACCTTACTGCTTTGGTCTCTAAAACCTTCATTTTTCTAAGTTGAAACCACAGCAGTTTTCCACATGTATCATCTGAGAGCATGTCCTGATCAAAGATGCATTCCCACTAGACCCCACCTATTCTTGCTGTGCATACCAAGGGTGGGATGCATCCCAGAGTGTGCGTGCTACAAGTACAAAATAGTGGGAAATTCCTGTGAAGGAAAAGTTAGTTTCCTATTTGTATTTAGAGATAGTATTTTCATGTAAGCTCTGGTGTTACAAAGTCATGCTTGTGTAGTATTATAAAGACATTTTTCCTTGCCCCTTTGTATATAGCTTGACAGAAGCAAGAGAAAGGCTCTGACAGACACTGATGAAATGAGCTATCTGGTTACAGAGCTGAAATATTTGGAAAGGACACAAGAGAGAGCAGAATCTATTGCCTTTGTGAGAGGGGGATTTAATTTCTAAACTATCCACACGTGGCAATGAACAACCTTGTCTTTGCCCTCTGGTGACAGCCTACAGGCACCATGCAATTACGATTAAAGCCTTTTATTGTTTCTGTCCCAGATTAGATTAGGTTGGTATTTAAAGACACAATTTTCTCATTGCATTGTCACACCAGGACAGGACAAGAGAGATGGTTGTCTGTGCACTTTTACTGGGGATCAAAAAATAAAAATGAAGGCTTTGAGGTGAACATTGCTGGCTAGACTCCTAACTTCCAGGAAGAGCAGGGGAAGTTATAATGATGCTTCTATATTATTATCATTATTATTATTTATATTAATTCTTTGTTTTCTGTTTAACTGGGAAAACAATTTGAATGACTCCACATAGCCACCAAAAAGCAAGACAGGGAAGAGAACTCACTGTGCTTTGTTTCCAGTGCTGCCTACAGCAGAGGTACTGGCCACAGCAAGGTCAGCATCCCTTCTCCTCTCAAGTCAAGGCCACCTCTGCACACACCCATGCCAGGCAGCACCTCACACCACAGGATTAGGATGTTTGTCAAGAATAAATCTTAGCATGCAGCACCTGAAGTTCTGACACTTATAGATTAATTTACACAGTGAGATCTATGGTTGGAGCAGATGATGACCTACACAAGGATCCATAGGTTATGCACCCTTCATCATCTAAAATAATATTTCAGCTACTGTTGTTAATATTATTATGGTTTTATACAAACAGTACCTCACTTGGCAGCCATGACAACAACATGCATGGGCTCACAAATGCAAACCATTTTTATTATATAGAAGCTGTGAGGTATCTGTGAGGTATCAAGAGTACTCATAGTGAAAGATTTGGCACAGGTACTAACTTTCTTAAAAGGGTAAGCATGTAACTAATATTAACTCCAAGCTAACTGAAGGACATACTTGCCAATTCTCAAAACCAGTCCTGTTTCTACTCAGTGACTGAGTATTGCAAAGTTTGTAGAGGACAAATTGTGTTTTTCATACAAATAGATTATGAACCCCAGCCTTATGTACAAACTAGAACTCAATTATAACTATAGCATCATGACTACTAGCTCAAAAAATATAGTAGGAGTGGTAAAAATAAATGGCAACGGCTTACAATAGTTTGGATAAAAATCATAATGATTATTAGCTGTATTCTGGTATAACAAAGAAGATGGGTCTGAGACAAATCTAAGAAATGCCATCAAAGCAAGGAAATTATGAGAAGGAACAATACATGAGTACTTGAATGTATCTAACATTCCAGTTTTAAGAAAAAGGACCTAAGGTGACAACAAATAGTTTATTACCCAAACAGTTTCAGAGATGTGGTTATGAAGGAAATAAGAAGCTAATAGGTAAGGAGTTGGAGCTGGCATTACAAAGAGCACCAGATTGGAACTGAATGTGCAAAGGAGACTTTTGTAAGCCCTGTTTAAATCCTACACACACACACCCCGGTTTTGAGAGACAGCAGGTGGCTCAGAGGGGTTTCTACAGCCCACCACTCACCAAGTAAGGCACAAGGGACCCTGACTGTATTCCATTTTACAGCATTTTTACCATGCATGTTTCCTATACCTTGTACAGGATGAAGACTCCTGATTTGTTGCAGGAGTTGTGGGCAATCAGCGCCCGGATTATTTTCTTCCTGTGTGGATACAGAAAGATGCCTAAGAATGGAAAAATCACACATTTTTACCTTGAAAGGGCATGGAAGAATGCCAGTCAGGTTTCAGCACAACGTTTATCGAAGTCAACAGGAGCTCTGCCAGCAGTCTCAATGGTGCCACGCAACAAGGCCAGCACATGTTCATTCAGCAAATAAGAGACCAGAGGAACCGCAGGCTTGCTGCATACGGATCCAGAAGCACCAAAGGGTCCCTTACACTAAACCAGCTTTACCTAACAGGACAGGTTTGCTCTGCCTCACATGGGTTGCTGCTTTCAGTCTTTTGGGATTAACTGTGGTGCTTCCTACACACTTTACTTTCACCCATCAAAATGTGCCTGCAGAGTCTCACATCAGGCATTGCAGCAAGGTATCAAATCCAGTGCAGCACCTACACAACTGACTGGATTCACTAGCTGCTCGCCCAGCCTGTGCAGCGGTGGCATTGTCCAGACAACATTACACTTCAGAGCTAATTTTAGCTGTACTGGCCTCGTAGCAGTGTCCTGAATGTGGGTCTCACCTGGATACCGCTTTCTTCTGCAGCTCATTGTGCTGCAGGCAGCAAAACCCCTCCAGGGCCTTATTATTTCTAATTATGCCTGGCAAACGTGCAATGTTTTGGCAGAGCTTGGCACAGTATTTTATGTTGCTTTGGATTGACAGAGGGAAGTGAGTGCCATCAGCTGAGCAGCTACTGAGGCACATTCATCAGCAAAAGTGAAGCTCTCAAATTAGCAAGCGGGCCCCTTATGCATAAGCATTGAAGTACTGCAGAAAGAACAACTTTCCACTAAGCAATGGGTTCAGCAAGTGCTCCTGCCTCTGCCGTTGCTGGCTGAACAATAGAGAGGCAGGGAGCTCTGTAGGAGGGCAACACTATGGGAGACACCAGGTTAGGACTCAGAAGATCCCTGCTGCTATCCCTGCCTCTGGTAGCCCAGCTCACCAGCTATGTGATGGGCCCTTCCTTCACCCGCTCATCCTTTGATTTTTGAACCATAGAATCATTAGGCTGGAAAAAAGCTTTGAGATCATCAACTCCAACCATGCTCATCCACTACTAAATCATACCCCTAAGCACTTCATCTACCCGTCTTTTAAACACCTCCGGGGATGGTGACTCAACCATCTCCCTGGGCACCCTGTACCAGTGCTTGTTAACCTTTTCTGTGAAGAATTTTTTCCTGATGTCCAATCTAAACCTCCCCTGATGCATCTTGAGGCCATTCCCTCTTGTCCTGTCCCCTGTCACTTGGGAGAAGAGACCAACACCCACCTCTCTGCAACCTCCTTTTAGATAGTTGTAGAGAGCAATAAGGTCTCCCCTCAGCCTCCTCTTTTCCAGGCTAAACAACCCCAGTTCCCTCAGCTGCTCCACCTAAGACTAGTTCTCCAGCCCCTTCACCAGCTTTGTTGCTCTTCTCTGGACACGCTCCAAGACCTTAATATCTTTCTTATAGTGAGGGACTCGAAACTAAACGCAAGGAGAGCCACTTCCCTGGTCCTGCTGGCCACACTGTTTCTGATACAAGCCAAGGTACTGTTGGCCTTCTCGGCTGCCCCAGCACACTGCTGGCTCATGTTCAGTCAGCTGTTGACCAACACTCCCAGGTCCTCCTCTGCCAGGCAGCTTTCAAGCCACTCTTCCCCAAGCCTGTAACGTTGCACAGGGTTGTTGTGTCCCAAGTGCAGGACTCTGCACTTGGTCTTGTTGTATATTTAAGGGAGAAGTTTCTCAAGGCAGTGAGTACCTTTAATGCGAGACTGTGCAACAGTGCACTCAAGGGAGCCCAATTTCAAATAGAGCCCCTGTGTGCTGCTACACCAATTATTACGAATGATCTCGACCTAAAGTGATTTGGGAAAAGATCTGCATCCCTGGTGGAAAATTACAGCTTGTCTAATAGTCCACATTGCAGCTCACAGCTGTATATGAACCAGCTGGAGTGCCAGTAACAGCCCAGCAACCACTCATTCATCCTGCTGGGACCATCACTCTCTCGTGACCAGGCACCTTAGTACCTATCTCAATGAGCCAAGCAGGTTCCCTGCCCTGCAGACCGCAGTCTAGGCATAGTTCAACAGGCTGCATTTGCAGAAGCAGAACATATTTATTAACTTTCTTTAAAGAACAAACATTTTAATGACCCCTTCAATGACACGCCTTAAACTCTGATGTAGGAACAGGGTTTGACTAATTTTTAAATAGAAAGTACTTGAGTTGCTCATGAGATGCCGTGAGTTGTATAACATATGCAGAAAATCTATCAAATCCTCATAGAAAAGATGGCTAAGTGTGGCTCTACATTTTTTTTTTAATGCACTTGAGAACAAGACTTCATATCAAGAATTGCTGAGAATCTGCAACTCACACAAAAAGGAGTGGAAATGTAAGTACCATCTTAGAAGAGCCTCTCTGACATGCTCAAGAAATAAAGTCACAACAGCCCCTTCAGAGTAATCCCTCTGAAAAATCTAGCTAGAGAGATGTATTTCATATGCAGGCAAAACATGCAGCTTCTCTTCCTCCCTGGACTCTGGAAATGCTTTCTTTTGATCTGTCTGAGGTTCTTCTTCTGCTTCTTCAGCTTCTACCTAATGACCTCCTGCTCACGTACAGTCCAATTCACATGGTTGGCTACTCTGAGCTCTAGCTGGGCCCTTCTAATTATTTTTAAACAATCTAACAAAAGATCTGATAGAGAAGAAAAAAAAAGTGACTTCTGAATAAGAACATCCAGAGACTTAGCACACTTAAGCATATTAATTTCATAGCTCTAGTGGATTTGTCCTAATAATCACAACCATCCTAGTAATGACTACTCTTTCCCCTTGTTCCCTACCCTCGTTTACAAAGCAGTGAAATTAAGGGAGCCTGTGTTTCTACCCAGCATCCCCCAGCAGATCTCAGCATCCCAGCAATAACTAGCTCCTACCCTCTTCTACTGGTGACATGCACCTGGACAAGATGCTGGACCAACATCAGCTTGACTAAGCTATGGGCATGGTTCCCTTGGTGGACCGCTGTCTGGGCTCGCCTCCTTGATTTAATGCACCTCTTCATAAATCCACTGAGAATATATAATTAACCTAGAAATTCTTAAGTTTCTCTCAGATTCTGCTGGGTATGGACAGTGGGATCAAAACTTCATGGTGGTAACAAGCAGCCAAGTTCCACTGCCCTAACACGGGGGCTGAAAAATGTGTTCATTCCATGAGCGAAGGCAAAATCCTCCATTCTTCCATGATGGCCACGACCTTTTGTTCCTTTCCACTACCTCTCCCCATGGAGTAGATTAAAAAGCTGCTGCAATGGCATGTTGCTGTGAGGCACAGAAGACTCTGGGCAAGGCTGAGAGTTACATCCCTTCAAAGGGATGGCTGCTTGTGAAGAGGGCAGCAGCAAGAATCCTTTTTTGATGCAGCATTCCCAGCCAGTGCATCCCTCCCTCTCACGCTCTGTGTGGACCTCCCAGCTAATTTTTTAGTCTCCTGACATAATTGGGTGTGCTCCAGATGGCAGACACCTGCACACACCCCTACTAATTATGCTGCACCAATAAATGCTTCATCTAGAGAAAATAAGTGAGGAAGAAATTAACTCATCACCCTCCTCGGCCCTGTTACCAGGGTGTTTTACAAACACAGCTTTCCTGGCAATGCCCTAAAGCTTCAGGAACCACAAGGCTCCTCAGACCCACAAAGGGATGGTCTGAGACCAGGACTACAGCTCCAACAAGAGTATCAGTCATCCAGGGGTGCTTGGATATTTGAGAGGCACTCGAACGCACAATACTTGTTTCTCCATAAATCTACTTGAATGTACAAATTTGGTTGTTTTGTCCCCACAACAAGCAAGCAAAATTAGAAGCAGGCACATCAGCTACAGGGAAGGATGGAAATAAAACCCCAGAAACCAACATCCACCCTTGCTGGATGAGAGCCCGGAGATAGTCACCTGCCTGGACAGGGCACGTGCTGCACATGGTACATACCAGAAACCTGGTTTTGCCGAAGAACCAGGACAGTGACTCTGGCATAAGCTCAGGCATTTCTCCTTTCCAAGGGCACCTGCTTAGGAAGAAGCATCTAACTGGTAACGTAAGGGAGATAAAATAGAAGCAACAGTGAGGAGAAAAAGCCACAATCCTTGCAGGTGTAGAGACAAAGCATAACTATGCACACAGTTTAATTATTTCATACTCTTTAAAATAGGAAAATGCTTCACTCAAAACAGATAACTCCCATTAAAAACCTGAAGCATTATTTATCGTGGAGTTTTTTTCCCTATATTTCAAGGATATTCTTTAAAGGTTCCAGTATTGTAAAAGAGACTTTGACTTTTCTATCTCTCTCTGTCTGTCTCTCTCTTTGCTTTTCACAGCTGGGAGAAAAATCTAAGGGCCTTAAATAAGTTTCAATATGAAAGTCAAAAAAAAGGCTTTGAAAATAAGCTGTGAAGGAACACTCTGTATTTGAACTCCACAGAGAAAATTAAAATCAAGGGAAAGCGTAGAGCTGAAACTGTAATACATCTAATATTTTTATGTATTTATATATATATTTCAATCAGAGGACTCAATGTCTTACTGCTTTCAATGGGACTTTTGTTTGTGTCAAGATGGAAGAACAGAGCTCTGTTTCACCACAGCTCTGTACTTTGTCTCCTATTTCCAGTTTCCAAATTTTTACTCCAGACAGGGGTAGGACACCCATCTCCGAAAGCAACTGAGCTCGTGTACGATGAGAGCATATTCCTTTGTGTAGTACTGGCAGCACTAAAATCCCAGCTCTGCTGAAATGGGTGGCAAAACTCCCCAGCTCCAAAACAGAGCTAGCTTTCTACTGCCAGGCACGCACGGTCGCCTTGCTGCCTCCCCCAGCACCCTGTCACCCCACAAGCCCACAGGGACTTGTGCCTACAGGGACTTTGCCTTGTTGTATTTCTCATCTAGGGACCAGACTATTCTTGCTACAGCCTGAGCTGCCGTCAGGCAGGTCCCCAGCGACTGCAACATCACCAAACCCAGACAGGAGGGAGGCAGAACCAAAGGCTGTGTGGACATCAACCCCTGCGTTGGGTCCCATCCTCAAATGACTGCTTTTTCCCCTTGGTGCCTTGCCTGTTGATAGCTGCATGAATGTCCCTGTGGCAGGTTTGTCATCCATTCATGGCCAGCCACACCAAGGTGAGTGTTTCCGAGCAAAATCTAATGAATGACCTCCCTGTGCCATGCCCCATGTCCTTCAGCACAAAGTGCATCGTCCCACAGCAGGGAAGTGCTCCCACACAAGCAGCTTTAACTCAGCTGTGAACAGCAGACATATTCTGCAGGTGTTCTTACCTATATGCATAGCCTGTTCCTTTTGTCCACCAGAAGTCTTTAAATATGGCCCATTACTACAACATTTAAGCACGAGACTGTTATGTGGTACACGCTGCAGCCCCAGTGAAATGGCCCTGTTTGGAGTTAGGGAAAATAATTTAGAGGCAACAAAAGATTGTACAGTAATTCAAGGGAACAGACAAAGTTTTCTCCTAACTCAAAGACAGAGGAAGGCATTTCCTGTCACTTTTACTACTGCGGTTTGCAGAAGCAATGAGGAGGATGACTAGAAAGAGTCTATTTTAACAATAGTACTCATTTACCAGTCAGAGAAGAGAGAAAATTCTTGGAGCTTCAATCTGTCTCTCACAGCTTCCTTGGGGAAGCCCTTGTGTGTGGGGCTCCAGAGGCCAAGGCCACAAATGGGGCATCACAAAACGTCCTTTCTCTTCTTGTTTCTACTCCAAAATCTCTCCAGTCTTGATGAAATCTCTCACCTACTTGCCATGGCATTACCCCCAGGAGCAAATACATTTACCCACCTGTTTGAGCCACCGTGGATTTCGGTCACCAGCACTGTGTGTATGCTAAGTGCTTAATTGCAGTACTTTTTTTCCCTCCTCTCCTGTAAAGACAATTCTGGTTCTACCCTAGTTAACTTCAGAAGGAGTGAGAGACCTGCTTTCTATCCTCATCAATGTCTCTTCCAGTCACGGAAAGACTATGACAGAGCCATTGCTTTTGATTAAAAGAACTTTTAGTGTCAATTAAAGTGCACAGACACAGCTTTTATCTTCTGGCCCCGCTGGTACAGCTCCCTTTTGAGAGGCAGGGCTCCTCAGTGAAACGATTACACCAGTCTCGCATCACCGGAGAGAATAATTCTCTGGAATAAAAGCTAAATGATGAAGGGGGACAGAGTGTGTGTACATAAACATTAGACTTTCTTTGCTAATGCAAACAGCTCTTAGTGCGAGACGGGAATGGCAGAAACACTCAGTTAAATATTTAGCTCACCAGGTTTACATGCAGTGACATACAAAGAGGTGGTGTTTGCGTGGCTGACACTACTGGCAGCATTGGATCTTTTAGGGATACTTTCCCAGAGCATTTTTCTTGCCAAGGGAAATTGTGCAAGCATAACAGATTCATCATTCACATACAGAACTGTGCAATTTTTTCTAAAGAAGAGTTTGTTCCTCTTGTTACAAGGTACTAATATAGGAGAACCTATTCCTGACACTCGGATACAGCTTCTCAGGTTTCCCATATGGGTTCAGATCTCAGCTGGTGTAAGTCAGCACATTTACAGAAAGGGAAAAGCAAGCTTGTGGTGTTTTTTCAGCATTGATTTTTGTGCCTTCGTGGTTGGGCTATTTTGTGGTAGCAAAATGTAAATGCAGGAAGCTTTTCCTGTTCTTTGGTTTAAGGTGCACAGTCACAGAAAGATAGTATCTCTGAATACCCATTTTTTATATAGCATACCCGGTTATCAATGGGTTTATCAAGAACGCCAAGAGACTGCTCGGCTCCTTAAAGCCAGGAGGTTCACTACTTGAGATTAGGCACTCGTATAAATTAAACACAGTAATGTCAGCACGTAAAACTGGAGGGAAGTCAGCAGGTTAAGATCCTGTTCTTTCAGTAATAAAAATAGAATCATAGAATCATAGAATAACCAGGTTGGAAGAGACCCAAATGTTTCTTCTGTGTATATATTCCCTTGAAAAAGTAAAGCCCAAAGCCAAGGACTCCCTCAGAGTACTTGCTGCTGCAAATTGTTACAGTGTGATATTAAAGCATGAAGATGGGAACTTTAAATTAATCAGAAATGCTACAGAATAAAGCAAATCTTGAGCCTGACCTTTCTCAGCTCAACCAAGACGTAAATTAAACACAAAATGCAATTACCTTAAATCATAGCAGGATCCCCAAAATTGCCTCAGGTTTGCTAACCTAGGTCTCACTTACATTGAGATAACCTGGCAGACTCCATGTTTGGCTCAAACAGACCCTGGGGTAGAATATCCCAAGGAAGTCAGGTCCCACCTCAGCCACGTGTTGGCGATGATCTATTTCAGGTGTGCAGTTAACTCACCTGCCACCTGCATAATTGACCCTCTGGCTCTGACAACAGGGCCTGATCCTTCTGCAGCATAACCAGCCTCTGGTGTCTCAAAGTCATGAAGCAAGGACTCAAAAAAAGCACGCAGGAGATGAGTTTACTATGCCAACCTGGCATGCTTTTACTTTGTCTTGTGTGAATCTTAACTGTCCCCTCTCTTCCATCTCATTCACAATCAGAGGTAGAAACTTTTTCTGGAAAGGACAACTGAAATATGACAGGAATTCTGTGACACCAGGAGCCGCAGCCCTACAAAGAAAAGCAGAATCACCTGAACGCACACATTGAATCTGTGAGGCTATTGTGAGAAGTGCTATTTTTTCTGGTCCAACAGTGACTAATTGAAGCATCACTACTGTTTCCAGGGCCAGCAGGACTGCCTTTTCCTGCCTGCTGAGCTCCGCGGATGGTGAGTTTCAAAGGAATGAATTTCAATTTAATAAACAAAAACCTAATATTCTTTTTAAAAAAACCCAAAAAACAACAACAAAAACCACAGCCAATGAACTGTTCCATTTTTACTATCATTGGATACCTTACTTGGAGGACCCCATGATGGATGGATTTTTCTTCTGAGAAAAGCTTCTATTTCCTCTCTTAGGCCACAAGTGTAAATATAGAAATAGATCATTCTGAACTGGTCTGTTTGCCGTGATTAATTTAATGGCTAACCACAGTGTCTTGGGCTACCAATACATAATTTAAATATGTCACACAAATACAGCACTTTGTTTTTAAATCATTCTCTGCACATATTCAATAAACCGAGCATGTGAAAATAATATATAAACTGAGGCCTTTGTTATCAATTCTGACAGGGTTCACGCTCCTTCTAAATGTATCTTTGAGTCATTTTAGCTTGAGATTGAACATAATGCTCGTGACAGGCATGGCTTAAACTGAGCCAACAGAGCTTTAAAATAAGTACTGGAAGCTGCTTGCTGAAAGTTGATTCGAGGTCTTAAGTCTCAATTCAGCAAACATCCCTGTTTCCCTCAGCAGCTCAGTATACGGCTTGGCCGTGGCAGGCTGAGGATTCCCAAGACCTCTTTGTTAGCCAGGGTGGGGATCATCAGAGACCACCATAGGAAAGAAACCCCCCAGCTTTGAAATTCAGTTTTTGGCATCCCCCACTTCTTCTTCTAAAGATGATCTGGATTTGGGTCTTATTTGCCCTTTGCACAGGAGTGAACATCCCCACTGTGTCCATCAGAGGTCCAGAGCAATCCTTAGGGATGGGAAAATGACCCAGTGTGGATGGTTTTCCGATGAAGTCCTGCAGGGCCAATTTTGTAGCATGCTGTTCTGCACCCTTTCGGTACTCATACTAAAACTCTTCGCATGGGACAGCATTGCAGCCCACACGTCACACTTCTACTCAATTAGGCTTTACCATTGGATCCATTTAATATTGCAATTTCATATTGCATGCAGCATTTTAAGAAAAGTGCACCTTTAACATTTAAGGATGCTGTATCTTGCTGCAGGAAGTCAGATCTTCAATGAAATGTGGTCTGCTTTGATTAATAATTGATGACCTTTTTGCATAGGAAAGTAAAAAAAAAAAAAGATACGCTCTTTCTATTGATCTGGGAGACTCCAGTAAATGAAACAGATGAACATTTTTGCTTACATTTGGTAACTATTGATATGACAGCAATACTGAGCGGAGGCTATTTCACAATATTTACAAATTTAAGGCCAGAAACAGAGAAATTCTTAAACTCCATCATGTTCAATTTTCTTAAAAACTTAATTTGATGTTGAACAGAGAACTTGCCTATACTGGCAGTTCAAGGTTATGCATTTATTACCCAAGTATTGCAATATTGTTAGCATATGAGAAGCAGTGGAGATTGTGCAGGCACTTAAATGACTGGAATTGTTTTAAGGACTCAGTAGTAGAACTTGAGCTGGGGGAAAAAGTCATTTAGAAAGTACATTTCATTAGTCTGACCTCATGTGCAACTTTTTAAAACAGATATTGAAAGAAATAATAATCAAGATGTAGAAACAAATGGAGGCAAAATGCTCATGATTTTAGGAAAGAGAGACTGCATCAGACTAAATTCATTTGGATATCTACTTGTCTTGATCAGGAAAAATGGTAGATCTAATCTGCGTGGACTTTGCTTACATTGGAGCAAGGCCACATGAAATGCTGTATCAGTGGATCTGGAGAAGCCATGTGGGTTGTGTTTTTTTTGTTTTGGTTTGGTTTTAGTTAAATGCCCTTCCTCCAATTCGCACCACCAGAAGAATAGTCCTCTTCCAGTTTCATATAATCATAGAATCACTAGGTTGGAAAAGACCTTTGAGATCATCAAGCACAACCATGCCTGTCCACTACTATATCATACCCCTAAGCACTTCACCTACCCATTTTTTAAACACCTCCAGGTCACCCCTCATCCTCAAGGCTAAACAACTCCAGTTCCCTCAGCCACTCCTCCTAAGACTTATTCTCCAGCCCCTTGACCCTCTTCGTTGCTCCTCTCTGGACATGCTCCAGGACCTCAATGTTATTCCAGTGGTCAATCTCCCTCTTATACACCCTGATGGTCCTCATTCTGCTCATCGCCTCCCTGAGTTCTGTCACCAAGTGGAGGATTTCCTCCACCTGAGCACAATTCCCACAAGTGAATTCCCCACTGGTGTCTAATACCAACAGCTCTCACTGAGTTTGCAGGTTGTGAGTCTGGATGCTGATGAAGACAGAGGGTCTTGTCTGAGTAGAAGCTGCCACGGCTTCCCTGCAGTTGACAGCAGACTCAGTGGACCTAAGCACAACCTGGTGGCTGGCATCACAGGGGCACAAAACCATCCTCTACAAAATCAGGGAGCTGGTGGGAGATTTGCCAGGGTAAGGAGCAGCAGTCTGCTGCATTTGATCTGCAGGAAAGGTTTCAGACTTAAGGTGAGGAGATTATAATTAACCAGCAAGAATGCACTAGGAGGGTGCTTCCAAGCAACGAATATTTAATTAGAAGAGCTGAGAGGCAGAAGCAGGCCATAAAATAAGGCTGATATGAGTCATTTAATGTCAGTCTATGCCTTCCCAGTGCATCAATATTTCTATTGGAAGCTCACAAAATTAAAAAACATTACTGGATCTAATTTGGCCTCAGAAGTTTTGAAAAAAAGGTAAGAAGAGTGGAATTATTTCTGAGAGATCATTTTCCCTTCACAGCTACATTTAGCTAGTGGCAAGTATAGCTGTTCTCCAGTTCTTTGGCCACTCCCTAACCTCAAATTCCCCTTTCAGACCAAATAACCTAAGTTTGAGAATGGCTGGTTTAGTCTACATGAACATTTATGAATGTACCCTCCTAAAGAAATGCCATTGCACACAATTCTTCCTAACAGGAATACAAAAAGGAATATGTCGCATGTGACAGATCTTGGGTACTGCCAGGGAGTGGGAAAGTCAATACCATCGAGATGAAGAATGACAACAAATCAAACTAGCCAGAATCACCAGTCTCTTTGAGGCTTTTGTTTTTAACATTTCTATGTCGTGCTCATAGCTACAACAACACATCCCAGGGAGAAAGCAAAATAGCAGGAAGTTTCAAATATACAAAATGAGTTCAGTATATGAAAAACAGTTAAAGTTGGCATCGCTCAAATGAAAAGTGAATACATCCATATAACTTACATTTACCTTTGACTACAGCGCTGCATGAGCCAGCGCTGGGAAAAAAACTCCAGTAATTTCCTTTCCCTTGAGAGATCAGTGGAAAGGGCAGGTATCCACCCCAGTAACTGATAAGTTAGATGCCCAGATATTGTCATGTTTTGACACACTATGTTTTCTTCTATGTTGGATGGGATTAGCCTGCAGTTTTACACCTAAGAAATTATTGTGGGCAGAGATGCCTGGGCGTGCACGGGTCACTCCTAGAAAGACCAATATCATGAGAGCTGCCAAGCTGTACTTTGGTTTCATGGTAAGTCAGTATCTCATGATTTCCCATGTGATTATGGCTAAGGATGTCAAGCTAGATTCTACCTCTACCTCTATACCAAGGCAAGTATAAGCTAGGTGTGTTTCACAGTCCTCACCTCCCTGCAAATGTGGTCACAACAAATTAGTTAATCCACTGCCACCACTATCCATGAACATTGTGTATTGACTTTATTACAGACAGGATCAGACTCTAAATCATCTTACTGCCCATAATGTACCTTACAAGATAAAGATTTAAAAAAAAAGTCAGTATTGAGACTCCTATTGACTCTGGAAGCATGGGGGAAAGGCCTGTGGTGTGAAAAGCTAGAGGGATGCATTCTGGCTAGGAAGAGCTAAGCTGAATTGCTTTTCACTCAGCAATCAGTAAAAAGCAGGATTCCACTGTGGCTACTACTGTGGCTATACTGTGGCCCCTTGCAAGCTGAAGGTACAATTGAATCTACACTTACAATTTTACACTCTTATAAACGCATTGGGGAAAAAGGTTCTTTTTTGGTGATCATATCTGATGGTTCAACAACAAAGACCATTGGGAAAAAAAAGAAAAAAAGAGACATTTAAAAATTCATTGGGTAACAGGGACTACCTTGCCTTTAGGTAGGAAATGCTTCTACTGAAGTGACTTTAGAAAAATTAATTAGGTCATCATAAAGGTTTGCAAGGTACGTTCATTGAGGTAGCAATTTGAACAGAGCAGTCTCTTGAATTACCTAGCAAAACTTTATAAAGAAAAAAAATCACTTGCTGGGTGTATCCCTGCAGATTAAATAGCCTTGTTAGAAGGAGAAACATTTCTGAAGTATGAATCAGTCTTCTTGCAAGCAGTGAACAAGGAAAAATCCTCCCTAGCCACAGCCCCAAGTTTAAGCATGGGCAGAAGCCCTGTTTAGGTTGCTGAGAAGCAAGTTTGACTCGAGTCCTGCTCTTAGAGTGGATCAAGCCCTTCAGAAAACAAGGCTTCCAGTTACACCAGAGTTTACCCTCTGGAGGGAGATAAACTGAGTATCCACACCCTCTCTGGCTCAATGTGGAGGACAGCAGGCTATGGCACACTTGAACTGTTGTGAACTGCAAGAAGCAGTGCGGGACTCTGAGCTTACAGCCAGCCCATTACTAGCAAGACTGAAAATGGAGAGGTTTCATCTTGTTTATCCTATATTCTATACAACTAAGACTGGTGCCTGTCTAGCTGCATGTCTGTTGGTGACTGAAAGGCTACAGCAGGGACTCAGTAGTACACTTTAGCACACGCTGAGATTTCTCTCTAGTAAATCCTATGCTTGAGTGTGCTGCTGAACCCTACTTACCGCTTTTCATTTCTCTACAGGTCCCTCTGCCAGGTGAATGAAGCCCTTTCTGTTAAAAGCACTGGATTCAAAAGCAGTGATTCAGACTGGGCTGCTGCTCCTGTGAGGTCTCAGAGAGAAGGATGAGGAGGAGTCATCTCAGAACAGCTGAGAGTGTAGCAGAAAGTAAATGCTATATGCAAGAGGGATGGGGCACCTTCTTCAAGCAGTGTGACAAAGGGGTATCTTGGGGCCCTGTGTGACACTGCTCTGTGGCATTCAATAGTCTTGCAAGGCACAAATATACTTGCCTTTTCTTATTTTCTAAGGCATATTCCATTTT
The DNA here is from genome assembly GCF_032191515.1 of Phaenicophaeus curvirostris. Classification (NCBI taxonomy): domain Eukaryota; kingdom Metazoa; phylum Chordata; class Aves; order Cuculiformes; family Cuculidae; genus Phaenicophaeus; species Phaenicophaeus curvirostris. The sequence goes on along the minus strand of NC_091392.1, from coordinate 62,466,001 downwards.
CAAAATTGACTTGCAGTGAAAGGCTTCTTCAGTAGCTGTGAAATTTTTGAGGGTGTAGTCTGAGGCTTCCTTCATCATTTCTGACATTTTTTTTGTGAAATTACTTGCTACAAGAATGTGAATGTGGGAAACTGGATATAGCTCCCCTGAGATGCAGGTTACACGTCCTACATGGGCACAAGCGCAGGGATCCCGCCCCGCACTCAGAAAGGCGCTGCCTACCCTGGTGAACATTCGCAGTTTGAAGGGTGTCCGGCTTGTCTACAAGAAGCAGAATGTGCAATTCTTTACTGTCTGAAACTGTTTGCGGAGTAGTTAGTGGATCCTAGCATTTCATAGCAGCTGAGAGTTCATCTCAGGAAGCAAGAGACTCCACTGATACCAATGCTTGAGTTATTTCTAGGGAAAACTATTTTTTTTAAACACTGATTAAAAACAGATTTGCTTTCCTAAAATTAACTCACCCTAAAGATCAGGGAAAAAAAAAACCCTGCCATAGATGGAAAACTCTGACAATGCCGTTGCAGAACAAAGTGAGAGCATGTGAGCAATTAAATTATTATTATTTCAGTGACTGGCTTTCCTTCCCGATAAGCGTGGGAAGCAGTAGTAAAACATCTGCCTCGTACAGTGCTGTGCTGCACAACATGGAAATGCCTTCAGCAGAAGTATGCAGAGATTTATACTGAGTGGGTACTCACATACTGCAATAAAATAAAAACTGAGTGGCAGAAAGGGAAAGCTGATGATTTTCTTTTTATTAACCCCCCGCTCCATACCTATTGTATCATTTTGACAATGCTGTTCCTACCCAGGGCTGGCTCAGAGACCCCATCTTGCACAAAGCAAATTTTCTTACTCAAGTCCATGAGCAAGATGCTATGTGGCTTTGCCACCCCTACTCCAGGTTCATGTGTGAGTGTGTCTTCTTTTGAGTCTGTTTTTCTACAATACATGCAGTTGTGAGCTAGATGTGCTCTGAACTTTCATCAGAGAGCTTCACCTTTGTAGTTTTGGTAGGGAGAAGGCCGTCCTCTGCATCCCACACTCCTCTCCTGCAACTCTCTGGGGGAGCCTTTGCAGCCAACGTGTGCGTCAGCCTTGCAGCTGCTCCCATGCTCCCACAGCTCCCCAGAGAATGACTTCAACATGCCTGTGAGTTCCGAGAACAAGGATCTCCACAGAAGCTCCTCCAAGACAAGATACTGGGACCCTTGTTGGTCCTAGCAAACGGGAAGGAGTTGTAAGAGGAACATGCTTTCTGGAGAGCGGCCCCGTGTTTGGAAGACTCCAAGAGCTGTGGCTCCTCCAAGGTCCACACCAATATTAGGAAGGACCACAATTTGTAGAGTGACTCCCAGTACCAGCTTTACTTCCAGGCCCATGGGTTCCCCCCAAACCCTCCTACCATGCAGCTTCTCTCCAGGCGGTGTCCTCTGGCTTTCCCAAAAAGCAGCAAGGCTCCTTGGGTGAGTCAGTAAGCAGTCAGAAACACATTGCTTCAGGCTTCAGTGCTGAAATTTGCCATGCACATGGTGCCACCACTTCTTCCATCTGTGTGTTTCACCTGTGACAGAGCCCAAGGGTATTTAACACCAGTGGTGACAACGTAACCCCTAGCTAAGGAGTGTGTGTAAGCGCTCCCTGCAGCAGCTGTTTGTTCCTGGTAATAGTTACTGTACCCTTAGGGATCAGAGCCTATCCATACCCAATGCTTTGGTGGTTTGTGTCACCATCAGCAGCACAGACAAGCTGTCCCTGGAGACGAGAGAAGCAGGGCAGCATAGAGCAAGCACCTTTCCCCAGCTGCTCTGCCTTAGGACAAGAGAAAATGATTTTCAGTTTGCCCAGCACTGCCTTACATTTTTTGGGGAAATTTACTCTGCTGTGCACTGGAGCCTCACACTGCAGCAGAAAGGGAAAAAAGGGAAAGAAAGATCTGTGGTTTTAAAGCAGCCACAGGAAGGAGGCTGTTTTTTTCTCCTCCTCTGTGCCCTGCTCTGGCACATTGACTTGAAGAAGTGGAAGAAGAAAAGGCAGGACAGCAGATGGGATTCAGTGCTGCACAGCAGATATGGCTAAGGAAGGGAAAGCAACTTTCTGCAAGAGAAAGGCTGAGACAATTACAGGACTTGGAGTGTGCAAAGGAAGGTGGTAACGAGGAGGATAGTGGGGTGGAAGAGGAGAAAGGCAATAACCAGGACACAAAATGCTGTGAGATTGGACAGAGGCTTTTAGTTATAGGAACAGAGAGAAAAGGTGACATGTCAGAGCTGTGCTGAAAGAAACAGTAAGCTCTGGAAACAGAGGCAAAAATTCCTGCAGGAGTGGCTGGCAGTACTCACGAACTACTGGTGCTGCACTGCTAAATGTTTCACAAACTCGTCATAAGGCAAGGTCTGCCCCAAAGACAACCTACTGCTCCAAAGGAGACACCAAGTTTTCTTTCTTTGCTCCTTCATACCACTTGCTCCACAGCTTGGCATCTCTCTGTCCACTCCAGCAAAAAAGAGATGCTCCCCCTCCAGCCAAAACAGAGATGATCCTAGAGAAGAACCAACACTTGCCTCCACAGTGAAAAAAAATGGGCATCGTGCTAGTAGATACTGACGTTGTGACCCACATGAAAGCAAAACCCTCTCAGCGTAGTGCAGTAGGGTTGCTGGAGGAGTCTGAGTGAAGAGATGAGACTGGCTTTGGTGTGGGGCCTTAGGGAGCAGGTAGCTTTGGAGAGTCAGTCACAGCCTCCAGCAATGAGGTGCAAAACAATCACTGCTGCTCTTTCCAGATGCTGAGAGGGGGCAAAAAAAGCCTTTGAGTGAGTAGTTAATTATAGGGATTGCATTCCGTTTCCTACAATTAAGGGAACCCATCTGTAGAGATCTTAATTAATGAAGATCTTACGAAAAGTTTCAGTTTGGCTGAAGGGTCTTTACTGGGTGTACTCTGTCTCCTCAGTATTTTCTGGAGCTGTGCAGACATTAGCATTTACCATTAAAGAAAGTGTTAGATGCAAATAATTAAGGAATGGACAATACAAAGATTTTCATACAGAGCAGATGTACATATTTACCTCTTCCTCTGATTCCCCCGATCTTTCCCAAATTGATACAACTGCTAGCTACAAGAGTATTACTTTTAATAAATAAAAAGAGTGGATGGTACAATTCATGTGCATGAACCCATTTTTTAAAGAATGAAATGAGGACATTTCAGCCTGTATAATATATCAAATACAAACAGGCATAGGGTGGATATTGATACGAATGATCCAAATAAACCCTTTTTCTATCTAAAGAATTTTTATTCCGCTGTTCTTCTATGTGGTACAATTAAAATTTATCAATATTTATGTTGATCTGTCTCATTCTCCCAGCTCCTTTCAGATATAGACCTTCTTCTGAGATAGGCTATTCTTTTTCTCAGTTTAATCTACTGAGTTTCTCCTAAAAGCACCTTAAAACTAGTAGTCCCAGGGGAAACAAAAAGTAGCTTAAATCACACATGTCATGTTTCTTATGTGCTTAAGACACATGCACATGTGTTGATGTTTGTGCAGCCACAAGGACTGCATAGTATAGCCAAAAGCCCAAATCACTGGGCATCTTCTCTTGCCATTGGAGCTTAGGGTCTGACCCATACTCATAGAATCATAGAATCATAGAATAACTAGGTTGGAAGAGACCCACCGGATCATCGAGTCCAACCATTCCCATCAATCACTAACCCATGTCCCTTAGCACCTTGTCCACCCGTCCCTTAAACACCTCCAGGGAAGGGGACTCAACTCCCTCCCTGGGCAGCCTCTGCCAGGGACCAATCACCCTTTCCGGGAAAGATTTCATCCTGATGTCCAGCCTGACCCGCCCCCCCCCAGTGGAGCTTGAGGCCATTCCCTCTTGTCCTGTCCCCTGTCACTTGGGAGAAGAGCCCAGCTCCCTCCACTCCACAACCTCCTCTCAGGGAGTTGGAGAGAGCAATGAGGTCTCCCCTCAGCCTCCTCTTCTCCAGGCTAAACACCCCCAGGGCCCTCAGACTTGTTCTCCAGCCCCTTCCCCAGCTCCGTTGCTCTTCCCTGGACTCATTCCTTCGCTCATGAAGCAATGGAGAGATACCACACTGCTAGCTCCTGTTGTAGGCTACTTAGGTTTTGCTTGGTCTGAGCTAATTATTCCTCATGCCCCAGTTCCCAGGCCCAGCTGGTAGAGGGCTGGGAGCTGCCAGGCTTGCTGGCCAGACAGAGCTGGTAAAGCTCTGGTGTGAAGGGGGCAGACTGAGCCCCATCCTGCCTGGAAAACAAAGCCCTGCTGTGAAGCCCAAAGGTGACTGGCTCATCAACCAGGCATGACTGAGCACCATCCACAAGACTCCATCAGGCTCTGTCTCCAGCTCTCTTCTGCCTGATCTTAAGATGGCAACAAGGGTCTGGGAGTGAAACCCCTGGAAATCAATGGAGTCAGCAGCTCTGAGGTTTCTAGGCCCTGCCTGTCGAATGCCTTGGCACATGTTTGGGCTGTGCTGCAGACTGATCCAGATGTCCCTCCTGGGCCCAAGCGTCAGCTGTGTGGATGAGGCTGCTCTTGTAGGGAGAGTCGTGGAGCTGAAGGAAGCCACTGCCTGGTGCTATGAGCTGAAGGCAACAGCACACATCTCTTTGGGGTATGGGACAGTCCCATAGACGCAGCTGGAGTAGAGCCCTTACTTAGATGCAAGCGCTTTGAAATTCCTGCTGCCTGGATTTCACTTCAGCTCCTTCTATTTTTTTCCCCCATTTTCAGAGTCCATTTTTCATTCAGCGTCTTTAATGAGACATTCAGTTCCACAGCAACATCCAACTCATCAATCTTTTCCCTTCAACAGCACTGGTGCTTGTATTGATCCTCTATTCTTTTATTTTATATGAAGCTACACACATGTGTGTGTGTGTACAGAAGATTCCTTTCCGTTTGTCTGTCTTTTTGTTCTTTGCTGTGCTTAGGTTGTTTGTGACATTCTTGTAATTACATGTCTTATGATTACCTTATTGATTTATTGGTCCCTGTATGATCTCTCCTCTTCTGTTGCAGCTGCTTGTATCATCCTGGTTGCTCTTATCATCCTCTCTTCTCATAGATGTCTCTCAGGAAGAGAATTAACCAGCTTTCCTGTCATTCCCTTTCTTGTGCCATTCCTGCTTGCTAACTATCTGATGGGATTTACCCACCCATGCACAGTTTTCTGGTGAAATGTGCTCTTCAGCACTGAAGTATATGCATCCTGGCCTTTGGAGAGTCAGTCTGAGTCAAAGTTGAAATCTAACTAACCTCAGATTACGGTTTATAAGGTTTTACAACATCTGCCCTCCTAACGAGGTCTGCCATGCTACTCAGAGCCCCAGCAGACAGCTTTGCTTCCTCTCCTTTTCGTGCTCACTCAGCTCCCACTACAACCATTCCAAATTTTCAAAGCCAAAAGTCTTTACATACTGTCTATTTTCCACCTCAATGCCTCGAACAAGCCACGGTCACCTTTATTACTCAGTCAAGTGTTACTGAAAATGCGGTAGATAGACAATATGCTATGCAAACCAGCAGGCCTCTGGGGGTTTGAGGCACGGAATAACGCAAGTTCTCCTGTGGGAGCGGTGCAGAAAAAACAAGCCAGCTGTCTGGATTGAAATCATGAGCAATTAACAGCAGTTTCAATTACCCAGAACAGAACTTTATAAATAATTGCAAATTACACTCTACCTATTTTCACATGAAGAGTGGCAACTCATGAGCAAGCTCTCCTGAGATCAGAGGGATGTTGTCTGAGGGAATCCTGAAGGTCAAGGGTTCAAGAGATATTGCAAAATCATCTTCTTAATTAGAAGCAGCACAGCCTACTGTGCTGTGTGCAGACAGGCACAAGAGCTACAGACAGAAATTGGAGATGGAGATAGGAGGGAAACTGCCAGCAGCTTTACACAAGGCACAGTGCAGCAGGATTTCCAGCAGGAACAGTTCCTACCCCTGCCTACCTCCAGCATCCAGTGGAGACACCATTTCTGTTAGACTGCAGTTATCGTCAGAGAAAAATTCCCATTCATACTTGTCCGGGGAGAAAAGATTGGTTTGGAAATTGGTGCCCTTGCATACAAGGAAGATTTGTATGGGGGTGGGATCTGAGTTTCTTTTTGGGGGCACTGGAGGCTCAAAGAAGCTCATGGATCATAATCATTGTTAAAACGCATCATGTCACAATAGCTGCAGAGACAGAAACCCACCCCAGATCGTCTGATAAAAATAGCTAAGATACACAAGGAATAGAATCCACCACGACCTCGGTGAAGCCACAGGAATCTCTTTCCATTGTAAATACACTCCATATGATGATGCCAGCTCTCACAGGAGTGATAGTAAAACATAAATCATGCTAACTAGTAACAGGAGCCACCAAACAAAGCCTAGAAACTGAGGCTTAACTACACACAAAGAACAGTGTCTAAACTTGGAGCATTTGCTAGGGCAGCTGGAGGCAAGACTCAAGGCTCTGATAAGATCACGTGGAAGAAGACATAAACGTAGAATACAGTCTACACAGATAAACCCAGACACCTGCATATTTTGTTGCTAGCTCATTTCTGGGGAGATTGTAGGTGCCTAGTCTGTCTGACAGCTGAAGCTTGGGTAAAGATAATACTATTTTGAATTTGGGCATGATCTATAAACTCGTAGTACCTGTCAGAAAGAGGTTAGTTATTCTATCTGTTTCAGATGAGAAATAATTTGGTCAAACCTGATACTCTGACTACATTTTGCTGTCATTAATTATTTAGAAACCATCTAAATCTGGATTCAGATCCCGAGGATGGGTATGCAAATTTGAAAGTCTTGGCATACAAAAAAAACCTCCTAGGGCTTATTCTTTTGCATGATTTTCCACAAATGTTATCAAGAGCAGGAAAAGAAGAACGACTTCCCTTCACCAGCGCATCCTCTACCTGCCAACTGATTCTGAGGGACATGCACACACAGCCTGAGAATCAGCCCAGGACTTTCTGCTGGTGGTAGTAAACTGAATTAAATGGCAGCTCATTAAGCAGTACCAATGTGGTTTCAAAATCACATTATCCTTTATTTGGATCCACAAATACACATTTGATTAGGGCTACAAGCGCATGACAAAATGCCTTGCAGTGCAAACACTACACAGTCATAAAGATAACATTGCAATAATTTTTCTCCTATCTACAGACTTCATTACTTTGGGTGACTTTTTATGGCACGGTGCATAAAACTGTAATAAATCTTTCAGATACTACCTTCGAACACGTACTAAGGTAATTTTTCCTTTACCAATCGTGAGCTGATTATTTTACATGTCTACTCAACGCATTTGCCCTTAAACTGGAGGATTAAAGCAGGGCTTCCCAAACTGTGACCTTTTACAGGCTCTAAGTCTTGTTCAGAGACCACAAAGAGCTCTGTTAATGGCAGCTGCTCCCCAGCGAGGCAGCTGTTTGCTCAAGCCCAGGCAGCTAAAAGAAATTAAGGAATGGTCCTGAATTCACCTTACAGTGTCTTGGAACACAGTGGGGCAGACCAGGCTACGCTGCCTGACTCCAAGATGTGTGTTGCCCTGCAAAATGGCTTTGGTTATGCTCGATGCTCCCTTTGCTACCCACAGGCCAAGCTGGATGGTGTAGCTATCTAACTTTGCTAAAACACTCAGTAAGCACCCAACACCACAGCTTCAGTAAGCACCTAAAACCACAGCTTTTTTAGCTTCAACACACACGCAGCACAGAGAAAAAGCCTCTCGTGAGCTCCAGCTTCTCAGGCAGAAGTCTAGCAACAGAAGCCAAGGCAGAGGATGGGTTTCCTCATCAGTAAGTGCTATAATAAGTAGTATTTAACGTCACAAATAAAAGCGAGGCCTGAATGTTTTAATTACCAAAAAATACACATATGCAAATACTCTGCATGAAGCGAGCCACCTTCTTAAATGCCAAGCCGTGCTTTGCTGAGCTGGCTGAGCAGACAAGAAGGATGCTGAAGCATCTGGCAGGGCAGCAGCTTGCTGCCATGAAGAAGGGAGAGAAGCTGGGTGTGGTATCCCAGGACATTCTTCCCTGGAGAGGCTGATAACTTGGACCAAACTCATTAAAATCCCCAACCACTTGGAAACCAAAGCCATGTGAACTGTAACTATTTCAGAAAACTGTAACTTTGTGTAATACCTAAACTACCTGCAAAGGATCACTTCTTTCCCTTCTCACCCCCGCAAAAAAAGGCTTATATTATAAAAGGACTAATTGGCCAGTTAGTCAAGACACAAGGGAGGCTACATTTATCCATTTACCCTCACCTGCCAGTGCACCTTCTACCACTTCTTTTCTGATTTTTTGCTTCTTTCTTTCATCTGGCTACTTCCCTTACACCAACCATTTAATTTTCCTTCTTCTCTCTCTAGCGTTTAGGTAAAAACCTTCCTTACTTCCACCCATTCACCAAGTTTCCCTAAAATCTCTGCTCTGGTGTGTGCAGCAGTCACGCTGCGGTCTGACTGCAACATTAATGATGTTGGCTGGGACAAGCCATTCCTCAGCGCAGTGCTCTGTTACTATCCACCACCAGGTAAAGATGACTTTGCCCAAAAGTATTCCTAGCTTGGATGGGGTAAAAGGTACTTGAGAAACACACACAACCCAAGTAATTAAAAACCTTGCAATGATCACACGGTCTGAAGTTCTAGAAATCCAAACAGACCTGAAAAAATTCCTCCCTCTCTGTAACTGCTGACTATAAATTGCTCTTTAAGCAATTATTTATGTGCTTACCAGCAACTCCGAGTCAGAATAATCACAGTTAACGATTGTCTTCTTGTGCTAGGTGTAATTAGCGGCGATAAGAAAATCAGAGAAAACGATAATTTACCTGGCATTAGGTGCACAAGGTTCCACTAACCACAAGTTCTCAGACGTGATCCAGCACACTGGCTGCACTTCAGCATTTTGCACCTTTCACAAGTTTCAGATTGTGAAATTTGCACTAAGACCTACTGCAAGCAAGCAAAGCAACACCATCCTGAAGAGTGATGGTCCTCCTTTTTTTGCACCTTTTCAGTTTCCTTTTCTGCATCTTCCATCTTTCTGTCCTGAAGATTTTGTAAAAACTATTTAAATCAACTCTATTTGCATTTTTCACTCTAGGATTGAATTAATTTTCTACGTGCAACACAATTCAAATTCAGGAGCTTAGATCCCTTGAAATCAACATTAAAATTATCTCTTTTTGTCTGCTAAGAATATCTCTGTACTTTTCGGATCAATGCAAATTTTCCCGCTATCCAGAAATTTTCATCACCTTTGAAATTTTGAATTTCATCATCTTTGCAATTTTGAATTTCAGGGGTGGGGGGTGGAATAGCACTCAAGTTCAAAGCGGAGGTAACGGTTAAAGCGTAAGAATTTTGTTTGCTTGGTCTTTTAAGGGAGGAAATTCTTGCTCAAATAACGCTTTTCTATTAAGAAAAAAAGGAGCAAAAGCAAGAGAGGAGGTTCTTTTTCTCTCCAGCTTCTTTGAATCTTTCCTGTGACATTAGGAAAAAGTTTGTCACAGAAAGGGTCATTGGGCACTGGAACAGGCTGCCCAGGGAGGTGGTTGAGTCACCTTCCCTGGAGGTGTTTAAGGGACGGGTGGACAAGGCACTGAGGGGCATGGTTTAGTGATTGATAGGAACGGTTGGACTCGATGATCCAGTGGGTCTTTTCTAACCTGGTTATTCTGTGATAACAAAGTAGAACAACCTGGCTGTGCTGGTGCACGATGGACTCAGGATGGGCAGAGAGAGACTTACCTGAGGCTGCTTAGCAGGTCCATGAGAGAGCCGAGACAAGAACCTAGATCTCAAGGGGCTCTAGATGACTGAGACAGCCTAGGAAACGTCACTTTTTAAACAATCTCATGTACTTTGCAGGAGGAAAACCCCGATTTAGAATCAAATAGCAGCCCATGGCGCCCCCTGCGGGTGCCTGCAGGACATTTTAGTTTGCTACAAATTTTAAAGTGTAATTTTAAAGTGCAATTTTGAAATAACAAAGCTCTCAGCTTAATAAGTAGGGAACAAGCCCTGCCAGACTGAAGCCAGGCTTCAAGGCTTCCCTTTCCTGACAAGATGGGGAGGCGGTAAACGCATGTATCCCAGCTCCCTGGCACTCCAGGCTCCTGCCCAGTACACAGGATTACTAAGTTACATGAAGGTTCATGTAAATGTCTCTTTTCTTCAACAGAAATCATGCAGCCATGGTGTTAAGGCTCACTTCTAACTGACAGGTCCTTCTCATTCTGCAGGTCCGCTATCAATTTAACTCCTTTCATTCCCCTCCTTTCAGAAATCCCTGTAAGCAGATAGCACCAGTGTGACAGACCACCCACATTTCCTACCGAAACACCGAGTTCCTGAAGGCTTACAGCCCCCTGAAAATTATTTTTTCATCACAGATATCAGCTACAGTTGTTCCTGCAAACTTTCAGAGTTCTTTTTTCCTGAGGTTTGGTTTCCAAAACTCATCAGTATGCAATACTCCCATCCCCATTTCCTACCAGCTTGCACAAAGGTCAGCTAAATCCCTCAGGAACAGAGCTTTCTTGAGGAATACTTTCAGCTCCCTTTCAGGAGAAGAGGCCTAAGAAGAATCAATATCCTGGCCTTTATCCACACAGGGTTTATAATCATGCCCAACTCCTCATTAAAAATCACAAGGGGAAGAGGAGACAGGACATCCCACATTACAATAGTTTTGGTCAATTTTTCTGCGCAGCCGAAGCCTCAGCCACTGGGAAGGCAACTTCTCCCCTCTCCCACACTAAACTACTTAAAGACTGGTTCTTGCACTGCAGTCCCAACACCAGAACACACTCACAGCAGCACATGAGTGAAATGACACCTTCACCACAGATCTTCCTTTGCAAATCTAAGGACTTGGCTGCACCAAGAGGAACAACCCTCTTTTTAGTATTTAAGGAGGAGGGAATTAACTTGCCAGAGTAGTTAACTTAGAATCATAGAATAGTTTGGGTTGGAAGGGACCTTAAATGTCATCCTGTTCCAACCTCCCTGCCATGGGCAGGGACACCTCAGTAGATGAGGGTGCCCAAGGCCCCATCCAACCTGGCCTCAAACATCTCCAGGGATGGGGCAGCCACAGCTTTCCTGGGTGACCTGTGCCAGTGCCTCACCACCCTCACGGTGAAGAAATTCTTCCTAATGTCTAGTCTACATCTGCCCCTCTCCAGGGCATCCCGTCCTTCTGGGGTGGCAACTACACCCCTCAGCTTGCTGTCATCTGCAAACTTGCTGAGGGTGCACTCAATCTCACTGTCAATATCATTGATAGATGTTAAACTGCACTGGTCCCAGTACAGACCCCTAAGGAACATCACTTGACACAGATCTCCATCTGGACTTTGAGCCACTGACCACTCTGACCAGTTTCTTATCCACCATGTCATCCAGCCATCAAATCCATCTCTCTCCAATCCAGAGAGGAGGACGTTGTGGGGGACCATGTCAAAGGCTTTACAGAAGTCCAGAGAGATCACATCCCTTGGTTTACCTGTGCCCACTGGTGCAGTTACCCCATCACAGAAAGCCCCTAAGTTAGTCATACAGAATTTGCCTCTGGTGAAACCATGCTGGCCGCCACTAATCACCTCCATGTCCTCTATATGCTTTAGGAGGATCTGCTCCACTGTCTTCCCAGGCACAGAGGTGAGGCTGACAGATGGGTAGTTCTCAGGGTTGTCTTTTCTACCCTTTTTAAACGTCTTAGGAAATTTCTTCTTTCACCTATTAAACTCTCAGACTGGTTGGGGGAGAGGTAACATTTAAGCATACATTCTTTCTTTGATGAAGTTTCACTGTGGGAGTTTCATAGCCCATTCATTCAGAATTCCTAGGTGAAATATTTCATTCATAAATTTTTAACGCGAGTCAGAAAAAAAAAAAATCCAACATAATATTATCTCAACAGAATAAAACATTCCAAAGACAGCTTAGGCCTACAGTATTTTTTTTTCTTTTTTCCAGACTAGTTAAATAGAACTGCTTATTCCACTGATTATGTATGTCTCTAAGAGACCTCACTATTCTACATGGACTGATCTGTGGAAAATATTTAGCATCTGCTTCTTCATCCTCACTGCTGAGATTTTTTTCTTCTTCAATATCAATCAAAGCTTCTCTACCTCAAGACAGTAAGCATGTCTTGTATTTTCTTAGTAGTACTTTTGATTTTGCTGTTGTATTCATGTCAGCTTGCAGAGATTTTTACATTCATGATTATCATCTAAAATCTAGGAACAGGCAGAACGAGGGCAGTTTATTCTGCAGCAAGTGCCCTGCTGCATATATTGTCAATTCATACAACTGGTCTCAATTTTAACCCAACACCCTGAAGCACCCCATGACATTAAGTCATTTATGTGATACCAAGAACAAGATAATTAACTTCTCCCACAGGAGAATTAATTAATGCACCCACTCAAGCTAGTTATTAACCTAGTTATATATAAATATGCAGTAATGCAGACTGCTTCTTCAGACAACTTAATGGTGTGAGAAAACATTTAAATACAACTTCTCTAAAGATTTGAGACAGCATTGACTGAGCAGTCAGCAAACCCAATGTGTTTTTAGAAATTAACACCCTCAAAAGCAGCAAATTAGCTACAGTGCAGGAAAGACTGCCAGGCTATCGAGCAAACTGCAGTTTCAGAAAAAAAAAAAAAAACACAACTTGAAGTGAAAGGTAATACAGTTCACTGTTCACGGCTTCCAGAGTAAGTCTAAAGACTACACTTCCCTTCTTTTTTCCTGAAACAGTTTTGTTTGAAACACATACTGGAGCAATAGTGTACACATACATCAGAAAAAAAAAAGTCAATATATCTATATTATCTATGTATACAATTTTCTTTTATTAACAAGATATGTCATTACTGAACAAGGCAACTGGGAAACACAAGGACTGGACATGAAAATTTTACAACTTGACAAAAATTTGCGTATGACATATATACAGATGCGATTAGTGAAGGTTACAGCTTTACTGTATTTGATTAAACACAGCCCTAAGCACTTCCATTATGAAAATATGAAGCTGATAATACACAGGTCAAGATCTGGAATCTAAAAATAACAATTTAAAACTTCAGAACCTTCTATGTCCATCCACTTTACATAACGTGACTACAGATTTCCCTACTACCATATACATGAAAATTTATCAAAAATATATTGATGGGTCTATCACTAATCATGAATGTCTGTATTTACATTAAGTTAGCAAATTCTTCACCAAATACTTTATATACAAAACTCAATTTGCCCTTTGTGAAAGTCATTAAAAAGTTAAAAACCATAGAAATGCCAGTTAGAAATAATGCATTCCAAAAATTGGACTTGTTTACAACAACTGAGAACAATTGAGAATAATTTATGAAAAAGTATGTCATTTCAGTACAAGTACTCTCACAACACACTAGTTCCAATACAGAGTAGCAGGAATTTTGTCCTGTGTGTTCTTTGAGTAGTATCTCCTCTTTCAATAATGCTGCAAGAAAACAGAAGAAAGTTATTCTTAAGCAGTTTATAGTGAGTCTTTGAAAAATAATTCAAGGGACCAATATTTCCCCCCTTCTCAGTGCAGGAAGTGCTGTCCCATTTGTACTGGCCCAAATACTCCAAATTCTTATTTCTTACTCCTCAGAGGCCAAAAGGGGAAGGAAAAAAAAAAAGGAACCCAACATCCTCTGTATTTTAACGCTATTCAGTAAGTGCACATCCTTTTGCCAGCAGTTTTTGAGTATGATCTTGGCTGAATCAGTCTTCTCTGCCAAACTAGAAACCCCTCCAACCTGTCTCTCAATTGAAAAAGAGCTTAGACAGGAACCAGATGTTCGCTCTGCAGGCACTTCTTCTACACAGACACGAGCACCTAAGGAATGCTGCAATACAAAACACGGATGCTGAATGAATCTACACATACTAAGGATTAGACAACTATTGAAACATGAACTCTCTTGGAATTACGTTCCACTCAGGCCCATCTGAATACCAGAACTTAGTTTGAGTACACAAAAGTATGTGAGAAAACAGCAGACAGATCAACAGCTAAGGTCTCAGCTCACTTCAAGTAACAGACATTATGGAAACAATGCTGTGATTCTTCCAACAAATCAGATCAGTACAACACAATTGTTCATAATGAACTGCAATAACTTTGTCAAAGTGCTGACACCACACAACAAGCAAAATTAGATCTTACTGTCAAATCCAAATGAAGTGAATTGGATTTCCCTTTTTTAAATCTAGACATGCTGAATGCATCTTCTGTACTTCCTATATGGAATCCCTAGTTTCCAATTCCATCAAATTTTCTCCGTGTGCTATTACTTTGCTTGTGTGCTATTATTTGTCAAATTCCATCACGACCAACTCCTAACTTTTTTCTTATTTAAAAGGTAAGGATGGAATGACACATCAACCACCTTCAATCTATGCAGCCACACTCCTAGTCTTGAAAATGTGTCCCCTCTTCTGCCAGACAGCCCTCCATTCTTTGGCTTTCCTCCTAAGTAATTACTCTTTAACTTGCCTTTCAGGTCATCTTCCTTATTCCCCTGAAATCAAGCTCCCTGGGAGAAGGGGTATAACATCTTCGGAGTTTTCTCTTTCCTGTTTCTAAGTAACTTTACCAAAACCACAAAATCCAATTATCTTCTCTATGCTGATAATTTCACAGAAATCAAACTTTCTCCAATTCACCATTTTCACATCTGTTCATGTACCTCTATATCTAGTAATGCCTCCTTCTCCAAATTCAATACTTCCCACCACAGCTTTTCTTGACAGACTTTGGCAACCTGAGCATCCTGCGTAGGATACAGATCAATGACAATTGCTGAAGTCTTCAAATCTTTCTTGTCCCCACATCTTGCACGCAATAACTACATAGGCATTTTGCAGGTTTCCTGCAGACTCTATAAAACACGCTCTGCATAGTCCGTTTGTATGTATAAAACTAATTCAGGCCCTGAGAGCCTTTTCTTTTAAGTTTTATTAGTCTTCTGATTCAGGTCACTATGCATTCACAAACTGCTGCTGGCACAACTTAAGGCAAGATGCAGGAGCAAAGAGTAACTGAAGCCACACAAACAGCTCTGCTAATATATATCAAACCACAGTTTATCCATCTCCTTTTCATCAACACCTCAGTCTGTGTCTGATAATCTTCGATCTAGTCCTACACTTTTAACTACTTCCTGTCTCACACCTTCAACTCTCTAGAGAGAGGATTTTTTATTGTTTGACTGTATGGTACCTGGAACCAAAATATTTACAACAATAATTCAGGATCTTTAACATTTATACCACTGCAATGCAATCACAGACACAATCTGTACAGGAATTTACTCATTAACAGGATAACTTCACCATGTCTTACCAGTTTAATTTGTGCTCTGTCGCTGGACTTTTGGTCCAACGCTCTGAGTTTCTTCTGGATTTGGGCGCTTCCCTGCACTAATGCCAGTACCAAGGGCCGTTCTTCCTGATAATTTAAAACCAGTATTTACATTAAGACTCTATTGCACTTTTATATATTCAGGAAAAGCGTTTCGGGTTTTTTTTGTTATTGTTGTTCTTTAAATTACCTGCTTGCAATACGTGTGATTGCTGATTGTCGCCATGAGCATAGTGCAAGATACTACTTGCTTGACAGTAACCTGTTCAGATACAGTAGGTATTTATTATCACAAATAAAACGCAGAACTGCAAGCAAGTGCACAATTACATTCTTTACAACAAAAAGGAGCCAACTGATTTATTTCCCACCATCAAGAAAAATCCTGCCAGAAACCATCCTGAATGCAGGAGAGTTCTGATGCCAAAAAAAAGCCTCATGGCAGTCTACAGCACTTACATATATATGCATACTTATGCAATATATTTGCAACAAGCTGAACATTTATATATCACTTTAATTCTAAGTTGTTAAAAAAATTTAACATTTGTCCTGCCAAACAAATTTGTTTTGCATCCTTTTTATTATTATGTTATAGCAATAGTAGAAAATCCTTAGCATAACTAGCCTGTGGGAAAAAATGCAAATAATAAAGAAAGACATAAATTTATTTGCTGGTTCACGTAAACTGTCCACTGGCAACCTTGACACTGAGCATTCTGCATAAGTAGTGCAAATTAGCAAAAGCAGTTGCAAGGTTTCATTTTCTGAACAGTTGTGGTGTTCCGGGTATGTTCTGCATACTTAAACAAAGCATAGATTAGTCTTTCGTGATCAGTAAACACACAACTTCTGTTAATACTGCAAAGAAAAACAGTTGCACCAAATTCGATTGCAATTTGGATCTATCACAAGCCATAGATTAAGTTTATGTATGAAGTAAGCAACAATAATTTGCCTCCACAATATGAGAATTTCCACACAAAATTGGAAACTCAGTAAACTAAGATGATGTTTATTAGTTTTTGTTTAGGCCCACTTGTGACCCCTCCCACTGAAAACATACAAATATCATTCTAGATGAGCATTTTAGAGATAAGAGTGACAAGACAAGAAATAATTTTTATGCTTCGAGAACAGAAACAAGGTCAGTTCAAGTCATAGATTGCAACTGTCACCAAAAAGCTACCCACATTATTTTAATGTTTTGTTTGTTTTTCCATAGTTATAGGGATCTGGAGACCCACTACAGACAGTCATTGCCATAATACCTTGCTGCTGAATTCCACTTCCTCCTGTATGAGAGTCTCCCAGGGCACAGGGCTGAACAACTGTGTGACCATCACCAGTTCCCATCTGAGCTCCTGGAGAGGCAGGAAAAAGACTTAAACACAACAGAAGATACAATTCCAGTTCTGGGATTTTAAATGCTGGGGTTTTTTTCCTACTTCAAGAGGTAGACTTTGATCGTGGCGTTTTTTTTTTTAAAAAAAAAACACCTCAGAATAGGTGAGCTTCAATGCTCTCATCTTTCCAAATTCACGCTTGCATATTCAGATGAATACACAGTAACCTCCTACAAAATGGGTAAATTTCTGATGTGACAAGCGTAAATACATGCATACATTTAAGTATAGATTTATACACTTCAACGTGAAAAGAGTGGACATAATGTCTATTTCTTAAACTATGCCCTTCTTTATTAAATCTCTGAACTTAAAAGAAATAAAAACTCAAGCAACCAGCTTCAACTAGTTTAGACTAATTCTTTGACAGGAATTGTACTAGCTGAGAACAATAAGATCTATGTTCCTCTGCAATCTGCTTCTACCCTTGACTAAAGCCTAAGGAGAATGTAAAGCCAGTAAGTTTCCAGCTATGCTGTATCCATTCGCAATGAGGAGTCCAAGGCATAAATAGTATTCAAGATGTTGGTGTATCATGGATTTATACAATTTCTTATTTTCTAATTATGTTTTATTTTCTGATTTATATTTACAATATTCCTATTTTGTTTTCTTAGTAACAAGTTAATGCTAGTCTTTGTACATTACAATGAGAACATTACTAGTCTAAAGTAATTTTCATCAAAACCATATGATAAATTCCATATTAAGCTCTTTCAGAGACTGCCCATTATGCAGTTGTTGACATTATGGTAGAATTAAATTCCAATAAGCAATCTAATGCTAGCATTAGAAAACTTCACAAATTAACAGTTCTGACTGGAAAATTCAAAAATTGCTCCTTATTACAAATACCAGGATGCTTGTAGACTTCTTCTAGAAGAAAATCACATTTAAATGGTTTTGAAATCAAACTATTTGATATACATTAATATATAATTTTCAGGCAGAAAAAACAGGTTTAAAAATTCTTACATATCTGCAATTAAAGAAAAATTCTAAAGATGTCATACAAATACTACCAAACAGTGAATAAATTTGATAATGTTTGATTTCCACTGAAAACTGTCTTGTGAAAACAGTTCCTTCTTATAATACATAATGCCAAAGGCATTATAAAATAAGTTTGTGTGGTTCACTTCAAATAATTCTATGTATTGAAAGCACTTGACTGACCTCCTGTGCTACCACAACCAGAAATGCTTTCTCCTGGTGAATAGCCCATTAGGCCACCATTTCCATTTCCATTTGGATTAGAAGGCACTGTTGCAAGAAGACCTAAGCAATGAAAAAAAATATATAGCCATTAAGACAGACAGCAAAAAAAGATTAAGCATAGCATGCTATTTTTTTCTTATGCCAGCCAATTCTCCACCCTCACCCCAAGCGTTTTGCCTTTATAACAGAAGAACATCTCTCTATCTCATCTGCTTCTGGGATCTTGCCAAGTGATTTTAGTTCACAATTACTTAATGGGCATATTCAGCATATTCCAGTATTCATTAATTAAACACAATACAGCAAATACATGTAAAAGCAATACATTCTGATTCAATATTTGAACATACTGATTGTTTACACCTTTCTGAGTGGTGTAAGCGCATGTGGTTTACCTCTCAAAACAAAAGGGACAGTGTTTCCTACCTAGGAAGGACACTACCAGTGGCTACACTGGTCTGCCTGAGGAACAGCATTTGCAAACACAAACACTGCATGGTTGAAGTTATATACCCCGTGAATTTTCTAATAGCTGCTATTGAAACCTATCTGTGCAGAAACATCAGAACACACAGAAGACTCAGCTTAAGCAAAAACAACTCAAAAAACCCACAGAAAAAAATTCCAGGTAAGATTAGGAAAGAGGAACTCTACACAAGCTCTTTCTCCCTGCTCTTGGTTACATCCAATATTTTCATTTATTTGGATACACAACCCTGGTCACTATACGGAACTCAAACTGGATTACCACTGCTATGGGAGAAAATTGTTAATTGCTAGAAGGTCAGAGAAGTTTTCAAAAAAATAAAGCAAATAGCCTATAATCATACCCAGTCCTCTGTATCGAGAAAGCTGCTGGTAGATTTGTTTCATCCTCTCAATATTCAGACGGCTTGCCTCTGCATGATTTACCATTGGTTTGGGATAATTAACTCCTATAATACATTTTGCAGCCTTCTGGACGCTCTCTGGGGCATTCCAAGGATCATAGATGTATTTTGCAGGGAAGCCTCTAAGTACTGGCAAATAACGTCTTAAAAGAAAATAAATAAAAAGGTGCTTTTAAGTATAAAGCCACTTGACAGTTTAAGCAACATCCATTCATCACTGCACTGTCGGGATTGTGTGTTACCTGATATAATCCCCATTTGGGTCAGTTCTTCTGCCAAAACCCACTGGACAGTAGCAGTGAAAAAACTGCTGGAAGAAGGAACTACAGGATAGCCACATCCAGCTTCCAGCATTCACACTCCAATCTGCATCAAGTAAGAGCTCTTCAAAGACCTTAAGAAATTAGAGCAACAAGTTAGCCTCAGCACATCTTCGAGACACCTGCTTTTTCAGGAATTGTTCCAAGTTTCTAATTTCAGTAGAGGAAACCCAGCTCTTCAATACAGCAACACTTTCTCACACAGCAACATTCTCAGAATGCTCAGTACGCACTTGCAAATACTTACCTAAATGTCTAACTCATGAACAAAGGTTTGATAGCCTATTTGGCTTTTACCCTGTAAAAGAAACTTGTAGACATCTCGGAAAGCTATGACCAAAAAGTTACACATTCTCACATAAACACATCTTTAAAAAATAAATCCTCAGAGGATAGCTGCAGCCTGACTGCTTGCAAGTGGCATTTCTTGATTTCAGAAGAGTTGCTTCACCACATTACAACTGAGTAAGCTTTGCAAGCTTCCAGAAAGCAAGGAACATACAAAGCACATTTCAAACTCCAACTGTCAGCCTCCTATGCAAGGAGTCCCAAGAGTAGAATTCAAAAGTTTCAGGGCAGGACATTCAGTTGTATTCCTGAAGGCCAACAGTCAATCTATTAAGTCACAGTCTTGAGTATACACACTTAAATTCCTGGAGGTATATGAGCCACCAGGCATGCTGAAGAACAATGGGACAGATAATGAACTCTGGTCTGAAGACAAAAATGAAGTCCCTGGTAATTCCCATCCTTACTGCATTCAAAATAACTCATGAAGAAGCTGAAAATTTGTGAGGGGTTTACTTCAAATCTAGAGCTCAACAGTTGTAAAACATCCAAGTATCCAGGACTGATTGGGTTTTTAATTATTGACACAAACAATACTCATCGTTTTAAAAAAATAAGTTTTTCTGCTCAGTCAGATCAATAGCAATACAGGCTAACAAAAAATAAACAGAAGCCCTATTCTTTGAAGGAGAAAAGGAGACCATTCAAGTACCTTTTAAAAAGAGTGCACTGGCAAGTAGTTTTCAAAACAGATACTTTTAATATCTATTTTTGCAAGTTCTGATTTTTTCCTGAACTTGCATCATTTCCAAGAGTTCCAAATAAACCATCACCTTTCTTCACACTGGGACACTAAAACTCAAGTTCTTACAACTACCACCCAACTTCAACTCCAATGTAAAGCCTAAATAAGGTAATACCATTAAACAAGGCTACCTCTCTCCGTGTATTCAATAAGACATTAATTCTACAGTATATACTGAATAAGTGTTACAAAAGTATCTTTGTCTCAATACCTGCAACTACCTGGGAAAAGATGTTTGAAAAAATAAGATTTGTCTTAAAACCTTTTAAAAACCATTTTGAATAGAAAGTGACTAATAACAAGATCTTTAGATAAATATTAGGTGTTAGCACACAACTGTTCCACTAGGTGCTGCCATGTAGTAAGATTTTGGAAATAACATCGCCACAGAAGTCCAGATGAACTTTCCTAGCTATAGAAGTATGAATTCAACATCATTCCACTGCACAAGTCCAGGCCTTCCATATACCCGTACTATTTCAAAAGTAAGAATAAGTCAGCGTTTATCTGTAATGCAGAGCTTTGTCATTTGGCTGAGTCACCTCTATACGTGCATCTTCTATGCCTACAAACTGCAAAAAGAAAAATTCTTAAACGAGTTCACGTTGTTGTGTAACCAAGACTTTTTTTTTTTTTTAAATGAAAGATGTTTGCTTACAACTGATTCAAGAAGGGTGGAATTTCATAAGATAAAAATTAGGTCACAACCCTGCAAGTAAACAATTTTTTCAATTTCAAAAACAAAAAACTATTTATCATTGCTCAGTAGAAGATGTGTTATCCTTCTGAAAATGTAAAATTGATTCAAAGGCTGAGACTAAATTATTTTCTTTTCTTCAAAAGACTGACATTTGTAATCTGAACTTCAATGTCTCTTTGGTGCGTAGAAATTAACTGCATTGAAACTCAGCCAAATTCTGTTGCCCATACTCACACTTCTAACACTGGGTGAAGGTACAGAAATTGCTAAAAGGATGTTCACAGCTTTTAGTTTTCTCCTTTTAATTCCCATGCTGCTTTCCTTTCGCAGGGAAGCAGATGCGAGATGTGAACAGAAATTGTTCACACAGTATGACTGAAAAGACATTTCAATTGCCTAAATAATCCAAGTTTATTTGCCAAGATTTAGGAAGAAACCTCAAATTTGAAAGAACTGCAGACCTATTCTGATTGCAAGAAACACTAATATTGCAATAAAGGGGTGTTCAACAGCAAAACTTCAATGCCACTGCTTTACCAGAACTGATATAATTCTGGGCATAGTTTATGGTTTAAAATTCAACTCGCACCACACCATAACAGCAGTTCTAGAATGACTACCTGAAACTTTAACAAGTAGTAAGAAATTCAAGAATAAGAAACAATACCTTCATTCCTTCTTCCCAGCTAATCCAGAGGTCACCTCGAGTCAAAAAACATGCGACAGCATGCCGGGCCAAATGGTGAATCCAACCTTCTTGACGAAGCTGTGTCATAATTGCATCAATCCAAGGAAAACCTGTCCTGCCTTCTGCCCACTTTGCCAAAGCCTCAGGATTCTTATCCCATGGAATTTGAACACAGATAGGATTCCCCTCCATTTTATCAAACCGTGGATTGTTAGTTGCCGCTGTGTAGAAAAATTCACGCCATAACAGCTGGCCATAGAGGGAGAGGGGAGGGGAGCTGTTCTTTTTTACCTGAAGATGATCATTAAAGAAAAACATTTTATTAGGAGAAGTACAGAAAAAAATCACAGCATCTAAGAATGTGTAGCTGACTATGCAGAAATCATATACCTTTTTGTACAGATCCGTTAACTTGAAATAAAAGAGACGACAGGACAAACAGCCAAAGCGGAGGTAAGGACTGAGTCCTGTAGGGCTTGCCAGAAGAGAATTTGCATTCATTCGTGGTCTTTCAAAGTTTGCTACCCAAGCCTTAAAAAACCAAACCAAAACAAGCAATATGAGACTACAGACTAGGCATCAACATGTAAACGTAAAGGGAGAAATCATGCACTGCATATAACTGAATCCAGACTCTGGACAGACAATCACGTTGCCTACAATATCTAGAGGTTCCTCTTGAACTAGTATAATCGCTATAATATAATTCACCTCAATACAGAAGGCATGTGCTGTATTTCAGAACAACCTATCCCTTCCTTTTAAATACAGACAAAACCTAGACAACTAGCAATACAGCAGCTTTCAGAAGAATCCCCTTCAAAAGTTATAAAAAGTATGTTCCAAGTAGAATTACCTCCAAAGAAAAAACAATTATTTTTTTAGTGGAAAATAATATAAGACTTCCTCTAAGATTCAGATTAGAAGACAACCTATCATCATCTTTTAAAACTAAGAAACAGCAATTTGATTTATGTCATTTTATCAAGGTGTTGAGTTCAAGTTTGTGGTTTTGATTTTTTTAAAACAACATACCTAATTCCTTTTATATTCCATTGCAAAGAGTATCTATGCTTACCAGATGTGTCATACGTACAATGATTTGAAACATACCTTTCGTTCTAGATGTCTTTCCAGTCGTGTGAGGGCTTCTGTTTCTCCCCCTGGCCATACTGCAGAAGGCAGACCATCTGTGTCAAAACCTGAAAAACAAATTGAAACAAGGAAATTCCTTGTTTGCTTATACTGTAGGGCAACAAAATTCTAACACACTGATACCTGAGTATATTTTATTGTATCTTGAGAATAACTCCAGATTTGACAGATGGCAAAGTACAAGTTCTAAACAAGTACGCAACCAAGTCTTATCAAAGCACAGTCAATACCTCCAGCTTGCAATAACATAAAATTTTTACTTTTACATTAATACACAAGTTTTACATGACCTTTCTATAATTTTTCATGTTATTTTCAAATTCTTATCTCCACAATGTGTGGGCTACCCTAAACCACATTTTCCCCCCCCAGTTGCCACTAAGAAAATACAATTCCTATTGTAATTTACAGGATGTCTAAAAACTTCTTCCATCAAGTTAAAAGCCTGAGTGCTATCTTCAGAGCATTCCTGGATTTCATCGACCTCGACTTAAATAACCAATGAGGATTATTGTCAATTTGACGATAAACCCATACATTAACTGCAAAAGAAAGATGAAAGGACGGTAACAAGATTTCTTCCACACCCTCACATCTCCCCCAAGACTGTTCACCAGGTGCATGAGATAACATCTGCCAATAGTTTAATCAATGTATAGTCAGATCTCTTCTTGAAAAGGCTTTAAAAGCAAGGTCTGTTCTACCCAAGTTCAAATGAACTACACAGAGCAGCCAGAACTTAGCTAAAGTCTGTCCACACCCTTTAGTCAACATTTTGGAGGTCATACCACACTTGCTTCTATTCTGAGATGGGGCAAGGAGGAGACAGGACAGGGCTGGATAGGACAGAATGATAGAAAAAAGAGGGGGAAGATTCACATGACGATAGCTTGACACTTCCTAAAATTAAATTTACAGAAACATAAGTTGTTTTTTTTTTTTAAAGAAGCTTCTAAAATAATTATTGGGTTTTTTTTTGGTCTTTTTTTTTTCCTTTTGGCATTGCAAGACTGGAAGGGGTTTTTTAAAACTAGCTTGTAAAAAGAAAGATTAATGAGCTGAAGCACAAAGATACCAAATGCATTTAATACAACATGAAGTATCAAAGACAATTAGCAGGTTAATGATTATTTGGTACCATGGGAAAATGGCTATGCCTTATTACAAGAAGCCAGACAGTAGTTCGCACAGTTTGATCTATCTGACATACCATTTAGAAGAAACAACTAAAATTTACAGAGTTGATTATCCTTTTTTGCTCCTTTTGTATGTTCTAATTGGCACTGGTTTAACAATTAACCATAAGTAGAACCTCTCATGGTTATTTTAAGTATTATGCTTTTAGCAGTAGATCTTATCATGCTTGTTTCACAAGCATCAAAGCAATCTCAGAACATACCCAGCTCTTCAAGTGAAGGGACACCGTATTTCTCATCATGGTCATCAGAAACCGGAGTAGCACACTTTTCCATTACTTCTGGCGTTATAGTCTCCACTGGCATCTCGAGTGGCTCCATTCTACTAATTAGGGTCTGGAATCGCTTGTAAGTAAGAGGAGGCTGGCCTCCATTTAATTCAATTATTCTGGATTGGAAAAAAAAAATAAAGAAAAGAAATATGTTGGACAATAGTATACAAAAATATTTTTTAAAGTAAATAGAGACATCAATGCACACAGAAGTATCTTCTTACCTGCTTCTAGCATGTTACAAAAAAAAAAAAATCACAGATATACCTGGTAATTCAGACAGTTTGAACTTTAATTTTACCATCCTTTTTCCCTACTAGGGAGACATACAAATTAACTGTTAATAACCAAGTCAATTATTCTTCACCCCTGGGTTCAGGAAAGTCCCTCAAGAACAAATAATGAATATGGAGAGCCCAAGGCAAAGGAAAAAAAAAAAAAAAGTACAGATCAGCAAAGCAGATGAGAGACCATAGCTACCTAAAGATACACTCAAGTCACCTACAAGATAACACTATTTGCATAAAACCCTTTTTGTATTCTTGTACAGAGGACAGTAGTCAATACTACAACTGTCTCAATATGGGGAAAATCTAAGCTCTAAGTTTATACACAATGGTTGCTTTAAAAACACAGTTTCCATGCTTTGCATTGTCATCCTATCCATATCTACAACCTCTGAAACAGGAAAACTTCAAAGAAATAATTTAAAAAGTGGTAGCTAGAACCAACTGTTCATTTGGCAGGGGACGGAATGAAAGGAATTTTCAATCTAGGATTAAAAAAATAATCAGGCATTGGTATAAAATAAAAAAAAATATTGATATAAAAAATATATTGGCATAAAAAAATATCAGGTATATACATACAGACACGAATAAAAGAGTCCTTTGCAAGGATACAGCAAATAAGTCCCCTTCCCTCCCCTCCACGTCCAGCTGTCCCCCATACACTGGTTGTAACAGAATGAAACAGGCATCTACCACAATAAATTACTCGCCCTTAAGAGAAACCAAGTCATACTTTTGACTAGTTTGCAGATTGTTTCTATAATAGGGAGCTAATACTAATCAATTTAAATAGATCTGTGTTAAAAAAAAAACAAAAAAAAAAAAAACAAAAAGGGGGCATTAAATAAGGCACCTCATGAATATCAAATAATCCCCCAATTACTTATTGGTTACATAAGTGATGTGAAACAGCTCTTGAAAAACAAAGGACTTTCTGCTAACTTGTATACAGTAAGTGAAATGAAGACAAAACATTCTAATGAAATAACTAAACAACAATAGGTCTTATTTGGAAGAAGTTACAGTCCTGTTTGAGTAGACAGATAATTAACATGACCATTATTTTCCAAAGAACCATAAATCAAAACTGTACCTCAGATACAGCTGTAAATAATTTTTAGAGTTGCAAAGTTCTACTCAGTATGTAATAAAATTCGGATGGTTGATAGATAAAAGAGAAACATAAGAAATTCGTAGTCTTCCTAACTATGAAATGCTCTGTGTAGAAAGCAGCACAAAATAGCTAAGCAAATACTATAAAATTCATACTTCTTTTTAAAAATAGAGGCAACGGTAACTTACTTGTCTAGGTCATATAACGTATGGGAAATACGAACAATGACCTCCACTCCAGCTTCACTAGCCAGCTTCTTAATCGCTGCGTCTCTTTCCTTCCCAAATGGTTCAGAATCATATTCGATAGAAAGTTTTGCAATATTCCACTCCTGCAACACGAAACAAAAGTGTGGTCCTTCAGCAAGTCAGCTACTTGATGGAGAGTGAGGGAAAGGAAAACAGGAAGGTCAGGGGCAAACTATCACCTGCTGACAGTTGTCAGACATACACAAAGGCCCAAAATACACTTAAGACACCTAACACACAAAAATCAAGTACAACATTTTGGTATCTAAGTGGGAATCAGGAATAAAAAGGCCTCTGTTATCTGGCCCAGTACTGTGGGTGCACATAGTAATGGGACAATTTCTGCACAGATTTTGAAAACTCAGCTCTAACTTTAGGATCCTTATACTTCAAGAGAAACAACAGAAGGGAGAGATGACAGAGGCTGTCTTCTGGACATTGATCATCATCAGCACCTTGTTCTGTAGAAAATATTTTCATACACGCCTGTCAGCTTTAACAGCAAAACTCAACTTTTGGGGCAGGGAGTACAATAACCCTCACTCCCTCAAACCCAACACCACACACCTTCCTTTCCCTTTCCAAATCTCTACCCGTCATCCACCAGAACAGATAATCTTCAAATTCTCAAATAAAGATGAATAAATAAATAAAATTTTTTTTAAAAAAATATTTCTCCTAAGAAGAGGACATCTTCAAGTCTAATATCCTTCATGTCACAAATTACTAGCAAACCATTAGAAATTGGTTCTATTTTTTGAAAGAAAGAACCCAAAACCTGTAGTCTAAGAGCAATTCAGTTCAGTTGGTGATACACGTGAGACGGGAAAAACCCAAATCTAAAAACACCTTAAACAGAAACTGCAGGAATATTTAAGTATTTGCATGAGTAACAACTTGCACTGAAGCATATTATAGGAAATATTCCCAGCTGAAATTAGTTTGTCAGTCATTTATGCAAAGAAACAACAAGTGCAAGGTGGTGTTACCTTAAAAAGTCTGGGGAAAACATCTGCTGGCTGTCCACGAATAACAAACAAACGTGAATTCAGTTTCCGTAGATTGGCATCAAGATCCTCAAGACACTGAAGCAGGAATCTGCAAGAAATTGTAAAGAAACATATACTTTGAGGAAAATTGCACAATTTTACAATAGTAAAAACGAACTATGAGGAACAATCCAGCTAAGATTGTCAGACCTTCAGTATTTGGTGCGTGTTTGGGTGAAGCACGCATGTTCACATCCTAATTACACTAGGTTACCACAGTTCAATACCATGTAATACATTCAATGATACATAATTCAGAACAAACAAACAGCACTGTCATTTAAGTTTGCACCTTAACACCACTCAGCTCTGGAATGGACTAGAATATACTTAAGTCTTAACCAAAACCAGAAGAATCTTGTCATTCTAAAGAAAAAAAGCACATAAAAACAACAACAACAAATAGTTGTTGGCACACTGCTACTAAACTTAATCCAAGTCCTTCTTACAACACAGCAGCCTGAACTGTTACTAAAAACAGCATGCCAGAGGACAACATGGTCATAACTATCCCTTTGGCCTTCATTTATAAAAATAGCCCTCTGTATAACAGAGTTTCTTGCATCTTGGCTGTAACCTCATCTGAATTATTTTAATGAGTAAATCAGCAAACAAGGACAAAAAAGGTGCGGGAAGGAATGGGATGTTGCAAACCTGCAAGTCTTCAAGAGGAACAGGTAGTCGTACAAAGGATGTTGAGACAGGTTCATGTAAGCAAATATTTATTAGTGGGCTCAGTAACTAAAAATAAGCCCAATGGCGAGAGTTGTTTAGGCGAAGAAAAAATAACAAAAGGACAGAAAGGAAAAAATGGAAAAACTCTCCCTCACAGCCAGTCAGATAGAGAGAGGTCGAGGGTCCCCAGATGAGCACCCTTGCCCAGGACTCCTCTCCAGATAGCAAGTGGCTCCCCCACAATATTCTTCCTTGTAGAAACAATATTTTCACCTGGAGCTGCTCAAACTCCATCAGCTGTTCTTACAATGCTGCCAGCACTTGAACAAGTGCATGTTGACCAGAGCAGCTGCTGAGTCAGAGCCTGCCGGTCATTGACCTCTGTGCGTGCACATTACTGGATCCCCTGTCATAAACCAAAAACTACATCCAAAGAGAGGGGAAAAACAGAGTTTCCTACACTAGGGACCATTTTTCCTGAGAGCCTGCAGTAACAGCACTATGTGCAGGTGCAAGACTATGAGAACAGGAGCAAGCACCCCACAGAAATGCAAGGAAAGCAGTACCACGGAGCCCTGAAGACACTGTGCCAGCAGCCCAGGTGACAGGGTGTGGAGCTAGCAGGGAAGGGCAAGCTGCCCAGATCATTACGGAAACAAAGGCACCTAGCAACCAGGTTTGCTGAAATTAGGAGTTCATAAAAGACCTTGGTTTTTAAGACTGAATCCTAAACAAATAACCAGTTAAAATGAAGATTCTACACCTTCTAGGAAGGACGTATGACTCTTGTAAACTTACCAACATTTTTACATTTTCTAGAGATTTAGTAATATAAAAGTGATGCCTACCTAAATATACATTGCCTCCAACTTTATATGCAAAAATATTCATAACATTTTATATAGAAGACCGGCAGGGAAACCCCCTGAGCTGCTATTATATGCCAAAATAGCATGGCTCACTATCTCAAAGGATGGAAGTCTGAGAAGAAGCCCGTGAACAAAGACACAACTCCTTCCTGGCTAGCAATTAGAATTATACGTTTAAAGACTGGAACGAGCAAAAAAAATCTAATTCTTTTACTTTGCTAAATTTTATTTTGAAAAAATATTCTGAGCTAGTAAGACCAAAGTAGGATAAACTCCATCTAAAAAGAAACTTCTGTATACTCACTTACTTAAAAACACATAGGCATAATTTTAAGAATCGGATGAGAATAAAAGAACATGAGCCCTACATTCCCAGACTAAAGTCACTTTCAGTTGGGCTCTGAAACGTAGAGCCTCGTTTTATCTTTTTTCCCTTTTAAAACCTGGAAAAACACACCTTATTATTAATCTTATCCACTTCAATCTTGCTTTCAAAGAGCATGTGCCTTCACTTCTACTTCACAAATTGCTGTGAAGACAAATTGCAATAGTGTCCTGGATGCCTTTGGAACAGTCCAGGAAAGGTTGGCTTGGGTTTTTTTTTGGTGGGGTTTTGTTGGGGTGGTGTTTTTTTGATCTGGTTTTTTTTTGTTTGTTTTGGTTGGTTTTTTAACTTTATACCACAGTACATAGGGAAAGGGTATGAAGAGAAACTGGTGACAAAATGCTTGTATCTATTCAAAGTAAAACATCTGTCTTACAGGAAATTGTTAGGGGTTTTTCCTATTTGCACCTCCCTTTACTTTCTCAATCTCTTTTCTTCCTACCTGACTGATAATAACGTAACTTCTAGTCTGGACTTGGCACAAAATCCTACTCAAGAAGATTACGTGCACTGACCCAGTCTCCTATTCACATCCAAGATCCCTAAACTTGCCCTTAATACTGTTTAATCTTTATTTTGCTTGTTCTCCAAATACCCTCTATCATTTCTTTCCACTACCTCTTAACATACTCCAGCTCTTCAATCTCCATAAAACTCTTCCCTGTATTATACAAAAATAACGGTGTAGACCCAAATTGTTAAATCTATGTAGGAACTGAGCAGGAGAGTGGCTGGGGAAAACACGCATTTCCCCTATCTGAACAAAAATGGAACAAATGCAAAGCAGCCAAACCACAGTCTGAGTTGCAAGGCTCGCTGAAAGCACATTGTTCAAAGTAATAGACTAAATTAAATCCTAGTGACGCTACAACAGGTATAGTAACATCAATGCAAAGCAATACCACTTTTGAATTTCAAAGCACAGATTCAGTTTACGAGTGGTTACTCGGAATAAGTAAGCAGTTTCTTCGGCCTATTTGAACCTTTCAGATGTACCAAATGTGTTAGCAAAATGTGATGCTAATAACTAATCAGCTATTTTGTTTTCACCAACTATATTTATGAAATACCACATTGAAAAGCTTTTGCTCGCTAGAGTGTTAATAAAATTTGTCTAACATAACAGCCTTTACACAGACTTATTGAATCATAGAATAATTTGGGTTGGAAGGAACCTTTAAAGGTCACCTAGTCCAACCCCCGATGCAATAAGCTTTGCCCAATTAAAAATGAACCTTCTTAAATCATTGCTTTTAGGTACAACCCCTTCCAAGAAACTCAATAGTTGAATCAACTACCTGTCATAACCAAAGTTCTCATATCCTCTTTTTCTCATGAGTACCCTTAAAACTTGCAGAAGCAGCACAGCATTTTTACTGTGGTTAAATGCATACTAATTAACATCCGGCTTTGGTATACCAAGATACAAATAACTCTGGATTTAAGGAACAAAAATTCTACCTTCCAGAACTTCTGCATTCATCTAACATATTAGCAGATGCCTATGTGAACTGACCAATGCGAAAGGAAATGTTTTAATTATACCAGCTCCATGGGACAACTTCCAATTCCTGCACTTTCTCCAATTTTAGCATGGCATTGTAAGGCATCACATTTATCTCCTGTCCTAGCAAATTAATATTTCAACTAAAACAAACATACATGTCAGGGAGGAATAATAACATTTCAATAACATGCACATCCACACATATGAAACATACTAACAGAAATATGATAAAACGGTCCTGAGCGGTCAACACACTGTTCACAGTGAATTATTACAGGATCTGGAAGATAAGAGTTTTCAGTTTTCTAAGGTTCACTTTGACTGGTAACACTTGTTTGCAAGTGCAAACAGTCCTGACATACTCTTAACACCACAGATGGGCACTTGCCACAGCACAGGAAGATGCAGGTGTTTTGCTCAGTGCAGACATTTAAACATAAAATTAAGAGCATCATCTCAGAACAGACAAGGCAAACTTACTTGAGCTTTCTCTCTGAAGAAATACACCCAAATGCTCACAAATATGTTCCTTTCCCAGTAAAATACATGAAAATGAATGGTATATTAGTCTGTGAACAGAAACCAAATATGAAACCTCCATCTCATAAAAAGTAATTTATTTCCAGTATATGAACTCTTGAGGCAAAGTTCCTTCAGAACAACTATGGAGTAAGAGCTACTAGGCTTATACTCTACACCAGTGTGACAATTAGGGGTATTTAAACCTCTCCCTACAGTAACAGGTCATGCTTCCGAGTCTGCAATCTAAAACAACTTTTCCCTCTTAACCTAACAGTTAATGGAAAAGCACTTTTTTGTCCATTGAATAAATATATACACTCCATCACATGACTTCATCAAAAACACACCAAAAAGGATGCACGGATATTTTTTATCAGATTAGAGCATCAGCCCATGTTTCTGCATCTGGTCTTCAACTTCCCTTGGACAAACCAGAGGAAGGAAAAATTTAACATCAATTTCACAACAGCAGCTGTGTGAGGTATATGCACAACTGAGGTGACAGAGCAATACAGGAAAGACTTACTTATTGTGCTAGGGGGAAGGTGCTGATGCAAAGCATACCAGTCTTCAAACAACATTCCTAGAGGGCATTATGCACATTTTCCTTAGGGTCCTCTAATTATGATACTCAGAATTTTCATTCCAAAACCCACATTATCTTAAAGACACGAACATAAAACCTTAGCTGTTCTACTCCAAGAAATCCCACAACCTATCCCACTGCCAATGATGCAAAGTCTGCTTGGGGTCTGACATCCAAACTAAATGTTCTGCCCCCCCCAGATCTCAAGAGTGACTACCAGAAACTAGTTCAGACCATACAGACCATAACTTTAGCCACAATGCAACTGAAATAAACCAGTACCATCAAGGCAGAAATTAAAAAAGTTGAATAACTAATTGTTAACACAGTTAACTATTAACAAAATGAACAAAACCAAGCAGTACATCACATAGCACTCCTGGTTCTGCAGTTAACGTGACCAAAGACTTTTTCCAGGAGGAAGTCAGAAGCAGTCTGTTAAAAAGATGTTTCTATTTAGAAGGAGACTTGCAAGAAGGCTACTTAGCAGACACACTGTTTAAGGCTACTGTTAAGTCTTGTTTGGGGTTATATTTAGGAGTAGTAAACACCCAGAAACCATAATCATAGAACCATCCTTGCCAGTATGAAAGGAGGACAGTTGCTGGGAATTTAGAAGACTTTAAATGTGAATGACACCTGAAAGAGAAGCCATTGCATCTGAAAAATGGTGGTGCTAAGACATTAAGAATCAAGAAATTTCAGTTACAGTTTTTTTCTGAACTGATCCAGATTCTGAAATTAACCGTTAGGCAAGGCAGGAGTGTCAGACGTCACAGCCAGCACCACGGAAAAGAAAGGAATCTTGTCAGGCTTCCTCATTCTGAGGAAGAAGTTTAAGGAGTGAAAAAAAAAAACAAACTTGTTCCATTCCTAAGTTTAGTTAACATTTTTACCTATGACTGGTCAGCTTCCAGTAATCCATCCAAGCTTCTGTTTAACCAATCTTTTCAAATACCTTCTCTCTACCTCTACTACTTGCCTCCAAATACTATTCTCCAGTCCTCATGCCAAGCCATTTATTGCCATCTCTTCAGTGTAAGAAAAGCATTGTCAAACAAGAGACTATGTTGTTATGGATATTTAATCACCACACAGACTTAGTTTATCAGAATTATCTTAAGCAGCCTAACATTTGCTAGTTTTATTTTTCTATTCCATTAGATACTCCTCCTTCATGTTTCAGAGTTTAGTATAGCTGGATTTAATAAAAAGAAAGAATATTACGTACCATATAACATCAACCAAATGTTTTTATTTGAATGAGCACAGTTTACAGCATTAGACCCTGATTGTATTGATAAATTATACAACATTTATTTCTCTTCGTGGGAAGACGGGGGGAGAGAGAGCGCGCCCTTCTTTCATACATAACATACCTGCTATTTTGCCACATGTTCAGTTAGGTCACTATGAAAGTCCAGTATCATTTAGGTAAACACAGATTCTTATATGAGATTCTACAGGAATCGTAAGGCAGATTTCATCCAATACTGAAACAGAGTTAGAGCCACTGAGAAGTATCTCAAATTTGATATAGCTATATTCAAATATTTAACATTTTATCAGTATATTTTCCTGTTCGATTGCCAACTGATATGTCTCAGTGTGAGCAGTAAACTCTTATGGAACTATAAGAAGATTAAGCTCAGACAGGATTTAAGTGTTATGTACACTCCACAGCATCTTTTGGCAGCAATCCACGGTAATATTTTCCTGTTACCAAATCAAGGTCACAGAGGCATGCCTTATTATATTACATTGTTTCAGCAAATGCCACCTACAGCTTCCACATCCTAAAAATGTATACAATAATAAATGTCACAGAGGTATTATCCTTTAAGCTTACGTAGAAGAGCAGGAAAAAGTTCACATTATTCAACTCCAGATACTTAAGTGAAGCAGCTGTGGGAGCTAACTAATCTCCTGCAGGGTTGCTCTACAGTCAGTGTAGAAAAAAACAACTCCAGAATGCAATTCAGGACTTCAGCATCTTTCATAACTTAATAAGAGCTGATCCACATGCAAACCCAAAACCAAACAGAGGCCATGAAATGCAGCACTTAGCTTTTTTTCATCTGGTATTTACTACTGTCATCATGTTCAAGCCAAAGCAGAGCTGTGATGGAGGAAGAAGGCAGGATAGACTCAAGCCAGTGTACAGCTGAAACATGTGTAACCACTGTAAAAGAGGTTCTTAAACAACTTCAACTCCTTGAAAAATCACCAAATAAAGGCCTTTGAACAATAATTGACAGAAAGCAACATTTAAAATTCAGTCTCTCCAGGCTGACTCCGCATTGACTGCATCTCCTTTGAAGCTAAGTAGTAAAGACCACCTCACATACAGAATGGGGCTAGAATATCAACTACAGCAACCACTACTGCTCTATGGAGAACAAAAAAACCACTTAAATCTAACCTAGCTTACGCTGGACACAAAGCCAGCATTTCCTTACACATCATTCACTAATTTCTTTCCAACTGAACTACATTTTCAAGGTTAGCATTCCCCCAAAGAAGGAAACAAAATTTTTGTCCTATTCAAAAGGCATTAATAGTCTCTCCAATAGCAATCTGTACTTGGCTCCTAACATATCAACCATATGTCACAGCAAATACTGTACTTAGCTTCTGTAAAGATATGGATCTTAACTTCACATTCAGTGGGCATATATTATTCATCTAAGCTATTCACATATAACTCACAACAAACAAATTGCTTGTAACATAGGTCAACCTTCTGATGATGAGAGACTAATAGGCTCACAGCTTCTTAAATCTCTATCCCAATATCTTCCATGCCTTAATGTATATACTGTAATTCCAATCTGATAAATCAGAGTCCTTACTATTTGAATTTAATTCCTTATGCCTACTCTACCCAGATAAACTAGTTCGATCTATAAAGGAAAACCGAAAACAAAGGTATTTGCACCAAGGACAGCTGGAGAAATAGTAATTTGCTTCTAGGTCCTAAGTTACTTGAAAGTACAGATATGCTCATATTTAAAACTCCTTATTTTCATACACCCAAGTTCTCTTATTTAAATGAGCTGCTAATGAGGTTTAATGTAATTAAACGAGCACTGGCCTGCTTTTTCTTCCTGCCACTGAACGAAATAGTTCAGCCATCTTATTTTCAGCAATCTAAGTTGTCCATGAGAAAGGAAGAGCTCTGGCCTGTTTCAAAAGAGCAAGACTGATAAGGGCACTATGATACAGTCTTGCAATCTGATTCTGAAGGACAAATTTTATACTGCCCCTCATTTACTTTAATAAACTCCTTTTACTTCCCTTACTATAAAGTGACCTTTTCAAGGTTATAATTACTGCTAATATGACTTTGCACTGTTTTAAGTTCCCCAGAAATGAAGCACTACGTAAAATTAATGTATTTCTCAACTACACCATATTAATCACAAGTCCTTAAGGTACGATTCCATGATCTTTGGCCTTCCATACTGAAAAATCTATCAAACTAATAGAGGACAATTAAGGATAGTGCTAAAATCTACTAGCAAGCACAGAAATTGGTAGAAAGTTTGGAAAATGAAAAATAAACCCCTGAAGCTATCCTTGAAACTCTTAATTAAAACTGACTGAGTTCATCTCCACGGTGCTTACCTTATGGTAGGCAGACATTCAGCATTATCCTAACTTCCCACTGCTAACTCTACAAACCAATGCAGCCCACATTTTCTGAACTGGTCTTTCAAAACTGGAATTAGTCATTTAAATCTGAATACAAGGTATAAATGAACAAACTTTATTCAGGTTTGAGTAATAATCAAGGATCAAATTGAAAAAACAACACACTACACCACCACTACCCCAAGAAAAACTCAAATAACTGAAATACAGCTTTGTTTATTAAGCTGCATAAGTCCAGAAAAAAAAAAAGAAGCCACTTTGTCCCAAGTTTTCTTAAGTCTACAAGGAGACTAATGGAGGCAATGGTCCACTTCATTTTGCATGTCTTCCATCTTGAAATCTGGAGCTGACAAGTAAGACACAAGGAGCTCAGTAGCTTAAGCCCTGGTAAGCAAAACTAAAATACAGGTGAAAAAAATCACGTAACCTCTAGATAAACATGCTATCTCCATACGCCACAACTGCAGCACCTCACTGCAATACTGGAGGTCAGGACCAACAGAAAGTACCTCATTTGAAGTAACCAAATTAATCTTGGAAAGTTACACAGTACAGTTAAGTGGAACATTCTGATAACTAAAAAGGGATCTTCAATCATCTCTGCAGAAGTGGTAATGGTTTAGATGAAGAATTACTCTATGAAATCTTTATGAGAATGACTGTATTTTCATATTTTTCTTGTGTTCTCCGTTGACCCATTCCTTTTGGAAGATGAGAATAAATTACCAAAATTCACCTCCTAAACGCAAATCACAGCTTTTTTTTATTACTTTGACTGCTGAAAGAATAGACAACTGGAAGATATCATCCTACATAGGGTCACTTTTTTTTTTCCCCCAGTCTGCATCTTCTGTGTTACTATGAATTCTATATTGGGGCATGCAGTCAGGACCACTGCCAAATTAAAGAAAAAAAAAAAAAGAGAGAAAAGGGAAAAAGGCTGGGAGGGGCGGCACCAAGTTCACCTTCTTGAAGGTGGATAAACTTCATTGGAGACAAAGTGGTTGAAATAAGAGCTGCCGACTATCAAGACAAACTGCTAGCATTCCAGAAAAAAAGATACTCCTAAGAAAGATGATTTTAAATTTTGTTTTAATTCCAGAATTACTTCTATAGACAAAAATGATAGGGAAGAATCTGTAGGCTCTGAACTCCAGAAACTTTATCACCATCGTAAGTACTATTGCTATGCAGAACCTTCAAGCAAGAAGAGATATTCCCCACTAGAGGTCAAACTAAAGAAAACCAAACCTTATCACTTTAATCCCCATATGTCCAACATAGAGGGGCAAGACCAAACAGGAAAAAAGGAAGGGGGAAGTCTACAAAGTCTGCAGCTTTCATTACTATGCGTCTTGTAACCCGATCATTTCCTTATATCATTTGAAGGAGGAACATTTCAGTATGAATCAACAGAAATAGTTTCCTAAAGTAGGTCGTTGCTGGAGCAACCGGGCGGCTGTTTGGACTACTCCCTGCCACAATGACCTACTTTTCCAATTATATGTAACCGCTGCAGCAGGAGCCCAATTTTTCCTCCTTTGGAGCCACATCCAGAGGATTCTTATATGGCAGCCCAACTTTATTCCTAAGCAGGACAGAGAAGGGCTTCAACCAGGTACAAGCAGTGGGACGGTTCTGCTCTTCTGTCATATTTAGAAGTGCTGGCTGCTAAAGGTTAAATGAAACCCAATATGTACCCAAGAGTTCAAAAAGTACAAAGCCAACGTTCAAAACCGGAGAAGCTGATTTAAAAAACAAAACAAAACAAAAAAAAACCCAAAAGCCAAAAAATCAAAATAGAAGGGGAAGGTGTGGAAATGAACAGCAGCTTGTGAACAAGGTGTCCCCTGTCAGAGTCAACAGCTGGCAGCCAGCGTCAGCACAAGCAGGCTGCAGTACCTCCCAGCACAATCTGACGGACACAATCCTTTGTTACAAGTCTAAACAACATTAAATCTGCACAAAAGAAATACCCTTGTGAAAGGCAGTCAAAGCCAACACGTCTTTAAACCCTGTTTAGCCCTGCATGTACAGTGGAGTGAGGATATACAGAGGTATCAGACAAACCCCGGAAGGAACGCTGCCAGTTACTTAAGTTCCTGTTTACTCCTGCTTTTAATGACCATTAACCTTATGGCAAAGGAAAAAAGATTACCAGTGCAACTTTTAATTGTACTATATCTTAACATCTTAGCTCTGTAGAAATAAGCCTACAGGGCTTCAAATATCAGTCACTGACTTGGGCACAGGCATTGTTTGACCAATTCATGCAAACCCTAAGTTCAAAAGTCTTCATTCACAGAATCATAGAATAGTTTAGGTTGGAAGGGACCTTAAAGATCATACAGTTCCACCCCCCTACTCCAGCAGGCAGGGACACCTTCCACTAGATTTGTTGTTCAAAGCCTCATCCAACCTGACCTTTAACACCTCCAAGGATGGTGGGCAACAACTTCTCTGGGCAACCTGTTCCAGTGCTTCACCACCCTCACAGAAAAAAAATTTCTTCTCAATACCTAATTTAAATCTACTCTCAGTTTTAAACTGTTACCTCTCATCCTATCAATTCAAGGTAAAATTTAGGAGGGCAGCACAAGAGACTAACACTTCCAAGCAAAAGACAACTCATTCCAACAAAAGGCAAGCTATGCATTAACATATAGTCCATCCTAATCAAAACTTCAGTCAAGAGAAACATTATGGCAGATAGAGCTTATACTACAAAAGCAGAAAAACAAAGCCCACACAGCAAGATCTCTCCAAAGCTTACTTCACCTTAAGTCTTCTTAAAACTTCCAAGTTCAGCAGGAAAAATATATAATCTATGACAATACAGTACTGCGAGTGGAAAAGTTTTTGAAATTTCCCCTGCGCTTTTATTTAGGAACAAACCACATATGAGACAATTACTCCTGCAAATCTCAAACTCTTCAAACATCACAGCAAAAAAATCCCCAAACCCTAAAAATTATTTTTACTTTACCATTGCACTTGACAAACCGCACAGCAGCAGCTGCAAAGGTAGAATTCTTGAAGAAAGATGGACCAGTAGAATTAAAAAAAAAAAAAAAAATTATGAAAAAATCTCAGAAAAGCTGCTGCTGCAAAAGCAACATCTGATCGCTAGTAACACTTTCCAGCTTCAAAGCACGAGGTCCAGTGCCAAAACCACAAGCTCTGTTGTACTGTCTCATATGGAAGTAGTAAAGAGCTGGGGGTAAAACTTTCAGTAAAGGCAGCATTGAAGAGCTCTTCTTTGGCAAACTAACACAATGTTTCAGAGTTGGCACTGAAAGAGAGGTTGGTGGAGCTACCTTACAAAGAAAGCAGAAAGGCAAAAATCTAAAAGGTAAAAACAGGAAGATCCATGTTATTTCCAGAAACCCATGATTTTCTTCACACTTTGGCAGAAAAGCTCACTAGTTCTGAAATAAAGTAAATTTATTGACAACTACCTTATAGGAAAGATATTTTAATCAAAAAAAACTAAAAAAAAAACCCCAAAAAACTTTGCTCACTAAAAACCACCAGGACCATGTGATCAATATTGATCTTTATGCAGTTCTCCTCTGATGATGAAAGCCTGGAAATAAATGGGGAAAAAAATACCACAACGCAAACTAAACTATTAATATCACAGCAATTTAAAACTTTTTCCTTTGTCATAAGCTGATGGAACTACACTTTAGGAGATTGTTCCAGGTCATATCAGTTAAAGAGTATGCTGGAGAAAAGAAAATGAAGAAGCCCCTCATAAAAACTAACTGAAAGAAGCATTTACAGGATTTGGGACATGCTACGAAATAGCAGTAAAAAGCAAACAGCTTTGTTGTCTAAAAGGAAACACTCTCAAAGCACAGTAAACTACGTCTTATTAATCATGCAAAGTCACAGGAATTAGCCCTAGGCAACCCAAATAAAACAAATAATTCAGATGACAACCTTTGCTTGATCACCCACACTTAGACTAGGTTAGTTTCAACCTCATGAGTTCACTGCCAGCAACACTCAAGAAAACAAAGAACAAAATCAAAATGCAACCTCCTCCCCAATCAAATACCCTGCCCAAACCTGGATGACAAAAATTACTCTGAAGAAAATGTTAGGTTAAATGCATATCTTAGTTTTATAGACATAGTCATGCCTCCCATGAGGGAGGGATAAGGAAAACAATAGTAGGCAATTTCTGCTAAAAGCTCTATTGTTCCCTTTTTCTGCTTTAAGACTCCTGGAAAAAAATGAATTTGCTTATTTCTCAAGAATGTGAAATATGAAGAATAGGAGGAAAAAATAAAAAACATTTGATACCATAGAATTTACAAGCAGAAAATTTCAACTCAGAGGGAGCTCACAAGAGAACACAGGAAAGAAAAATTGTACTCCACACTTCAAGTAGTACAATCTATTGCAAATCAAATCATTAACTATTTTTAATGCCCATTGCTCTATGAAATGAAGTTGCAATTCTCTGTACACTTCTCCAGCACTTCAGAAGGGCACAGATTTCAGAACTGAGATAAAGCTTGCCATTGTGTATTTTACCTTTAGTGCATAGCAAAATTGGAACCATGCAGACCACGATCACATTTTACGAACTATACAAGGCATGAAGTAACAAGTAACCAAAATGGAGTTATCTAGTTATTTACTCATCTTTCTGATGAAAGCTGTCCCCCGATTTCTATTCTTTCAATCATTATTTTGCCCCTCCCTCTAAACTGCAGCACAGTTTACCCTTTACCTACAACTTAAGCAGAATATTGGCACTGGCATTAAGAAAAAAAATATCTGAAAGCACTGAACTCCACAGGTTCCTTACTATAAAAAGTAATGCATTCCCTAGGTCATTGATTCCATACTTTGTATAGACAACATGGAAAAATCCAAGTCTCCTTATAGAAGTTATTCCCAAGTAGCCTGTGCGGTAGATACATCCATCACTGAAGAATCAATAATAACAGGTATTCACACTTAACCTCCCCATGTGAGCTTAAACAGATTTTTTTTTTCCCAACATTTCTGGTTTTCATTTCGAAAGGATAGGAGTTTGTGTTCTGAAAGGAATCAAACTCAGAGTGCAAGAATTTTGCGGCCTTTATTTTTGCAGCCTTTATTTTCACAGCTGTGCAAGGGTCACAAACAAAGATGTTAAAAAAGTAATGCATGTGACTGAAGAGGAAAGGAAACTCCTACAAGTCAAGAAACATTGAGCTAAAAAGTTTCAAAAGCAGGCCTAGAAAACTTATCAAGTTTAATTGCAGGAGGAAGCAGCACAACACAAAAGCTCAGGCCTGCACGACACCAGCATCTGTCACCTCAGAAATTAAGACTTGGAGTACACATCCTAACCAATGCTCAACTGGAAGAAATTCCTTCTGCTTCTGATATTCTGGACAGGTTCCATCCTGGAACTTGTTGCATTAGGACTTTTCAAAAAGATTATCATAGAATCATAGAATAACCAGGTTGGAAGAGACCCACTGGATCATCAAGTCCAACCGTTCCTATCAAACACTAAACCATGCCCCTCAGCACCTCATCCACCCATGCCTTAAACACCTCCAGGGAAGGTGACTCAACCACCTCCCTGGGCAGCCTGTTCCAGTGCCCAATGACCCTTTCTATGAAAAATTTTTTCCTAATGTCCAGCCTAAATCTCCCCTGGTGGAGCTTGAGGCCATTCCCTCTTGTCCTGTCCCCTGTCACTTGGGAGAAGAGGCCAGCACCCTCCTCTCTACAACCTCCTTTCAGGTAGTTGTAGAGAGCAATGAGGTCTCCCCTCAGCCTCCTCTTCTCCAGGCTAAACAACCCAAGCTCTCTCAGCCGCTCCTCACAAGACCTGTTCTCCAGCCCCTTCACCAGCTTTGTTGCTCTTCTCTGGACTCGCTCCAGAGCCTCAACATCCTTCTTGTGGTGAGGGGCCCAGAACTGAACACAGTATTCGACGAGCAGTCTCACCAATGCCGAGTACAGAGGGAGAATAACCTCCCTGGACCTGCTGGTCACACTGTTTCTGATACAAGCCAAGATGCCATTGGCCTTCTTGGCCACCTGGGCACACTGCTGGCTCATGTTCAGTCGGCTGTCAACCAACACCCCCAGGTCCTTCTCCTCCAGGCAGCTTTCTAGACAGACTTCTCCTAGTCTGTAGCTCTGCACAGGGTTGTTGTGCCCCAAGTGCAGCACCCAGCACTTGGCCTTGTTAAACCTCATGCCATTGGACTCAGCCCAGCGGTCCAGCCTGTTCAGATCCCTTTGCAGAGCCTCCCTGCCCTCCAGCAGATCGACATGTCCACCCAGCTTAGTGTCGTCGGCAAACTTGCTAAGGGTGCACTCGATGCCTTCATCCAGGTCATTGATAAAGACATTGAACAGGGCTGGACCCAGCACTGAGCCCTGGGGAACCCCACTTGTCACTGGCCTCCAGCTGGATTTCACACCATTTCCCACCACTCTCTGGGCCCGGCCAGCCAACCAGTTTTCCACCCAGGAGAGCGTGCGCCTGTCCAGGCCAGGGGCTGACAGTTTCCAAAGCAGAATGCTGTGAGAAACTGTGTCAAAGGCTTTACTGAAGTCCAGGAAGACCACATCCACAGCCTTTCCCTCATCCAGCAGCCGAGTCACTATGAGCAATAGTTTAACGTCTGAATTTACTCCTGCAACCCTAAGTATTATCAAGTTCTTATTTCATACCCAGGTTTACCAATATAGACTTTCAGACCTTTCAAATACTAACGCAATTAAAAAAATTAAAAAAAAAAATCAAAGTACAGAATTTAAGAAAAATGCATATTTTAGGAAGCTGTGTTCACTGCAGTTCAGCTACTATCTAAAGTAATGCTTACAAAGCTCATATGTTACATTTTTATGATGTCTCCATTAGTAACCGGTATGGTCTCAGATTCATAACTGTTCAAAAAATATAGATATACACATGGACTCTTGCTGCAGCTGTCTCCATTTACACACTTGAAACAGAACATCATCTACCCTTCACATCCACTAAGCCTTTATTTCTGCATAAAGAAACATCAACACACACAAAACAAAGCAGTGAAAGCAAATGCTTGATGGTGACCTGAAAAACACATGGAGGCTTCAGGGGTTATAAGAACATTGCAATTATAGTTCACCTGTTGACCTAGATTACACAGAACTTGAAAGCCAGAAGTACACAGAAGCACAAAAACTAACCTTGCTCCACATTTAAATTAGAGTTCTGAAAAATTTAGGCAAAATGTATTGCACCAAATTACTGTGAGGTTCTTACCCCATTAATCAAATCCAGTCCTTTCCTACAGGCAAACCAAAGGCACAGCTATTAAACCTGCTAAAATGTGGTATGAAAATTATTAAGCCCTTAAAACACAATGCCATGTACTCCCACACTGCTTACACAACGAATTCATGCTCAAAGCTGACTTTTGCCTTTTTAGGTCATTATGGGAAAGTCATAAAATTCCCTAAAGTAAATAGTTCCTTTCGATATATAAATTAATACATCACAGACTTTAGTGTAACTTTTACACTGAAAAAGTAGCTGACGTCACTGGCAGCTTGACCTTCCTCCTGTTGTGGGTTATATAACTAACCTGAAAACCAGCCAGACACAGAGAAGGCATGGAAGGCAATAATTTTCCATGTAAATAAAGGCTTCCATCCTGTAGATAAACTGTCAAACAAAAAAAAATCAGATGGTAGAATGATAAACAGTCTTTTTCTGCAATATTTGTATAACAAAATGTGTGTCAAGAATATCTGCCATTTGTAAGAAAAAAAGGTATTTCCACAAACTGGAGGGAAAAATATTTTATTACATGAAAATAGTCAAAAGTGAATGATAATACATAAAATTTGCTTTGAAGAACTGAAGCAGAAGTCATTGACACTGCCACATACTGTTCAGTTAAAAAAAAAAAATCTCTACCATTGGTTGCCTAAAAAAAGCTGATTTCTCATTCACCACATATAGTGTTTATTGGAGGATATCACCTTCTCTTATGAGCAGAGGAGACAATGCCACAACCTGCAGACAAATTACCTTCCCATGCTCAAATAAATAACATGATCTATTGATATTTAGTTAAGATAAAGCAAACAAA
Source organism: Phaenicophaeus curvirostris (assembly GCF_032191515.1). Lineage (NCBI taxonomy): Eukaryota > Metazoa > Chordata > Aves > Cuculiformes > Cuculidae > Phaenicophaeus > Phaenicophaeus curvirostris. The sequence goes on along the minus strand of NC_091392.1, from coordinate 62,422,569 downwards.
TTTCTGATCCCAGGAGAAGGAAGAGTGAAAAAAAATCCTGTGGAGTTGTTTCAAGACCGCATTTGCCCCTTGACACACAAACTCAAAGTTCACACACTACTCTTGCATATTAAGAACACACTGCTCAGATCTTCTCCTGACATCCTCAAACCTGGAGATTAGTGATGTAAAACCAGGTCTCTAAAACCTCAAAACTTCTTAACCTGAGGAATTAGATTCCTCCAAGATCAATCTTGGAGTCAAAAAGCAAATTGTATAAACGCTCACTGGAATTCTTCTGGCTTATAATAGCTGCTACTTTGGAAAAAACAACTTAAACACTTCATATAAAATTGGATTTGCAGTACCACCTGCTCTTGCCAGACCAACCACTATAGATATCTTGTCCAATTTAGTAATAGTTACCTTACAGAATCTAGCAATACAAGATCATTCACCAAAATAAGCAAATTAGCATAGTGCAGTTTCTCAGCTGGCAGAGCTGTTCTGACAGTTTGACCAAAAATAAATTTGCCCTTTTTCCCTAAGGCAGTAAAAAGTCTGATACTCAGTTTCAACAATATAACTTCAAAGAGTGTCAGTAAATGGGAAGCCACAGAATAAACTAATAATCACCTTCCAAAAAAACACCCAGTGGTTATTACGCACGAGCAACGCAGGCTACAGTTATATGACCATTTTAATCTGGTACAAATCCATACTGCCACTGAATTAAATGGTCCTTGCCCTTCCCATTCTCACCTCTTCACTTTACTACTACTGCAATCTTTGTGCTGGTATAATCTCCCACAGAGTTAATCCCACCAAAACTGGTAATGAATCTCTTTCAGACAGAATGATGAGGGCTCTGTGCTATCGCAAAAGGGTGGAACCACCTCTTTCATCAACACTGTAGGATTAAAACCGTGAGGACACACGTCAGCGTTGTTAAGTGACATACTCTGTAAATCACAGGACTAGATCACGTAACATCATGAACTATAGAGGGAATCGCTCAACTGTGGGCACATTTGGGGTAGACAGGGCTTTGAAAGACAGCAGGTGGACAGCCTAGGTGAGTGGCGCTGGAAGGATTCTCCAACCTAACCACTGGTACCACGCACAGCTTCTGAAAATAAACAACTGCTCTTCAATAACAGTTTTTGAAATTTGCAGATTAATCGCTCTTGGTTTAGTGGCCTGGTTGTACAAAAGAGAAGAGAGCAAAAGAGAAAGAGAGAGAATTGGGCTTGTTTAGCCTAGAAAAGAGAAGGCTTCCAGGGGACATTATAGCAGCCTTCTAGTACTCAAAGGGGGCCTACAGGAAAGCTGAGGAAGGGCTCTTTACCAGAGTGCAGTGATGGAACAAGGGTTAATGGCTTTGAAGTGAAAGAGGGGAGATTTAGGTGAGATATTGGGAAGACATTATTTTACTATGAGGGTGGAGAGGCACTGGAACAGGTTGCCCAGAGAAGCTGTGGATGCCCCATTCCTAGAGATGGCCAAGGCTAGTTTGGATGAGGCTTTGAAGAACCTGATCTAGTGGAAGGTGTCCCTGTCCCTGGATCTTAATATGACGATCTTTAGGATTCACTTCCAATCCAAATATTTCTATGATTCTATGACAAGCACTGAACTAGATTTAAAGCCACTCATTAAAAGCTATGACGAGTATGTCTAGAACACAGTACAGGAATTCCTAAGTTCCCAGGCTACAGCAGCAGAGTTCAGCACAGGCTACCTACCCTTTAAAAGAAACCCTGAAGTACCTACAGAATACATACACAACTAACATTACTCCCAAACATGATGTATATCTAGCTTTGTATATGAAAAACCAAGAGCCTTGTCTCTATTTATATTTCAGATGATTGCCTTGATGTTAAATATTCCAGAAATCAAACAGATTTTCATCCTAAGTGCTACACCATGAAAACAAACTTAAAAGGATGATTTTAGCAGGGAAATAAATTATCTTGGCACACTCTGTTTTACACACCAAGCATGCCCCCAAAACTAACAAAGTATAATACAAAAATTTTGCCTGCATGAATTACAGATATGACATCATTTAATACTGAAATCACTCATAGAATAGTTCTATTGACTTTTTTCACCAATCACACATCCAACACACAGGTCTCTATAGGACAAATGATTTCCTCCATAATCTGAAACTGTATTTTCAAAACCAAACACACAGAAGAGCAAAATTTAACAGGTGCCACAGAAGGATGCCCAAGTATTATTTTTTTAAAACCAGCTGCCATTTCTATGAATTGCAGTGATTGTGCTGGAAATGAAATTCCTTCCCCTTCCCCCACCCCCCATTTTTAATTTTTGACACTTTGAGGTGTGAGTGTTAAAAAATAAATCACCTCTTTTCTTTCTCCTAAATCAATGGGATATCCTGACATAACAGCACGTTAACTTTCCAGGATGCTGAACACATCAATATTTTCACAAAATCTACTAGATATACAAAACAAATTTAATTACTCTTTTTTTTTTTTTAAAGCTAAGGTTGTTCTCCTCAGGAATGATAAAAAAATAAATGAAAGGATTGACAAGATTAGACTATCCATCTTTTTTAATCAATTCCTGCAAGCAAGCCTGAGCTAGTATATCAAGAACATACTCAAAAAGACAAACTAAAAAAGTAAATCATTAGCCAAAGTAAATTCTTCTGCAGCAAGTAACGGTATGTTTGCATTTCTTTTGAGGTATTGTGATCAACTGCCAGTGTGTACTAAAACCAGGGCTTAATGAAGCCCGACCCTAGGCAATATTGCTAAACAGGAGATCCCATTCTCCTCAGTATGGAAAAGTCTGCGAGCACATAGGAACACATTTTTTTGCAATTGGGTAATGGTTACTTGTTGGAGTACACAAGTTACATTCTTTGTCTATTCTGTTGACACAATTAGATGCACACCAGTTCTGGTGCCAAAAGTTTAAAGGCAATTGACAAAACTTTAAGAGACGGGTAGATTGATTTTCCATTTAGCACCTCCCTTCATCATTTCTCCATCAACTTTTACTGCACCAAATAATGCCTCTCTCACAAGCCTTGGTCTGCAAACGATGCTGGAAAACTCATTATATAGAAAAAGCACGTCTCAATGGAAGCACATCTTGATTTATTTGACAGCTTGAAAGAATGAACAATAATAAGAAACAGAACAGAACCAGAAAAAAAAAATGAAGTGCGTTGAAAAAGGCCCTGGCATTTGTTACGTAGCATTCATGATTTTACAACAGGTAGGCTGTATGCCAGGAAAAAGGAGGTCAGTAAGACCATGTGATTGCTTAGTAATTAGACTTGCTCAATATTGCAATTACACAAAAATATCAGTTCATGAGTGGTACCATGACTGTTTAAGGAGAAAATTTAATCAGAAAGCACCTATGTACTAAAGGCTGCTATCTGCCAGATTTAGCACGCTTTTTTAAAAATGAACTATAACTGGTGACCCTGCAGAGGGACAATATTACTTCTAAAAAGAAATTGAACCTCCTGGTGTCTTGTATTCTTGCATCATTTTTCCTCACATTTGTGGTGTTAGTCATAGTTTGAACTCTGATAGACAAGAGTTTTGCCTAAGGCATTAGGACCATAACTTCACCAGAACATAAACCGTCAGCCTCAATCATCTCAGACTAAGAAAGGGCCACTGTAAATTCACATCAGAAGGTTAACTTTGATTCACGTTCCAAATGCTGAAGGGGTTCTGCTCCTAATCTCATATAAAATATTTTTCACTAATTCAACACCCTACCCCACACACATGTTAATAAGGATCCTGCTTGCGGTTATCAAACAAGCAAGGAGATAAAACACTTGTTTATTAATTACAAGTGCTGAATGAGACTAACAAACGAAAACAGTGCATCATAAGTCTTGTGTATGCATCCTGTGAATGCGTATCTCACCACTGGTTAAAAATAGCTCATTAAAACCACTAGAACCTAAAATGGATTCATTCCAAACTAGTAACTGTTCATTTAAATAAAAAATTATTGTGACCACTCTAAAAAGCAGAAAGCACTAGCAGCTAGTTATTCTATGAAGTTACTGTACTCCTGAACTTGGAAAAAAACTGTAGATCTCACAAAATAAGGCTATGAAGGCAATAAGATATCCTGCTCAAATTCACATGCAGTAACGTGCCTTGCAGGTGTTTGACTCCCAGGAGACTGTTTAAATTGCTTTGGATAGGGGAGTTGTGATTCTTGAGGGAGATCTTCACTGGGGAGGAAGAAGCACACAAAAACAAAGGGCTAAAAGAAAAATGCTCCTCTTCATTAAATAAAAAATAAACAAACCCAAAACTAAGCCAACAAACCCACACCAGCAAAATCTTAGCCCCTCTAACCAGCAAGTAAAAAAAGACTTTTTTCCTCAAATGCAAAATGAAGTGTGGAAATTTGTTGTCTTTTAGAACACTGAGAACACTGTTAAAGTAAACAAACTACCAAATACATCACACACAAATGTACTCAAGGACTGTATGAGCTAACATTCATATTAGTCACTGAAGAACCAGGACAGTAGCACTGAAGACACAAACTCCCTTTTGCTAGGATCAAAGTTCACATTTGTATGTCATGCACCAGCTCAGTGACTATGACAGAAAAAAACGCTAGCACTTCAATTGCAAAACTCAGTACAAACCTATGAAGTATTCTTAAGACGTGCGATTTCCTTAACAGACTTGTGCCAGTTACCCACATTCTTTTAAAACTTAAGTAGTTGTTCATGCTTCATCCATAAAACTAAAACCTCTAAGCTTTCTTTATAAAGTCAGGATTTGTTATTCAAAAAAACTACCGCCTTCGAAACACACAAACGAAAATTATTAAGCCTCTATAAAAGAGATTTACATTGTGAACCCTGGATAAGGGAAGTACCTAACAATTATTATTCTTAAGTTGTACAAACATTACTTTTGTCAGCAAAAATGGAATACCCATCAAGTTAAAGTTCACATAAAGCATTTTAAATATTTTTATCTTCCGAAAAAAGAGGAATTGGACCATAAGGAAAACTTCTCAAAATCTGGGGGAAAAAAAGAAAAAAAAGAAAGAAAAAACCAAACCCTCAAAAGGTAGGTTACCTTGCTAGTAAAGTATTTAATGACCTGTGACAGGAGTTATTAAATCTGAAAGAAATGAAGAGACAAACTGGATTGAAACTCAAAATATCTCAACTTGGTCATTCTTTTCACACGTGGCATTAGGCCAAGTTTCATTGTGCTTGTTCCATAATTAGGCAACTTTTCTCAGCATCATAGTCCAGGCAGGCTAAGCTCCCAAGCATTTCAAGTTCCTGACACTGGATGGATGATATAAGAACTCTGCTGCATTATCAAGCCCTTTAAAAGGGTAACAGCTTTCAGATCCCTAAGGATGCTTTAAGTAATCTCACAAGATAAGCATGCACAGAAGTCCCATTAACCTCTGCCTTACTGTGGCACACACTGAGCATGGGAGCATCAGTCCAAACTCCACAGTAAAGTTCATTTGCCTGGTAGGTAGGTCCACACCTGGCTAGAAGGTGCAGGAATAGACCTGCATGCTCTGGAAAGGGACACCACCTACCCTTCCCTACAGGAAAGATACCCTGAGAAATTACTTTCGAATCAGTCTAAGCAGCTTAAACAGTTAGGGTTTTTCGATTTTGTTTGTTTGTTTGTTTTTCCACGGGGGAATCACCCTGTGCCGGCACCAGAGGTGCTGAGGTGAAGGAAGCCCAGCGGGCTGCTGCTCCGGGGATCCCGGGACCGAGGGGGACCCCTGGGGCTCCCAAGAACCGAGGTGGGGGGATACAGACCCCAGCACCAGGGGAATCCCCGAGAATGGGGAGGGGGGTACCCCAGGAACCAGGGGGTGGGGAAACGGACGGACCCCAGGAACCTGGGGGGGAACATAGTGAGGTGGAACAGAAGGACTCCAGGAACCTGGGGGGGGGGGGGGGGGGGGGGGGGCGGTTAAGAGGACGGACGCCAGGAGCCTGGGGGCGGAGGGGGGGAACGGACGGAGCCCCCAGGAACAAGACCGCCCCCCCTTCCCTGGGAAACCACGTTCCCTGCGCCCCGCCAGCGCCTTCCCCACTCCCTCCCGCCTCCCCGGGCCCCGCAGCGGCTGGATCGGTGCCGCCGGAGGCGCGGGCAGGGGAAGGAGGGAGGGAAGAGCAAGGGGAAGGGGCGGCGGAGCGGGCGGCGCGACCGCACACGTACCGCGGGGAGCGGGTCTCCCTCCCCCAGAACTCACCGCCACCTGTTGATGCCCACGTTGGAGGAGCCGGCGAACCAGGGGTCCAGGATGTAGACGCAGCGGACCGTGTCCGCGCCTTGGATGCATTCCCGCAGCGCCGGGTTGTCGTGGAGCCGCAGCCCCTTGCGGAACCAGTGCACGGCGTTCACCCCCATGCCGCCGGGGGACGCGCTCAGCGGGAACAGCCGCCGCCGCCGCCCCGCGCGGGGCCGCTCATGGCCCGGCGCCCCGGCCGAGCGACGCCCCGCGCGGAGACGGGGTCGGAGCCCTGCGGGCGGCTCTAGGACCCTGCGGAGACGTCGAGGGCGGCCGCGCGGCGCGGGGGGCGCATCACCCCGCGGAGCCCCCGGAGAGGGCGCCGAGCAGCGCGAGGCAGAGCAGGGAGGGAGAGGGAGGGAGATGGGGGGGGGGGCGCCCGGCCGCGCGCGCGCCTCGTGCCGCGCCGCTCGCCCTGTGACTCTGCGCCGCGCCCGGCCCCGCCCCCGCCGCGCGCCGATTGGCCGCGCGCCCCGCACCACGTGACCGCGGGCCCTCACGTTTCTGAAGTGTGTTCGCTACGGGACTTGTTGGGGCGGGGGGGAGCGGGGGGGGAAGTGGCGCGCGGCGCCGAGCGGGACCCGCTCCCCCTCGGTGAGGACGCACACCGGGGTGGGGGGGGTTGGGTGGCACCCCGGTAAAAAAACCCACCCGCTGAGGCGGCGGGACTGGGCGCCGAGAGGGCCGAGAACACGGGCTCCCCCTTCCTCTCCCTCCCCTCCCGTCCCCGCCTATGGGCTGCGGGACCCGGATGAGCACGGGGCGCCGAGGAGGCGCCGGTTCCTGCCCTGAAGGAAGGGGAAGGTGGGGGGGAAGCGCGCGAGTGGCGCGCGCCGACCTGTTACGTATGGAGGGAGCGCGCGCGCCCCCGGGGACGGAGCGGTCTGGGTTCGGTTCGGGTTGGTTCGAGTTCGGGTCCCGCCGCGCCCCCATCCCCGCGGGGCGGAGGCGGGTCGCTTATGTAACTGTCCGCGCAAGCAGCCCAGCCCCCACCCCGGGGCCACGGGGAGGGGGGAAAGGCGAGCGCCCTCCTGCCCGGTCAGTCCTCCCACCCCCACCCCCCGTTCAATCCTCGCACCGCCCACCCGGCCGGGCAAAGGACCGGAGGGGAGCAGGGATGGGGGGGGGCAGCTCCCTTCCCCTCCCCCGCCGGTGGTTACAAAACGGCCCGTGTTTGCGTCGCTGCCGTCCCGTGATTAAAAAAAAAAAAAAAAAAAAGCCGGGGAGGAACCGCTGAGCAAGAGGCAGGGCTGAAGCGGCCAGCGGGAGCCTGCCCGGCCAAAGCCGCTGGAGGAAAACGCGTTTTCGAGCGAGCGCTGAGCAGTAGAAGGAGTTAAAATGGCCTCTCTGGCACTGTTGGTAAAGCCACTGTTAGCAAACGCTGTCTAACGTCGTTTCTTTTAATCACAGAGCTCAACATCTGCGTGCTGCTGGCACAGTGGGTTTCCCGGTACCTTGTGTTCCACTAGGCTGCTGAATGAGGTGTGGTACTGACAGGACTCGGAGCGCAATTTCAAGTCCTCAGAGAGAAGATCTAGACGCAGATCTGAAAATAAACTTCCACCTGTGGATTGCAACTCAAATCTACAGCTTCCACAGCGTTCATAGGTGAGTGGGTTGCAACGGCAAGAGGGGCCTCATTAGAAATAATGCCGCTTAAGTGAAAGGCAGAGGACGCGCGTGACCAGGATTGATCTGTCTTGACTTCCAAAATTCCACAGCAGGACAGCACCTTAAGAAGTAAGAGCAAAGTTAACAGAGGCAGACACTTGTTGCCCTTCACTCTTTTCTTTCCTCACCTTGAATGACTTCATAAAATGCCACTAATGATCGAGGCATTCTAGCAGCAAATATCCCAGCTGTGATTAGTATCACTCTCTATTTGATTTTATTATAGAATCATATAATAGTTTGGATTGAAAGGGACCATAAAAGTCACCTAGTGCAACCCCCTTGCAGTAAGCAGGGACATCTTCAACCAGATTAGGTTGTTCAGAGCCCCATCCAACCTGACTTTGAATGTTTCCAGGAATGGGGCATCCATCACCTCTCTGCGCAACCTGTTCCAGTGCTTCACCATCCTCGGCAAAAGAATTTTCTTCCTTGTATCTATTCTAAACTTCTCTTCGTTTAGTTTAAAGCCATTATGTCTTGTTGCTTTTAGTTTAAAACCATTATGTCTTGTTGCTACAGGGCCTGCTAAAAACTTTTCCAACATCTTTCTTATAAGCCCCCTTTAAGTATCGGAAGGCTGCATAAGGTTTCCTCCAAGTCTTCTCCAAGCTGAACAACTCCAACTCTCTCAGCCTTTCTTCATGGGGAAGGTGTTCCAGGCCTTGGATCATTTTAGTGACCATCCTCTGGACCCGCTCCAACAGATCGATGTCATTCCTGTGCTGAGGGCTCCACAGGTGGATGCAGTATTCCAGGTGTCATCTCACCAAAAATGAAAATACAAAATTTCTTTCTAAAAAGCGTGTAGGCTGAACTGTTCTTAAGCTCTGACTTTAACGATAGCACAAATTATTATGAGTTTTTCAATTATTACTTTGTCATATGGAACCTCATCTTCCACAGGTCATCATTCTGGTTCAAGAAGAACATATAGGATCTGGTCATACACCCTTGTTGCAACTCAGACCTGAAGTAGTTGGCTCCTTGTTTTCTCAGTTAATACAAAGTACCTTGTTCCTTTCTTGGGGCTGTTTTTTGTGGGTTTTTTTCTCTTTCATTTTTATTCTTAAGAAATGCCAAATATTTGGTGAATAATTTTCAAGGAAACAAAATAGAAAAAGAAATCTCAGTCATTAATGAACACTTTCCATTAAACTGCTTTTAATTCTATCATTTTTGAGCACACTAAAGAAGATATGTCCCTTACTTTCAAGGAACGTCACCTCACAATACAGTTTTTATTCCAAACTTTTAAATAGCTTTTTCATATTCCTTATGTTCCCTGCTAGCTCCTTACAAGGCTGCGACACTGAAGATGTCCCAAATAAAGTCCAGCCTTCTTGGGAGTACTGAGTTGGAAGCAACCCTCCTTCAGTAGACCATATGGTTTCATTACCAAATTGCAACCATGGAACCCATTGGCCTATGAGCCATTTGTCGCTGCAGACTAAATAACAACTGTAGAATATGATTAGCATATCACTACGTCAAGAGAACATTCAGCTGTAGCCATACCTTCCATGCTAGACAGTTTGTTCTTGAATTGGAAGTGGAAGGAAGATGAATATATTAATTAAAATGTCAAATCTCAAGGGAAGAGTCTCTCCAAGTTAGTAGAAAAAGAATCACAGTTAATCAAGGAAATTGCATGAGTAAACCTCACTACTGTGTTCTCTTGTGGATAACTGTTTTAAAGAACATTGCTAATTTAGCTCATTTAGCCCAGGCTGTGATCACAAAAATCAAGAGAGTAGGAAGGGGTTAGAATGGGAAAAAGGGTATCATAGAGTCACTAAGGTTGGATAAAGACCTCTGAGATCACCAAGACCAACCGTCAGCCCAACACCACTGTGCCTACTAAACCATGTCCCTACATGCCACACCTACACATTGTTTTAACACCTACAGGGATGGCAACTCCATCACTTCCCTGGGCAGCCTGTTCCAAAAACCTCACCAGTCTTTCATAAAGAAATTTTTCCTAGTATCCAATCTAAACCACCCCTGGTGCAGCTTGAGTCTGTTTCTTCTCATCCTATCCCTGGTTACTTAGGAGAAGAGACCCACTCCAAAACCATTAAAAAGAGAGTATACAATCTATTACAAATTAGAAACATTTTTAGATACATGTTTTTAAGATCATTGTGTGCCATTTATACTTACAAACTTTGTTAACTTTTCTTGAAGCAGCAGTTATATAGGAGATTGCACCTGAACTGGGTTCATAGGGCATGATTTCTTTCTGCAGTGGTTCTCTTCTTCATTAGGTCTTTTTCACAGATCTAATACAGACTACTGAAAATATATCCAACAAAAGAGGTGTTCCCAGAGAGAACAGTACCAATTTCCACTCTCTGAAGGATGTGATTGTGCAGACCTGGAGTTAGTTTAAAAAATTCTAGCACGCCTAGGAAAATCTTTCTAGTCTAGAAATCATTTGTGTGTCCCTACTAGTTTGTTACTCTAAGTTTAAAAGAGAAATAAAGCACCTCATGGTTCATCAAACTTCTGAACCACCAGCAAAATATGACCTCGTGTGTGAATTTTATTCTTTTATTCTTGTGAGAAACACTTATTCACTGGTAAAATATTAAAAAGGACAAAGTCTTCGAAGCACAGATAATAATATTTTTATTTTACAATTCAGCACTGAATTGGATGCCCTTTAAAAAAGGCATCACCTCTTACAAAAGCAGTGGGTATATATATATAGTAGTTTTAGACAAAGAATCTATAAATCTTCAAAGAATACTCATTATTTTTTTGGATTATCCAACCATGTCTGGAGACTTCCTTCAGGTTATCTCTTAACCTAAATCAACTACATCTTGCTAGACAACTAAACATCACATCTGGAGATTGTCTGCATGTTATCTCTCGATACAAGGCAGATTTATATGACGAGATAATTAAACATACAAACCAGCTGCAGCAAAACTTATCAATTAATTCTCACATTCTGTAATAAATGCGGTGATCGTATGGAAGAAAATACACTGATGTAAGACAAGCCTCCCATCATCACACCAAGTGAGGCACACAACAGAGTGTTGCCTCTCACCCAAATTTGATAGTGAAGAGTTTTTTCAGGGTACAGCTTTTGAAAAGAGCAGAAGAGCTTTTGCAGAGGTTTACATGTGGTACGAGGAACCCCAGGGCTTTGGGTGGTGGTTACGGCCACTTCTGTGCCATGCATGGCATGAGGCCTCACTGGCACTGCTTCAGCTTTTGTCCTGGATAAGTACAAGAAACCATTTCTGTTACTGGATCAACAGGATCATCTGCTTCCCATCAGCTCACCAGCACTCAAGTAGCTTATTTTCAAAGGTTCGTTTCTTTGCTATCATAATACTTTGAAGTGATCGATTTTCAAATTATTTTGATTTTTATTTATTTACTGTTTATCCCTTGAAAGCTGTTTGAATCCAACCACCTGTAACTATTTTTAATCTTAGTAAAGTCTATTGTAAGGCTTGAGAAGTGGTCCTGTGTGAACCTCATGAAGCTCAGAAAGGCCAAGTGCGAGGTCCTGCACCTGGGTTGGAGCAATCCAAAGCACAGATACAGGCTGTGTGGAGCATGGGTTGAGAGCATCCCTGAAGAGAGGGGTTTAGAGGTGCTGGTGGATGAGAAGCTTAACATGAACCAGCAGTGTGTGCTTGTAGCCCAGAAAGACATCTTGGGGTGCATCCAAAGGAGTGTGAGCAGGTCAAGGGAGGTGATTCTGCCCCTCTGCTCCACTCTCACGAGACCTCACCTCGAGTCTTGTGTTCAGCTCTGGAGTCCTCAGCACAGGAAGGATGAGGATCTGTTAGGGCAAATCCAGAGAAGGGCTATGAAAATCATCCGAGGGCTGGAGCACGTCTGATATGTGGAGAGGCTGGGCACGGTCAGCCTAGAAAAGAGAAGGCTCCAGGGAGACCTTATAGCGGCCTTCCAGTACTTAAAGGGCCCTACAGGAGAGCTGGGGTGGGGGGAGTTCTTTAGCAGAGAGCGCGCGGATAGGACGAGGGGTAACGGTTTTAAGCTGAAAGAGGGGAGGTTTAGGTTAGATATTAGGAAGCAATTGTTCACTGTGCGGGTGGTGAGGCACTGGCACCGGTTTCCCGGGAAAGCTGTGGCTGCCCCATCCCTGCAGGAGTTCAGGGCCAGCCTGATCTTTGAGCAAGCTCAGCCTAAACCCCTCCCGACACGTGGTACGCTCCGCCCCGCCTCCCCCCTCCCCCCCCCCCGGGCCGCCCCGTTGGTATCGCCCAGCGCGGCGGCGGGCGGCGAGGTGAGCGCGGGGCTGGGGTGTGACGGGCTGCGGCCTCCTCGCCAGGGCCGGGGCGGCCATCTGCATCCTACAAGGAGAGGTCCTAGAGCTGCCGTGTCCAGGCTCTGCTCAGGAGGGACCGCCAGGGGCGCTTCTCTGGGCGCTCTCGAGGGTGTAAGGGCGAGCCGCGGCCCGGAGGGCACGGATGGGGTTTCCTTGGCCGGCTCCTCAGGCCACCCGAGCCTGGTTCTTAATGGGAAATAATAAGATATTGTGATTGCGTCGTTATTATGGGGGTGTTTACAGCTGTCGCAGCCTGGAGGGCAGGGACGGGACAGCCAGCTGTGATACGTGCAGCTACCAGAATCCTTTGGCTACGTCTAGATAATTAGTTATCCCCAGGTCAGATTTTAAGAACATTGAACTGAGACATGCATATTATTCTTTGCTAATAACAGGTATTATACTAAAACCAGGGCTTTTTGCACAGTCTTCAAAGGCTTCCACTTTCATTGCAGATTCTTTCGTGTTTGAGGTTTCTTTGAATCATCACCAGGTTGGAAAAGACCCATCGGATCATCGAGTCCAACCATTCCTATCAAACACTAAACCATGCCCGTCAGCACCTCGTCCGCCTGTCCCTTAAACACCTCCAGGGAAGGGGACTTAACCACCTCCCTGGGCAGCCTGTTCCAGTGCCCAATGACCCTTTCCGTGAAAAATTTTTTCCTCGTGTTCAGCTTAAACCTCCCCTGGCGGAGCTTGAGGCCATTGCCTTTCATCCTGTCCCCTGTCACTTGGGAGAAGAGGCCAGCACCCTCCTCTCCGCAACTTCCTTTCAGGTAGTTGTAGAGAGCAATGAGGTCTCCCCTCAGCCTCCTCTTCTCCAGGCTAAACAACCCCAGCTCTCTCAGCTGCTCCTCATAAGGCCTAGTTTTGAATTATTAATATAATCTGGTTAGAAAGCAACAAGGTCTGGGCTTTTACTTCCTTGCTCTTCATGAAATCACAAAGCTGTGTTCTGAGGAGAGATGGGTTGAGTGGGAATGGGAGCAGAAATGTTCCCAACGTGGAGAGGGAGAAAGACCATTGAAAGAGGTAACACTACCTAAACAGGCTGAAAGCCAATTAAAACTTACCCAAGCCATTTTTGGAAATGCTAGGCAGACCTTGGCCACAGAAGTGTTCAAGGCCAGGTTGGATGGGGACTTGGGCAACCTGATCTGGTGGGAGGTGACCCTGCCAATGCTAGGGAAGTTGGAACTGGATGAAAGGGTCATTGGGCACTGGAACGGGCTGCCCAGGGAGGTGGTTGAGTCACCTTCCCTGGAGGTGTTTAAGGCAGCAGTGGATGAGGTGATGAGGGGCATGGTTTAGTGTTTGATAGAGGAATGGTTGGACACGATGATCCGGTGTGTCTCTTCTAACCTGGTGATTCTATGATTCTATGATCTCTAAGGGCCCTTCCAAGCTAGCCTATTCTATGATTCTAAAAGCTCCACTTGATGACCTTTGGCTTAAATAGTGCTATGCTTCCTGAAGCTTTTTCTAAATGTCTTTTTTTTTCCTAGATAGAATGAAAGGCTTTTTTCCCCATGAGGACAGTGGAACAGGCAGCTCAGAGAGGCTGGGTGGGCTCCATCCATGGAAGTTTTCAAGACCTGACTGGACAAAGCAGCCTGATCTTATCTCATAGCAGACCCTGCTTAGAGCTCTTGAGGTCCCTTCCAACTTGGATTATCCTAGGATCCTCTATAGTTTTTTCTAGAAAGCTCTATGCTAGCGTGTTTTTGTGATCCTTCTTTACTTCACTTCCACTACTGATGCAAAGCAGGGATTTATTTTTTTTTTGCCTTTGAGTGCAGAAACGTGAATGCTTAGTCTGCTATGCATTCATCTACTAAACTGCTACCTGTTACCACTCCAGATTTCTTCACAAGCAATTCAAATTCTATCTACACAGCTTTCTTTTAGGTAGGCACCTACTCTTGCAGGTTAATCCAAAATTCAATTTGAGCATTTAGGAGTTTAATTTAATTCTCTACAGCCTGCTAAAAGCTGGCCACAGTTTGCTGTAATAAGAATGACAGTGACCAGCACGGAGTTGTGTTCATACTGTTGCTTTGTTTAGTGGAAGATTTTGTGAAAAAAATACAACATGAGCAAGAGGTTGGTTTGCTAATTTTTCAAAAGGTGATATTTGAGTCTCAAATTACACATTCAGAAATTCAAAAATTCAGAATGTAATGAGGGATGAATCAGCCAGTTCATCCTAGTATCTGTCTCATAGAAAATATACATAGGAGTCTCATTACATAATAAAACTTTTAACACGACTTTACTCTGAAATATGGGTCACTGCAAGTGTGCTAACAAGCAGGCTCACATATAACTTCCAGACAGACACGTGTTCACTTCCTCATTGCTGTTACGACACCTGGTGATGTGAGTGTGTGCTGGCAGTGAGAACAAATGCCTTATGCAAGGTGGCTGGTTTTTATGCTTCATCTCTCAGTTGATTTACAATCCCCACAACAACAGAAGTATGTAAAAAGTTGTAGTGGGATCCTGCATATTAGAACAATAGTCCAGCATGAGCTTTAAGGGACCTCTGAACTCTTGGAACAGGTTACATACCCTGGAGATGCAATACTATCATCTGTGGGTTCTGAAATACAGCAAATCGTAACACTTGTTTATCTTCTAGAACACCACAACATTAAAATCCATTAATCCTAATCTTGTTTTGCATGTTATATTTTTCTTGGTGCTTTACAGGGGCTTGGGCTTTACAGCTGAGTAAATAAAGTTTCCCTTCCTTTTATAGTATTCTGTTTCTGCATGCATGGTCCTCTCTAAAAAAAGGAAAAAAAAAATCACTGTGATGTTAAACATTTTCAAACAACCTAAAACTTCTTTAAGTGAGCATAACAATTGTTTCCTTGTCGGATCTTGGAAGAGCACGATTTACTATATCAGAATTTTTTAAAAGCTCTGTAATAGATAAAACGACTGTCTTCTAAGTGACTGCCTTACTCACATGGCATTTTTTTTTAAGAGCAGGATTACACATTGAAATAAAAGTCGTGGTTTTACTGGTTTATACTCTAGAAGTATCATCTGACATCCCAAACAATTTAAACAATACTTTATTTTGCTGGCAGTTTCCAGCTGAGCTGAAGGGTTAATGCAGAAGGCCTGATCTTTAGAGATTGGCTTACTCTGACTGGACCTGCTAGCTTCAATAGAACCACACACAGCACTCGGGCGTGGGCGGTTGAGTCACTCCTTGTAGAGGAGAGGCTTTAGTGTTCGGTCCCTGTGAAAAGGGTCACTTTTACAGAACATGGAAAGGTCAGCACGTGAAAAGTCTGTGACTTACAGTGCTTTCAAGGCTATTGGGAAAAATCTCCCGCTGGACGGCACTTCTCAAGTCACGAAGTTTGTGAAGATAAAATCATTAGCCTTGGGGTTATGACGTGAGCAGCTTCATTAGGCAATCAGATTTTGCCTCAGAGATCTGAAATAATACTAGAAAAACAAGATACTGATAAAGAGCTTCTGTTAATAACATAAACTTGCGTATAGGAAATTATTCTTATGTCTTTCTCTGTTAGTTTATGATGTAATAACATAACAAGAATCCAGCTTTTAAAAGCTGAAAAACATCTACCTAAAAGCAAAGGTACACTTTCTTGAGATGAAGTATTTCACCCCTGAAAAATATTTAACCTTATCTAAGAAATAGATAAGAGGTTCTATCACTTAAGTTCTCTAAACAAACCACATATTTTTTTAAAAGACAGGCTATAAAGAAGATTGTAGGGGTCTCGTATAGCTGTTCCTGGAGTAGGCTTCGTGGTCTGTTATGCAGGAAGTTTAACTGCATGATCCTATCAGTCTTTTCTCTCCTAAAAAAACCCCAAACAATTCAAAAATTAATTTCACTTAATGCTCATGTAGGTACTTTTTGAGGCATGCTGTTCTTTGGGATAGGTGAAAGCAACTGGGTAAGTAGAACTTTCAAATGCACAAATGGTGGATTTTTCCCCCCCTCATTTTCAATTTGAGCTGGTTTAAGCGTGTTACCAGCAACAGCGATTTGTGTAAGTATTATTTAACAGACCAGCAATTCTCCCTGGAAACAGAAATAAGGTGCCAGTGCAGAGGACAGCTGTAGCAGAGTAGGTACTGGCAGAGGCAAATGAAAGCCTGAAAATGTTACAGTATTGCTTGCTTCCTCCCCCAAAATACCAGCGCTTACTCAGAAGGCAATTAGCAGACTCAGCTAGTAAAATACACATACATAAGATGATTTTCCCCCTTAATTAAAATAAGAATGATTTCACAGTGCAGTTAGGCTATGAACTACTACTGAAGGAGCACCAGGGGGTCTCTGACACATGAAGGAACAAGTCACTCTCCAAACAATGCTTGAGAAGTTAAGCAAATACATTCAGAAGAGTCAAGAAAGATATTTAAACTGCTTTTTTAAAAAAGTAATTTAGTAGAATTACTGTCAAATTAAATTGCATGAAACATTCTTGTAATAAATTAAGAGTGAGCTGTAAGGCAATTAACAGTATTAACCGCAGAAAGCGGCTGACAGTTGGTTCTTGTATGACATTTATATGGACAGAACACTTCTCCCACATCAGGTCTATCGCATCCACGTGTTATTGTCCTAGTGAGGTATCCATCAAAGCAGTAACCTTTCAAATGTCTTTTTTTCTCCCCACTTTCACATGACTTTCATACAACTGAATTTTGTGCTAATAACAAAAAACACTGTTGGAAGTAATTTCTTATGCAAGCTCAATCTAAATATTAACCTCTTTGAGAACATTATGAGGTATAACTCATGCCTTAAGTGTGTTTTCTTACAGATCTTGTTCTTTCTCCATAGGGCTGAATTCCATGATGTTCAGAGGAGCTGCTCATGCTGTAAGAGATGCATTTCCTCTTCTGCTGACCAGATCTCAGTACTGTAACCCAGGATTGAATTTTTCATCAGTATGGACCGAAGTAGTAAACAGAAGCTTCGCAATGCATTCCACTTACACAACTGATGCAAAGTCAAGAGAGGAAAATAAAAAAACCATTGAGAGCCTCTACAGGTTGTCAGTTGACATTAAGAAAATCCGGAGGCTAAAGGAATGGGTCCTCCTCCAGGATGTGGCCTATGTTAAAGAAATTGCTGGTATCTTGCAAGAAATGGGAGCGGATGAGGCTGCTGTAGCTAACATTTTAGAACGCTGCCCAGAGGCAATTCTCCACACCCCTGCAGAGATAAATTCTCAAAAAGCTCTATGGCAATTAGTATGCCAGAATGAAAAGCAGTTGATTAAATTAATAGAGCAATTCCCAGAGTCTTTTTTCACTACTGAACATCATGAGAACCAGAAGGCAAATATATTGTTTTTTCAAGAGCTGGGACTTAAGAATAATATAATCACCAGGTTCTTGACAAGTGCACCCAATATATTCTACAATCCTGTTGAGAAAAACAAAAATGTGATAGAGACATTACAAAGAAACTATTTAAGTTTAGGTGGTTCTGATGCAAATATGAAGATCTGGATACTAAAGCTATTGAGCCAAAATCCATTTATTTTATTAAATAGTCCCAATGCAATCCAGGAAAACTTGGAATTTCTCCAGAAGAATGGTTTCACCGACCATGAAGTTCTACACCTGCTGTCTAAACTTAAAGGTTTTATTTTTCAGCTTACACCTGCTACTATGCAGAAGAGCATGTTTTTTTCCAAAAACGTCTTTAAGTGCAGTGACAAAGAACTTAAACAGCTCGTGCTGACATGCCCAGCCCTTCTCTACTATTCTGTTCCAGTTTTGGAAGAAAGACTTGAAGGACTCCTGAAGGAAGGAATTTCCGTAGCACAGATTAGAGAGACACCAATGGTGCTGGAGTTGACAACACAAATTGTTCAGTACCGAATTAAAAAGCTCTCTGCTTTGGGATATGACATAAAGAGCGGGACTCTAGAAAGCCTGAATGGTACTAAGAAAGATTTTGAAGTCAGTTATGGTAAGATACAATCAAAGAAGGAGAGACCAATTTTCAATCCTGTTGCTCCTATAAGCATTGAAGATTAATTTGAATGCTGTCCTTTAAAGTACACAAAAGAAAATTATCAAGGAGAAGAGACGTGTTGGTTCCTTGAGAAGAACTGAAAGAAAAATAACCTTAACCAGATTGTAGTTTTACATTGTACTTTGTCATGTAATGGGTCTTGGGCACAACTTCATTCCACAATTGTAGCCATCTCATCCTTTCAAATAATATCACAGAACTTAATGATAAAGGTTGCCTTTTTCCCAGGGAGTACCTTACATGGTTTTTGGTTCTGTTACATTTCCTTATCTAACAGGGCATGACCTGCTTTGGATTTTCAGCACTGTCACTGCACAGTCGCCCTGGTGGTAGTGATTAGTGCAATCTTTATCTGCGAAAGAGAAAAGGAGGGTTATTTTCCCAGCAACATTCATCAACCCAGTGGTCCTCTTACATTTGGAGACTCTTTTGAAAGAGTTCTGTACCTTATTGCTGACATAAGTAGCACTGGCTCCCAGATCCTGTCCCGCAGCAGACTTCACTGCTTGGGTAGGAGAGCCTAGCTAGAGTGCAGTCTGAACACATCTTTATTTAATGACTGCTACAGTGAGGCCCCAATATGTTTGTGTACGAATCATTATACAAAGAAGCTGCAAGAGAACCTCCTTTGCATTTCTGAGACTTCAAAATGTACTCCTTTGGAAATAGTTTGGGGCAAGAGGAATCTCTTGCTATTGTCTAGTCTTTCCTAGAAAAGGCCTGGGGAGAGAAAAAGGTTAGGGACAGACTTCACTCTCAAAATGATTGTGGAAGAAAGGAAAAAGTCATGCTTTTATGCTAGATGTAATAAAACTCTAGTCTGTAAAACCACTGGTAATTAAAAATGACTATTAGATTTATGAACAGCTGCCACAGTTGCTAAATATACGGGTGACGCTGCTTCTCGGATATCACCGTATGGTAATTGTTGACAAGTGCTGCCTTTCAAAATAGTAACTATGTGATAGAGCTTAAGTTGTCAGGGAATTTTACTTATTTTCATTTATGGGCTGTGAATGGTAATATAAAACAGCAGCATCATTGATATTATCTCGGTAGAATTAGGATCACCAGCAATTTTATTTCTCGGAAAGACTTTCCCAAGTAGCTATTCCATACGCATTCCCTCTTGATAGCAGGAGAAAATGGTTACACCCCCCTTCACTCTAGACCATTCTTCAAGGTCATTTTTAACAGACATTCTGGCAGCAGGTCCAGAGTTCCTTTTCTTAAAGGGATGCTTTAAATTGCTGAGGGAAGCTGGTATTGAATTACTTGTTCTGAGGGTGGGCTGCAAGATGATGATTTTATATAGCCTGACACATATCCACTGCGGTCTTGGAAAGGGCTAGAAACATCTGGTTAGAGCAGTGCCAAGATCTCAACAGCTGAAGATCTTAACCTCTCCGCCACGCAGGCAAATGCGGACGTGACAACAGCTTGTAGGTATAAACACCGCTCTCTTAAGAGCACAGTGCGACAGCAGGAATTCAAGAAGGGCTACGCATCACCAGCACAAAAAAAGTCAGGCTGTCTTACTAAGCCCTTTCTTTGATGATTCTTCAAAACGCATTATCGTTTTCTAAGAGGAAACTGGGAAGACAGCCCTATTAAAAATTCATAGGAACTTGCCTTTGTCCTTTTTTGACTGTTCTTCACTGCTCAACTATCAAGCACACCACAGTATTTAGAATTCAAAAGCAACCTTCCACTCAGACACAAGGGGGCATTTCAGCGCTCTGAAGGTATTCATAAAGCAATCTCGATACTGAACCGCTAAACTGATCAGTGGTTTAGGATGAAAAGGAAACGAAGACAAAACAATGTTTTCTCTGAAAATTCAGCATTTCTACGGGTATCTTTTTTACAGACCTTGAAATAGTTTATTCCCATCACTTACAGTACTTCCAGAAGCAACGATGAAACAGGAAAGTGAAATATTTCCTTAATAGAGTCACAGGCTGAGCTACCACCAACTCATTTCCCATTCTGAATCTTTTAATTCCTCCTCCTCTTTCAAAACAAAGACATAAGCAGAAAGACTCCTTTTCTTTACCAGAAGACCAAAATTCATTCAATCCTCTGTGCCTGGGACCTATTTCTCTCTACTTCACAGAACTCATTTATTATAAAACCTCAGGGAAGCTCCCAATTACGAAAATGCCGTATTGCTGAAATCCACCTCCTGGTCTCTTGCTGTCACTCACAGTGAACGTGAACCAGTCACTACTATTTAAGCCTGGCACATAAAAGCCCACAGACCGGCTTTTCATTGCATAGTCAGCGGTCAGGCATACAAGTCTTCTTCATAAACATTTCCCCTTTTGAAATGCAGGCTGGGAGAGTAAAATAAAACCATCCCAAAACACATGGACAACCCCACTCCCTATGAAAATTTTAGTCCCACATTCCATTCAGCTCCCTCCAATTGCAGAAGCAGGTTATTCCCAAGCCTCAGTTCCCAGGAAAAATTAGTGCAAGGGGTTTTGTGTTGTGTTTATGCACGGCGCACACACTGAAGTTACTGGTTCTGTTATGAGCTGGTTGGTGCTATTTAGATGGAAGGAAAAGACACTCTGGGGCATGATACTGTGGGAAAATTTATACCTACATAAGCCTTTCTTCACAAATGAACTGAGGAAGCTTTCAAATGTCTGAAACAGCAACAATTTAATGTTTCACAAGTGTCAGATAAGAATAAGAACAAGTTTTTAGGATAAAGCAAGTTTCATAAGTGAATGGAAAATACGCAGGATATAGCACAAAGCTCTTTTCAAAAACTAAAACCATATGCCATGTAAAGTGTTTTAGTTAACAACATTCAGAAGGAATAACTACAGGATATGTTAAGAACAAAACATAACAAAGTGTTGGCAGCTCTTTACAGATCGAACATTGCTTATCTCAGACCACATTTTTTTTTTCAGCAAGTTTCATAGTATAAAAATTAGAGAATGTCATAAAAAAAAAAAAAAGAGTATGACCAGTTCATGGTGTCCAGAGAATAATTAAGGAAGGGTTTGGTTGAGCGTCACAAATATCACTACACTTCAAACAGGTGACTCTCAATAGTTGAGTGGTAGCACTCTGCGGATATATCTATACTGGAAACCGCAGGGGAGCAGACCATACTAAATGATTTGCTGCAGCTAATTGCCTCCGATACCCAAGCTAGCTCATTTCTAGAGCTCACTGGCATCCTTGAACTACACTATACTCTACGCCATTAGCTTTTGACTATAAAAACCAGTTAGGAGTCTTCCATCTGTTGCATAAACTTAGCCCATCACACCCTCGCAGCAGACTGGTGCATCAAACCAAAGGAGTAGATAGCTGTGTTGGGTTTTTGGTCTCTCCCCCACCCCGAATCCCCATGGTGACAAATAGCATACTACTGACGTATACAACAATTACTCCTATCAAATAAAAGTTGTTCCAGACTGCATTTGAAGTACCCATGGCACAGAGAAACCAGGTGACTGATGTACCATAATTCACACACAGCATACTTTCAACAACCATGAGTGTAAGACTAAGTTACAGACAAGTGATATGTTTTGACTTTTAATTTCTAAAAAGCCTCCCTGTATTTCTTTCTTATACAGCCGCAGCCACTGAAAAAGTCAGCTTACGTGCTGAGTTCTTTGAAGGAACACAAGTTCTTAGAAAATACTGCACACACAACATTCACAGCGTTTTTAGGGGCTTCCAAAGAGGTTACTTGTTTGCAAAGTCAGTACACAAAAAAGAACCTCCAACAGCTTCTATTTTAAGGCAACCTCAAGCTGTGTCATTACAAGTGCATTTTGCTTCACACACTGCAGAGGACCAACAGTTGTTCCCATTCGAGGTGTGTTAACATCTAGAATCTGTCAGTATACAATTTACTCTTTTTTTTTCTTCTTCTTAAGGCCTCATCTACCTTTTTTGGTTTGTTTTAAATAGAAGTATTGCATTTCATTCAAAAATCAAAATGCAAAGTGTGAGAGAAAGATGTAGTGAAAAATTCCTTGCATTTGCTTAAACCTGGTGCATCACAGAGCCGAGACAACAGCTTTGCTAGTTCTTCAGTGGTTTCCAATTACACAAAGGAATTTCTTTCAAGTCAGTTGTGCTAGAAAACCACAAATATCAGCCATGCTTCCACGAAGCCATCATTTTTTCTAGTGTCTGTAAGAAGGTTATTAGAAGCAAGTTTTCACTTGCAGGAGACAGATGCATATCATTAAATACACCTGAGATGGAGCAATCTTGTTTTCAGTAAAAACTGACAAAACTTCAGGTTATCAGGACTCATAAAGAGAGGCTAAAGCTCATTCTGTGAGCTGCATTGAAATAACATGACAGCTCTTTACGCAGCTTCACCTAGTAAAAAAATGTATTTTTTTCTAAGAAGCCATTAACTTAATTTACTCTTTATGATCCCTTCTATGACATGAAGCTTTTTCACTTCTATCTCCCACTCTCATTTCCGATTTCTGCACACCTCCAAATCTATTTGCACCAATCCACACTGGCAGAAAGCAGTCACTGACAGTTTACAGTCATTGATAGTTTACAGGCTGCCTGCAAATAGCGTTTCATAACCGAAACTATTAAGGTACTTCCAGCAATGCCGTTAAACACAGCCGAAGGATCCTTAGCAGGAGGATGGGGAAACCACTGAGAACAGTAAATGGCATCTTGTCATACTGATGGTACGGCAGAGACTACCAAGGTTCTGTGTTCACATTTTAGTCCAAAACTGCAAAAGACTTTCAGTAAATGAATATTGAAATGTGTATTATCCCTTCAGATACACTTACTCACTTCTACAGTTACCAAGTGTAACATTTCACAAGATACAAAGTTTTAATCTAGGCTCTAATAAATCTTCCGACTGTGCTAACCAAGCTGCTTCTGTCCTTTTCAGATAAAACTGAGTTACTTGCACAGCTCTTTAGAAGATAAGGTGTCTAAGACACATGGCTTCTCATGGTCCAAATCTTAGCAGATTTTAATGCCACCGGTGTAATATTCTGGAGAATCAAATATTTCTCAGTTTTGGTTTTAGTCAGACTTATCCTTTTTCTTTCCTGTTAAAGGCACTTTACTTGCAACAGCAGATCCTACAGCTGTAACACCTCCAGCCACAGCAGAAACGCTTCCTTTGACTAGCCCCACTCCCATGGAAGGCACAGATGTGACCGCTGTTTTGGTAATTTCCAAGCTCTTCCCTCCAATCCAAGCAACACCCCCAATTGTGGCACCAACAGCTCCTTTTGTGACACTGAAGAGGCCACCAGTCACACGAGAAAGCATTCCAGGCTGCTGCTGTGGGTGGTCTTTTAATGAACCTAAGGGAGGAAAAAAACAATTAAGTCAATCACAGTGCTATGATTAAAGCATTTTCAAAAGAAAGTTGTTCGTAAGTATTTCCTTTTCCAGTCTAACAGCCACTGCACACAGGACACACTTATCTTGCAGGCTGTTTTTCTTGGATGCTCACACGATACCTTTGGTCCAAGTAAGAAAAGACACTTTGCCACGGTGAGCCATACCTCAATGCTGTTTTCTAAACCACGAGTTAATATCGAATCTACAAACATCAGGCATAAAGCTTCCACACGGTCTTACATGATAAACTTCTGTTTTCTGTGTGCATCAACACTTTCCCAGACTCTTGTGGCCAAGTCAGCCTCATTTCTGGACTTTATTAATGGCAGGGGTGAACCCTCCTGTTCCCCCATTAATAATATTCAGAGTTAATCCACAGGGAACACACATCCCAAAAGAGCAGCAGCACTACCTTGCTGTTCAGATCTCTAAAAAAGTTGAAAAAGTTTCCTGAAGAAGCAAAGACAAAGGTTTATTAAAAAGAGGGAGCTGTTCTTGGAAAAGCATTCACCTTGACAAAAAGTTGTTCCTCTCCTTAATAATTACTGTTCTGAAGACGTCTTTACACAGGTTGTGTGCAGGGGTCAGGAAAGAAGGAAAGGAGGTTACACATTACAGTAATCAGAGGAGTCAAAACAAGCAAGAGAAAGACAATACTGATGCCAACTCTTCACTGTATCACTTTCTTCGTTGCGTACACAAGTTTAATTTTCTTCCAAAAATGCTGTTCCTGTAATTTGGATTGAGAAGTGGTGGTGGCAGCAAAGCCCGATGGCCAAATAAGCCCATTAAATACCAAGAGTGGTCCTCAAAGGCATTAAAAATAGCAAGACTTATAGGCTCCCAACAGAAGTCCCAACATGACACACAAACCAAATCTCAAACGATAGGATTTCTGTTATTGACCATATAAATGTTTGGTTTTTTTTCCTTTTTAATGTTATGTTTATCCTGCACTTTGCAGTTCCTTGCTATATGCTGTATAAGTCAATTCCAATTCGATATTTATGGTACAATTACCTAGCCTCAAAATAATAGAGTATTTGAGTAATAGAAAGACTCCCAGAATTAGCAACTTAGCCTTCCAATAGTTTAGTATTACTTCATATTTCTAAATATAGGCTTCAAAATCCTAAAGAGAAACATGCACTTCGCCTTTAAATGCAATCAAGTCAACTCCATGACCCCCTACTGCACACGCATCATCTAATCTAATCAGGTTGAGAGCTGGTCTTTAGCCTAAAGAAGAGAAGGCCCCAGGAAGACCTTATAGCACCTTTCTAGTACTTTAAGGGGACACAGAGGAAAAAAACCTATACTCAGCACCTGACAGTGCATTCACCCTGCATTGCCACATGCCTTAAACAGGTCTCTGCCTCCAGTGCCCCTGACTGCTGACAACTCACAGAGGACAGTTTCCAAGAGTCACCTTCCCAGCACTCATCTGCTACAAGATGAAAAAAGGGTGAACAACTTCCCATGTGCCTCCTATGAGTTTGTGATACTGTCAGGCAAAATTCACTAAAAAAGTGCAAAGTTCAGAGTTTATATGTGGATGCTCAGAATAATTCAAACAAAAGTTGCCATCTAAATGACAGAATTTCTTGCATGAAGAGGAACAGTGCAGCTCAGGGGAGCAAATACTACTAAAAATGCTTCCGGCTTATACTAATCTCTCTCATTTAAGAAATTAACATGGACAACAGAAAGGGCTGTGGAATTTAGAAACATAATTGACAGCCTTTTACTTCAAGTGAAGTAATACCCTCAGCTGGTTCAATTCTAGGCCAGTGGCTTTCAACCTGGATATCTCCAGAAAAACACACTGCGAACACAAGTTCACAGAGATCAGAACTTCTAGTTACATATGGAAAGCCTCTAGAGAGCCACGCTCTGAAAGGAGTATATAGGGCCATCCACCATCTAGGTATTTTTTCACTAGAGGATTCTTGTGACAGACTTACACACCTTGTAAAAAACCTGGTCAGGAAGTATTTCACTTCCACATAACTGGATCACCATCATCAGGCTGAAAAGCAAAGTCTTATCACATTGAATTTTAAGAACCTATTTCAATAAATCAGACCTGATATTAGCAAGAAAGGAACCATCATAGCTAGCTTAAAAAAATAGTGGGAGAGAAACAAACAAAATTAATCATAAAACGCTTTTTCTCACATTACTTAAGGCAGCCAAGCCTTTGACAACACCTACTCTATTTCACAAGTGTAACTGCTGACTGTGACTTGGTGCATTAATAACTGCTGGCGATGGCTGCCACGCTCCCATCTCATTCCCATTTGCACTGTCCATTAGATCTAGTAAATGCTTGTGGCAGCAAAGAGTTTTTACTGTTAGTTGATTTCTATTCTAGGATACACATTCCTGGTCTCTTTGTTTCCAACCAGGATGAGAAAGAAGGTAAACCAAATCATTCCTAAATCTAGGGAGAAAATGACACAAGTTCCCTGTTCAGGGACTGGCTCCACCATGCTACGTTGCAGCCAGCTTCTTGCTGAAAAAGAATCCAAGAGCAAACAGGAGTCTGAGTGAGTGCAGGTTGCAAAGGTTGGCACCACTTGCAAAGCAGAAAGCGAAGCATTAGAAGAGCACTGCTCATGGAAAGCACGAGCACAAAAGCTTCTTCTACATATGTATTTCTTTAAAGCCTTTGGGCACCAAACTTGTTGAGAGTGGTTTGGACAAACTGGAACTATTTCTAACTTTATGAAAACCTGCAAATTGGTTTCAGAATTGATCCTTTCCTCCAGGGACTTTTTTTTGGCAGCATGTTCAGTGAGACTATGTTCTTGCCAGCAATGAACTGGTGGCTTTTCATCCACACTTGGCCACCTTTCCATGACGGTGTAAGCACATTGCATAGGAAGGCAATTAAAACATTAAAACAGGGACGTTCAAGGGTATTCCAACATTTTAACTAAAATCATAAGGGCTGAAGAGTGCAGGTGAAACAGAATCAAAAGGAAAAAGCTTCTTCAAGGATGGAGTTTCTACTGAGATGAGCTGGGTTTCATTCTTCCTCTGACTACACCAACTTTTCTCTATCCATTTAGACTTCATATTCAAACTCATTATTATCAGATTGAAAGAGGACATACTGCGCAAAAGAAAATAAGTTTCAATTGCTCACAAATTTTATTTAAAACCTTGCAATACCTAGTGATGATCAGACTCTGTTATGCTCCGAATCTAGACAATCTGTTGAATATTCCAGGAAGATAAAAAAATGCCTGCTTGTTTTTCACTGCCTCGCTCAAGAAATAATTGGTTTTAGTTTTCCGTCAGACCACTGTTCACATATAAAACACAATTCAACCTTCAAGGACAAAAAAAAAGGCACCTTAAAAATTAGACCTGAAGATAACACACATTAGGATATAGATTCCAATCTGGTATTCACTTTCAGAAATGCTTCTGGGATCCCGAAAACCCCATCAGGGCTTGAAAAGAAAGCTTTTTGTCCTCACACCATGACACTGTAACAAGTTCAAGTATAGCAGAGTTTAAGAACCACTGCACCACAAAGATCTACTTCTCCTTTTCCTCTCACCTTCTTGCATTATGTTTCCTGTCTAGTAGTCATTAAGAACAGAATGAGCTATTCCACTTTGACCCCTTCTGCTACAGTTAGTGGATAATACTGTTGTTCAAGTGAAGTAAATTGTTCAGTTATACACCATATAAAAGCTGAGGGGGGGAAAAACCCAATCCAGCCAACAAACAGAGCTGTAAAGAGCCACTATAAACTGAAGAGCAACAAAAGGAGAGGAATCAGGACTCACCGACCTCTATATCCAACACATTGAGTCTTAAAGCAAGAGAAGACAGAACACGGACAACTTCTGTGCCAAGAATGGCTTAGAATCATAGAATAACCAGGTTGGAAGAGATCCACCAGATCATTGAGTCCAACCATTCCAATCAAACACTAAACCATGCCCCTTAGCACCTCGACTACCCGTGCCTTAAACACCTCGAGGGAAGGTGAATCAACCACCTCCCTGGGCAGCCTCTGCCAGTGCCCAATGACCCCTTCTGTGAAAAAATTGATCTAATATGCCTCCAGTCACATTATGCAAACAAGACACTTCACAGTTCTGCTATTCCAGGGCCCAGAAGGTAACTCTGCTCATTTGCAACTGCATTTCCTCCGCAGTTCTAATAACCGATATAAGATTCATTTGATTCAGGAGACCAAGATGCCACTGCATTAATTAAGTCAAATGTTTGTTTGTTTTTATTAAACCACGAGATTAAGTCAACAGATAGAACCTTGATTAACTGCATGATGGAGAAGGGTCTCCAAAGGTAGTAATAAAGTTCCATACATCTTTTTAAACACATCTTGTTTAAAAGTCACAACCACTATGAACTCAGCAAGGTATCCAAAAGTGAAGCTGGGCTCTCTCCATCTCATAGAGCGAAAAGCAGAAATAAATACTTACGGGACTTATTCCCATCTCTGGAAACTAACCTGCAAATTATGTCCTGCAGTATTCGCCTATATTCTCTATAATTTACCAGTTGTTCACTGAGTTATATTCAGTGGCCTTATTGTTATCAGGACAATGCAGAAATGAACAATAATCCAGGCCCATCCCATCATCTCAGGGCTCACTTCCTTACTATTAATTAAATGAAAACGAGAAGTGTTTACCTTGCAGATCAATTTTTTTTTAAGCAAGAACTGAACTTTGGATTAGTTTCTATGAATTTACATCCTACTATGAAAACTGATACATACCTTCTGGTGGTTCATCATGAAGGTATGATGGGACTTCCTGTTGATTTTTGTCAGTTTGATTCATCATTGCCTAAAAAAATAAGATGAAGAAATTCACATATGCTATGAAATAAATGCCATGAAAACAAGATGGAAGAATTGCAATGAAAAAAACTCCATTTATTATGTAGCAGTAGTGCATACACAGTGTGGTGACAGCAGCAAAACTAGACTGTTTTAACTCAACACAAGCTTTCCAATCAAAACATTTCAGACAGATTTCTTTACATCAAAAGCTGTTTCCTACAGCAGTTCTAGAGCAGCAGTCCCTGACACTGAGGGGAGGCACAGCAGAAAGCTCAAATTAGCAGCTCTGCTTACTACATTTTCCCTTCAGAGAAGAAGAAAGCAATATTTAGTCCAGGCTTCCCTCCTGCTTTTCTCCCATACCAAAGACTGCTTTGGTGTTTAAGCTCTGCCTCCTCCCCTGAGTCCCCCTGCCAATCCTGCTTTCCCTCCTCAGCAGGCACTGAGGTGAAAGGAGAAAGAAAAACAAGCTGCACTATATCACATCCTTCTATCTTCTTGCCAGTGACCTCTTAGTTCCGTTCCCCCCTGCACAAATACACAAGCCTTTAAATAATTTAATTTCTTCCAAGAGTGACTAACCATCACAAAAATAATCCCAGCCTCTGTTGCTGTGCCCAGATGTCTCTGTGCCTCCTTTGGGTGAGAAAACAGCAGCTGGGATCTGAAGAAGGGATGATGAGGCAGAAGCAGAACTTGAAGGTGGGAAAACTCACCTAGAAAACAACAGTAAAACCCTCACGTTGCAATTATGAAGTCAAAACATCACAGTAAAAACTGGCACCCACACACTAGATGATAGATCTTTGGATGCAAAGCAAGGCTAAATTGAATATTAAAGAGCCCTCACATCCAGCACTAAGGGTATCAGTTCACAACTCTGAAACCTGGGTAGCTTTACACAAGAAGCTGAACGGGAAAGGAAGCAAAAAACAATGTACTACCAGGACAGATGATTTGATGGCAATGCTGAACAAGTACCTCTTAAAAGCCAGAAACACAACGTGGAAACTAAGAAATAAGAAAGTGAGTAGGAACACATCAAGATGGAAGACTAAACACATGAGGGCTAAGAGGCAATTTGAAAAAAGTTATGTAATTCCATATTATTTTATTTAATCACAGGTCAGCAAGTCAAGGGAAAAAAAAATAAAAAGAGCCTGATGATCACAGGCAGCAACTGAGGGCAATCAGGTTCTGAGAAAGGACTGGATTCAGATACCAGGTGATTACTTTGCATTCATGTAATGCAAGCTGGAAAAAATACAAAGATTTCATCCTCACTGTGTGAAGTTACACGCAAGTGTCCTTTTTTTTTTTCAACCTGAAACAAAAATATTAAGCACTAGAACAAAGAGAAGGCAGACACTAAGAAACCCACAGGCCTGACCTTATCTTACCAAAAATCTGTACAGAACTGAAATAACTGTTTCTACATAACATGTGACTACATTGTTCCTTAAGATGATTACTGTAACAGGAACCTGGGAGATTGTTGCATTAGGAAAGATCCTAAAAAAATAAATAAAAATCACAACCTAGCAAGCCTTACTTCAAACAAAGGAATTATAAAAGCGATCAAAAATAGTTTTAAAACAGACTCAAGGGAAACAGATTACTTAAGCAACAGATAAATTAGTTTTCATAAAGAACAATCTCTGCTAATACATTTATAGAATCACAGAATAGTTTGGGTTGGAAGGAACCTTAAAGATCCAGTTCCAACTCCTCTGCCATGGGCAGGGACACCTCCCACCAGACCAGGCTGCCAGCCTGCATGTAACTTGCAAAAGAAACACAGATGCAATAGCTTGTTTGAGCTTCCAAAAAGTTTCTGTCAACAATTCCTCATAAGAGGCTCAGTAAAGTTATTTAATCTTCCGAGGAAAGTCTAAATACTGCCCAGGATTATCAACAACTTCAGAGAGGAGTTGAAGTAAGTTACCAGTTTTGAACACAGCAGAACACTAGAAAGGGTCACAGGAGTCCACACAAATTTCAGTATTTTTCAGTGTTAAGAAGGTAGCGAACACCGCAGCACTGGCAGCGGATACAGCCCCAATGAGATACTGAGGCTCTCTTGCACTGGGCATCAAGCAAGTATTAAATTAAATTCCAACGGAAAGAATCTGAGTATGAATCACAAACAGATAGCTTGGGGAAAAGATGCCTTCGTAACTCTCCATAATCTAGGTTGGGCCGCTGTCAGATCTATTTGCGGTCCCTGCAACACCAAATGAGCAAAGCAAACGTATTGGCAGGGGAATTTCACAGCAGAATTTCTAGTTTGGTGATAAAATATTTTTTAAGAAGTGTAAATAATGTGTTGGGATTTAAAAAAAAAGCAACAACAAAACAGTGACAAAATGAGGTGTTCTCTCCACTGCTACATTCCCCAGAATCTCAAGGTTTTTGACCACAACTACTTTTTAACAGCTAGACAGGAATATTACACAATATATCGCTCACATGCAATGATTTAACAGACTCTCAGCTTCTCTTAAACCACAGAAATACTTGACTCTCTTACAACTACATAGATCGCAGCTGTCTATCTTCTACAGCTCAGGCACCAGTAAGTTGCTGCTACCAGACCCCAGAAGCCAACAGAGTATTACGTGTGCCCAAGAAGAGCAGCTAAGGGCAAAATAACTCTCTTGGTAAGACTGAATTCATTCTACGCAGAAGGGAGCCTTCATGGCTCTGCAGATCAGAAAGCTGAAGACTAATGTGTGATGTATAGTTCTACAGATGCCTGGAAAAACTCCAGGGATGCTCCAAAAGCCTAACCAGCTTGCACTAGTTTTTACTCCATACCGTTCTCCTACTGCATCATTGCAAGTGAAAACAGAATCATGTTGCTCTCAGAAAACGCTGAGAGCAGTTATTTGGTACGCAAGAGAGCTCACAAAGCACAATTCCAAGTCCTTTTGTTTTTCTGTAGAAGCTCTCTAGTGAATCACAGAACCAAGATTGAGATCCAACAAAGGACTTAAGCAGAAAATTTTAAGATATCTAGGTTACAGTCTGCATTATGCATCCTTGTAGCCAATTTAATGTATCAGGAGATGCAAGAGCCTCAGAAAAGTGGTCTAAAATTCTGTCTGCTAAACAGGGTGCAGCATCATTGCCAAACAGGAAATAGTATGCACAGGAGCACATCTTAAACCTGTCTTGCCTCCAGAGATTCAAGGTGAGTATTTCTATTGACTGGAGGTCAAAGGCCTGGAATAACTGCTTGGTGGCAGATTACTTCACGCAGTCTTCAAACAAAAAGTGCAGGAATATCTTTTTTTTCCCCTTCAAAATTTGTGAGTTAGAAAAGCAGAAGCCATTCACTATCCTTACATTATACCACCAAGGTGAAGGCACCCACTTAAGAGTTCAATACCTCCTTCACCCAATAAGATCCAAGCTTTTATGTTCCACGTTGCAGGGGTCCCCTGTCCACCAGACTGTAGTGTATCCTAAGGGAGGTTCTTCTTCACCCTCCTGCTGAAGGTGTGTCCCCCCAGAGAAGAAGAAAGCAAAGTTCATGAGACCTGATAGACTGCAGCTCAGCTAACACCCAAGACACCAATCTGGAGGTGCATGGATAAGACTCACATGGAGGGAATTCAGTCAAACAGGGTATTTATTAAGGAACCTTGAAAGCTTAAGTTGGAACCTGCAGACTCAAAGTCCCCTCTGCACTGAATCATTAGTCACAATTACTATCAGTACTGCAAGCGCATGCAACAAGCCAAACAGTTATCAGAAGCTCGAACTTTGGAACTTTTCTGATACACTTTTCAGAATCTTGTTCAAAGTATGACAAGACTGGCCCTCACCAAAAAAAAAAAAAAATCAAACAAAAAAATGGAAAAAAGCAAGCAAGCAAGTAGATCTTTCTTTGGCATTTTCATCCTGTGATGCCCCAATTCAGTGTCTCATGTCACTGGTTTTAAATGATCACATAGAATGAGGTGGGATCTCTGCGAGTCTTGGCAGAACTCATATGAACATTCACGAAGCAGACACCTAACGGATAAGCGGCACCCTCCAGCCTCCTCCTTCATCCGTGCAGCTGAATACATAAGCTTTTTATTTTCTTATGTTAAGAAGTGGAAGCAAACATGGAATGTAAAAGAGATTTCTAAAAGAGACACATATAAACTACTTCCTGTTATTTTGTTTTCCCCAGTGTGCTTATGAGGGTGCTTGTCAATCAAGAAATAAGGGATAATGTGTGGTTAAAAAAGATGAGAAGTTAAAATATGTCTTAACCTTCACACTAAAAAAACCCAATAATAAATGGAAGTCACACTTTCACTCTTCCACCTGTTTTGAAAGTAGTTTAGAAGAGAAATTTTAATTCAAGAGCTATTTATAACATGAACACTTTTACAGGACCCTGAATGAAAGCTCTAGGAAGCTTTGGAGGTAATGGTACAGCCACGTGTACGTTCACATCAAAGCTGATTAAAATAAAGCTTTCTCACCAAATAAATTCCTTCTTGAAGATGTCCAGATCGTTGTTTCCACCAAAGTATTCTGCAGACACCTGCAAGAAAAGTCGGTTAATGATGCCTTATGGAACAGCGCTACTGTCACATATATTTGCCACGGGAATATGGTGGGAATCATAAATACAAAGCCGTGTGGTAGGGCAGAAGCACACTTGGCATGGCCTTAAGATGCCAAAAATTTATGAGAGTTATCTCACCAAAACGCCGATTTCTCCTGTGTTCTTGGGCAATGGAGACAATTTTACTTGCTCCACATGCTGTCATGAGGATTGTGTTAAGCATGGTAACTGAATTTTAAGACACAACCTCTCCTTAACAAGTCTGCAATTCTTGGACAGCAAGAGGCATGGGCTGGAACCATTACAGACATGTGTGCAACGTCCTGAGCTTCAGATGATGCTCTTGATGGTCTTCCCAAACTTACAGACAAAAAGCCCTACTGTTTCAGCACAGCAAACCTAGCCCAAGCAGCAGCCAGTAAATACTGGCTTGTCTCGATGCCGCTACTAAGATATTTGCAGGCAGCAACAAATCTCCCTGAGGATGGGGCCAATTTCAGTTGGCAACACGCTGCTGCTCCAGAAGGCTGCAGCGCCAGCAGCAGGCAGTGCTGGAACTAATCACCTGACAGAACTGCAAACAAACCAATCACATCATCTTAGTCCACCACAAAAAATTTATCTTCCTTCTGCCCACCAGCCACACAGTCAGAAAGCTTGGGTACAGAGCTGATGGGAAACAAGACAACCCTCATCATGTGCACAGCCCTCCTTCCCCTCTTTCAGCAGCTGCAGCACATTACAAAGTGAACCCAATTGTCTTTCATGTACATGACAAAAAAGTGGCTTTAGGGAGGATATTTTAAGGAATACATATCGGGAAGAGTAACAGTGCTCTGCTCTCCAAATTAAACAAGGAAATAAGCATGAAGCCAAAAAGGTAATCCCACCCACAGCTGCTTTTCAGGGTATTGCTTCAAGCTGCGCAAATGACTCCTGACTATCAGCTTCCCTGCTTTACGCTTTGGATTAGGGCTCATGACATGTTAGAAGTAAGAGTGCTCACTGCTGCTCATTCTCTCAGCTATAACCCTCAGAGCACAGTCATTATGGAAATGAGGTTTTCAGGTAGGTGACTGAGCTTCTGTAAGAAAAAAAGGTTGACACAAACAGTGCTTAGGTAAAAAAAAAAAAAACAACAAATCCAGGCACGTAGAAAGCATGCAGCTAAAAATCAAGAGCATGGCTGACATTTCAACAAGCCCTCTGTTTAAAAGCCAAGCTTAAAAACTCAATTTATATACAAAGCAGGAGCAGCTTGGAAGCAAGAATGCCTGTTTCAGAGGATAGAAAGACAGTTTTCAGAGGAAGATTACAGCAGCTGGTCAGAAGTTTCCAAGTGTGAACTGTAGCTTACTTTTAAGCTCTAGCAGGATGGGCTGGGAATTTAATGCAACATATCTGTATCAAAAACCCAAACACGCAGATGCTACAAAAAAAGGCATACCTCCTGGAACCTCTCCCTCAAAACCTCCAGCTCTGTGCAGGACAGAGCATCTTATCTGCCCATTAGGGAATCCAGCATTTCTGCATCACTCTCAGCTGAAGAACAGATAAGGCTGCAGAAGAGGCCTTAAGGAACACCTGATGTAGGCAATGAATTTTTCTCCAAAGCAAGGAACCAAAACAAAAGCAGCAGGAACCCAAATTTCCTTTTTTCAGTCCTCCAAACCTAGTTTCTAGAAATCAAATGGTAAACTCCAGTAAGGCACAGGGCGCAGTTTCAGAAACACCAAGGCCTTGCTCCATTTTACCACGTCTGCTGGCTTCCTGCTGGTTCAGCTTTCCAAAGCAGAGCCTTCCTCACTTCTTCTAACACTTTCCCAATCGCCTGAGCTCCACTCTCACCTTAGCTCTCCTACTCCAGGAGGCCTGCAGAGACAAATCCTGACAGTGCCCAACAGCCAGAGCGATAAAGCAGCTGCTGAACTTCCTTGCCACCGTGCTAATGAAATAATTAACTTCTTCCCTGGTGTCCACTACCTGTTTGTTGGCTCCCATCTGACACCCGGACCTGCTCGCTTGCTGGACAAGGACCACCCTTCGGGTTGTTCTTCTGCAGCACAATCCATTTCTATACTGAGAAGGCCACACCAACCCTACAGAATGTTTAACCACAGCTTAACAGAAAGCTTTTTTAGGGGGAAAAAAAAAAAAAAAAAAGTCTGAATAGTATTTACTGGGCAATCTTAAAACTGGTGTGCGTGCAAACCAGTATTTGTGTGCTAAATTAAGCTGTCTTGTATGTGCCCTTCCAATTACAGAGAGACGTGCTGCCTAAAGCAATGCTCTGGGCACACCGAAGCACTCTACGTGCGCTTGGCATTTATCTTCCTTACGGAGTGACATCCTGATTCAGAGTTCTCATTTCCAGCCTGGTTAAACGAGCAGAAGGAAGCATTTAATTGCATCCGCAGAGGCTGCCTACAAGCTTCGCACAATGACCAGAACCAGCTGTATGGCTAAAATAACTTGGATTTATTTTCAGGCCACACCACACCAATGCCCAGGCCGGGTGAACACCAAAAGCTAAGCTGCTTCCTATCAGTTTGTAAAAAAACCTCTTCCAGATTCCACTCCATCAAGCTGGAATTGAGAGTAACGGATGAAATAAAGAGTAGGTTACTGCAGGAATCATCCGAGTAGAGAAAAGTTTAAGGAGAAAACCCCAAACAAAGCCTCTCCTGGCACAGAGAAGTTTACGGGGGAGAGCGGAAGGAGACCAGAGCCAGGAGCAGCGAGCGCGGCTGCTCCAGGGAGGCGACATCCCGCATCCAGGGGGCGACCCTGCCGGGCACCGCGGCCGCGGAGGGACCGCGCGGCCGGGGCTCCTGCATCCATCCATCCATCCATCCATCCATCCATCCATCCATCCATCCCTCCCTCCCTCCGCGGAGCCCAGCAGGGAGCACAAAGGCGGCTGGGATGCCAAGGGAAGACGGGGGGCCAGGGCAACGGGGGGTGGGGGGCGGGCAGGGCAATGGGGGGGGCAGGCAGGGCAATGGGGGGGGCAGGCAGGGCTATGGGGGGGGGCAGGCAGGGCTATGGGGGGGGGCAGGCAGGGCTATGGGGGGGGGCAGGCAGGGCTATGGGGGGGGGCAGGCAGGGCTACGGGGGGGGCAGGCAGGGCTACGGGGGGGGCAGGCAGGGCTACGGGGGGGGCAGGCAGGGCTACGGGGGGGGCAGGCAGGGCTACGGGGGGGGCAGGCAGGGTAAAGGGGGGGAAGGCAGGGTAAAGGGGGGGGCAGGCAGGGCAATGGGGGGGAAGGCAGGGCAATGGGGGGGAAGGCAGGGTAAAGGGGGGGAAGGCAGGGTAAAGAGGGGGGCAGGCAGGGTGGGGGGGGCAGGCAGGGCAGTGGGGGGGGGGGGCAGGCAGGGCAGTGGGGGGGGGGGGCAGGCAGGGCAGTGGGGGGGGGGGGCAGGCAGGGCAGTGGGGGGGAGGCTCGCACGCCCACCGGGTCCCGGGACACGCGTGGCCGCAGCCGAAGCCGCTCTCACCTCCCGCCGCCGCCCGCGCCTCCCCCGCTGCCGACGTGGCGCGCGCCCCGCCCCGCCCCGCCCCTCCCGGCCCGGGGGTCGCGCAGGCGCCGCTCGGCGGGCTCCGGGGGGCAGGGGGAGGCCGGAGGGGGCCGGGAGGAGGAGGGAGGGGAAGGGAGGGAGCGTCGCCGGGGGTGACGTTTGAGCTTGTGAGGGGGGCCGGTCCGGCTGTTCCCGAGTGCCACGGCGACAGGCGGCTGGAGCGCTGCCGGGGCGGCCCCTGCCAGCGCCTCTCCGCGCTTCCACTGAAGAACATTCTTCTCTAATATCCCGTCTGAACCTCCCCCGGCGCAGCTTCAGGCCGTTCTCTCTCATCACTCGTTACCTGGGCGGAGAGAGCAGCCCCCAGCTCCCCGCACTCTACTCTCAGGCAGTTGGAGGCGGTGACAAGGTCTCCCCTCAGCCTCCTCTTCTCCAGCCTGAACAACCCCAGCTCTCTCAGCCGCCCCTCGTAAGGCTGGTCCTCCAGCCGCTTCACCGGCTTTGTTGCTTTTCTCTGGACACGCTCCAGGACCTTGATATCTTTCTTGTGCTGAGAGGCCCAAAACTGAACATGGTATTCCAGGTGCAGCTTCACCAGCCTCACTGGCACGATGCTGCCAAGTGCTCACCAGATGCTGCTGGATGAGGGATTTTGGCTTCCCACAATTGGCTGGGCTGGAGAGCCCATCATCAAAGAGGTTGGGGTGCCTAGGCGTGCCCTTGGGGTGCCCTGGCTGTGCTGTTGGCAGAAAGGAGGGACTGCAGGAGCTGTGAGGAGACACTGCTCCATGAGGAATCATAGAATGACTAGGTTGGAAAGGACCTACTGGATCATCGAGTCCAGCCATTCTCATCAATCACTAAACCATGCTCCTCAGCATCTCATCCACCCATTTCCAGGGAACGTGACCCTGTGTGGTGCCAGAATGGTGGTTTGCAGCTGCTGCACTAATCTGAAGGATCTGGGTTTGGGTTAAGCAGTCTTTGTGTTGCACCCTTTATCCCAGCCATCATCTGAGTGAGTGGAGCTACTCACATGCAGCCTGTAGGGCATAGAATTATAGTCACAGTGGTTCAAGGGCATGGCTTTCTGGGTAACAACACTGTTGAGGATAGCTGGGGAAATTTCTGGCACTCATCCCTTTCTTTGGGACATCTCCATGTGCATCTCAAAGGATCTTTGGGGATGAACAGTGACTTGCACATTTATTAGACAAGAAAGTGCTGGATGGCCAGGGGAAAGAGGAAATTAAGTTGGAGTTGTTCAATCTGGAGAGGAGAAGGCTCTGGGGAGACCTTAATAGTGGCCTTCCAGTACTGGAAGGGGGCTAAAGAAAGTTGGGGAGGGACTTCTTAGAAGGGCATGTAGTGGTAGGTTGAGGGGAAATAGCTTTAAATTAGAAGAGGGAAGATTTAGACTAGACATTATGAAGAAATTCTTCATGATGAGGGTGGTGAGACACTGGAACAGGTTGACCAGGGAAGTTGTGGATGCCCCATCCCTGGAAGCATTCAAGGCCAGGTTAGAAGGGTCTTTGAGCAGCCTGATCCAGTGGAAGATGTCCCTGCTTATGGCAAGGGGGCTGGAACTGGATGACCTTTAAGGTCCTTTCCAACACAAACCATTCTCTGATTCAATGTGAGCATGGAAACAGAACTCCTCTGATCAGCACAGAAATACTGAATACCCCATGGAATGCTTCACAGGATTAAAGAATTTACTTAGGCAAAATACCACCCTATCTTCCTCTGCCTGGCTTCGTGCTTGTCTGTCCCTCTTCTGCTCCACCCTCCTCTCTATGAAGAGGTGTGTATGGACAATAATCTTTTCTGGATTCCTCCAAAATTATTAGTCCCTATCTGAAGTATGAACTCAACTCCTACATGGAAAGAATCACACTGTTTCCACAGAGATCTGTCAGAAGAGACCTTTTCCAGGCTTTTCAGCAGCCCGGGCTTTGGCAGTTTACGTCTGGATTAGTGGAGAGGGATGTAACATGGGTGTGAAATGAAGGTGAAAGTGATCTGTCCTCCTCAGAGTGTGCAGATCTAGTCAGATGTCACTGGACAGTTGCAGGAGCATCAATGTAACATTCAGGGCAATACTGTAGGGGTGTTGGAGGGTACTTCGTGTTTCTGACCTGCCGAATAAATAGCCGCCATATTCTTTAGTTTGGCATTGAATGAGTAAAAGGAAGAATGCGGGAGAATCCAAGTGAAAAACTCAGGGCAGTGTCTGGTTGGGAGCATGTCTTGGGATCTTTCAGGGCATGGGAGGCATACTGGGTCGATGAATTAGTTGTGTTCTTTGGAAATACGACACAGGCACATGGGACTCATACTTTGGGATCTTGATTTCCGCCTGGAAGGACAGATCAAGGACTCTAAACTTGTGGAATGTTTACCTCTCTGGTATTAACAGATGAAACCTGCCACTGCTACCATCATTTTGGTCTTCCAGTTAAGGAGGTTTTCGCAGCAGCTGCTATCCATCCCTTGCCCTGAGATCCAGGCATGCACAGTGCTTTCCTTACCCGCAGTGCTCTGCTTCAAGGCCTGTAGCTTCATCTTTTTGGTGGCAGCAGAAAGATCTGCTGCTTGAATATTTTCTCTGTAAAAGTTAATCACCCATAAAATATACAGCATGAAGCATCAAAGTATGTTTTTGCCTCCTAGTACCTGAAAATTAAAGGCATTGCAGAGATTAAAATCTCGTCTTTATCAGACTCTGAAAGACCTAGGATGGTGCAGAAGGGCTTGGGTTGGTGAAGTGTTTTGCTGAGCCAACGGAAGAAGCAAACTTCCTGATAAAACCACAGACATTGGTGGTGGAGTCTTAGTGGCAGGTGTCGTAACTGTAATAGCTTCAAGCCAACGTCTCTGCAGACAACAGAAGACAGGTGAGTGGTGTCCCTGTTACTTCGCTAAACTAGTTGAAGCAGAGGAAAAGGCGTTGCAGAGATGTTGTCACTGTTCCCATTTTTGGTCTCATTTCATTTTTCGTGCATATGAACATTTCCTTCATGAATACTGTCAAAGATGTTCCACTGTTGGCATATTCAGTTAAGATTCCGTAGTAACATTTAGTCTTTATAAGAAATAAATAATCTTCTTTCACTGGAAATAGCACATAAGCAGATTCTTAACAATCTTAAAATGGAAAAAATACAACATTCAGCATTCCCCTGTGGAGGAGTGGTTCCTTCATTTGGATTATAGGGTTTTGATCTGTCTGTGAATGCAGTGATTACAGATGCAGAAAATAATTGAGGGATGGTCAAAATGTATATATTTTGTTTCCATTATGATGATTGTGGTTACTTCTAGTGCTTCAGTAGCTGTGGGGAGCTGCATCCAGGGTTGGAATTTTGCTATATTGGACTCAATGCGGACCTAGGAAACAGCTCTGAAAGAGCTCCTTCTGTTTCAGTGCAGAGCTTGATTTAAAATGTGACGCATGTCTCCCAAACTCCTAGGCCTCACAGTGTCATCCTTCCTGTGGTAGGTATCCATTGTGAAAAGTCAAAGCTGCGGGGCGAGCATCAGCCTCTTAAGTCTGGCAAAGTCTATAGGCACGTGAGCGGGCTTCAAGCTCCATCTGGACTGTTTGCTCAATAGGAGACCTGAATGAGGAGCACAACAAGAAAGCACATGAGATACTACATGTGCTGTTTTATTTCAGTCATTTCTAGTGTAGTGTACCAGCCAAAGGTGAAGGCTGGAGCTGTTGCCATCTCCTGACTTGTATGCCATAGAGGTGAATACATCCCTATCACAGATCCATGCCTGTGGTGTAGGAATGAATGGCAAGAACTGTGCTTTCACAAATTAAAAATATAGTTCTTCCTTGGGGCTTCCTTGGATTCCCTGGGTAGATAACCTAGGTTTATAGGGTCTTGGAAGGAGGGATGGAGGGAGGGAGGAAGGGAAAGAGGAAAGCGGGGAGAGAGATTAATATCCAGCATTTGTTGGTAGTGAAGCCACTGGCTGATGTTATCTTACTGACAAAACCAGATCAGAATGAGAGAAGCAATGTACTCCATTCAAATGCATAAAATGTCTTCATTGCATATGAACAGACATGCTTAATCAAGTGTGATGTCTCACCTGCAGATGCATCTTGTCTCATAGAAAATGAAACTGTCTGCTAGGAGTACTGGGTGACTGTAGCATGCAAAGGAAGAAAGTCAGAGACCTACATAGGTCGTACAACATTTTCAGCTGGTGACTCAGAAAGTACCAGATAAAACATACTCTGAAGTACCACCACGGTGCCAGGTACCAACAGAAAGGCCAGAATATCCTCATTCCTTTTGATAACACAGCTGACTGCAGAGTTATAACCATACAAACTGGGAATAAGCAAGAACAGATTTTAAGTCTTAGACTGTTACCTGCTTGCAGGTATCTCTGTTTTTTTACAGGTGCACACATAAGTGCAAGCCATTATCACAATATATTATATATGTGAAAAAATATTATCAAGAACTGTGGTTTTGTGGATTGTACTGTCAGCTCATTATTGAGCCATTAAAAAATGGTTCCAGCAGCAGAACTGTTAATGAGCTTGTTCCAAGTAGTGTATGCTTTGTGATTACTTGGCACTCTGCCTCAGTTTAATTATGATTTTAAATTTACATACTGCTGTTCAACCATATGTTGCGCCAGAGTTTACACAGGTGAATAGATTCTATCATCCTCTTCTTATAGGTCAGGACACGGTGTCATTCTGGGGTCAGGTGGCAAGACTGAAGCCACCCAAGCCCTAAAGCAGTCTGAGTCTGTTGCTCAACCTGCAGGGTTGATCAGGTTGATCCAGGCAACTGAGAGAATGATTGGGTGGGTGTTGCCAAACCTGGAACAAAATAATCACAATA
This sequence comes from Phaenicophaeus curvirostris, assembly GCF_032191515.1. Classification (NCBI taxonomy): domain Eukaryota; kingdom Metazoa; phylum Chordata; class Aves; order Cuculiformes; family Cuculidae; genus Phaenicophaeus; species Phaenicophaeus curvirostris. The sequence goes on along the minus strand of NC_091392.1, from coordinate 62,381,067 downwards.
ATGTAATTCAATAGAACTATAGTACGCAGTTTAATGTATTCATTAAGATTTGTTGCAAAGAGTACAGAAAAGCTTCCAGTCTGTGGAAGTGCACTGGCCAATTTAGAAATGTATCTTTGACAGGAAGATGATCAAAATAACTGAAGTGATTTCTCAGAGTGTTAAAGAAAAGAAGACAATCACAGTATTTGTCTTCCCATCACACTTTCCTTCTAGTATCAACTATAATTGATGTTCCAGTTCTGCAAGTCTTATGAATATGAGCAGTCAGGAGTACCATGAGCAAAGTTTGCTGAAACAAATAAGCCTCAAAAGTTCAGATCCTTGTTTGAATAAACAGGCATGGGTGATAATATTGCTGTTTATTCTCCTAGGTGTGGTGTGCTGCATGGAAGTGCAGCAACTGTTTTGTGATGGTTTGGTTTTGCATCCAGCTTTAAATAAGATGTCCTTGCTGTTTCCCAGCTGCACGCTCTACTTACTAGTGCATTTTTGTAAGGTTTTTACTCTGTTTTGTGCAGGTAGAAGGCTGACTGTTGAGTTGGGTGTGTGTTCGCCTACTTTCATAGAGTCTAACCTCTGAAGAACATTGTTGGCATGGGAACCTGCCCCAGGAGACTGACATGTAAAATAACAAGCTGTGCTAAGCATGAAGTCACTCCTCGTCTGTCTTTACCATGTCTCCATTTTCTTTATCAAATAAAATATTATCAGATTTACAGATCTACACAGCAAGAAGTCCTTCCACGTTTTTGAGGTTACAAACATAGCAAAGGTAAAACCCAGGCTTGTAAGGGCATTGAGCGCCTCTTTCCTTGCTTTTGTCCCCAAGGGGTCTCTGCAGAGCTGAGTACATACCTTCCATCAGCTTAATTAGAAGTTCAACTCCCTACTCTGCTTCCTTATTCTTCCCAGTGGACTGATGAGAAACCCAAGCAGTTGGAAAATCAGATAGGTACCTCCATACTTTGCTCCAGCTATTTAATCAGTGGGTTGTAGATAAGCAGGTGCTTTTCATTTAGTACCTTCCAGAGCTGGAGAGCATAACAATAAAACACTCCTCAATCTGTCTTAAGGTCTAGCAAATTGTCTGATCATTGCTAGCTGCGAGGCAGGAGAGAAAACAGATTGCCACTGGTCCTCAGGGTGTGCGTATCTCCATAGCGACATGCTAGACTCTTTTTGCTGTTATTGTATTTCTTCCTATAAATGAAAAGACAAATACGAAGCAGAGAGTTGTAAAACAAGTATGAGAATACTCTGAAAAAGTACCTTAATTTCAATTCTGAACTACAATTCGTTTACTTCAAATAAGGAGTAAGATAATATTGACATTGCTAAGGAGTGGACGCTTTATGACCCTATGGCTTTCTAGTGCTGTGCCTGATCTCTGACTGATCTCTCCATACCTATAGAAGGGATAAAAGGAACATTTAAAAGTAAAGGAAGCCATGTGGTTTCACAAACCATCAACCCAACCCTCTGAATGCTGTCAAATACAATCCCATGCACAATTAGACCTGAATTCTACACAATGGTTTTGGCCTCTTCTCTATGTGGAGTGCAGTTTCCTTCCTTCTCCCCATTTTTCTGTTTTCAAACCCTATACTTCTAATTCCTTTTTCTCGTCAAGAATAGAATAAAAATAACAACAATGGTGATAGTATAGTTCATTACGTGCATTTTGTAGCACTGACTCACTCCTGCAATGCTGTTAACAGTCTGTAGATGAGACCAAATTCCTCTTTTTTTTTTTTCTTGAAACAAGTGATGAGATTGCTGTCCTTGCTTAAGGGACGTCGCAGTCCAAGTCCTTGACATCCTGTGGAGCTGACAGAAGCTGGGTGTCAGAGGTGATGTATGTGGTCAGCTTGAACTCTTCTGGTGGGAGCTGCAGCTCTGCAAGGTCCTGCCACGGGTGATCTGGAAATTTTTGCTGTGCTACCAGGAAGGTGAGTGGGAGTGCAAAAGTGTAATTGTAGGCTTGGGATTACAAGGATTTACAGAATTTTTATGTGCTGAACAGTGCACTCAGTGACTTTTCAGTTCTGCAATCCTTTTCCCTTCATTAGTCATATCCCGTCATTGACCCATCATTAACCACTTCCCACCATTAACTACACTGTCAGTTCTGACCTTGCTTTAGAGTTCAGACACTAATAATGACAGCTTCCTCGGCTTGCTTGGCTGTTGGCTATTTCTGAACAACATGAAGTACCCAGAATAAATTTTTTTTTAAAAGAAGAAATTTTTCTGAATTGAACCATGGAATGCATAAAGCCTCAGAAGAATGGATAATGCTTAAAAAAATACACATTTTCACTGCGCTTTATGGAGAGTTATGAGGGAGACGGTGCCATTTGTTAATACCTAGATCCAAGAGAGTTAATGAAACATGTAGGACAGGAATGTTCTGACTACTCATTGATTATAAAATGACAATATGATAGTTTTGGTTATAAGCTGCAAAGGTACTATCTAAAACCACCTTTGTATTTCTAAGCAAAATCACCTAAATCAGTATCATCACTATACAGATGAAATCATGTACTCCAGTCAGTGCTGTTCTATTTGTGCTGATGTCTTACAGTCTCTGAAGCAATACTGTGGAGAGAGAATGAGTTGCCTCTAAATCTTAACAGATCAGGAGCCAGAAGGCAAGTAAGGACTAGTTAAACCCACTCTGTGTTTGGTGGTTTTTAAGTCCTGTGAATTTGGAGGTTTGTGTCAAATTTGGAAAGGTTGTGCCTTGCACTGCAGTAATAAAGAGCACTACCTCCAACTGTGGTCTGGTTGTTTCCTTAAAGAATGTCATGTGTGGGTTGGGAAGTTCCTAAGCAGTGTCTGCTTCTTTGGTTTAGTCTCACAAAAAAAAAAAAGAAATGAGAAGATAGGTTGAGTCTATCTCTTGCCAGCTTTTCTGCTAGATGCAAGCAGCTCAGGAAAGGCAGGACCCACACTCAGCTGGGCCTGCCTAATCCTGGAGGTGAGTCTAGCGAAGAACCATCTTCTGCTACACCTGGACTTCAAGTTCAGCCCAGGAGAGGAAGACAGGCCATGGGGAGGACCCATACTTAGCTTCTATTTCCTGATTATTTGGCCCATCACTATAAGGGTAGATAAGCTACTGGTCTCTGCCAGCCCTCATACAAGGCATGGGCTTGACTGCATTCAGGAAAAGATTGCCTTTTAGAGTCACGTTCCAGGCTGAATTACCAGTTTCTGTAGGAGTGTGCTGAGAACACAGACCCTGAAGTACTCATGAAATAATATTTTTAAAATTCATAATGGATTAACTTCTGCAAATGATTTTACTCTGCCCTATGGTTTAATTCAAAAATACATGGGTTTTGCTGTTGTTTGCACTTTGAACCCTAGAAAGGTGATCACAAAGGCTATAAGCTCCCACAGAGGTCTGGGTTCCTCTTTGCCTGGTTGCATTGCTCTGTGTTTCACCCCCAGGCAGCTCATTTTCTCCAGACTACTTTCTGGTGCAAGCTGCATTGTTGCCCTGAAAAGGAAAGCTGGTTACCAACCCAGAGAGATGAAATCACCTGAGCTAAAGCTGGCTTTGCTGTGCAGGAGCCTTTCTGTGCAGCATTGTGTTTAAAACAATAGAACTATAGTCTAATGGGTGTAAACTTACATGCGGATTAGTAGACCTAAGCATGATATTCAGTAAACTTGCAAGCACAGATGCCTTTCATACTTAATCTAACAAAGCGCTGATGACATAAAGCATTAGACAAATCTAAAACTCAAGTATACGTATCACGACAAGTTTGGTTTATATACTCTCAGTCGTCTTATATCGTTTAGATATGGAATAATGCAACTGTCTCTTGCCAATACGTGAAATGAGATCTGGGCTTCCACATCCATCCTCAAAGACAGCAGAAGTGGTTGCTGAAGGGTCATATGTCTTAATCAAACCAGCAGATGGCATTCGTACACTTCGGGCTTCCCTGCTCTGCACCTCCTTTTGCAGTAAAGCAGTACGGTTTCCCTGTTTTAGGGGAGCCCGAGTCCCTTGCACGAGAATATCTCCCAAAACGGTGAAGCACTTCGTTCTTATGAGGGTAGGAGTATTTTCTGGGCGTTGTCCAACCTTATAGATTACTGGACTGTGAGGATTAGATATGTTATCCTGGGATAAAAATTTAAACTAGATAACAGAAGTAAACTACCCTATACAATCTGTCGTTTCCAAAACCAGTTTGATGAAAGTTGGGAGGTTTCCAAGCAGCTGCTATCTCTTACTCTTTCATATGACTTTTTCAAAGCCGTTTCATTATTCTGAGTTCTTCAGACTGACCAGAGAATACATATTATTTAGAAACAAAAAAGTTTTACAAACTGAATAACTGCTTCATTTAGTGAGTATTTCTATGATCAGTTTGCTCAGAGGAAAACAGCACAAAGGTGCGTTAGAATAGTTTTTGAGGAGTCAATGTGAGACCAGAAAAGACGCTACTATATTCCCAGTATTTTAAGGTTCACAGAAAACAAGTAATAGGAAATTGCTGAGGTTTAACTGTCCAGCTGATTTCAGCTTGCATAGCAATGAATCACAACAGGAGGAATTAAGTATTAAAACAATTCTGACGTGACAAGGAATGCTGTTACATACTAAAAACCAAAATGACTGATGAGCTTCATGGAAACCTTCCAACCACATATCAAAGGCCAAACTGAGGATGTGAAATACTCATAAGTCAATATGAACATACATGTATTTCTGCCTTCTGTACATCTTCTAAAATACATGGTAATGGGAAACACTTAAGTTTTATAGTAATATCAGACTTAAATTATTCCTAATGTCTTTGGGAGTGAAGATTTTATGAACTTTAGTGAGTTTGAGATTAGACTTCATGTGAGCAGAGCTCAGAGAGTCACATGCCAGACTGGAGGAAAAGAAAAGCTCCTTCAGACTTCCAGAAGACGTATATTGGTAAACCCAGTATTATTGTAAAAGCTTTAAGTAGAAAACGTATGTTGGAAATGAAGCTGAGCAGTGCAGTACTTGTGTAAATAGCTAGATGGCTGCAATGACACACTATGAATGTTCAGATTTGATAATTCATTGTGGATTCTGCTTTTGGTTTATATTTTGCTTCAAATAAAACAATCTTTTCTGTCTTCATTTTCTTAACATTTTTACTTTGTACAAACTCTGGTTTTGTCATCTGATTCATCTAAATAAAGTTAATCAGCTTTAAGATTTGCATCAAATGATTTAGGGCAATGACACTTTTAAGCTGAGACTGTATTTAATTTTTAAGTAAATTGTTCAGTCTTTATTTCCTCTGCATTGATGCTTCTTCAATTACAGAAATACAGAGAAACATTAAAAAAAAGTAGACGTATTTAGAAAAATAACTTTTTAAGAAGAAATTTCCTGTCAGGCAGCTTGGTTTTACCAACATTTTCTAGTGAATAAACTACAGAATATTAACTCTTAGGAACTCTGGCATTACCATTAGGCAGTAAATTGGTACAAAAGAAAACATAACAAAAAGATGAGAGAAGTGTGGTGGATGTGGGAGAGAGAACACAGTAGCTTACACAGGAATTTCAGAACATTTTGGGTGGGGATTCTGTGAGTGTGTTAGTTTAAAAGATTAACGTTCGCAATCTGCGCCGAGAGGAGAGTTCTTGCTAAAGTCTGTATACTAAAGCTGACTGTGAATTGAAGAACTGCTGTAATTAGATTACTGTAAATACAATAAGAAACTCACTCCTGGTGGTCTGGGGAGGGGTGTCATAGGGCACTGGAGAATTGTGTTGGCAGGATTTGGGACAGTTTGGCTGAAAGCAGAGAACACAATCTCGAAATCCTTTTAATCTTTCCCCCCCTCCCAGTTCTTTGGGGATTTGTTTGTCATTAAGTAACAGTCAAAAGATTAAGGAAGTATAAAATGACATTAAAGCTCACAAGTACTTCTATAAAATTATCAGTGCTAGTGTAGTCTTCAGCGGAGATTGCTTCTGCCAAGAATTTCCAGTGTCAGGCAAAATTCAAAGAAGAGGCAAGCAGGCACAAAAGCAAACCCCGCGAACACGGGCTGGAATACCAGTTTTCTGCTAGCACTTTGAACGCACGGTCTTCCAAAGCGCGGTGGCTGTTGCTATGTGTCTGGGCTCAACAAGCTTAAACTTTGCATGGCCCATGCTAAACTAATTTGAGTCAATTTGTCTACATCGTTTCAACAATCGTCCTGTGCATTTTGAATCGTACATACAACACTGCATGATAAAGGCCCACCGAGCAGATGTCGACTGCTCATTCTGCCATGGTGTAGCCGTTGCTAGTTCTTCACCATGGTTTCTCCATATCCTAGTGACAATGTTAGTTTTTCGATGGTGAGGTTAAGTCTGTGCCTGGCTAGTTAAGACTTTTCTTTACAGAGGACAGCTCCTATAACAACTGCCAGCTCTAAGCATGACCTTTAAAAATGAAATGAGGGAGTGTTAACTGGAGTATTTTTTTTTTTTAAATCTCCCAAGGGAGTTCAAAGGAGCACAAGGAGATTTTGCAAGTAAAGTTTTAAGCCTGCACAAGAAAGAGACACTAATATCAGAAGCTCTTATCACAAGAAAGCTGATCTAACCTGCTTACAATTAAATAGTTTCAGTGTAATGGGGTTTGACTCCTTTGTAAACACGTACTTTGTAAGACAGTTTTATTCTGGAAACTGATATCAAACAAGAATAAAGAATTAAAGCAGCTCCACTCTGCACCTAGGTGATATAATGGGGCTGATCTGCAGCTGGTGCAAATCAGGATAACTGCAGAGGGAATTAGCTGCATTATCCCATTTTCTACCAGCTAAGGATTTAGTCCTTGAGACTGAAGCACCATGTTCAGAAAACTCTGGTATTTCATGAGTAAAAGAGCAAGAAGTAACAGTAAAAAATATATATACATACACACTTCATTTTCATGTGTGCTAAATCCCTGCAAGAGGCAAGTGTTCTGTAGGGAGAGAAAGCCTATAATTAACTTTTTTATTCCTGTTGGATTGGTTTGATAGTTTCTCTGCAAGCCTCTGCTGAAAAAGGATTACCTGGTAAGCCTTGCCAATTTGGAGCCCTGTGTAACTCCAGGGACAGACTGGCTCGTTTTCTCTCTCTGTGACAAACTACAGAGAATTTTTTGCTAGACCCTCTAAATGTAGCAGCTGTTTTCCCACAGCAAACTTTGAGATAACTTTCAGTTTTGACCACGTTTCCAAAACAACAAAACTCTCCCCAAGTTGCCAAAAATTGAGCTGTGGTTAAACCTTAATGTTTTAGTTAGTCCTCAGTTTTTCCTTTTTTCTCCCCTCCCACCTTTTTTATTTTCTAACTTAAGATAGTTAAATTAACCCCTCTGTGCTAACCAAAATTTTGTTTTGATGAAGAATGAACTGGGATGTATTGCCTAAGGAGTCACTTTTTCTCCTTTTACAGGAAAACATCATTGAAATGCTTTCACTGATGTCCAGGTTTTGGGAGATGTTTCAATGCAGAGGCTTTTTTTTCAGTGTTTGCTCTCCAGATGATAAAACCAGAGAGAGGAAACATACACAGCTCTGCTTACTGTTGCTTAGTGGCTCTTTTTTAAATTCACATCCACCAGGCGTGTGTTCATCAGGCTCTGATTTGAATTTTAAGGCTCAAAATAAAGTTCGGTACTTTATTCAAATTCAAATGAACTGTGCTACACTCTGGCAGCCTCTAAGAATGTGGCAGGCCTGCAGCGCCTTAGAAAGTGGACAGTGTGGCAGGAGCTTGCAGGCTAAATCCTGGCTGCCCCGGTGCAAAGTTATTCTAAAATCTCTTCTTTTAAGATGCACGTTGAACAGAGTGAAGCTGTGCATGAAGACCTGAGCTGGTCCTTCTTGCAGTGCTACAGCTGATAAAGGCGCACTCCGAGTTCACGTGGCAGAGGTCTGTGCATTAGAGAAAAGGTGGGTCTGAGTTTGAGTTTCCTGCTGAAGGCAGTGCTGTGGGGGTGGCTCAGCATTATGATTGTTTCTGATTTTTTCATAGAAACATAATAGAATGGTTTGGGTTGGAAGGGACCTTAAGGATCATCTAGTTCCAACCCCTTGCCATGGGGAGGGACACCTCCCACCAGACCAGGCTACCCAAGGTCCCATCCAACCTGGCCTTGAACATCTCCAGGGATGGGGCAACCACAGCTTCCCTGTGCAACCTCCTGGATGAACATGCTGGATATAGGTCAGAGAGCTGAACCCTCCTCTGAGATTCACGGGAAAAAAAAAATGTACTTTCCACCATGGACATCGTCATTCACTCAAATAAAAGCAAGCTGATTGCAGCAAGGTTTATCAAGTCTTTGAGAAGCAGTACCAGGAATAAATCTGAATTTGAACAACATGGGTTTGTAAGACAAATGTGGGAGATGGTTAGTGAGAAAAGGAGCTGTCTGCTGTGATTACAGTTGGACACCTCAACCCTAAGTGCCACCTGCAGCTCTGGCCTGAGCCTCAAGTCCCTCTGTAAAGCCTCCAAGGATACTGGTTGAAGAGCAGGAGTTACAAGGAAATGGGGATCTGCCTACATTTTTCCAGTGTGGTTACTGAAGAGAGGAAGCTGTGTTAAATCCTGCTTTCTCCTGGGCGCAGGTGCCACGATAAGTATAACTGATCTCACGGTAGAGTGGCATCACCTGGGGCCACTTCTAGGCCCATGAGTACAATGCAGTTCAGCAGTGCCAGAACAAGCCTCCTTCCAGCCAGGTATTCTCCTAAAACAGGTGCTTTTCTTTCAAAATACTACTTGATAAACAGAACACTTCTCTGTAAGCACTCTCTTTCAAACAACTGATACCCCTGGAGTGAGTGAAAACGTTCACATCAATGATTAGAGAAGTCATCTGGGCAGCCTTCCCCTCCAAAAACTACCTGGCCTTATTAATAATGGTCTTTCCCCCAGCTTGAATTCCCAGGAGGTAGATACGCAGACAGTAGAGCAAAAGTAGATTAATATGGCAAGAGTTTGTCACTAATTATCAACCCGCAAATGATGCAACATTCATAAAATGTAAAAAGGTGTCTGGTCTTCAGCACTCTGCTGGGAGCCTGCAGGACCCGACTTGTTCAGTCCCTGAGTTACCTCTTCTCACATGGGAACAGTCACAAATATCAGAATGGAAAAAGTAAAAATATGCCAGATTTTTCTCAGAAATGGAAGAGAACCCTGTAGGGAGCTATGGGCGCCAAAGCCACTCTCAAATGGTGCTTTGTTCAGGCGTCTCTGGCGGGAGCAGCCCTGTGAGAGTGCCAGGACAGGGCTGGCCTTGCTCTCTGCTCTGGGGATTGGCCTCATTGGCAGGCTGGGAATACAAAATATGACATAGCAAATCTATCTGTAGTAAAGAAGGTAAAAGTAAGCAGCTAATGCTGGACAAGGTTAAAGGTACAGAGTTTTGGTTCATAGCTTCCAAGTAGGGAAGCGTCTGATGAAGGCACCTAAAAGAGATTTTTCAAGCATTTTGTGTGGATGAGGTGAAGGGTTGGCTCATACATGAACATGAGGCTCCTCATGTTGGTAAGTGGCCTGAGGGGAGACACAAGATCCCCAGGCCCAAATGCTTTGGATTTAGAGGAGCCCACCATGGCCACTGGAGCAGGGAGATCAGACCTTGTGCAAGGCACTGAGATTTTTTGCCATGAGCAAAGATTACAGCAGTGCACCACCCCTGTAGCCCGATAAGGCTTGGCTTTATATTGTGAGCAAGTTCTTGAGGTGCTTTTCTGCCAGCATTGCAGAGAGCTTGCTGCAGGCCAGGCTGCCACTTAGGGGGCACAAGGAGATTGGGAGCTGGAATGAGGGGGAGGGCTGAGGACAGCCCTAAGTCTTCAAACCACCGCCACCTTGCCTCTGGGCTGATGTGTGAGTGCTGTTGTTGAGTTCCCTGGTGAGGTAGCTCTCTTTGCTGGGAGGTCACCTTTGCACTGGGCATCTTGGCTACCCATGGTGTGGAGCAGGGGCTGGAGCCTCCTGGCGTGGGTCCTCATGGGGTAGGTGGTCCAGCACCAAAAGAAAATGGGACATCAGTCCTTTGACCATGGTTCTTCAGAGGTGTTATGGTCACAGGGGTAAGTGGAGATGGTTTGGCTTTCTGCCAAAAAAAAAAAAAAGAAAGTGTAATGAGCACCTACGAAAAGTGAATTTGTTTTCACAGGCTAGTGGTCTTCTCAAGGAAAATGCTCACTCTAAAACTCTCAGAGAAAATTTTTTTTTCATCTTGTTTTTTCATCAAAGTTTTCTACCTTACCCAACCTCATACCTTCACTGTGACTCTCACCATGATGAATAGCAACTTGTTACGTGAGCAGTATTCCTGTCTCCACAGGCACAACCATGAGGAACAGATTGTGCTTTTTTGGATGAATCAAGTTACCGAAATCTGGTTTTATAAACCAACAATTTAACCAGTTGGTGCCATGCTCTTTATATCATACAATGAGCATAAACCCATACAGTTCTTGCTTAATAAGGTTAGAATGCTAAGATCTTTAGAATTTTTAGGATGTTTGGGCCTGGGTTAAATGTGATACTGCATCTTGTCTGGGGAGCAAAGCATATAACTCTTCTGAGGACTTGAAGAGCAAATCTTTTGCTTCAAAAATCCCCAAATAATCAAAGAATTGCTGTTGTAGTTAGTGACGACCAAAGCCAAGAAACCAAACAAGGCAAGAAACCAAACAAGGCAGGGTGCTCCAGCAAATGCTTCATGTGTACTGCTGAGGGGATGAGGGAGGATGGAGGAAGAATGATGATGCTTCAAGGGTGCTGGAAAGAAACAGTATTTTGCCCCCAAACAGTCAAAGCCAGGGGCTTCTGCTGGCCACTGCCTTGTCCTGTTCCCACAGTGTAAGTCACTTAGAAAAAATATATTTGTGCAATGGGAAATTCTGCTTGGCATTTCTTGCTCTCAGTGGTACATTTTGGCAGGGTGTGCTGCTATTCCCAAGTGCTGGCCAGAGCATGTCCAGCACACTACAGCAAATGTGGGGTTTGTGCTACATGCTGAGCACCAGTGCTAGTCTTGTTAATGCACAGAACCTCTCATATTTGAACTGTGTAAACTGCTTCTAACAGCTCCTTTCCTCTCTTTGTTCAAACAAACAATGGTCTTTGGAAATTTATTTTAACGCTGCCGAGACCAAATTGTTGTTTAATTTAACAAATGAATAATTTTCACTTCCAAATCCCCTTTAGCTCTGCGTGTATATTACCTAATAGCTTATCTGTATGCCTATCAAATTCTTGATCGTCTAAAAGAAAAAATGAGCAACTCTTTGCTTGTACAGCAGAATAGGAGAGGGAAAGAGGGATATGCCTTCTGTCTTCATTCCCATCTTGTCATACAGAGAAAGAATACATTCTGGTTTTCTAAGGACCTGTTTGCTCTTTTGGCCATAAGGTATCAAATTTGGAGCTGCCTCTGGGAAAGCGATTATAGTAAGGAATACAACACAGAAAACATTTGATTCAATAACCCCTGCAGACAGAATAAATACTATAAATATATTTTGTATGATTTGTCTTAAAAGTTACCCCATTCCTTTTTTTTAGCTTGTTCTGTGCATTTGGGATTCATGTTGATGGGCATTGACTAGCTATCTAAGGACCCCTGCATGGCAGCCTTTGTATTCCCGAGGAGCTACATAGGTGAGCTGTAGAAGACAGTTTGCTCAGGACCACTGGTTTTAGGAACTGGGAACTGACCTTATCTCCTTCCACCACAAGACACCTCACTGCCCTCAGCCAGAGCTTCAGGTTTGTCCAGGGACTCCTCCCTCTCTCGTGCAGGTAAAGAGCAGCCCTGGCAGCACATGGTGAGCGTGAAAGCTGAGTGCTTAGCTCCAACAGAGAGAAGAAAAGCCACGTGCTCACCCTGTAGCCCTCACAGGTTATTAGGGCCCCTTCCTCTGGGAGCCATCACGAAGAGCGTGCATAGACAGGCATCAAACGAGCAGAGGAGTGAAGGGGCGCAGAGCATCGCCACAGCCATTAGACCTCCGTGGCATGGATGGGAACACGTTGTCTCAGCCTCTTTGCAAACCTGGGCATCACAACATCCATTACCATGTGTCACTTTTCCAGAGCTTTTTTAAAGCCAACGATGGCACCCTCCCCTCAGATCACTGCATTTTGGAAGGCCCTTTACTTCCATGGTGTCTGCAAGAAATTTCTTGACAGCTTCCTTCGGGAGCAACCAGGGATAGCTTGTATATACACACATACATATAAATTTGAATATTGTATGTGTTATTATAGAGACCAGAATTGTCAAACCCAACATTTTCACTGCAAACCAGGAAGGTGCAGGCTCTCCATGGCAATGAGTGCTGGGAGCTGCTGGACCTCACTGTGTGCCTTCTTTTGCCATGGCACCATCACTGAATGCCACCAGTGCAAGGCACTTACTTTCCCAGCAGATCAATGCACTTCTTTGCCCTCTGCCATCACGGCTGAGGTGATTGCCCGGGCTACTCTGGGGTTAACCTACTCTCATCTAATGGGATCTGATCAGATGCCCAGCTTGGCCAGTGGGACTCCAGAGCCTTTCATTGGACTCCTGCAGATGAAGGTAGGCAGGAGGGGATGGCAGTGCTGATCCAGCTGAAAAACCTCTCTGTCTGCCTGGAGAGGGTGGGGAGTCGGGGGGAAGGGAGGTTATTAAGAAATTAATAAGGTAAATAGAAAGGATGGGCAACCAGCTCAATTTGGCGACACCTGGTTACCTTGAATATGGAAACTGCATGGCTTTCAGGTCTTCTCTTAGTTATGGGTCAGGAATCCTGCATCTTCCCTGGCTTTACAAATGTTATCTGTACGGCTAAGGGCAGTGGAAAGCAGCAGCTGCACTCTTGAATAGGTATTACAAGTGTTGTTAGCCTTGGGAGCTTGAAAAGGTGTGTTTGTGGGACTGGAGAGCGGGCAGCATTTGGGGAGCCTATTAGGTACAGACAGCACTTCAGTTGCTGAACTGCAGAGTTTTCCTTATCCTTTCTCTTTCACCTCTCCAACTTCTCTTCAGTCTCAGGCTGACTTCTGGATTCATTCAGCCTCATTCCCCAGGTTCTCAGATCTACAGAAAACATTTCCCAAGGCTTCTCCCCTTTTACTTTGTAATTTTAAAAAGGGACTTTCAAATAAATGAAACCATGAAATAATACTAGAGGGCGTACAGTAGGACCTACTATGTCAAATTACAAATAAATTGAAAACGTTTAACTTTGAGACATCCCCATCATACATCACCTCCCCTCCACCCTGCAAAAGGCAGCATTAGAAACATTCCTATATTTAGGTAAAAATGTGAGGCCCAAGCAGTTAAAAGGCAGTGTGCTCTAAAGCTTCCCTAATCTATTTTCCTCCAATTCTTTCCACCTCTAAGAAGCTTGTGGAGTTAGTTGCCGATTAACATTCAGGAAGATTGTACTCTGTCTCCAGTTCATTGCTCTCTTGTTGGGTTATTGTTATTCAGAGCCCATTTATTGTAGATGAGCCATTCATTTTCCTCTAATTGGATGGGATTGGATTTCACTTTCATTGTTGGATGCATTGAAAACCCAGGAGGGGCTGTGGGGATCAGCCCAGGGCTGGAGAGATTTAACTTGCCACAAAGTTTAGGTTGCAACTGAAAGAAGCTGCATTTTTGGGGGAGATTTTTTTTGTTTCTTCATGTAAATGCCTCACAGTGAGATTTGCAAGGTCTCCCTTGTGATCCCACACACCTTATAGTGTAACTTACACTTTGGCTATTTTTATATATTTCCTTACCAAAGCACTCATCACACGGGGATTGCTAGCAAAGTGTCTGAGCATCAGAAACCCAGTGAGGGCTTTGCACCAGGGTCCCTCCTGTCAGGATCTAACTGGCTTTCTGACTCTCTCAAATGTTTGGATTAAATCCTTTCACAGTGCCCAGATCCTACACTGTCATGTCCTCCCCGCTCAGATTCACTTGAGGTAATACAAGGGTCCACAAGCAGAAGGTAATTTGGAGGCTGCACTTTGCAGTTATTCGCACCGCAAATTGCTCCAGCAGCTGCTGCATCCCTACCTAAGGGCAAGGCAAAGGCTGAAGAGCCTGCCTGGAGCCGAAGGGCACCCTGGTTTTGTTGTAGAGACAAGCCTGGACCAAATCCACCTCTCCTGGCCATCTCATAACTCACTCTAAAGCATTGGCAGGAGAGTTAAACACATGGGCGCTCACTCATGGGTACGTGTGCTGCTCAGCAGATGAGTTGCTGTGTCATGTGGGAACCTCCTTCCCCATCAGAAATATGTGATGGCCACAGTCATGGTGTTGGCAAGGATGGCACAGTTACTCTGGGCTCCTTGGCTGTGGCATCTCACACCTCATCGTACAGGTCAGAGGCAGCAGAGAGGCAAAAGAGCCCTCCTTGTTCCCCAGAAAAACACATTTGCTGAGAGCAAGTATCAGGATTTAACTGTCTGAATTAAAGGCAGTATTAAAATTAAACTCAAGGATTTAATTGTTTGAAAAATAGGTGTCTGATCTGCTGCAAATTGCTCTGGAGTCAGTGGAGAGACGGGCACCCCTAGAGAGCAGGAAAAACCTTCCAAGATGGGTCTCATGGGTGGGATGAGCTGCTCTCTAGAGCAGAGAATCAAGGAGATGCCTACCTCATGCAGCCCTGCTCTCTGGAACACCCCCTAAACACCTGTTAAGCATCCTTAAAGTCACCTCTAAACATCAGCTGGCAAGATGAAGCCAGGAACCGTCTTTCTGAGAGACAGAGGGTGAAGAGAGAGGAAAAGGAGCAAGGAGGCAGTACCAGGCAGTACAGCAAAACTACTGCAGTGTGCTGGAAGGGTTAACATCTGGCCTTCTGCAGATGTGTATCTGAAGGGGATCTGGAGGCCTGGCTGAGCTGGGATATTTACATGGGAAGTTCTCCAGCAAACGGCAAACATGTACTGCAGCCTTTCCCTCTGTGGGGGCTCATTTTGCATCTCTCTTTTCTTCTAGGGCACGGATTTTCTTCGAGCGTGTAGGAAAGTCATATTTCTGACACCTTTACTGCACTGACAAATAGATCTGAAACTGTCCAGCAGGTTTAAAAGCTACCAGAGAGGGAAAGGAGGGAAACACAGTGGCAGTGTGATCAGAAAGCAGGTAATTAGAGGGATGAAACTGTTACCACAGCGATTATTGACAAAACCCTTCTGCTCACGCACACAAGAACCAGCAGACCCCATTTCCTACAGATCCACGGCCAGTTGCTGATTGCACTTAAGAAGGTGTCAGCTTAATCCAAACCCCTACCTGCAGTAAGGTATTTATTAATTTCTTTTTCTTGTGGATCATCTGCTATTTTATAAAGGTTAATCACACACTTGAACCCTTCCCTCTTCCCTCCCTGCCTCCTTTAGTTGAATTTTAGGTTGATACCTCTGAGAAATTCACCCATCGCCCACATTTCATAGAAGGACACCAGAGGAGACAACAAGAAGCTGGGCTGGAGGCAGAGGGACCCGTGCACCAGGTGGGTTGAAAATAAGAGAATTTACACAAGCCTCGAAGACCAGGCTCTGGCTAAGATACAAGATCTTAACAATTAAAACTGCTAGACCAAGCAATGAGAACAACATACAAAAGTGCCCGAAATTAAAAAAAAAAACACCAAACTTAAGACAAGAGGTAAATTTGACCTATTGCTTGCTGGGAATTTTTTGTTTAAAGGCCTAGGGGAGGCACTATAACTAAAAGGCTTTGACATGAAGTTCTGTGCTACAGGTAACTGGTACAAAACACAGATGTTTTGAAGGCATGAAATACCAATGGAAGCAGCAAGCCTGGCTGTCCAGCTTTGCAGATGACTTGACTAGCTGAAGAGTTTCAGGTGACAGCAAACCCACACTGTCACTTCAATGCCCAATTATGCGCATAAAATATGATTTTGGGTTTTATTTTAGCCCCATTAAATAAATCAAGGTTTTACATATCTTCTTCCTATGAAGATATTTGGTGGTTGTCAACCTCTGGTACCTAGTGGTTCCTGGGGTCTCTGTGCCGCTACTAAACAGTTGGTGAATGACAATTAAACAAAGCCTATGAGCTCAACAGCAGCTATCCTGGGTTTGCACCTCCCCTGGAAAGTTGTGGTGGCCTGCAAAGCAAAAATGACAAAATTATCTTCTCTGGCTCCCACACAGCCTCCCCTTGGCCTCCCCGTGAGTGTGCTAAGCAGCATGATCACGAATCATCTTGTTGGGTTTTTCCAGCCTCTGCAGATATGTGGGTTACGGGCACTGAGTCTGGCCACAGACTGGTCTCACCAGCACTGTATGGAGGGATAAACTCATTATGGCTAATGATGTTTTCCTGCATTCCCTGTGCAGGGGTTATGGGGCCTGTGTGTAACTCACTGGCATTGACCATTACACACCATCTCTGTGCTATCTGCAGCACTTGCAGTTTGTTTTCCAAATCATGGATACAGACATTGAATCCTCTAGGGCCACAGGTCATCCAGGAACCCATTGGACGTTTTACTTTGAATAATGTTCTCCAATAGCAGTTACACCTCAGAAACTGCTGAGCTACTTACAGTTATGCTCTATGCACTGTACCAACATTAGCATTTCTTGTTCTCTTAACGTTACCTCTTAAGCAGGCACCATGCATTTCCACCTTTAGCCCAGCTTCCCTCTTGGCACATCAGCTACACCAAAATCCACTCTTCTCTAAAGAAAAGAAGAGCTAAACTCCTCATCCCACAGACATGGAAACTGTAGGAGGTATTGACCTCTACTCGTGCAAGGACTTCACCAAGCAAATTCTAGCAGGAATAGTAAAAATTATGGCCTTTTCAAACTCTTCCAAACAATTACAGGAGGAAATGAGAACTTTCTGTGCCATTCTAATGTCCTGCTGTTTTAGTGAAAATTAGACATGACCATTTTAATTAATTTCAGGATTTTTTTCTGATTTCCTGATTTTGCCTTGTCTTTGTTTACTTATTTTTCCTTCCTCCCATTCTTAGAGACTTTGCAGAGCTTAAAAAGAACACGCACAAACAAAAATTTAAAAACTGGGAAAATAGATAACCCTTTTTTCCATCTGAATATCTCTTCCAGATGTTTTTGAATGGGAAAACCCATCAGACAAAGAAGACCTTGAATGCTAATTGAACAAAAAATCGGTGGAGGAGGGGGATGACAGTAGCAGGAGGGTGGAAAGAAGAGCAGGTGGTTCCTAAGAGCCGACATCCCAGTCATCCCGCCCTAGACTGCATTTCTTCACCTTCTGATTGTGGAAGCAGAGGTTATTCACAGGTTGACTGGCTCTCCTGGCCTCATCACCTACCAAATCTTTATTTCACAGAAAGCCTCTTTCCAGGCCCAAAACGGGTAGCAGGAGCATCCGGATCCAGGTTCTCACTGGATGGATGCAGCCTTACTCATACTCCTGGAGTGCCTCTGGGAAACACAAGAAAGGCATTTTGCTTTGGGCTGGGAAAATCTGTCCCCATCTTCTGTAGTTGTCCAAGAAATTATAACAGACCAGTGTCTCCCTGTCACTTGTTATTTTCTTACAGGTTTGCCTCCATGCGAACAAGCTGCATCATGACCTAGGGAATGGAACCCGCCTGATTCTTGCAGATTAGCACCCAACGTTGCAATTTCACTCACATTAAATCTCCTCATCCTTATGCCTTTTACAACCCTGTCACTGTTCTTGCCATGCCTCAGGAAGGGCCCCAAGCCTTTCCATGGTGTGCCCAGGTGCCCCATGACCACGTGGGCACGACTTGCCACAGCCGCTCATGGGGAAAACCCAGGGTGTTTCCATCTCCCAGCTGGCCATTTGAGGGATGATTTCTGCCTGAAGAACAGCGCAAAGTCCTAACATACATTGCTATGGATAAAAAGACAGGCCACTAGTTAACAAATAACAAAACCACCACAATCAAAACATCTGCTTGGGGTTTATCACCTCTGGAGAGGATGGGACTCACTGTGAACTCAGCAGCGGTGCTGCCAGGGTGGTGAGGACAGGCCAGCCATTTATAGAATCACAGAATCATTAAGGCTGGAAAGACTTCTAAGGACATCAAGTCCAACTATGGACATACCTCCACTGTGCCTACTAAACTGTGTCCCAAAATGCCACATCTACACATATTTTGAAGACCTCTAGTGATGGTGACTCCACCACTTCCCTTGGCAGCCTCTTGAGTGCTTGACCTTCCTATTTCAGTAAAGAATTGTTTTCTAATATCCAATCTAAACCTCCTCTGAGGCAACTTGAGGCCTCTTGTCCTATCACTTGTTACTTGGGAGAAGAGACCAACACCCGCCTCACTACAACCTCCTTTCAGGTAGCTGTAGAGAGTGATAAGGTCTCCCCTCTCTTCCCTTTCTCCAGGCTAAACAATGCCAGTTGCCTCAGCCGCTCCTCATAAGACTTGTGTTCCAGCCCCTTCACCAACTTCGCTGCCCTACTCTGGATGCACTTCAGCAGCTCAATATCTTTCTTCTACTGAGGAGACCAAAACTGAACATGCTGTTTGAGGTGCAGTCCCACCAGTGCCAAACACAGGGGCATTTTCCACCAGGCTTCCTGGCCGCAAGGACCTTTCTCCCTTTTCCATCCCCAGCCTGCTGGGCCATGTCTCCCACCACCTTTCCCTGCTGTTTCTTGCTTGTACAGGTGAGCCCATGAAGGGCTGTGCCTGTCACGTTGTGCTGGTTGCCAGCATCTGGCTCACTATGGTTGATGACGGGAAGTCTTTCAGGGCTGCCAGAACACAAAAATGGCCATGCCCACAGAGGAAAAAAACATCTTTTTTTTTTCCCCCAAACCCAGAGAGGCTCATACCAGTGTGACCCCAGGGACCAAACTCCTCAGAGTGGGGTGCGCCAAGAGCAAAGCCGAGGGCACTTCTCTCCCGGGGCAGGAGCCGCAGGGCCAGCCTGGCTCGGCTCCCCACAGAGCAACTTTCTCCGCCTGCTTTGTCCTGCTCTTATTTATTTGTTATGAATAATTACAGCTCCCCTTTCCCCTCCCCTCCTGCCTGGGCACAAAGCAGCCCGCTCCCCAAAAGGCAGCGGCATGTAAAAGTTTCTTGTCGCATCTCCATTAAACTGTACGCTCTCCGCCCGCTGGCGATAATGCACTTCAGATAATTCGTTGATGCAATATATTTTCCAGGATAGGCTTTTGTTTTCTTTTTTGGCCGCTCACCCTCTTTCTGTGGTCAGTTTTGCTCATTTCTCTTGTAAGCTGTCTAGAGGCAGAGAAAAGGCTTTCAGTTTTAAGCAGTTTCCTTTTCAGTCCCCCTTTATTGAATTCCAACCTCCATTTTTTTTTTTTTTAAGCATAGGGACATCATTTATCTTAGACTTTAAGTTGCAGGGGCCTTCAAGGGGCTTCTTTTTTTCTTTCCCAGCTGCATTTGTTGACACACAGTCAATCTGTTTTTTGCCTTCGTTCCCCCTTTCTCCCCCAGCAGGCCATAAAGTATCGACAGCTGTGCCCTTTATTAGCATAGCCATTTTAAGCACAACAAGGGGGGAGAGACTAAATATATTACAGCCATTACCTCTGTCAAAAAGTGACAATTTTAAAACATTTTAGCTTTTCACTGGGAAAGCCGGCAGCACAAAAGAAAGTGCTATAATTTTATTGTAAATGCTTTTTAAATATGGGTCACTTGGCCATAATCAATAGAAAGGATGGAAAAGTTCAAAGCTTGAGAACAGTTCAGGCAGATAGCAGAATTTTTTTTTTTTTTTTAAAAAAAGGCTTGTCTTTAAAATATGCTAATTGGGACAAAAATACAACAGTGAGGAGCATGCAAAATAAGATCTTGTTCCTGGCGGTTTTGTTTTCCGTACAGCTCTGTTCATGCTTTTCCCATCTACTTATAAGTGTGTTTTACAACTTGGATGGGAATTATTCCTCCCCAACAGGGTGTTATGAACATTTAGAGACTAAGAAAATGGGAGGGAATCCAGGCAGTCATTACTTTCTTCTCAAAAAGGAATAATAAAAAAAGAAATTACTGATTTTTCAAATGCCTTTGGAAGTGTGATGTGCTGCAGCACTGATTTTCCAGGCAAGATCACTTCTTGAGCATAAAATAATCCCAAAGCCTTAGAATCCTGGTAGTTTAGGTTCAGGATTGGATTCTTACACTTGCTGGGTTTTATATGGCTGAAACTTGTGTTTTAAGCTTCCAGAGCGAGGGACTGGCCTTTTTGATTAGGCGAGGACTAACGCCCACGGTCAGCATCTGTTACAAGCTCTAAAAGGTAAAAGAGGGTTTACAGATGCCCTGAAGCCTGTGGATCTTGGCTGCTTTTGTCTTAATTTGTAATGGGTTTATCAGGCAAAGAGGAAAGGACAATCACAGCAGGGCTTATTCTGAATGGCTTCACCTTCATTTAGAACATCTGGAGAGAACTTAAAACTCTTTTCTTTCTCCTGTCTGAACCTCCCTGACTACAATTTTTGCTTAGGGTTTCACTTCGCTTTTTGAATTTCAGAACATATGTAAAACTTGGCTTCTACAAGGCAACTTGTTAAACAGGCTCCCAAACGCGAGCTGCTCTAAAGAATCTGTTTAAGCAAAAGCCCATGAAATCCTACACACAACACACTGTATCTATGAACACTTGCGATGCAGCATTTGTCTTGTGGTGGTTCCTGGGGGCCGTATCTCACTGTGCTGAGCACCCTCTGAATTTGCAGGAGAGAGTGAGCGAACGTCCTGTTCTGGGAAGAGTGCCGTCCATGGCAAAGGGGAAATGGGAAGGAATTCTCACCACCCATCTTTTGGCAACCAATTTAGCAGTTAAATGTAACCAGCTGGTCTCCCCAGGCTCCCTCTGTAGTCAAGGGAGGGAAAGCAAAGCTCCTGCAGAGGTTCATTCAGTGCACCCAAATTAGCCTTACTCTGAATTGTCCTCTCTCTCATCCGTGACTGGAGAGGCAGTTTGAAGAGACTATCCGGGTAATTTAGCCAGCTAAGATGGGTGGTCTGAATAATTCTTTCCCCATCACCCCTAAAAGCCTGCCTAGGTACCCCACAGAGATTGGCACGCCAGCGGAGGGATCCATTTCCAAGCATGTCAACAGTTCAGTAATCTGCACTCACGCCTGCTCTAGAGAAAGCCGGGGTGCTTGAGGAGCTTACTTGATCCTGTTGGATGCCGTAGCTCCCAGCCAGGATGGAGCTGACTTGAGCCATGCACTCTCAGATGATGATGTTGGATTGACTGTGGCAAGGGTTAGATTTGGGGATTTTTTTTTCCCCCTGCCTGTCAGAGTGCATCTACTGTCTTAGGCCTCACTAGAGGCCACCGAGATGGGATTAGCTGTGGGATAGCCTGGCCCTTAGAGGTGTTGAGTGGTGGAACTCAATGACCTGGATGAAGGCAGTGAGTGCACCCTTAGCAAGTTTGCGGACGACACTAAGCTGGGTGGAAGTGTCGATCTGCTGGAGGGTAGGGAGGCTCTGCAAAGGGATCTGAACAGGCTGGACTGCTGGGCTGAGACCAATGGCATGAGGTTTAACAAGGCCAAATGCCGGGTCCTGCACTTGGGGCACAACAACCCTGTGCAGTGCTACAGACTAGGAGAAGTCTGTCTAGAAAGCTGCCTGGAGGAGAGGGACCTGGGGGTGTTGGTTGACAGCCGACTGAACATGAGCCAGCAGTGTGCCCAGGTGGCCAAGAAGGCCAATGGCATCTTGGCTTGTATCAGAAACGGCGTGACCAGCAGGTCCAAGGAGGTTATTCTCCCTCTGTACTCGGCACTGGTGAGACCGCTCCTCGAATACTGTGTTCAGTTCTGGGCCCCTCACCACAAGAAGGATGTTGAGGCTCTGGAGCGAGTCCAGAGAAGAGCAACAAAGCTGGTGAATGGGCTGGAGAACAGGCCTTACAAGGAGCAACTGAGAGAGCTGGGGTTGTTTAGCCTGGAGAAGAGGAGGCTGAGAGGAGACTTTATTGCTCTCTACAACTACCTGAAAGGAGGTTGTAGAGAGGAGGGTGCTGGCCTCTTCTCCCAAGTGACAGGGGACAGGACAAGAGGGAATGGCCTCAAGCTCTGCCAGGGGGGGTTCAGACTGGATATCAGGAAAAAAAATTTCACAGAAAGGGTCATTGGGCACTGGAACAGGCTTCCCAGGGAGGTGGTTGAATCACCATCCCTGAAGATATTTAAAAGATGGGTAGATGAGGTGCTCAGGGACACAGTTTAGTAGCAGATAGGAATGGTTGGACTTGATGATCCAAGAGGTCTTTTCCAACTTGGTAATTCTATGATTCTATGAACTCAAAGTGGCTCCCATGCTGAATAGACGGGAGAGATTGCTGCTCCTACCCGCTTCCCAACAAAGGAGTTTGATCCCTTCTTGTGGGACTCCCTCTTCCTCATACTTACTTGTACAAAATGATGAAAGGTGGCTTGATCTCAAGCAGGAAAGCAAGTCACAGAGGCACGCTGTGCCTCCAAAATGAGGGACAGCCACACAGCAACCAGAGACAGCACCCTAACTAAGGGCACAGCCCTCCACGGAGAAAGTAACAAGTAAAAGCAGAGGATTAACCAGACTCACCTGCAGATAATGGTGCTGGTAGTGAGAGCAGGAGCCCTGAAATATGCTCAGCTTTATGCAAGCAGGCAATTACCACCATTTGCAGTGCCAAGCAGCCACCTGCCCCCCTTGACCTGGCCACCCTGCAGCCTGTGCCTGCCCTGGTTACTCACAGGCAGTAGGAGATTGGCAGGGTTGCCTCCCAGGCCCTTCCTCTGCCAGGTAGGTCCTCCACCAGCCTTGGGTCACCCCCAGGCACCTTTCCAAGCTCTTCTGCCTGTCTTCAGCCAGCACTGAACTGCCTGTGCTTAGAGCAGCTTCTGCATTCCCAGGTGCGCCCAGCCGGAGGAGAGATGGCAAAGCTAAAAGAACATAACATTCCTCCAAAATTCCTCGTCTAAATATTGCATCACCGGAGTGAGAATGCAGATTTTGGAGAGAATCAACTTGAGGATGAGCAAAAGTTTCTGGACAAAGAAACTAGGAGATGTTCCCTATCACGTTCCATAAGAACTAGAGACATCAAGGGAACTAAGACGTTAACGCAACAAAGATTTTCATTTGCCACATTAAACTGTGCCCTCTCTTCCCCAACTGTGAAAGTAAGCGACATCTTTGTGCTTCCACTAAATCATCGTTTCTCCATGCTTGGCCAGAAAAGAATCTGACCTGGGCAGCTGTTTAACTTGCTGCTCATCAAAGACCAGCAAAGCCTGGCTCTCAACTGTTTGAACAGTGGAACAGCCTTTTTACAGCCAGCTTTATTAAAGCACAGGATTTTATTAGCTGTTTTGTGGTAATAAGATGAGGGACAATGTTGTGGAATGCTCCTTCAGGAGATTTGGGACTTTGTGTACTTCAGGGTTTACTTTCCTCTTTTGGACTGGGATGCTTGGCAACTAACCAATACGACAGCTTCATGGTAATATTCTCTTCCTTAAAGTCATCTTTGACAACCAACTTTTCACACAGATAGAGGAAAATTATTGCTTGAATAAGAAAAATATACTATCGACCGATTGTTATCTTTTTAAAATGGTTTTAATTATTTAATGATTTAATTTTTTTTTTAAGCCTTTGCAGATTTTCTGGTACTTGGAAAAGTCCAGATGCAGAGTGAAAAATCTATTTTGGCCACAGGAAATATACAGAGATGTTATATATTCAAAACATCGAAGCTAATCGGGTTTTTCTCTTTGGGATTTTCTTTCAAGCTTTGCTAATTTTCTCATAAAACCACTTTTAACAGATTGCAAGCATCCCATTTTCCTGAAAACCACTTTTAGGGCACATGAAGTTTCAATTAGAATTTGAGAATACCTGCCAGGAATTTTTCATGAACATTCAAACAAATACGTCCGAGGTATTTTGCAAAAGAACAAATTATTCTGACAAATTTCAGCAATTTTCCATCATCTTTTGTTTCATAACTAATGGGAAACAGAGAAAGGCAGAGCTTCCAAATCATTGATGAACTTTAATGAGAACTGTGTTACTTCAGACTGTGGATGACAAAATAAAGATTTTGCCTTTGGGACTGACCATAAAAGGTTTCTTTGGGAAATAAAAGGTAGACATCTCTGAAACCTGCTGGCTTTAGAGTCACCAGCAAAAAATCTATTGACATTTTACTTGGAAGCATTCCTTTTTCCAGTTACAGTATTTTCTATGTCAACTATACTGATCATAGAATCATAGAATCATTAGGATGGAAAAGACCCTAGAGATCATAAACTCCAACTGTACCTGTCCACTGCTAAATCATGTCTGCAAGCACCTAATCTACCCGCTTTTTGATACCTCCAGGAATGGTGACACAACCACCTCCCTGGGTAGCCCATTCCAATGCTTCACCACCCTTTCTACGAAGACTTTTTTCCCTAATTTCCAATCTAAACTTCCCTTGATGCAGCTTGAGGCCATTTCTCCTTCTCTTATTACCTGTCACTTGGGAGAAGAGGCCAGCACCCACCTTTCTACAACTTCCTTTCAGGTGGGTGTAGAGAGCAATAAGGTCTCCCCTCAGCCTCCTCTTCTCCAGGCTAAGCAACCCCAGTTTCCTCAGCCGCTCCTCACAAGGCCTGTTCTCCAGCCCCTTCACCAGCCTTGTCGCTCTTCTGTGGAAGAGCTCCAGGACCTCAATGTCTTTCTTATAGTGAGGGGTCCAATGTTTTGGAGGAAAAATGACAGCATTTATTTATGTAACCAAATAACCTTATTTCATGTAATGCAGAATAACTCATAACCTATGAAATCTAATGCATTAGTCAAATGTGTATATAAAGACTCTATTCAGAGCTGCTGCTAGCAGAGGCAGAAAATCTTCCACCCTCTCCAGGATTCAGGCCACCAGGTATTAAAATTTTGGCTGTTGCAGCAGATTCTCACTGTCACTTCTGAATAGGAACTTCGGATAAGTGTTCTAACGCAAGTGTGGCACCTCCATGCTCTGTTGGGGAGGAAAGAGATAGAATGCAACGGTTTGGGCTGGAGGGGATCTTGAAGATCACGCAGTTCCAACCTCCCTGCCATGGAAGGGACACCTTCCAATGGATCAAGTTGCTCAAAGTCGCGTCCAGCCTGGTTTTGAACACCTCCAGGGATGAGACATCCATGACAGCATTTCCCAAACTGGTCAGACTCACTGCCCAGTTTGCCAGCTTAAGTAAGCTTTAGCTACTCAAGCCTCCAATTTTAGAGGTTCAGCTTTGAAAATAGACACGGGAACAAATCTTAATTTCACAGTCAACAAAGAATTCCATGGAGCTTTTTCTTTAAAAAAAGAAAACTCCATAAACACCAGATACTCACTTTACTTTTCTCCAGACTCCAAATTCAAGAAATCTTAATACTTCCATGCTTCCTTTGAAAACAAACACCACGCAGCACACAAGGAAGCAGAAACACTGTTGTGTGGGAGGAACCTTGTCCCAAGACTTTCTCAAATCTCCAGCCAGTGCAGCTAAGGATGGACCTATGTTATGTTTCAAAGGTAAGCCAAAAATCTCACAGCACTCCTTGCATAAATGAGCATCTTGGAAGTTAGTTTACAGGCGACCCAGTTATGAAAAATCACTCTCCAGTAAGAGGATTAAGGAGAATTTTCTATGCTTGGTCATCATAATATATATATATTTTTTTATTATTATTCAAACAGCATCTAGTGTCTGTAAAACCTCCTATGAGCATTTTCTAAGACAAACTAAACAGTATTGCTTATGGCAAATGTTCCTGTTGCAGCTGGCAGGAACCAGGCCACAGAAGCCTTGTGCTGCACCATTTGTAACAAGGTCCCAGAGCCATTATTGGTTTATCACTCTCTTCAGCCAGCTAATTGTAGCAGCATATTCTACAACTTGTAAAGCAACGGAGATTTTACTCTTTTTCATAGAAACATGGAATGGTTTGGAAGGGACTTTAAATACCATCTAGTTCCATCCCCTGTGCCATGGGCAAGGACACCTCCTACTAGACCAAGCTGATCATAGCTTCATCCAATCTGGCCTTGAACACCTGCAGGGATGCAGCATTCACTGCTTCTCTGGGCAATCTGTTCCTGTACCTCACCACACTCGCAGGAAAACATTTCTTCCTAATGTATAATCTCAATCTCCCCTCTTTCAGCTTAAAACTCTTCCCCCTCATCCTAACACTGCACTCCCTGATAAAGAGCCGCTCCCCAGCTTTCCCGCAGCCCCCCTCAAGTACTGGAAGGTCACTGTAAAGTCTCCCCGAGCCTTCTCCTCTCCAGGCTGAACAACCCCAACTCTCTCAGCCTGTCCTCGTATGGGAGGTGCTCCAGCCCTCTGATCATCTTCATGGCTTCCTCTAGACTTATGCTCTGTACTCGTCCCTCTGTAGCAACCCACAGAGCCTTTTGTAGAAACAGCTGCTTCTCCAGCCCCAATAAACAGCCTCAGCTCATATCAACACAGGACGCAATTCCTCATTAACAGAGCTAGTTAAGCTTTGCTCCTCAGCAAGGGTTCATAAATTCTTTGCACTTCCAGTGCATTTAATGCTTGTGCTGGGCTCAGAGCAGTCAGTGGATGATGCTAAACATTGTATTACATTTTTGAGACTGAGCTTAGATGCACTGAGCATATTTTTTTTTGCTCCTGGACAACTCTTCCCACTCCCCTTTTGGATTAATACATAACAGGTGTGATTACAGTACTATCAATACATCGATGGGTGCTGCTGTAACTGTGGGAACAGCAGGTGGCTTCCTTTTCTCCCAGGCAAATCGTGATGCTCCATGTAGATGCAGCAGATGATGTAGCCCAAGTCAAGTCATAACCTAAAATAGCAATGATTTTAGCATTCAGAAAGCTCCCAGCATACAGAAACATTAATGACCTTAAGTTCCTTTGCTTTTTTAATTAATAAAAAAAAAGTATTGCTGTGGCTGGGCCATGTCCTTTGAGAAAACAAACTTAACTGCTTAGAGGACAGCAGTGCAGTATTTCTTTCCAGTCCTTTCAGAAGACTAAGGAGATCTGTGGAAGCTCCTTACATGAGAAATCGCAGCATCATTTCATAGCAAGACCCTTCCTTTACAATGTCTTTGAACATCAGCTTCCTTAGTTCCTGGAACCAGAGTCAAATCGTAGGAAACAAACTGGAGAACCTTCACCAACCTCTGAAAGGTTCAGCAGAATGGCACACGCACGCTCCTGAGCAGAGAAAAAAAGGAATTACAAACTACAACGTAGATAATTCTTCATGTAATTCATGCTGGGAGAAACTCACAGAGAAAGAAACCAAGCAGGCAAAGAGGCAACAACAGCAATGCAGCACGCCTAAAACTTTAATCTTCATTTTTAGAGTACAGAGTTGAAGGTGACACTTTCTTCTCCTTCACGCCTTCCCATTCTCTATCCCACTGCTTCCTAAGTTCTTCCTAAAATGGAAATATTTCTTTGTTGACTAGTTTGACTTCCCTTCAAGTGAGGCATGCCCATTAATCTCCAAACGTAGGCCCCAATTCAGCTGAACACTCGCACATGCACTTCACTCTGGTCACCCACATTCAGAGCAACATTTAAGAGTACATACGCGAACGCTGTTTTGAAAGGGATGTTTTTACTTAACCAAAGGTGGGAGCGGGGAGCTATATCTGTGTGGTCGAAATGGGGGAGGGAACGGAGGGAGGATGGACATACAACATACATCATCTTGTTTCAAATTTAAAGGTAATTTTAGCAGCAGTGACTGACATATTGGTAAAATCTTAAGCAGCAGCTTAACCACAGAATTGTGCAGCAGTAAGAAATCCAATGACATTTTAAAACGGGTAGCTCTGAAAGCACCGCCGAACGCCAGTTAAAGCAGCTTCATGAGGTCCGTCAGCCTTCAAAGTTTAAACACCCTCTGCTCCTAATGCCATTAAGCAAACATGCTTCTTCATTACATTTATATAAAGGCAGAGACTGGCAAGACAATACAAAAAATTAAAATATTAAGAATGGGAAAACCTACAGTTCAGAAAACAGGATTCTTGAAAATGAAATTGTATTTACTTTACATTCTAGGCTTTCACTTTTTATCCCTTTGCAATAAATTTAGTTTTAAATTAATAAAGATCATAAACTAATAAATTGATATGTTCTTTAAACAGACATAATAAAAAATCAGACATCACACCACAGGAGCCATCATTTAAATGTCCCAATAAGAGAAGAGTTAAAGTGAGGCTGGCTAACGTGAGGATAAAATGCCTGGATAAAAGATGTTGTGGCTCTACAGAAAAGCGTGGATTACAGGAGAATTGAGAGTAAAGCAGGTGATGCTTTAGTCTGAATCTGAACTGTCTTGCTTGTTGGTATGGTACTGGCTGACTGCTTCTTCCAAAGGAGCCATTGTACCATCCGGCCGCACTCCCATTGGTTTTATAAGCTCATCTCTGTAAGAGATTTTAAAAAAAGAACATATATTAGCATATGCACACATACCAATTCACACATGTATAATGCAGTCACATACAGTATATGCTTCAGTAAATAATGAGCCTTTAAAAGGAAGTTATTTTTGCTAAAGCCCCCTGTTTTGAAGAAAGGAACAAAACCCCTTCCAAAATAGGTGGGAGGGGAAGAGCAGGACAGATAAAGACTTCATTCATGTAGGCCAAACCTCCTTAGCCAATTAAAGACACCATGAAAAGTCACTGCCTAACAGGCTCAAGACAAGGAGCAGGTTTACTGTTTTAGATAAACAAACTAGATTTTCTTCTAGGAGTTCACTTGACAGCCATTTCTTCCTAAAATTTCACCTCCCATTCTGGTCAGTATACACTCAGGCAATTAAAACAATGCTTTGATACATATTCATCCTGTTGAGGGAAATAAATGAGTTACAAGAACAGATTCTGCCTGCCCACACCACTAGGATGTGTAAGTACTTGTTGATTCATCTGAAAAAAGCTGTCTGATTCTAATACTATTGCTTTTGTTTGTGGCAGTTTAATTACAGGATTGACAGCCATTTTAATCTCTTCAAAGCTCCAAAGGCCTCTCAGCAGCTAATCCAATTATATCTACTCCACAAGCTACAGCCTCATCTAAGAGATGATTAATTATTGATTAAGCCAATCAAAAAGTATTAGCAAAGATTTATTTAATCCTTACTTTTTATCACCTCATTTATATGTGGATTATGGCAAAAGCTGTAAGGGCCGAGATAACAGTTTTATTTTCTGCTGGAAAAAAAAAATGGAGAATACCTCTAAATATTCAGGAGTCACCTTAAATAAAGAAGCAGAGACTTGATGTCAATTTACCCCTCGTTTGAAAGGCAGCCCAGTAAAACTGCAGATTTAACACACATATACCACCCTCCTGAGCCACAGACAATACAGCTCCATCACTCAAAGGGGAAGCAAAGGCATTTCACCAGCTCTCTGCCTGATCTGAGCCACTGTCTCGGCTGAAAAACACCGCTTGTACGCAGGTGGCAACCTCACCTCAACACAACCACAGGAGCAGCAAAAAAGGCAACATCTGAATTACACGGCATGCATACGCTAGATATCGTACAGTGAAGCAGCAGTTAAATTAAGTCTCCAAGAGCCTTTTTTTTTTGCTCAGGAAGAGCAGAGACCAGCAAGAGAAATGCAGCTATTTTATGCAGATGTGGCAATGAGATATTACGGTGATATGCTCTTAAATCCCACAGCCTGTGGCATTTCAAAATATGAGAAAGTGGACCTGGATAGGGTGCTGTGCTCTGGTTAACGAGGTCTGGGTGGGAAGCTGTGGGCTGGAGAATGAGGTTTGTAATTACCGTACTTGAACAGCCCAGGCTGGACTCTGCCTCTATGTGCGTGTGTAAGAGTGGTATCTATCTTTAAATAGACCGAGATAACCTGCCACACTTGAGGACTCACAGCAATTCCTCTTTCTCCAGGCAACGTGATCTACAGTGTGGAGATTCTGCCCAAGTGAGAGCACTCTTGTGTCACTTAAACTTTCAGATATCTGATGGAAACGTGTGGGAGAAGAGATCAAAAGAATATTCAAAATCAGATTTGAAAGAGCTCAAAAAATGAAGACTGCAGATGTAGTGTCCAAACAGGACCAAAACCCTTCCTGCCTGCTGTAGGAGTCTCCCAGGGGCAAAGCTGGAGTGTTCTGGAGTTGCACCTAATAGCAAATACTTTTTTCCACAGGAAAAAAACATACACATCTAAGGTCTTCTCAGGTTTTTAACTTTAATCGCCATCATACGATAAAAAAGTGACCTTTGAAGTCTGTAATCAGTCTTGAAACATTTCTTCATTGCCACTTACTGAAGTTCAAGCCTCACTAGTGATCTAGTACAGTTATTTTTGGAGAACAACCTGAAAAGCAAGTCCCTGTCTGTACCTTTTAAGTCCTAAAAGTGAAAACACAGCCACAAAGAACAAAAACATCTGTGCTTGCCCTCTATGTTAACAAGATCTTAGATTTTTGTTTTAAAAAGCACGACACAGACTTCTAGGTCGCAACATTTAACACTGTATCCAGAATTCATAACATCACATAATTTACTAATAATTTACAATTTATTATTGGTAATAAATAAAGGATAATGGCTAGAAAAGGATAAAGAAACAGCTCAAGAAAAAGGAAAAAGAAATCCAGGAAAACAAGGTCCCATGGTCCCCTCTTCCTCACATAAGGATACTTGTAAGATATCTACATATATTGTCAAGAATTCCTATCTCATCATTTATCAATTATAGCGATAGCTCTTTCTCTGCAACTCCCCTTTAGTGCCTCACTTATATCCCGCTACACACACTCCAGAACTTGACAGAAACTTTTTCTCTCCCGGCAAGTCATCTGCATAGACACCGAACGCTAGATGCAACAGACACAACCATGTGCCCATCCTGGTCTGTGGTTTCTGTCGGGGTCTTTTGGGGATAAATGCACCGACTTTTGCATGACAATGTGATGCAGATGCCCAAGTCACTGATGTGCATTTGTTTCTTCTTTTGTGATGCTCAAAAGCCTATTCCTCAGCTCACTGTACTCATTTCGAAGCGCACCATCATTTACTGTGCTGTACCGCATGTGAGGTTCATCCCCAGTGTACTTCCTCCTCTCTGGGCTTGAACCATGAGTTAGGATGAGCTCACATTTCATAGAATAACAAGGACGTTTATCAATCACCTTTCTGTTCCTGCATGAGCTTTCTGCTCTGTGAGTCCTTGAGCAGGATGAATGACAGCTGTTATAAGTTTGCTATTCTTTCTCTGTATTGGAAACTGAACTCCGCACATGCTTCCTCAGACAAATGCCACCCAGTAAAACTCTGTTGCATGAAGACAGAAACATTCTAGGCCACCAAAAGAAGAGGTAGGAGAAGCAGAGATCAGCTTGGTCTTTTTCCTAACCATAATCTAGTCCTAAACTGGTATAAAACACGGCACTGTTTCACTGGTCGATACTTAACTGCAAGGTCTAATGCTATACAACCTTATTCCTGTTATTTTTAAAGAGGAAAAATACAGAGGTACACAAAGAGCTGAAAAGATCTGGGCTGTCTAAATAGCTCGCTTTAGATGTCTGGAACAATTATCTGCTAAGTAACAGAATTTTGGGCAGGACTGCAAGAAGCACCACTCAGCCAGCTTCAGTACCACACAAGAGCTCACAGAGTTGATGCTTACGTGGTATGAACAGTCCCACCCTCAGCAATTTGAGAGACCTCAACTGAGCTTCGGCAACTTGGGCTAGATGAGGATGTGCTTACTGTTTGAGACATGAGGTGGCAAGGGAAGCACCAGAAACTGTCCCATATAGCCACAGAAGACAGCTCACTATCCTAAAACCGGATGCTTATGGCTCCTCTATACAGCAGATGAGAGATCGCTTGAGCCCAGTAGGTGGCAGCGGGAATACTTCAGTATCCACAAAGATAGAGGTAACTACACAATGTGCATATTTATACAAATTTGGACTTCCTTCTGTGACCTCCCATATACTCAAATACACCTTCTTGCAACATTCACTTTTCTAATGCAAACAAAGCATTCTATTCAAGTGTACTTAATTAAACAGCTGGTAAAATGCATTCTCTTATTCCACTTCCAGATCTCCCAAGAGTCCCTTCAAATGTATCTATACAATTTCTAGCTTCCTGCTTGCCATTTAGCTTGATAACGACTCAAAAATCATTCTGTTGTTTTGAAGGGTAACTCTTTCTTGTCTGCACTATGTGCTGTAGGGCAGTATTGACACATGGAATTAACAATGGTGTCTGCAATGAAACAGCCATCATGTAAACACCAGTCTGCTCCTTTGATAAAATGGCATGTTAGGGACCTATTCACTTCCTTATAATTGAGTACTACATAATAGTTCTGATCCTTTCATGTAACAGTATTTTGTTCTATGATTAGAATGAGGAGGGAAAAAAAAAATGTATGTAACATTGCCTTTTTCTTTCATCCTATGATTAATTTTGTGTTTTTAATGAGTATGGTTGCTTATTTAGACAGGTTCTCTTACATACTTGCTTTGTTGACTTCTCTTCAATGTACAACAAAGCCCAAGCTGTGATAATTGGAGACCATTTCATCAGCAAAAGGATTCTTGCTATTAATACAAGGTTGGCTTGGAAAAAGCATCCTGACATTTTAAATTAGTCAATTAATATACAATTCTACCTACCATTTATAATAGAAAAAATGTCAACATTTTTTTTCCAGACATTTTAATTAACTCAGAGTATTTCCAATAATCTATGATATGACAGAACATCATACGACAATGACTTAAAGTGGCTAACCTGATATTTTGCAAAAAAAGAAAGGCTGTGGTAAATATTTTTACAGATTTGAGGAGTTTTTCAAAGCTCAAAGATGTGCATTGTATACACAGGGCAATGATTTAGAATCACCAAACAATTCTCAATGAACCAACAAAGTAGCATTGAACTTCACTGCAGACAAAGCCCACAGTGTTACCTCAGGGCCAAGTTCACGCAGCCTGCAGAATAACATAAGTAACACCTACATCTCCCAAGAGCTGCAGTAATCAAGGTTTTTCATCTTTATAAGTTTATACTTATAATTTATAGATACATAATAATTTTAAACAGTAATATCATCTAGCCAAATTTGAGCAAAATATTAATTTCTATAAAAGCTTTTGTAGAACCCAAGTCTATGTTAAAATACTGAGGCAGGGGAAATGGGTTCACAAACAATATCCAGCTTTCTTTCACATATTTTCATCAAATGAAACTAGGTGATTCGTTTTAATTTAGCTTTGATGATAGTCAATTACCCCATGAACAGGTGTGACCATGAACAACCTAACAGAATAGAAAAACTTCTGGAGTAAGACCTGAAACAACCAAAAGTATGGATCACTTCTACATCACCTCAAAGCAGTTTCAATTCTTCAGTACCAATGCTGAAAATAAAGAGAAACCTGGAGAGAAAATCCACCATCATCTTATGGAACCAGGGATAAAATGCCACTTTATTACTTGTTCAATAAAACTGTACAAAGGGTACTGTGTAAACAGTTAGCAGCCATTAATGAAGGCTATAACTTTTCATTAAAATAGCACTGTTCTGCAAATTTGTTTTCCGAGTTCAATCTGTCATCTTTATCAGGGAGAGTAGGGATAGGACGAGACATAATGGTTTTAAGGGGAAAGATGGGAGATTTAGGTTAGATATTAGGAAGGCATTTTTTACTGTGAGGGTGATGAGGCACTGGCACAGGTTGCCCAGAGAAGCTGTGGCTGCCCCATCCCTGGAGGTGTTCAAGGCCAGGTTAGATGGGGCCTTGGGCAGCCTGATCTAGTGGGAGATGTCCTTGCCCATGGCAGGAGGGGCTGGATCTGGACGATCTTTGAGGTCCCTTCCAACCCAAACTACTCAACGATTCTATCAGGTAATTTTGCAAAACCGATACAGAGCCAAAGCCAAATCCAGAACACCCAAGTGCCTGACTGGTGTGATCAGTCAGGAAGGGATGCCGTTTTGTCAGTCCTTTCACTCCTTTTTCCTCCCCTACCTTTCTCCAGTTAAAGAACGCTACCTTTTTACAGCTCAGCTTCCATTACCAGTACGGTACAAGTATACTAAGCAAACGGGTTTTGTACATCACAGAAGTTCACTCTAAGCGCTTGTTCAGGTTACATAAACTCATTCAATATTAAAAGGAACTGTTGGCTCCCTGTCCAACTTCCTTCCCTCTTATAAGCAAAGCACCGCACCAAACAAACTGCTCAGTTCATGGTACACGTCTCCTCCTACGGTGACAGCAACAAAGACCAGCACAAGTAGGAAACCTGCCACCAGCAATCTGCCTCAAAGCAAAATTCAAAAGCCAGTATCTACTGAAAACTCCTATCCACTTTAGATTCATAGGTTGCAAATCAAGGGGAAAAAAAAGTGCATTCCAATGGTAGCCTTAAGTATCTGAAAACTCCCAGCACTGAAGGGTTCAAGATTGAGGCAGAAGCATTCAATTCTGAAAACATGGAGGAACTCCGACTACTATCAACATGTTACTAACTCTTTCTTCTTGTATACACAGCTGGCAGCTTCCCATTTTATTTAACATCTGCAAAAGCCACAATTGCACTCAATTAGATTCATTAAAAACATCCTACAGCCTCCCAAAACCAAGTCTAACTTTCTTTATCATTCCTGCCAGCACTCCTCCCTCTCAACTTCCAGTAAAACAAAAACGGTGGGAAGAACAGTCAAATGATTTTACTCATGTTATCATAGCACCTAAAGGGGTCACAGCAATAATACTGTTCCAGAGAGAAAAACAAACAAAAAAACCTTACAACAAAAAGAGTCCCAGTCCCAAAGAGTTTGTGGCCTAAGAACTATGTAAGGAAGTGCAGGTGAATGTAACTAACACAGAAAGCCCAAGGTAGAAGTAACGCTCCTGGCCAAGAGGATAAGCAGTGATATAGACCACCAGCTGCTCAGTTATTGTCAGCGTGTGGCAGGCAACCCAGCAGGTGTCTCCGAGCCTCCACACTGAAAAGGCTCTTGTGCTACAGTAACGCCATTTGGATTCTTTGCGTAACTGCTATAGTGAGAGCAACTGACTTGTCTTCAGTCTCAGCTTATCTCCGGTCTCAATCTTCCTTTTAAAAAGGTTTTAGACCATTTAGTCATTTTATTGTGGTATCCCTAGCGCTCAGCATCTTAATTCTCTAGCTTGCATAGTAATTGTTCCATTTTACACAGTAGTTCAATTAAGATTACACGTGCATTGCATTTTCTTATCTTTATTAAGAAAACTGTAACATACGACACTTGTTTCCATGTAAATACTGTGAAAAGTATCCAATTACTTCACTGAGGGTCTCAGATCAGTTGTTCCAAGATCCTTCCCTGCTTTAGCTCCTGCTTATAATTCAGCTAATATAAAATCCAGATTCTCTCATATCTTTTGCTCTATTCCTATATTTGGTTTGCTGAATTTCTCTCAATAGTTCTTGTTATTTGAATATCTAGACTCTCACAAACCACAAATGCACTTCTATCTGCAGAGTCTTCCTATGTTTGAAGAATGATGCACTTTATATATTTACCTAAGTTCCTACAGCTCAGTTCAGTTGCAAATTAGTGCTACATTAAGTGTTCCTCAAGAATGTAAAACTTTTCTTATGCAGAAATCAAACTACAAGCAATCACTTCAACACGGCTACAAGTACGGGGAAGAAAAAACAGTAAATCCTAGGTATATTGAGTCAAAGAGAAAAAAAGCCATTGCTAACAGCGCAGGTCTGTTCCCTTTTTGTATGTAGAAAGTTATAAAATAAAAATAAACTTTCTGTCTCAATAACATACTCCTTTATGTCACTTTAAGTACCGTTTTCTTTTATGACATTACATCAGTCATTTAAAACAAATTAGGAAGGCTCATTTGTAATCCAATCCACGTTTCCTGTAATAAACGACGATAATTCTTAATTGTAAATTCCCCTTTAATTGCTCAATTATAGAATGTATTGCTTCTGGTGACAACTATTTTCACACTGTATTTGTTCTTCACAGAAGCAGCAGACATAAGCATGTCTTTTACCATGAAATGCTGCTCATTGACTTTGGGGAAAATGAGCACACTGGCCTTGGGCTTGGATTGTGTCCCATTCTTTAAAAGGGGAAATCCTTTCCATTATTATCAGCCTATCCATTTAGGAGGCAGGTCCCCTTGCCTACAGATCTTCCCGATTCTGTCCAATCCTCTCCAAAAGAGGTATCCTCTGAAGTCCTGTTACACATCCCTCTTTTCTTTGAAGTGCTAAACATCTTTCTCTGCAGTTAAAGTAGCCCTAATCCTGCAAAGAAGTTGATTATAGCACTATTTTGAAGCACCAGACCTTAGTAAAGAGCCGGGATACGAGCCGCCTCCCTCAAAAGCAGCTAATAATACAATACCTGGAAAGTTTATCAAACATGTTGACAAGCTTCATGGCTTCATATTCTTTTTGCTCTTCTGTCATTTCATCCATTGGATTGGGCATTGGTTCTTCTAAGTGACCAGTGATAAGGTTAATGCTGGAAGTGGGAAAACAATAGTTTACATTGTCATAGAAATAAGTATGTAAAATGTCTGTCTTCTTGGTAGGCGGAAAAACCAGAAACCACTAAGACTAAATCTGCCTGAACTGCATATGAAAGTTTTTACTATAAGTAGCCAGCTTTCATATTTATATCTTTTTTGTAACCTTTTCCCATGAATCATGATATTATCTTCTTGTTGATTCACTGCATTAATTTCTTGTTAGCTACACAGCCCACCAGTACTTGCTCTGTTATAATCCACGAGCACCTTGAAAGCATGGGAATAATGACAGTAATAATGACAACGTCACTAGCAATAATTAAATTGATGAGGAACAGAATGACAGATACTTGTTTGCAACTAATTCTGTACAAGCCTAATTTTAAAGATATAGACAGGTTCCAGTTACATTTTCCTACTAATGAAAAATCATTGAATTAGTTTACTATCCCCCTACCACAATGAGTTCTGCAGAAACCGAATTACTTTACTTTGAGAATTTACTATGCCAGTTTTATTTTCATTGTTAAAAGAAATGAACAGTGATACAGAAATGGTAAAAAAAGCAGAGAAGTAGTAATAGTTATAAGTAACACTTTCTGGGCAAATTATCTTTTCAAGCAGTTTAGTTACAAACATTTAACAGAAATACAGAAAATCAGATGTATAAAGCAAGTGACAACTGCCTTGAATGTTTAAGTGCCAGATTTTAACTATTATAAATACATGTTATAGTTATATGCATATAACTATATGTTAGGCTTTCGAAAGAGCAGCAGAGACAAAAGAGCAAGAAAAAAATGCTAAAGTGCAGAAACAAAAAGAAACCTTCTGTTTTGGAGTTCACTTTTTCACCTAGAAGCAATATCATTTCTGTATCTTCTCACACATTTAATCATATCTTTCATTCATATTCCTTAATAAGAATCTTTCAAATACGCCACATCCACCTCCATCATATAACTAATCATGTGAGGTTTATGGTTGATGATCTTAAAGGTCTTTTCCAACCTAAATGACTCTGCGATTCTGTGATTTTATGTCCATGTAATTCAGGGAAAAGAGTAAAGAGCAAAAATAACATGCTTCTGATGTCCACGATCAACAACTTCAGAACCTACTAAAACCAGCATCAAATCACAGATGTAACACGACAAACTGAAACCTATTAACGCCACTACAATTAATAAAAAACAACAGACAGAGCTTCTGTATACTGAATCCTTCAAACAAATATCTTGGATTACTGATGCATGACTTCTACAGAAAATAGTTTGCTCCTTCCATATTTATCTTTGTGATCTACTCAATTCCTTAGGAAAATTTTCGCTCCAGGCAATCTGACTGACTGAAACTAGATCTACTGGTTTGTTCCTTCTTTTACAGAGTCCAACTTAAAACCTTAAGCCACATTTGACACCTTTTTCTTCTGTTACAGAGTTATACCACACAACCAATAGCAGTACTTTGGCAACTTCATATAAGTTCCTGGAAAATCTGAGACAAAAGCCATGCCTGATAAGTTTTTTAACTACATTTTTTCTAAAATTTATCTAATTGATTAAAAAAAAAGCTCTTTTCACATTTGAATTTTAAATAGCTACTCAGACTCAGAGTTGGTAAGAAACAGTCCCACCTGAGAACTCCCTCAAACTTCTTCATATTTACAATGATGCAAAGAATTCTTTTAGCTTTTTTTGCTACAGACTTGCACCCTTTCTTTGCCTACATATAGCTCAACCATATAATGACCACATATGCACTCTGCAGAGTTTCCAGCCTTCCATGAACCTGTGAAGAACATTCTCTTTATTCTTAATGCCACGAGTAAGATGTTCTTCAAATCCTTTCTGGCCTACCTTCTTACTCTTTTACAGTATCAACTCTGATAGCCTCCTGCACTCTGATTTAACAGTTCCATCTTTTTAAGTATCCTTTTAAATGGACAATACACGCATACCCTGAACCTCTAATATGCAGCTTGAAACTGCTCCTGGGTGATCCACAAACATTTGGCATTTCTGTTCCTTATTTCTTTTTGACAAGCACTTCATTTTTACACAATCCCCTCTACTGAAGTTAAAGCATTCTCATAGTGGTTTGGATTTGGGGTTATTTTTGAGCCATCTGACTACACGATGGTCACTACTGGAGGCTGCTTTCTCAATAATTAGACCATGAAGTCAACAGGAGACGACAGTTAATATAAGCACATGTAATCCCAAAACTGTCCCCTCTGGAAGACGGGATTAAAAAAACTATATCAAAACATCTACAACAGGATACGCAGAACTGAAAACAATACTATACTTTGGCTTTGCAGATTTGTATTCTTCTGTATCTGTGTCTTCATCATCTGAGTACCAATGATCACCTCTTCCTCCTGCTAACAGGCCCCTTGCTGCCAGCAATCCTGCCGCATTACCATAGCCTGTATATTTTAACAAGCTGTCAACTGCAAAGAATAGATAGAGAAAATTATTCAGCTACAATAAGCTACAAACCAAAAATCTGCATAGTGTTAAAAGAATTGAAAGCTACAGCAAGAGGCAAATACACTAATTACAGCAAGACATATAATAAGGGAGGAGGGCCACGAACATGATCAGAGAGCTAGAGCACCTCTGCTATGAGGACAGGCAGAAAGAGCTGGGCTTGTTTAGCCTGGAAAAGGCTCAGGGAGAGGAGCCAACCAGTAGTTAAAGGGGGCCTACAGGAAAGCTGGGGAGGGGCTCTTGATCAGGGAGTGCAGTGATAGGACGAAGGGGAATGGTTTTAAGATGGAAGAGGAAAGATCTAGATTAGATATTAGGAAGAAATGTTTTACTGTGAGGGTACTGGCACAGGTTGCCCAGAGAAGTCATGGCTGCCCCATTCCTGGAGGTGTTCAAGGCTAGGTTGGATGGGCCTTTGAGCAACCTGATCCAGTGCGAGGTGTCCCTGCCCACGGCAGGGGGGTTAGAACTGGATGATCTTTAAGGTCCCTTCCAACCCAAACCATTCTATGATTCTAAAAGAAAAAGTAATTTTTACCTCTCTCTTTACAAAGAACAAAAAGAAATTCTGCTGCAATTTGCTTTACTCCAAGGTCAACATGTGTCATAAGGCGCACAAGCTTGTTTCTTACTGTTGTGCCAACTTCTGGACGATTGGATACATCCCTTAATGGAGGCAATACCTAGCAGCACAAAACCAAAGAAGAAACAGCACAGAATGCAGAACAATACCTATCCAATTCCCGCAGAAACACACAGAGTCAACAGAACAAGAAAATACTGTGAGCTCTTCTCCTTCAAAACCAGGAATAAAATAAACCCAACTATGCTTACATGCACTAGTAATGACTCTTGCTTCTTAATATACTCAGGCCTTCTGGTCCGCTATCCTAGGCAGAAAAGTACTCAGTCCCAAAGGCAGACTTTAAATAAAAAGACAACTATTAGAGTTTAACAGCACAAATAAATGTCCCAAAAGACTAAAGGCAGAAGTAACCTCATGCTCTTTGTTTCTTCTCTTTTGGTCAGATATGTGGTAAAAGCACTAAAAATAGCAGCTTGAGAAAACTTATAATATTAACATGATGTATAGTTTATACAGAACAATGAATTTACTCATAATGAAAAAGGAAAATAAATCACACTGCAAGTTCTACTACCATAAATCTCAAAAAATGGCTCTATGTATGCAGAGGAAATGTGTACTTCTTCTAGAAAATATTCTTTTAAAACCTTAAGCTAAATTTCAAAAAGATTTTGGAGAAAACACCACGTAACATCTCCTCAAACACACTATTTTCTCATTAAATGCCATTAATGTTGTGAACTTCAACCCTCAATAAGGCAGGAGGTGCCTCAAATAAGGCCAGTTTTGCAATCCAACTTTTGCCTCCTTGTGCATATGCCTTCAGACTCAAACCCTACATTAATTTTTTCACATTCACAGCATATGATATGATCAGCAAAGAAATCTCAGTTGCAATATGAAATAGTTAATGATCTGAAGGCTCCTATAAGAATTACGGATTTTCAGCATTTTATTAGGGAATGAAACCAAAGATGTCACTGTCATAAGAAACTGCAGGTGCTTTGTCTTCTACGTGTCTAATGTAAAATGTCACATTCTGTGCAAAATTACTGCACAATTACTACTGAAATCAGACTCACTGGGAACTGATACTTAAACAAATGAATGCTACAGTATTCGCTAGTGTGAAAAAAACCAGACTTCATCTTTTTCAAACGAAGTATCCAAACAATTAGCAAAAACGTTCCACTTTGTCCCTGCTTACTTTCCCCAGTGGGGATAGTACCATGACTGCCACTTCACAGAGTGTTGTAAGAATGAATTAATGTTTTTACAGTACTCTAACATAACACTGCGATGAGTGCCATAGGACAGTCCATGAGGAAATTAATCATTCTGTTTTCGGATCACAATTTGAATAGTGCATAATAAATAAAGCCTCCAGCCAACACTTAACAATGAGGGTAATTCAAAATATCAAACATCCGGTCATGCAGTTAGCAGTTTCCATCCATTCTGTGTGCAATATAAGACAGTAACCCAGTGGTAGGAGACAGCATGTAATTATACCCTGACATCTAGATGCTATGATGTCGTAAAAACATGCAGACAGCTTCATTTTCTTACTTCTGAACATTTGGCTCTGAACCTTTTTGGTTTTTTTTAACTTAACAGATCAGAAGAGTATCCTAGGAAAGAGCTGCTGCAAACAAGAACAGTAAGCAGCAAAAATGACTTTCTTAAATTCCTCAAACCCACTTCTCTGATACAGATGAAAGAGGCAGAAAATATATGCTCATTTCCATTATAAACTCCATTTATGAATTCAGGTGCAGCTTTGATCTTGGAGCAGCATCTACAATGCCACTCCAAAATCACTGCAGCTTAGGAAAAAGAACATTTCTCAGCTGGTTTCAGCTGTCTTTCCTCATCTTCTAACTTCTCCCTACTTGACCTTCAGCAAAAGCAGCAAAACACCCAACCACCAAGCCACAGAGATTCTTTAGATCTTTAACCACAGCATGGAAATCTTTTTCTCCTGTAAGAAGCCTGCCCACAGTCTGCACTGTATTAAACAGCTCTTTTAAGTGATGAAGTGTGCCTCTGTTCAGAGACAGAGTTTTACTCTTAACAGAAGAGCTGATACACACTGGTGAACTGCAAGATTAGGTTCCGACGACTCTGCTTGCTGAGGTCAAACTAAAGCTCATGCAGAACCCATCAAAATACCCAAAGCCTCACTAGCTAGCACATAGCATTGCAAAGTTCTAACAACTGCACCGAAATTTTTCTGATACGCTAAATAAAGGGACAGATCTCACTGAATTCTTTGCCACTGTATCACATCATCTGGTGACCCACATTAAACCCGCATTAACACAGCTTCATAATTCCATAATGTTATTATTTAAGAGCTCTACAAAATGTATTGTGGAACTGAGGCCATAGTATCTACTGATTTATGTGACTGAAAAAATAATTTCTATAGCTGGCGGTTGTCAAGAGAACTAACAGAGGAAAGTTTTGCAGGAAACTTTGTGGGTAATATAAGGCAAAACCATTCATATTTTTAAAGTATCAGCACTTAGCACTGATGTACAAACCACAGGAATTTTATAATTAGCTTCATAGTCAAACTTTGATGAATATTTTACTTACCTGAGCTTTGATAAACTTCCGGATATTCCTATGAGTTCGGCAGCATTCAGTTAATAAACTGAGAACTGGAGTAAGACCTTCTCTATAGCTGCTTCCCTAAAATAAAACCAAATACAAATAAAACAGTTTTAATAGCAAATCTTCCTTTTCAAATCTCTTGAACCCTTCAATAAATTCCTGCACGACAACCAAAACATGAACTTTAGATACGTATAAACAAAGAGCCAAATATTCATCCTCACACATACACAAGAACAAGTATATTTCAGATCTTCACAGGAATTTTTTCTCAATTTTGAGGTGTTTCACAATCTAGAAGCAAGGATATTCATGTGCTAAATACTGTCTGAAAGGTTTGTAAGAAGCTTTACATATGTGCTTTAATGAAAGCACATATGCTTTTTGCTTTAATGAAAGAGGCCCCTTTCATGAAAAATGCTTGCAGCCCATACCTTGTCTATTCTCTTCTCCATGAAATCCAGTAAAACTTGAATTGCTCCCATATTCATGCCATTGTATTTTATATCTGTTTCCTCTTGGGATAATGGACTAATAAGAACATCCAAGCAAGAAACGGGAACATTGCTTAAGAGGTTGATTGCATTGCTGAAACAGATTTTAAAAATCCATTATTCACATGGAAGAAAGAATTAAAAACAGAGTACAACTCACCATAAACTGTTTGTACAACTGCAATCAAAAAGAGGCCCGGCAACTCAAACAATCCTTTATTTTCGGCTCTCTGGGTTTTAAAGAAGGTGGCACGCATTATAGTCTAAGTGCAGGCTCTTGGAATAAACAAGTTAAAAAAAGGACAAAAGCTCAGAAAGCTATACAGCAGCAGTGCATTATTACTTCCAGCCCCCACAGTATCCTATCCCACAGACAAGGCACAGCTTCCAGCAGTGTGTTACAGCAGCTGGTCGTGCAGGACAGCAGGGGGAACTCTCACATTGATTTGCAGTGGTCAGAGTTTTTTTCCTCCTTGAAACTTAAAACATTTTACAACGTATCCGCATTACCATCATTGATGTGACAAAGCACACCACAGAAAACATTTCCTCCTCCTACAACAGTGGGGCATGGTGGCAATGTCTCAGGTCCCCTCAAAGACTTTCATTTTTACTTAGGTCGTTATGTATAGGAAATACAGAAGGCTTTTAACATATTAAAAAAAAAGAATCAGGTTTATTTACCAAGCACTACCTTTCAGTAACTGGCAGTCTCTGCATTCTACAAAGCACAAAGAGGAGTGCTCCCCAGATATCCACTAAGTGATTTAAATTGGACCACAGGGTCCTTCCCTCCTCGTTAATGCACTAAGATGGAACCTCTTTGCAAGGATCTCTTTTATGGTACACATCCCTTCAGTTTGGTATCTATCCTGTTCTCATTATACAGACTTGTGTTTGTACTCTTCCTGAATATGGGGCTGAATTACATAGATGCTGCAAAACTTAGAATTCTGTCATGATTTAGTTGCCGATGCCCAACTAAACTTACAAATGGGTATATTTAGAAACATACAGAATTATTTAGGCAGATCTCAAAGCTATGAACGAAACTGTGAGCACCAGTGTTTCAAGGATTGGCAAAGTGTTCCAAAAATACAGAAAACTTTTCAAACAACTTCATTTAACACTTTCAATAATTCCTACTTAGCAGATGCCCTCAGTTTTTGTATTATTAATAAAATTCTAATAAACAAGTAGTATAAGAGAAAGCAAATCACAGCAACCAAATATAACAGGATTTCTAACAAATGTGCTGCTTTTGGTCTGATCAGACTGGGTGGCTGTTCCACATTGTGCCATCTCCCTTTTGCTCTTTTAGCAATTGTAATTCAGACAACTTCTACTTTTTGGAAAGCTTGTTCTCTTTGTTTTCTTTCTAATTCCTGTTGAAGATATGTCTTTTATATCATGGAAATTATTCCTCTGCAATAAGTCAGGAATAGTTAGAAACAAGACAGACTGAAATTCAACAAGTATTTGGTGGCTTCAGGCCTTTCATCAGAAGTCCTCTTTTTACCAGTTTCTTATTAAACAACCAAGTTCCCAAACACCTACAAAATTAATTTTCTGGATCACTGTGTCTGAGCTATTCTTTTCAATAAATGAAGCCCAGCTTTCTGATCTTTGTCACTCCACTGACAGTTTTATTTGTGGTAGAGGAGTG
Organism: Phaenicophaeus curvirostris; assembly: GCF_032191515.1. Classification (NCBI taxonomy): domain Eukaryota; kingdom Metazoa; phylum Chordata; class Aves; order Cuculiformes; family Cuculidae; genus Phaenicophaeus; species Phaenicophaeus curvirostris. The sequence continues at coordinate 62,336,567 of NC_091392.1, read as the reverse complement.
TATGAAATTCTCCAGCTACCAGGAAGTCAGTGACTATGCACAGATCTGCACAATAGTGTTTGCATTCCTACTCCAGGGGGTAGAAATACTGCGTATATTACTCTCCCCTTTTCGGCTTCCTAGAGATCATTAATCACTGGGACATGACATCCACCCACTCATGCTCCCAGCCCCCTCCTGATATGCAAATTCAGAAGCAAAGGCCTATTTAGAGCTGCTGAATGCCTTGATTAAAACCTTGTTAGTGGGCAAAAATGGCACTCACTCTAATATGTGATGCTTTAAGCTGTTCATATTCAAACATTAAGTAACGACATGACAGAATCACAATAATGACAACAATACCAGGTACTAAATTAGTTAAGATATTTTTACAGGCAACTTCTGCTTCTTTATTAGAAGTAGAGTCACACTGACAATCAGTACATCACAGTCCAGGGCACGGATCCAACACCTGATGTTCACATAAAATAAACCCTCAGCTTACACATTAAAATCATAAGTGTTCATACAATGTGCTTTAACGGGCTGCCTGAACCCTTCATTTAAGCATTTATTTACGGTGGATTTACAAACTTGGATTTACAAACTTAGAGAAGTGCAAGTGATCAGCAATTCTAAGAAATACACTTATGCCTTCCCGATGCATCACAAAGGTTATTTTGCATTTAACACTGCTTGTATTTTAGTCAATTTGCAACATAATTTTCGTAATTGCCCTACTGATAAGCTCCAGGTGGAAAGCAGAGCGAGGAGTTGCACTCTGCTCTCTGACTCACACCTCATCTCTAGCAATAAAGACTGCGTGGTCAGAGTCCAGTATACAGAACAGCCCAAATGACGACACAGCCTCATTCTTTTAGCTATGCTATGTCCACTATAGGCTGCTAACACAAGTTTACTCATTCTTTATTGAAGCTCCTATCAGGAATGAAAGTTTTGCATGATCAAATACACCAGGGGACTGAAGTGGGACCCTCTGATGCCGGCCCCTGATCCCTCAGAGGATTTGTAGGGACATTACTGCTGACTATACCTCTTCTGCCTTGTGATGAATACTTCTGGTGGAAATGTGTATTAAATTATTCAGCTTTTATTGCATCCTCTAGCATTCAAAGACAAAATTCAGGTTCTGCAAATGGGCTGAAATATTTGAATCACTAAAGTAAAAATCCACACACTGCTCTTCTAGCATATTAAAAAAAACCCTTCTGAATATGACTTAAATCAAGATCAAATACTACATGCAACAATACTATACTTGCATTCTTTCTTCTATCAACTTGGGCTAAACCAACTACCAACAGCAAACAAAAGTAGTTTTCCCAGAATAACAGAAAGACTAATGCAGTGCTATACGGAGTCTAATGGAGAAGGCGAAACGACTGAACTGATGCAAGGCAGTGACAACAATCCTCATTTCTTTCCTGCTTCCACCTCTCAGAACTATGGAGAATCCTTGCCTTGCCTTGGTGTCTCCACAAGGTTCATGAGGGCAGCATCTCTACACAAAATAACCCTTCTGACTGAAAAAAGCAAGGATGGAAATTGTACCAATAACACATTTTCCACAGCTGCCCACTTCTGTATGTAAAGCCCTTTCTGGATTCATCTGCAAGGGTTTGTAAAAGCTAAAACCAAAATGGCCTGCATAACACGCATCCTTTTGCAACAGCATAAGATAATCAGATTTTACAGGTTGATATATTTTACAGACTACTCAGATTTCTGGACAAGAAAACAAGACATGGTTTCATGGGAACTACATCAGCTGTATAATAATTCACCAGACTATCAGGCAGTCTTGGTGACTATATGCAAGCTTAAATGCTAAAAGTTGAACTCAGTTTTCTTGTAGTTCCTGAATTTAACCAAATCTGTTGAATTTTTCCAGCAGTGAGGAACTTATTCCCATCAGCCCCTTGCTTAAAGGAGGATGAGAGTGCCAAACACCCACTGTAAGCAGCAGCAAAGAGAGCAAAGAGAAAACACTGGTTGCCTTTTAGGACACACTAAGCACTAACTTTAGCCACGTCAATTACTGCAGCAGTATTCTAAACTATTCCAAACTAGTCTGCACCAACTGAGAAGGGCTCTGATGTAGGATTTTATTGTTCACCTACTAAGACCGTTGATCTCCAAGAGCTTCCCAAGATTTTAATCAACTTCATTTAACACTTTCAAGACTGCTGGGTGTGAAAAGCTATATCCTTCTTCCTGGAGACTGCTGGTTCAGAGGATGATCTTCAAAAGATCCTGCACTTCTATATACGGACATCTCTGAAGAAGAAAATGGCAACACTAACTTTCACAGCTGAGAGATAAGACAGAACAGCGCTTGAAGCTACCGTCCTGTCAGACCCTGTGAACAGCTGACCTATTCTGACAAAAATAAGGGTGGCATGGAAAGACACAGTAACACTAGACAGAGAACAACCACCTCACTAAAAATGCTCTAAATTTTGATTGAATTATGGGCTGCAAATACATAACAAACAGTTGGGTGCAGGACTGAGGGTAAAAAAACAACACACCCAAAAGCCCAAGATGATTCAGTCACCTTTGAAAAAAACTAAAGATTATTACCAGGGAACTGACATTTGTACCTGTAATAAAGCAGCCATGAACTATTGGAGATAAAACATCAACTTGTAACTTCCATCACAATCCATCAGAATTGCAAGTCACACAGAAAAATCTCAGAACGCAGTTTTTCCATCAGCAAAACAACAGAAGTTGCATTTCACTTCAGTTTGCACTACCTCTAGAACTTCTAATGTATTTTCATCCTCAATTACACACACATATTTCAGAAAGGTCAGCTTCATTATTAGTGATCAAAAATGACCAACTTGCCAGCCACCTTCTCTCTGGAATAGTGGACATGCTTAAACAATATTTCAGGCAAACACCTTACATTAAAAAGACTAGTAGTTCTTTATTTAAAAGTAATAGTTTTCACTGTTTCTCAGATTTCTACTTTAGATTTTAAGCAAAGGTTTTTTTTCTATTTAAAAAACAAACAAACAAACAAAAAGTAAAATAGATTGGTTCTGCAATTCTACCAACCTGTGCAGCTCTTCAGTTTTGTCTTCAGTAGGGCCCGTGGTTAATAAGCAGTGTCGAAGGATGGCAGCCATGTAACGAAACTGATGAGATTCATTCTATATAAATACAAATGATGAAGATATTTTTTCATTTTGAAGATTGCAAGTGGGGGTTTCAGGTCACTAGAATAATAAAAATTAAAGATACCTATTAGATCATAACAACCATCCCTATCAATAACAGGTCTGTTCCTTAGAGTTCATTGAATACTTAATGCAACATAACTCTCAGAGGCTGGTCTTTTAATTACACCTTGTAAAAGCTGCCAGGGACATTTTTCCAGTTAAATGAGCCTTCGCTACCAGAAAACCCAGTTACAAGCATTTTCTCAATTCTATACTGCTATTCATAATCTACCACTGCTATGTTCCTTCCTGTATTTACACCCAGACGCTTCTTCACCCACTTAGATTACATATGTTCTCCATAAAATTGCCTCCTCCTCATTTAAACTTTTGGCTGCCAACCCTTTAATTCCCCGACCTAGTCTGTTCCTTTTTCTAATTCCCTTGATACCTTTTCTTCATTTTGTTAATAACTTTTCTACTCTCAGCAACCTTATTTGCCCTACTTTTGCTCTTTCCAACCTTCCCCTCCCTTCCCATCTCCCACCAGACAGCAGTCACACAAAAGTACACCAGTAACTGCAATCATCTAACTGCGTGTATCATTGTCCTCGTCCTTTTTCATTAGCTCTTCTTGGCATACCTCACATGTTCTGGTGTGTTTGACCTAGCACAAAGCGCCCCAAAGCATCTTTTGTAACGTCAGCATCCAAATCTGCCAACTGTACCACCTGCGGCTCTCGTCTGACTTCGCTACTTTGAAACCATCTCCAGTCATTAAATACTGGTGTTTCAAATGGTTCTTGCCCCCTCAAGATGGATCTCATTTAGTTTTCTACCCACACGCCTAACCTCTCTGCTCTCCTTTTATTTTCTCTCCTGTCTACTGTTTGTAATCTTTTCAAATTCTGCATCCTCAGCCTACTTAATTAACATGCTGTTTACTCTTCTTACAGATCGTTAGTATTCCCACAGGGACACTTGCTAAGCAGAATGTCACCTAACATAGCTGGCTAACGGTCTACAACTACTAAAATGCTCTTTAATTTAAAGGTTCCTTGCTTGTAGGAACCAGTAAGGAGTTATTATGTAAGCCTTACTTCAAAACACAAAACCAGCTTCTCCTGCCCTAGAATGTCTTAAACTCTCATACAAATAGAAAAAGATTAAAAATAAACAAGTAATTAAACAAATAAATAAAGGTTACTAACACTAGAATTTCCTCCTGATGAAAATTTTCCTGACAGCAGCATGCTTGAGCTCTTCAGGGAGGAAAATTTTTGTGGGATAAATGTTCCTCACTCCACAGACAGTGAACACGTGAAACCTCATCAAGTAATGCCACAACTGTGTACCACCTCCTGCCCGCCTTTCTGTGGTAAACTGGGCTTCTCAACTCTGAAGATATCCAGTATTTTCTGAGACTATGCCCACTTCAAGATCCAGATTTCGAGAGCTGACTTCTCAAGAGGCAACCAGGTAATACAGATTCTTTTTCCAACTTAACACCTGACATCATTTCCTCTGCAAAGAACAACTTAATCACAAAGACGATACTTCTCAAATTCTGAGCTAGTAAACGTTCATATAGGTGTGCCACATACTTGGATTTAGGTTGGTTTTCTCCACTCAAGTTTCTACTTTGAAAATAATCACTTGCCTATACAAAGAATCTTCTCTGAAAAAAATATTTTAATAAATGTCTAAGTCAGGAATACACAAACCAGAAAAGTCCCTCACTTTCCTTATGCTTCCTTGAAATCCAAAGTACTGGCTTCTCTGATTTTTTCCCTCCAGTCATTCTATTTCAAATTTCAGGATGTCTTATTCAGCATAACCATATTATTTACTTTAAAGTAAACAATGTGCTTCAGACTTTTCTGAAGTTTTTACATTCCTTAATGTTATGATTAATGTTTTATTTGCTGTTTAGTCCAATGGACTAAAGAGAACAATTATTTGTCCATCTTAACTACTGTAAACTTCTGCTTAGCTTTATATGCTGCATGTTTACAATGCCAGTGAAAAGTTAACAACAAAAGTTAAATGATTTAGAGAAAATGATGTGGACTAAAAAGAAAGATTCCTTATGTAATTCTACTACTTTAACATAGCCTTAGATTATTCAACAAAAAAAAGTTATCCATACAGTTCCTGTTTATAAATTTAGGGATGCAACACATGGGAAGCATATTCATCTAAGAAGAAAAAATTAGATCCAATGTTATAATGAAAAAAATAAGATAAAACTTCAAAGAAAGTGTGTTTGGTTCTTGTACTTGACCTCATCTTAGAAGATCACAATTAAATCCAAACCTTGTGTTGGAAGGATGGGAGAGACAAAGACATTAAAGCAGCATCACACTTTCTTAAGAGTTAGTTGTTAAAAATTAGAGTTGATGTGCTTATCATCATGCCCAGAAAAACAGACGGAAACTAGGGAGACTTCTCAGCTCTAATTATTACCCTATTGCTACCGTCCACGATCTCCAGAGATGCAGTCATCTGATACACTTACAATAAAATGTTTTTCCTAGCCGATTAATTATTAGTAAACAGCATTTGTCTTCTTCTGGAAACCTGAGACTTTCATTATATAGTCTTCTTTGCATTTTTTATTTGAAAATATACATGCCTAACTTGCATTATATAACCTAAGTTATTCTCCCATTACACAGAAAATGTATGGATTTGATTTTTTGCCTAAGTAGTAACAAGAACAAAAGTTATTTGGTATTCAAGGCAATGAGCACTGAAGACTCAAAACATCTTGAAAGCCCAAGATCATAAATACAAGACACAATCAGAATTCAGACAGAGAAATTTTCTCAGACTGATTTTGCATACAGGGAAATTATGATGCAAAATTTCAAGACTACCTTAGACGCTATTTTGAAAAATGCAGTCATATTCCATCAAAATTACAACAGCAAAAGTTAAGTATCAAAATCCTTGCTCTGGGGCATGGACAGTAACCACTTCTTGTGTCTCCACCTGCTGGTTCTGGCTCTTCCAGGCTAAAGAAGAACAATTTAAGATACCACTTCAGCTCAGCCTTACCTCGCTGTGGACATTCCAACTGTCAAGTGTTACATTAAAAAGAGCCTTTAGTGCCTCAATGGCACAATCTGTTTCTTGCAAAGATAAAGGAGGCCTGTCATGATCTTCTGCTGCTTTATATTGTTCTGTCCATCTTACGCTCAGGGAACTCTCCAAAGCCTGAGTCAAAACTTGCACCCCCTGTAGTTCCTGACGCAACTGTGATCTAATATCTGTGTGCAGAAGCGATAACAGGAAGAGAAGACGCAAATCAAAGCATTTAATGTCATCAACGAACTGCTGGTCCTTGCATTTTTCCAGAAGATTACAGAGCATAGCTGCAAGATTCAGTTCCGAACTCAGCTTCTGTGCAACAGCACTATTAAAAACTATGTTACAGAGGCATTTTAAAGCTTCTACTATAACGGGAAATTCAGACACTCTCTCCAAGGGATCTTCCACAGTATCCAGCTTTGCTAGCCTCATAAGGATCTGCATGTTCCTCTTTGTCATCACAGGCACTAAAACCTTCTTGTCCCTGGAGAGAATCCGCAGGGCTTCCAGGCAGGCAACTTGACATGAAGTTTGTGTGTCTTTTTCAAGGATGTTTAGAATTCCTTCACATAGCTTCTAAGCAAACACAAACAAACAAAAAAGGAACAGTTTTAGTATCAAAATACTGGTGGCAATAGGAAGTTACTTTTTCTAAGTCTCCCATACAACTTTTGAGTTTTCAGCTGACTTGACTTGAGAAACTGGGATTTTGTTTTAGCTCTTCAAAAAATGACCTATTGGAAAAGACCTCCAAATATCATCAAAAGTAGCTTTCCTCATGGATATAATCCAAGCACATAAACGCTGGCAAAAGCATTAAGTAAAAATGGCAGATGCTATCCAGCATCACCAGTTACCAAATTTTCTCAGTATCAGGAACAAAAAATTGAGTAGCCAGAGTAACAAGGTTAGAGGGAAGCGAGAGGTTTTAAAAACACATCAAAGTAGAACAGTCACACCCACAGTACCTGCAAAATTACAAGTTGAGGTTGTTTCAGTCAGGAGGGTGAGAGAAAAGAAACCAAACCAGAGCTAACTGCAGCTCAACATGCAAGTACCAGTACTCTATGTCTGGTAACAGCTGTAATTTGTGTTGCTGCTTCAGACTAATCTATGGATTTCTCCCATCTTAAGTAATATTTAGAAATGTTACCTCTGACATAGAAACATAGTGCAATTTTATTGGAAGACTCAGGCTGTGGCAGATTTACTAAACAAGCAAAACTGCCACTTTGTCAGCACAGATTGCTCTTGAAGTCACAAGGATTCACAAGGAAGCTGGGGAAGGGGCTGGAAAACAGGTCTTACAAGGAGCGGCTGAGAGAGCTGGGGTTGTTTAGCCTAGAGAAGAGAAGGCTGAGGGGAGACCTTATTGCTCTCTACAACTACCTGAAAGGAGGTTGTGGAGAGGAGGGTGCTGGCCTCTTCTCCCAAGTGACAGGGGACAGAACAAGAGGGAATGGCCTCAAGCTCTGCCAGGGGAGGTACAGGCTGGGCAACAGAAAAAAAAAAATTTCACAGAAAAGGTCATTGGGCACTGGAACAGGCTGCCCAGGGAGGTGGTTGAGTCACCTTCCCTGGAGGTGTTTAAAAGACAGGTGGATGAGGTGCTCAGGGGCATGGTTTAGTGGTTGATAGGAATGGTTGAACTTAATGATCCAGTGGGTCTTTTCCAACCTAGTGATTCTGTGATTCACTGCTGCTTTATACCAACACGACTGCAGGGGTAAATATTAATCATACAAATGCAGCATGAGAAAATACAATGCTCTAAGAATCTGCAAGTCAGAACAGTAACATCTGAATTGCAGAAGAATAACCTTTCATAACACATAAATGGACACTAAATTTATCAATCAAAAGGAAGAAAAGACAGGACTGCTTGACGGGGGAGGACTCCAGAGGGTTTTTACACCTTAACCTCAGGACAACACTACTACTCATGGGTACCGTAGCCAGAAATACGGTTACAAAGAAATTCCCAGATAAATGGCATACAAACTGTGCTGTGCCTCACAGGACACATTTCCTCCCCACTTCTCAACCCCAAGCTTTGTGTTTTGACCACTGACATGAATACATTACCAAAGATGACAGAGTAGCAACTGAATTGAATAGCCCTACTGCAGAATAGCCCTACTGCTTAGAACCTGAAATTCATAACACTGTGTCAGGCAATACATGTCAATAAGAAAGTGTTAATAAAAAGCGCACAGGGATACAACTAAAGTGAAAAACAGTTCTTGGGGAATGGTCTCTGGATTTGTGCTTTTCATCACCACCACCACAACGAAAAGGTGGGCAGCACAGCGGCCCATCACTCTGACTCAAAGCTCAGAACAGAAGTTCCACTTGGGACATCCAAGCAAGTTTTGTTACTGTGATCATTTATAATCAAAGCCAAATTTTTTTAGAAAAGAGCTTATGTATAAAGCAAATCTAGAACAGACGCTCCAGAAGAATAAGGGAGAAAACAACACAAGTCTTCAACAATGTTAGAAGACAATCTGTAAATAAAGTCAGACGTTAGGAATTTACAATATGATTTCCAGTATGCTTGTCCTGGGGTGAAGCCCACCCAAAAGCACCACCCAGACAACCAAGACCTTGACTGCATCTCCACAGTCCTGACTAGATTAATTCAGTAAGAGCTTGAAAACAAGGAATGAGCTCCACCTCTTCCTACCACACAGGCAATGTGAGAAATCTTCATCAGAATATTATAGGCACTTGTAACAGTATAAAAACCACATCTGAGTGCCTCTGCAGGAATATAGGTACTGATCATGGGAATTTCATAGACAAGTACCTGGAAAAAGATACTCAAGCACAGAGTCTTCAGATTTCTTCAATGTTATAAGGTTCTACACCTGGGTTGGAGCAATCTGCAGTTTCACTACAGGCTGTAGGATGATGTAATTGCGAGCAGCCCTGCAGAGAGGGACTTGGGGGGTGCTGTTTGATGAGAAGCTTGACATCAGCCAGCAATGTGTGCTCACCAACCAGAAGGCAAACCATATCCTGGTCTGGATCAAAAGCAGCGTGGCCAGCAGGGCGAGGGAAGTGATTCTCCTCCTCTACTCCGCTCTCGAGAGACCCCCACCTGCAGTACTGTGTCCAGTTTTGGAATCCCCAACATAAGAAGGATATGGAAGCGTTGGAAAGGGTGCAGAGCAGGGCCACAAAGATGGTCAGAGGGCTGGAGCACCTCTGCTATGAGGACAGGCTGAGAGAGTTGGGGTTGTTCAGCCTGGAAAAAAGGCTCCAGGAAGACCTTATAGCAACCTTCCAGCACCTGAAGGGGCTACAGGAAAGCTGGGGAAGGACTTTTTACAAGGGCATGTAGCAATAGGATGAGGGGAAATGGCTTTAAATTGGAAAGGGGAAGATTTAGATTAGACATTAGGAAGAAATTCTTCACAATGAGGGTGGTGAGACACTGCAACAAGTTGCTCAGGGAAGTCGTGGCTGCCCCATCCCTGGAGGTGTTGAAGGTTGGATGGAGCCTTGAGCAGCCTGGTCTGGTGGGAGGTGTCTGTGCCCATGGCAGGGGGGATGGAACTGGATGGTATTTAAGGTCACTTCCAATACAAACCATTCCATGATTCTATGATTAACCTAATGCCTCTCCCACAGAAGCGTTGAACACCAATTTGAGCATAGTATGCTAGACCTGCACTAAATGTTTCTGAAAGCGGTGGCACCTTTGAAGCATTTTTAGAAAAACGCCTAGGAACCACAAAATGACTAGTCTAGACCCAAATTACTTGTCACAGCTTAACTTCTTCAAGAATTTTGTATCTATTGGTAAGGGAGTTCTCCATACAATTAACTTCACTCTGAAAGCTGAAGCAACAGTTGTGAAGTCTGTTTGGTTCTGAGGAGTAACACAGAACTGAACAGACATTTCAGAGAACCCAGGAAAAGGGCAATTTATTCTGCTCTCTGATGAAGCACATTTCTGTTAGACTTAGCAGTCACAGCCTTCCTTATTGACATCAGCTGCTACAAGTTCTGTAACAATTTACTCAAATTCAACAGGTCTTCCACAACTGGACTCTCCCTCTCTTCAGAAACTGTGCAGCAGAAGAAGTTAACAGAAGAAGTTGTGTTACCAGCCTTCCCCAAAACAAGATGCTGAATGAACACTTTGAAGACATACTGGGTCAAACAAACTGCCTCATCAATAAATAAATACAGCACAAAAACATCTCTGATTTTTCATTAACAGTGCTGAAGGTTTCTTCCAGGACTTTAAATACCAAGTTATTTGATCCAATCAATACTCACTGAAATTAAGGGGAGTTTCCCCCCATTTTTGTTAGAAGCAGAACCCATACGTATCTTTTATCTGGTGTTCTGGTCTTTAATCTCAGTCAGATAAAACCTAAGCCCTCATTTGACTGCAAAGAGACCAATCCTCCCAAATTCAGACTGATTTTTCTCTCCATGAGTTGCACCCACCTGCTGCTATGGAAGTGTCACTGCAAAATGTCAAAAGCACTGGGGGGGAGATCCCAAAGGGCACCAAACTCCCACTGGCTTGCCACGGGAGGTGGAAGCCCAAGCCCTCCTCCATACATTGGGAGAGCAACCTTGCAAATTAATTAAAGATTACAAAAACCACCATCTTGTGGCTTCAAATCTTCGTGACATGCAGCAACAGAAGAACCTTTAAACACCTGTACTAAAGATGGATACTACTGAACACAAGCATTTAGCAACATACTTACAACTATAAAACCCAAACCACTGGTATGTTTGTAAAGCGCTTCATTTCCTACATGTTCCTGAAGCCTGAAGTTGTATAAAATACTTCACAATATAGGCAAGGATACAGTTTATTTTTAAAAGCATTAAATATACAGTCTTCTGCACACTGTGTTAAAAACTAAACGATCAGACACTTAAGAACAGGTTACTAAGTTTCCCAGCCATTCTAGCAAAATACATTTTTTTAAGATGTAAGACTTGTAAGTGAAAAACATGTAGGAACTGCTGACTAAGTTCTCCAGAGCCAAAGTTCTCCCTGTTGAGCCATCAAGAGTGATTTTTAAAGGAACCAGCATTCGGTTATAATGCCACCACTTGCAAAACTGCTGAAATCTGTGGCAATGAACCCTGCTGGCTGATCATAACTACCAACAGAAGCTTAGGGAAAAAAGAGAGCATCTGATTATGAAAACCTCATGAGGTTCAACAAGGCAAAGTGCAAGGTCGCAGCACTCCTCAGTATCGACACAGGCTGGGGAATGAAGAGATTGAGAGTAGCCCTGCAGAGAAGGACCTAGGGTCCTGGTGGACGAGAATCTGGATATGGGCTGGCAACATAAACTTGCAGCCCAGAAAGCCAACCATGTCCTGGGCTGCATCAAAAGAAGTGCAGCCAGCAGGCTGATGGAGGCGATTCTCTCCCTCTGCTCTCATGAGAGCCCTTGGCACAGGAAAGACATGGACCTGTTGGAGCAGTTCCAGAGCAGGGCCACTAAAACGACCTAAGGTCTGGAACATCTCTCGTAAGAGAAGCTGAGAGAGTTTGGGTTGTTCATCTTGAAGAAGACTCCAAGAAGACCTTATTGCAGCATTTCAGTACTTAATAAGGGCTTATAAGATACAGAAAAAATTTTAAGCAGGGCCTGTAGCCACAAGGGATGAAGGCCTTAAACTAAAACAGCAGAAGTTTAGAGTAGATACTAGGAAATTGGTTTTGCCAAGGGTGGTGAAGCACAGGAACAAGCTGCCCAGAGAGATGGTAGATGCCTCCTCCCTGGAAACATTCAAGGTCAGGTTGGAAGGGGCTCTGAGCAACCTGATCTAGTTGAAGACGCCCCTGCTTACTGAAGGGGGCTTGGACTAGATTTCCTTCATGTTCCCTTACAATCCAAACCATTCTACAATTATAATTGAAGAGTTATCCATGGAAAGTTTTGAAGGAAGGAAACAAAATCCTATTAGGAAATTGCCTTGGAGACAACTAAAATCAGTGCCATACAGTACATTCTCTGCTTTCTCCTTGATGGTGTGAGGGAAGTGATGCACAGAGAGAAAAGAAACAGGAAAAGACATGAACAGAAAAGCATTATTACCCTTTTCTTTAGGTGGTGCTTTTTCTACCTCCCTGTAGGCCATTACTACAGCATAAACTAAGGGGAACAGATGTTATTTACTTGGTTGGAAATGAATGCAAGCAAAAGAATTCAGACAGTAAGATACCTCCCCTATGACAAAATATACAATGACTATCCTAGTTTCAGGGTTTTATTGCTATCCCCTAAATTACTGTATGAATTTAACATTTCTCTCTGGAGTTCTAACCTTTTGACATTCAGAAGGTAGTTTAACTCTTATCAGTCATGCTACAGCAAGAAGTGTTTTTCAGATACCTTTCCACTGAACCAAGACAGTTTCCATTCTTTTTAAATTTATTTTTTAAATTGTAAAATACATTCACAACTCTAAAACTCAAGAATTCTCAGCTTTTGTGCTAATAATACAGTTAAGACAGAACAATACAGTGTTCCCTTGGTCTATGCTGTAGTGTGAGTAATGGTAAAACATTCAAGATTTTTATTGCATGTGAAAACAGGAAGTCCAGGAACACCCATTTATCACCTTGTCTTGAAGAGTAAAATACTAATCCATTTTGGTGGACGCCCCAGCCCTGGAAGTGTTGAAGGCCAGGCTGGATGGGGCTTTGAGCAGCCTGGTCTGGTGGGAGGTGTCCCTGCCCACTGCAGGGGGCTTGGAACTGGATCTTTAAGTTCCCTTCCAACCCAAACCATTCTGTAATGCTATGATACTGACAGCACAAATGCTTGATGCTAAGAAGCAACATGGTCCTGTAGAAAAAGCAATACTCTGAGAAACAAAAGACCTGCGTTTTCTTCCTTACTCAGTCACACTTATTGCAGGGCTTTGGGCAAAAAGGCATCATCCCTTTACCTCCATTTTATTTCATTGTCTTTGTTTACAGGCTAATTAGATGTAGAGGATGGAGAGGAGAGGGGAGCACTGTAAATGCTTTTTAGCAGGTGCTGACAATATGAGGCGCTTGTGAAAAATACAGTATTTCACGATCTTGTTCTTCGGTCCTGGTGTACCGGCATGTGAGGTCCTTTTCCAACTCCTCTCTTTGTGTTTGCAGATGTCTAGAAAGCACACTTGACCTATATTCAATTTTTTTCAATTCACAGACCAGTAAACTTTGGCTACATTATGTCAGCTGAATTTACTGTAGCTTCTCAACACCAGAGTAATAAATGTCTTGGTGAGAAAAGGAGACAACTTCCCTTTATTTGCTTCTTCCTCTTTCGCAAATCATTCTCTTTACTTCTACAGGCCTTCGGATTACATCAAGAACAAAAGAACATAGTCTCCATTCTGCAAGTATTCAAATCCAAGCAAACACCACTGCTTTACTGAATACAGCATTTAATTTAGACACAGGTTATTCAGTGCTAAAGAAGCTGCAATTCAAAGGTGAATAACAGAAGTTCTGCTAAACACTACGGAAAGAGTGCATACTTTAACTCTTCTTTTCTGCATCTTTATTTTTGAATTACGCCATAGATGGCTTTAAATGCCATTATGGCTATACATTGGAAAGGAGGAGATTTAGACTAGACATAAGGAGGAATTTCTTCACAATGATGGTGGTGAGGCACTGGCACAGGTTGCCCAGGGAAGCTGTGGCTGCCCCATCCCTGGAGGTGTTCAAGGCCAGGTTGGATGGGGCCTTGGGCAGCCTGATCTGGTGGGAAGTGTCCCTGCCCATGGCAGGGGGGTGGAACTAGATGATCTTTGAGGTTCCTTCCAACTCAAACCATTCTGTGAGTCTATAAGATGCTGTAAGTACCAGGTGAAGGACACTTCTTAGCAATCAAGTTAAATTAAAGCAAGGGGAAAAAAAAACAACCTATCGTAAAAATTACTAGGAAATTCATATTGCCTCCATTTTCCTCTTTTCTCAGTGACAGAGGTCATTAGTAAGAAAATTGCCAGAGAAGTCTACTAAGAACAGAAATTTTGTCACATCAGGAGACAGGTGATATGCTGGGGTTTGTGTCACCTTCACTTATTTCTTAAGGTTGATGTTCTTAAGACTTCTTTGTGTATTTCAAGGCATAAATACATCCACCTTGACAGAATAGCAAGTGATATTAGCATATGGGAAGCAATATGAGTATGTCAGACTTATGAAACTCCAGCTACATTTGTTAGGCTTAAACAAAATAACGAGCTTTTAAAGAACTGTCTACAAAAGTCAAATGAGTCCTCTCCACTCTCTCTTAACATCTAAGAAAGAAAATTCAGACCTAACAGTGAGCGCTTGCTTACTCTCTTAGCACAGGTGAACAAGAAGCTACTGTGTCTTTGGCATCATCAAGTATTATATGTGCCAGAGCACATCATTTATTTAGGAGAATGGGAACATCATTAAGTGGCACCAGGTCATGCTTTCCTTGCCCTGCACTGGCTTAAGCCCTTCTAATTCACTTTGTCATCCAACCCATGGTTTTCACCACTTCCAAATTTCAATTTTAACTAAATTGTCTCTAGTGGTTTGAGAGAAGTACATTCTTAATTTAATTCAGCCTAGTTCTGTAGCTGTTCAGCAATGAGGAGGGTTAATAAAATCAACCATAGCGTCAATCACAAAGTTCACAAGGAACTGCATTTCCCCAGCAGGTCTGACAGATCTGATATTGTTCACTCATACGTACTGCTTTCTATTTCTTGAGTTTACCTTGTACTTTACAACAAACAAAGATTCATAGCAGACTATACCAAATTTTCAGCTATATGAAAGTAATGTTAGTAGTAACCACCATTTTTACAACTCTTAAGTCTCTGCGGCTCTCAAAGTTATTCAGAAGCTTCTCTTAAAACTCAAGTCCCTCTCCATCCCATATAAGGCAAAATTAAGTATTTTACATGTTTCTTATATTTTCAGTACCCTATGCAAATACTGTTACAGAAAACAAAAGAGAATTTATGGTGTTGGCTAGTCAGAGATAAGAGATTTCAGAAGCAGAGGCATAGCTTGAAACAGCTAAATAAGAACATTGGCTGATCTTTTCTGCTCACAGAAGCAGGATTGAAAGAATAAAATAATTGTGTTATTCTGCTATTAGGTTTCAGAGTTATGCATCCAAGACAGCAAGAAAGGAAGCCCAAGAGTATTTGAAACATTAGATCAAGTTTTCATTTTCTTTGGATATCCAGACAACGTTTGTAAAACACTTATAATCAATGGCTCTGAATAATGGGACCAATTAGACAACCTCCACTGAAACAGCCATGCCCAGTTTTTGCCCAGTCTTTGTGGACAGATGTGAGTGGGGAGGGAAGATGAACACTTGTATTCCTTGAGGATTCAGTCTGCTTCACCTCAAAACTCCACTGTTATGCCTGTTATTGACACCAGGAGGTTGGCCGCTGATTTGTTTAGTTTACAGCCTAAAGCATCATGATTGGATAGCCATATTAGGACAGAACAAATTTTACTGTCTGATTTACCCAGATTCTACAGTCAAGCCATAGTTTTGTCTTTACTGTCTTTCATATTTTACAGCATCATGCTGTTGTATACAGGGAATCCTCTCCCTAGCAGTATCCAACCTAGAAAAGCATAGAACTCAGTTACACCTCTGACAAAATACAGTTACACTATAGACATGACCTTGCTGTAATTCTAACGTCATGTCTGAGGCTGTGTGGTGAGGCACTGCTATTGTTGATCTTTTATTCGCATGAATAAGCGACACCAAAGCCATTGAAGCTTGCTGAATCATAGGATCATTAAAATTGGAAAAAAGACCTCTAAGATCATCAAGTCCAATTGCCAGCCCAACACCACTGTGCCTACTAAATCATGCCCCCAAATGCCACATCTACACATCTTCTTGAATGCCTCCAGGGACAGTGACACCACCACTTCCCTGGGAAGCCTGTTCCAGTGCTTCACCACTCTTTCAGTAAGGAAATTTTTCCTAACATCCAATCTAAATCTCCCCTGGGGCAACTTGAGAGGCCATTTCCTAGAAGAAAACTTACTCCTAGGCTCACACAAACTCAATACACAGCAAGACACTGGTAAAAAGTATATATTGTGTTCACTAGGTTATATGGCAAACTTCCAACAGCACCAGAAACTGAAGACAAAATCCTCAAGTCCCTCTCTATTTGCCCCCATACCGGAACTTCAAGTCTACTACATGACTTCTTCATGGATTGTGACCCTATCTCCAAATGCTCTTTCACTGCAATCATTCTAAGCCAACAGAAACGTGCATACTGTCAACTCATTTTTTGGTAACAAGAAAGAAGAGTGTGGAACTTGTTTCTCCATTAGCACGTGGCTACATCATGGAGCCTTCAAGAAATCCCCATTAATTTTGGTGAAAACATCAATAGTTTGCTCTTAGTATGAGCATGGTGCTGTTTTACCTTTCAATTTAATGCATTTTTATCTTAACCGAAGGATAAAACAAGGAAGCTGAATGTTTTACAGACGCTAAGGATACTGAGCAAATATGTAGATTAAAAAGGACACACACAGTCCTGTCATCACATTACAGAACGTGAGCTTTGAGTAAAGCAACAGATAAAGCCAAACACTGAATAATCGTATGTAGGTCTTCTGAAGCTTTAGAACTGTAGAATCTTTCAGTGGCATCTGTTCAGAGGTATATTTTTCTTAACAATTTCCCAGAGGAGCATGAGGGCAGATTCAAGAACAAAAAAAACCAAAACAAACCCACAGCTTTTGATTATCAAGAGCATGCACACATAAGCTGCCTTGATAAAAGTGACTCTAATCATGTATTATTAATGTCTTTTCCAGTAAGTAATGCTATGAAAATGCAATTAAATAAAAACCAGGGTATTTTAGAATTTTATTGTTCAGTCTGCTTACTGTCCTAAACACTTCTTGATGAGCTTCGATTCAGCTTTAAGTTAATGTCACAGAAAGAACAATTTGTCCAGAAAATGTGTGAAAAACTTAACTAATTAAGTAATAATTCTATCAAGGATTTTCAGAACACACCTTAGCAAGACAGAAGCCACAACCAACTACAGCAACAGGCTTAAAACATTCAAAAAACCCCCATTATTCGACTCTATGTACACATTTAAAACCTGCAGCTTACAAAACTATGAAACACACTTGTGTTTGTCATACTGGCTATTGCTTAGCTATAGTTTTAAACACTGATTCAAATTTCCATATCCATATTAAAGCTATTTCCTATCAAAATCCCATTATAACTCTGCATTTCTAAATTCCAATCAAGAAAGCTACCTATGTCAGGGGGAGGCATCTCATGAAGTTTGTAACAGCTGTTCCATCAGATATAAAAAGCAAAGCAGGGAAAGACATTTTCAGAGAGCTCCCAGGACAAACCTATTCTACAGAATGACTGGGGAAGACTTCTAGGCCACGTTTTATTTCATTTTGATTGACAAGAGATAACAGCACACTTGCACTCCACAGTGAAGTTAAACTAAGAGGTCTTCAAGTGCAATAAACAACTGTTACTTAAGATTACTGTACAGATAACTGATGGGTTTGTAAATGCAAAGGGCAGAGAGACTTCTCTCCCCCCATCTCTAGCAGAAAAAGACTTAAGAACTGAAAATATTTAGATTTTCAACAAAATCATGGAATGAATTGAGGACTGTCCAATACAAGACAAGCTATCCCTGTAGGAACGCTGCAATTCTGATTACAAGCTTTCAGTGCATTTTAGAAACAGAGGAAACGGGCAGCCTCATTCACTAATGAACACTTGCTGAATAAATATGCAAATCAGCTCCAAAACTAATTAAAGAAAAGACAGGAAGGGTCTTGTCATTACATATTATGCCATAAAAATAACAGAAGAAAATATAAATGAAAGGTAGCCCAAGCTTTAAATGTGAGGCTGCGGACGGATCCTAAGGGACCAGTTAAGCCCTGACACAGCTGTACAGCTTCATACTATAACTCAGGCATTTGCTGTCTTGGGAACCCGATATGCACAGCACACATTCTGCAGGTTACAGCTACCTTTGCATTAACAGCCTTCTGTAGCTTTGTCCATACTTTTCTTCTGTAATTATCCCTTCATATTAATTTCTGATATTCTGTAAGTATCTAACATAGACAAGAAATTCATACCTGCTAAGCAGAGAGAAAATGAAAAAATGTATTGTGAAATGTTTATTTCAGATCCAGATGAAAAGACCATCTTTGCTCTTATTTCCCCAGAACTGTACCCAAAAAAATTACTTATAGACTCTTCTGTTACTACTTTTGTTCAAGACAGGGCTTTTTGTTAGGCAGATTATTTTTTCTTTTTTGTGAAAAGGGGGAACGGGCAATTGTCACGTCTCTTGCCCTATAGAAACAAAATTGAAAACTGAACTTTATAATCACTAATTGTACCCTTTCACAATCGCAGTGAAGTTGAGACTGATTTTCTTTCGTTATACTTTGAATCAGAACAGGTATGCAGCTCAATAGCCTATTTTACTTACTTTTCTTTTGTCTTCATCTGCTGGATCAAATCTGAAAATGCCCCGATTCTGTAAAAAAAAACCAAACAAACAAAAAAAAAACCAACAAAAAAAGAGTTTCTATTTGTTACATGAACATATGAACATCAGCTGCTAAGTATGTAATATCTGCAAAACTTTTATAAACTTCAGGATTCTGGTTAAAATCAGCCTCAGATACTGAGGCCATAACCACATGCATCATGTCCTTTCCCGTTCTACCCAACAGCAAGAGCAATTTCAGTAGGTGGCTCCAAATAACAATTTCACAATTACTACTGGCACAGAACAAGCCTTTATCTGTGGGCTGTTTCTAATGTGGGTTAACAACCTCACACATGACCCTTTATAGCATGAAAATCATTAGCTACAGCCTCATATTTTACAAACGCCTTATTCCTCAGACTCCTTCCCGAGCAGTTCTTACAAGCTTTTGACTGCACTTTTGAGCACCCCAAACCAGAACAACCAGTACAAACCAAATAAGCCTTACTAGAAAAACTACCAGCTTCCATATTGTGGTGATCTCCAAAACACATTATTGAGGTATTTGTTTCCTTGGTGCACTTAATGACAAGATAGATACGGTCTAACAATGACTACATATTTCCTGCAGTAATTCCACTTTAGGAATACTTCCAACAGTAATTTAGTCTAGTACAATGTTGATTTCCTGAAGTATGTTATTAGCAAAGTACTATTTGAATGACACAATGTTTATTCTGTCATTCAAAATTAAAATCTCTCCATTTCTATGAGTCCTAATACACAACTTGCTGCATTGCAGAAGTGACTGAAAAACAAAAGTGACCCTCTGTATCACATGAGCTGGGCCTCTTATCTTTCGTGTCACAATCTCAGAGTTATATAGAGAGGTCTTCAACACCTACCCTACCATCAAGGGTTACCAATATCAATTAGATCCTTGAGGAGTGTAGGAAAACAATTCTTTTCCTTTCCCTTGCAGGGCTCCCAATAACACTACTGAACCACATAAGTTCAGCAAAATGCCAGCCAAAAGCAGATAAACATTAAATGATGAAATAATAATGAAGAGATGGCCATCTTTTCTTTTGTAAGTGTCCAAAAATGCTCACATACAAATGCAATGTAGTGACAGTAAGGAGTCACTGGAGGAACAGGGACTTGGAATAATTGCAAATGAGACAGCACAGAGAAGCAAGAACAGACTTATTAAATTCTCTTATTATAGTTATCTATAGCCACTTGCACCTTAGAATGACACTTAATCCTTCCTTTTTCTTCAATTAAAGCATATTTAATTGGTTATTTGGAAAAAGCTAAGGAAATCTAAAGCCCAGATAAGACATGGGTAAAGATCTGGAACCTGGAGTATTCTGCCCAGCCTTTGCTGGCCCACAGGGAACAGATTTGAGTGAGCAATGCACTGCACAGAAAGACAGATGTAGGAAACATGGCAAACTCACCAAGAAACACAGTAAGAAAATGTCATACTGAGACAGTATTAAAAGATTCCCACTCCACTTCAATGTAAGTATTTTACTACACATACAGCTCCAAGATTTCATTCAAAGTTTTGAAATGCCAGAATAGAAGCCACATCAGCTCTCGCTCTGCCCTTGAGAATTCAGCTTAAGCCTAAATAATTAATCTGTGGAAGCTGCCAAGAAGGCATAAAATCCAGCATGGCAAAATTAATAAATGATGTTCGCATGCACTTCTTGACCGAATATATTTAACAAAGGGTCCTTTGCAAAAGCAAAGGCAGAAGACAAAAGGTTCTCTCAATCAGAATAATAATAATAAAAAAATTAGATGCATCTAATGGACTACGCAAGGACAGGAGTTGGACTCTATGATCCCTGTAAGTCCCTTCCAACTCAAGACATTCTACAGTTCCAAGGTCCTATGACTCTAGAGCTTTCAGTCCTTCAGAAAAACTGCCCTGCAGCTACACCAGTCTCTTCATTTGAGTTTCATGTGTAAAGGCAGCCAACATCAAGACTGTTGCTCAAGCTTCTTCTATAAGCTCAAGTTTGAACGAAGACATCAGTTACTGCCATTGTTAGACACAAAACATTGCATGTAAAACAGTAAACTTCAAGCCTTCTCCTAGAGGCTGAAGAATAACCATCCACCAAGCCACAATGATTTGGCTTTTCCCCCCGAGAACAGAGCTTAGAATCCTTAACTAAAAACCTGAACGTTTGCAAAAGATGCCAAACTTTCAGCAAATAGTTCAACACAACTGCATTTTAATTACATCCAAAGCCAAACTCTGGATCAGTACCAGCTTTAGAGACTTAGGTACAAGTCACAGAAGTGTCTAGGCAGAGAACAGACACCTACCTCATGGGTCCAGACACGATCTTTAGAAATGGTCTATACTACTCTACTAAGTAGAATCTAGGTGTCAAAATGTCCCTATCAGAGGAAGGGAGTTAAAAAAAAAGAAAAGCCACCTAACATCTAGCTTCAGCTCAATTTCTATTTCCCAATGTCACCAAGAAATCCTCTCACGACTCAGCATACATGAGACTGTAATAGCAGTAGACACTAGGTACTCTTTAAAACCCATCAGCATTAAAAGCTCAACCTGTGGTAGCTCTGCTTTTAGCAGTCTCCCATTCCAAGTTGAGAAGTGGGCCTGTGAGAACCTCATGAGGTTCAGCAAGGCCAAATGCAAGGTCCTACACCTGTGTCGGAGCACTCCTCATTTTCAGTACACTATGGGGGGTGATGTGATTGAAAGCTGCTCTGCAAAGAAGGACTTGGGGGTGCTAGTCAATGAGAAGCTCAACATGAGCCAGCAGTGTGCGCTCACAGCCCAGAAGGCCAACTGTGTCCTGGGCCACATCAAAAGAAGCGTGGCCAGCAGGTCAAGGGAAGTGATTCCGGCCCTCTATTCCTCTCTTGTGAGACCTCATCTGGAGTATTGTGTCCAGTTCTCGAATCCTCCATATAAGAAGGATACGGAGCTGTTGGAACGAGTCCAGAGGAGGGCTATAAGGATGATCCATGGGCTGGAAAACCTTCCCTATGAGGACAGGCTGAGAGAGTTGGGCTTATTCAGCCTGGAGAAGAAAAGGCTTCAAGGAGCCGTATAGCAACCTTCCAGTACCTGAAACGAGCCTACAAGAGAGCTGGAGAGGGACTATCATAAAGGCTTGTGGTGATAGGACAAGGGGGAATGGATATACCCTGGAGAGGGGCAGATTTAAACTAGACATTAGGAAGAATTTCTTCACCATGAGAGTGGTGAGGCACTGGAACAGGTTGCCTGGGGGAAGCTGTGGATGTCCCACCCCAGAGGTGTTTTAAGCCAGGTTGGATGGGGCCTTGGGTAATCTGATCTAGTGGATGTCCCTGCCCATGGCAGAGGGTTTGGAACTGGATGATCTTTAAGGTTCCTTCCAACCCTAACTATTCTATGATTTTATGATTTTTCCTTTGTTTGGCCAAAAACACTGAAAAAATCAGGTGAGGTTTGGCAGTCCATGTTAGCCACATCCACTCCCACTGCAGAGCTGCTTCTCCGCACATTGACACGGTTGCTGCTGGCAAATGCCTTTTCCCCACAGGGCAGCTGGACCAGGACACAAAGGACTGACCACCTGCAAAGGCCAGTGCCTCAGACAGGTGAGCAGGTACACCATGTTGTTATCCTGGAAACTTCAGCATTATCCTGTTCAGCTTCTTCCAAGAGCTACAGGTGGATTAAGAGACTTTTGAGGCGAATACACCCTGTGGAACAGCTATTTTCACAACTTGATCACCAGTCATAGAATGGTTTGGGTTGGAAGGGACATTCAAGATCATCCAGTTCCAACCCCCCTGCCATGGGCAGGGACACCTCTCACCAGACCAGGCTGCTCAAGGCCCCATCCAACCTGGCCTTGAACAATTCCAGGGAGGAGCCAGCCACAGCTTCCCTGGGCAACATGTTCCAGTGCCTCACCACCCTTATAATGAAGAATTTATCCATAGTGTCTAATCTAAACCTTCCCCTCTCCAATTTAAAGCTATTCCTTCTTGTGCTCTTGCTACGTGGCATTCTAAAAAGTCCTTCCCCAGCTTTTCTGTAGCCCCTTCAGGTACTAGAAGTTTGCTATAAGGTCTCTCAAGCCATCTCTTCTGCAGGCTGAACAACTCTCCTCATAACAGAGGTGCTCCAGCCCTCTGATCATCCTTGCAGCCCTCCTCTGGACCTGTTCCAACGGTTCCATATCCTTCTTACGCTGGGGATTCCAGAACTGGACACAGTACTCCAGGTGGGGTCTCACAAGAGTGGAGTAGAGGGGCAGAATCACCTCCCTTGCCCTGCTGGCCACACTTCTTTCGATTCAGCCCAGGATAAGGTAGCCTTTCTGACTGTAAGAGCACATCGCCAGTTCACGTCGATCTACTTCCCATCCACCACCGCTAACCTACTACGCTGCACACCAGGTGTGTAAAGCAGAGGCAAGACAGAAGGCATGGAGCGCCAAGCCTGGCAACGGGCTCGACCAGCTCACGATGCCGCTGGCTTTACGCTCCCTTCGGCGCTGCCCTCGCCAACTGCCCCCGCCAACTGCCCCGGCGTTGTGGTGGTCCCCACGGGCCGGGCTACACCGGGGCGGCAGCCACAGTGGTGTCCGGGGCTCCAGCAGTCGGAGGTGCGGGGCTGGGACTCCGCACCAGCCCCTAGGAAGCCGGGCCGGGGTTGAGGGACGGGAGCTGGGCCGGGGTTGAGGGACGGGGGTCGGGGGGGAGCCGGGACGGGGCTGAGGGACGGGGGTCGGGGGGGAGCCGGGACGGGGCTGAGGGACGGGGGCGGGGGGAGCCGGGATGGGGCCGAGGGACGGGGGCGGGGGGGGAGCCGGGACGGGGCTGAGGGACGGGGGGAGCCGGGACGGGGCTGAGGGACGGGGGGAGCCGGGATGGGGCTGAGGGACGGGGTGGTGGGGGGGAGCCGGGACGGGGCTGAGGGACGGGGGGAGCCGGGACGGGGCTGAGGGACGGGGTTGGGGGGGGGAGCCGGGATGGGGCTGAGGGACGGGGGGAGCCGGGACGGGGCTGAGGGACGGGGTTGGGGGGGGGGGGGGGAGGCGGGACGGGGGGTCGAGGGAGTTGGGGGAGCCGGGACGAAACTGGGAAAAAGCGAGAAAGCTGGAAAGATGAGGACGGAGAGGAGACCCGGGAAGGTTGCGGGGGACGCCGGGACGGGAGGGATTAGGGGGGAAAAAGCCGGAACAGGGGGAACCGGGACGAGAAGGGGCGGACAGGGAGACGGGGCGGACAGGGAGACGGGGCGGACAGGGAGACGGGGCGGACAGGCTGCCTTCCCTCCCGCCCCGCCGTCCCGTTACCTCCTCGTTGTACCGCGCCAGGACGCGCTCCACAGCCCCCTCGCCGCCGCTCCCCTCCACGGCCTCCAGCGCGGCGCCCACCTCCATGTCCGCGCCCGCCCCGGCCACCGCCCCGCCGCGCTCCCCACCACGTGACGCGGGCCGACGCTCCCGTTGGGCGGGCGGGAGGGCGGGCGCTGCCACAGGATTGGCTGGAGCGGGCGGCCGCGTGCACCCTCGAACTCTCCTATTGGCTGCGTTCCCGCCGCGGCAGAAAGACTACGACTCCCAGCGTGCCAAGCGAAGGGGCGCTCCGACGGGGTCCACGGGCCCCCGTGCCGCGGGGCACGATGGGTGATGTAGTCCGCGCTGGGCGACACCGATCCACGCGGGGCGGGATGAGAAGAGCGGGTTCGAGTCCCGCGCCGGCCGGTCGAGAGCCCTCGGCATGCTCGGTGTGCAAATGACACCGCGACACGTCCCCTCCTCGTCAGACATTGTCATAGCGTCTGCCAGCAGAACAAAACCCTTGTTCTCAAGTCTGGGCCACCAGAGTGGTGGTGGGACTCCGTTCCCATTTGGGCTGGTGGTTGGACTGGGTGATCCAGGAGGACTTACAGGCCTTATGAGAAGCGGCTGAGCGAGTTGGAATTGTTTGGCCTGGAGAAGTGGAGGCTGAGGGGAGACCTCTTTGCCGTCTACAAATACCTGAAAGGAGGTTGTGGAGAGGAGGGAGCTGGACTCTTCTCCCATGTGACAGGGGACAAGACAAGAGGAAATGGCCTCAAGCTCTGCCAGGGAAGGTTTAGGCTGGACATCAGGAAAAAATTTTTCACGGAAAGGGTCATTGGGCACTGGCAGAGGCTGCCCAGGGAGGTGGTTGAGTCACCTTCCCTGGAGGCGTTTAAAAGACAGGTGGATGAGGTGCTGAGGGGCATGGTTTAGTGTTTGATAGGAATGGTTGGACTCAATGATCCTGTGGGTCTTTTCCAACCTAGTGATTCTGTGACTTTTACAACCTTAATGATTCTGTGATTCTATGGAGACACCGTGGCTGCCTTCCCAAAACTGCCCTCTGGAGCCTTTCACAGGAGGGTTGATGTATTGTTTGGAGAGTGTTGACATGGGTGAGCAGCCAGGGTGGTGTGGAGGAGAGATGCCAGTTCCAAGCCCCTGCTGTGATTTGCTGGAGGGGTGGTGGGAGAGGAGGGTTGGGCTGCACCAACACAGCCAGGTGAGAGTCAGCGCTAGCAGAGCAAAGGTGAGCTGTGTTGCTGAAGTGCTCTGCAAGGCCTGATGTTTACACTACAGCTGAGAATATTCTGTGGTATTTCCATATTCAGAGTGCCCCATAATCAAAATTCGCTGTCAAGATAGAAAACAACATATTGAAGTTAACAGAAAAAGCACAATAATAAAACTTCAGAGGGGACTGCAGTCAGTATCTCCTTGAAGAATTTATTCCTTCAGCAGCAATTCAAGAGTTGCTTCGTGGTCATAAAGAGAAACTTTCAACAGAATCATAGAACCATTTGGTTGGAAAAGACCTTTGAGGTCATCAAGTCCAGCTGAAAATGTCCTCTGCTAAACCATATCCCTGAGCACCTCATCTACCTATCTTTCAAATACCTTCAGGGATGGTGATTGAACCACCTCCCTGTGCATCCTGTGCCAGTGCCTGATAACCCTTTCAGTGGGGAACATTTTGCTGATGTCTAATCTGAACCTCCCCTGGCACAAACTGAGGCCGTTTCCTCTCATCCTATCACCTATCACTTGGGAGAAGAGACCAACACCCACCTCTAATCTCCTTTTAGACAATGACGAGGTTTCCTCTCAGCCTACTTTTCTCTAGGCTAAACAACCCCTGTTCTGTCAGCCACTCCTCATAAGGTTTGTTCTCCAGCCCCTTCACCAGCTTTGTTGCTCTTCTCTGGACTTGCTCCAGGATCTCAGTGTCTTTCTTGTAGTGAGATACCCAAATCTGCACACGGTATTTGAGGTGTGGCCTCACCAGTGCTGAGTACAGGGGAAGGATGTCTTCCCCAGTCATGCTGGCCACACTGTTTCATCTCACAAAGGATCAGCTCCTTGGTGGAGAATATCAGAGACAGGAAGGTGCAGGTGGATCTGCAGGTGGACAGTGGTTCTAAAGAGTACTAAAGATACTAAGATGTGTTGGCGTATGCCTCCATGTGTCTAAGATGCAGATCCAAGCTAGGATCTGAATTTTCTGGCTAGGGGTTTCTTGCCACAATGGGAAACTGAGATATAAAACCAGAACAATACGGTTGTTGGACAGCAAGGAGTAACAAATCCAGCCTGAAGTGTGTAACTATTTTTTCTGAGTCAGATCCTTGCACAGACTAATGCAACTTTTGGGATAAACCCAGTAAAAATAAACCCTTTTTAATCTACAGTTGTTTGTTTCATATGCAATTCTATCATAAAGTATAAGCCTGCTTAGATGTAGCTCACAGCACAGCAAAACCACCCATTTTACTTGTACTTTGCCAATTACTTTTTTTTTTCCTAATTACAAAAACCTAAGAAATAAAGACTAGAAAACTGTTACTGCCCTTTAAAGGCACATTGTTATTCATCATCAGTGTGTGTTGGTTTCCACTTTCAGTAGCATATGAAGGATTAGGATTTCATTGAAAGACGGGGACAGAATAAATTGCATCCTCTACCAAAGAACTGCTGGACCTTTTCAGATGGGTGCATACCATGAGCCCTTCCCATGTTAGTCAGCTTTATCTAAACCTTCCAAAGCAATGTCTGCCCCTGAATTTCATGGGTTTCAGGGTCAGTCACAACAGAATTGTGAGCCTGGGGAGGTCAGAGGCCATTTTTGTCAAAGGGTAGTGACCTTAGCAGCAAGAGGTAGCCTGACAAAAACAGGATTCATGCTAGTGAATGGAGTTCTCACTGCTCTTCCCCCGCTGAGTCTTTTTTCTACCAGGTAATGAAAAATCTTGAAGAAGTGTAATGGATTTTTACATGCCTACATACATACATGTTTGTGTGTGGATAGACATCTATTTTAAAATATTATTTATGTTAAGTTAGTTATGCTATAATATATAATATTAACATATATCATATATATTACACTTATCTATCTTTTATGACATATTTTAGCCCATGAAAAAAAATCACACTTTTAATAAAATGTATATTTGTTGTGAGAAGGACAGAAAATGAGCAACAAAAAAAGGGAAAGGGAAAGGGAAAGGGAAAGGGGAAAAGAAAAATGAAAAATGAAAAAGAAAAGGAAAAAGAAGAGAAAGGGAAAGGAAAAGGGAAAGGATGGGAAGGGATGAGAGGGGAAGGGAAGAGGATGAGAGGGTGGGGAGGGAAGGGAAAAAGGAGATTGAATAGTTCGGCACATAGTATAAAAGTTCCTTTGGAAAGATTTGTGTGGTAATGTATTCACTATATATGCACGTAAATACCCGTCTGGGCAAGAAGCAGCAGTTTCAGTTACCATGGTCAAGGGAAGGACTTAATTACCAGCCTGCAAACTCTGCCAATTTGTACTAGCATGATTTAAGACATTCCTGTGCCTAACAGCCATTCTACCCAGAGGTTTCCATTCTCTTGTGACCCACTGCACTTCACAGTCTGGTATTTTCCCCTGTAACCTGAAAGCTATAGTGGATTGTATCAATATGGTAGGTTCTGGCTTGCAGTGGTTGAGGAGGTGGCCTGGTTTCCCTTGCAGTGCTTCCGATGGTGACCTCTATAGAACTGTATTCAGTAAGCTATACATTGCTGTCCATGACTGTTTAGTTTAAATTTCAAAGCCCTCGTCAGGAAGCTGTTCAAAGGTAGTTGGAAGTGCACATTCACAGTCCTGTGGCATCAACACATGTTTCTAAATGAATTTTACAAAGGAAAAGACAAACTGTGGGCATTCTTTTGGAGAAGGCTTTTGAAGCCCTGTCTGACTGGTGATGTTCTGTGGCTCTTTTTTTATGATGAGCTTTGTGATGCAGCTGTTGGTCAAAATTCCCTCTGCAAGGATTTTACACGTAGTGTTGTGGTTCTCCACTCTGGAAAGCCTTTGTTATTTCTGAGGCTGACGCTATGTCCAATATCCCTCCTCCCTCAGTCTCCCTGAGCTCTTGAAGTCAGAGTAACTGAGTTGTCCCCAGATATGTTGAAGGATACAGCACGTTTGTATACTAAACCAGTCTCATTTTTTCCCTCTCTTTCAGTCAACAGGGACTTAATTTGGTTTAACAAGTTATTGCAAAAGATGTAGGAACTGCTTCTGGCTTCCATCGAGTGCTGCTGGGATTCACCTCCATCCTGATCCTTCTGAAAGCCCAGCTTTGAGTTACGGGTTTGTTCTGACCACAAATGTCTCACCAATGCATCTGGTCCTTGGAGAGACTGTGGCACATCAGGGCTAATCATGTAACTGGAGATAATTCAGTATTCTTGTAAATGAGTGAACAAGGCCACAGTGGGCTCTTGGCAGATCCCACACAATGCAGAGATTTGGAATTTGTTGGGGAAGTGAAAGTGGGGGTTTGTGTTCTAGTGACACTACCTTTCCTATACTAATTTCTCACAGTTTTGGTGAGGCAGACACCTTTATGCTTGTTAATAATTAATAGGCCAGAATCGATGCTTTGATTTAAACATCTTCAATAACAAAATGCAAAGTAGAACTTCGGTCTCAAACACACCAAAACTCCAGCTGCTAAAGACTTGCCACTGCCGTGTTTTTGAAAATCCCACCAGGACCTTGGCTGAATGCTTAAGAGCCTGGACACTTGCCAGACCTGCCCTGGAACACCATTCCTCCCTCAATCCTTGCAGATTGCCAGCTCATTTCAGTAGTTTCTTCAGACTCTGAACTCCCACCAGTTTACCAAGTAGTTAAATATACAAGGTCTGAGAACGCTGCCACTTTATTTACTCACCTGAGGAAAATTGACTTTTCCATTTCCAGTGGCCACACATTTGTTACAAGAATTTGTAACAAATTTGTAAACAATTTGTAAAGAAGACAGCACATCTTACCTGCTTCAGTGAGTGCACTGGCTTGGGTGAGCAACACCAGCAGGACTGAAACCAGACAATGCGAAGTCATGAATCTGTTCATCGCCTTCAACCTTGAGCCCTTTCTGCTGAAAGCACAGGTGTAGGACTACTAATATGCTATCAGTTATCTATGTTCTCAAGCCTTTCATTGGATAAAAGCATACCTTTTTTAAGGTTTATTTCTGTATTTAAGTAAATTTAAATGGTTTCTATTTAATCTCAAGAACTTTATTTGAGCGTGAAAATCCCTCATATATCTTGCACAACAGCACAAATAACACTGTTGTCCACTTTAGGCATAGACATGGTTCTCATCACACTGGGTGCTATCAAAGATTTTATTTACAAAACAATTACTGAAATGTCTGATGTCATATTTCCATTTATTTATTTCTTACCCATAGGGTAATAGGTCCACCACAATTTCTTGGTGCATTTTATAATACAGAAGAAAAAGCTATGTTAATAAAATCTAACAAAACCTCACAAATAGCTACAAATCTGACAGAAAATGTCTAAGAAAAATTCTCCCCAAAATACAATACATTTTTCCACACATACACAGTACAGAATAAGTTCAAAGGCACAGCTTTGAATTTTGCTTTTGTAGAAGTATATAGAATTATCACCACGTGAAGGAATTGAGAGAACAGTTTCATACCTGTCAATAGGTAATTAAACGAATAATCATGTTTGCATTGTCATTCTCTTTACATAATTGCTTCATATCATCATATTTAACATATGTGGCTCTGAATCCAAAATCTTCCTAGTTCCCAAGTCCCTTCTTTAACCGCGTCATTACTGACCAGAGAAATTAGACTTTTCCAGATTGTGCAAACTTAACACAAATACATATATAATAAGAACAATAGTCAACTTAAGGCAGTGTATAATTAAATGCTACATGTCTTTTCTTCTCTTTTGTAAAAATCAAACTTAGTGGATCAACAGAAAGGTGCATCAATATACAAAGTTAGGTGTAAACTGAAACCTACAATACCACATGTCTTTTAAGGAGCCGGGTGGAGGAATTGACATGAACAAGTGATGACTTGGCAGAATGTTTTTTAAGGAATGCATTAAAAGCTTGAAAGGAGAACAGATGTCAGAGTTTTGCTGAGGGTGAACTTCCTGTCTTTAATTAAAATTATAAATAGGTCCCGTTCCACTACATTTTTTGTAAGACTCATTAGCATTTGTCAATAAGGGGGGGGGGGGCAAAAATGGCTCGCTCAAACTGACATCACACAGGGCTGGCCCACATGCCAGAATTCAAGAAAGGCACAGATTGGCCCCATAAGTGATTTAGAATAGCACAAGAATATTTTTCGGCTACAGGAATATTCAGTCATACTGGTCTGCAATCTGCCCACATTATAAACTACGTTTATCTGCTCAGGATCTTCTCCATCTTCACCTCCCTTGGAGAAGGTCCATGAAAAGTCCCACATAACATGAAGTTTTTAGAACTCTCTTAAGTATATGGGCTTAGCCGACACCAGTCATTTTCATTTAGCCCAGCCTGTGGTGGCTTCCCCATTGATGTAGGCAAAGCCAGGAAAGTGTTGCATGTGCTCATATTCAGAATTTCTGCGTGTAGTCAAGGGGGTGTACATGTCACTAGAATTTCCATATCTTGAGGAGTGCATGGATGGGCTTGTGTAGCAGGAGTTTGCAGCCGGGACCTCCGGCCAGCGAGGAGTCACTGGTGTGGGATGCAGCCTTGGAGTACTGCTCATCAAACAGGGCTCCATTCTTGATGTTGGGCTGTTGAATGGGTACTACAATAAAAACAAATTAAAGAATTAACTACCACATACTTAATTTTAAAATAAGGGCTGGTAGCATCAATTCCTTGTTTAAGAAAACCAAAATCATATGAATTAGCAGCCCTCCAACAACTGGGTAACGTACTGAAGGTAGAGTATCAGATAACCCATGCCTAATCAAACCAAAGTGTCAGGGTAGGTCTTGCAAAGCAGTCATTGCATTTAGATATTTAATTAGTTTATCAAAGAGCTAAGTACTGGCAGGTGTATCTGGGAGCAGAAAAATAATTGAATTAATCTAATCGTTTCCTCACAGCTTTTACTTGGAAACTTACTATTCAATAAAAAACCCACCAGAGTATAAAATGTGCCAACTCCTTCTCCCTCAACTAAGTTTTGAGGGAGGAGAGCAAAACGATCTTTATTACTGGAAAGGTGCCTTCTCTTTTAAATGTCCGCAGTCCATCCTGCCAGTTTCTGCCAAAAAATAATATGCTTTGGCCCCAGAGCTAGCAGCTGATTGGAGCACTTTTGAAAAGAAGCAGGTGAAGAGGAATCTCTCTATTTCCCAGCTGTTCACAGTGACAGCTGGACACTAGAAATCAAAGAAGTTCGACAAATACATCCTGCTAAAGAGAAGATGTGCTGAGGATAGGATTGGTAGGAAAAAACAACTTTTGCCCTTTATAGCCACATGCTCAGCAACAGAAAATAACCTGGACTTGTGAGTGTATTAACTTGTACTTAACTTGTATTTATCTTATTGCCTGTCTTATAGGAGCAGATCATAGAACCACAGAATCATATAATGATTTGGACTGGAAGAGATCATGAAGGAAATCTATTCCATGAAGGAAATCTATTCCAACTCCCCCTGCAGCGAGCAGGGACATGTCCCACCAGATCAGGTTGCTCAGAGGCCCATCCAACCTGACCTTGAGTGTTTCCAGGGATGGGACATCCACCACCTCTCTGAGCAATTTGTTCCAGTGCTTCATCACCCTCAGTGTGAAAAATTTCTTCCTAATATCTAGTATAAACTTGCCCATTTTTAGTTTAAAACCATTACCCCTCATCCTATTGCTACAGGCCCTGCTAAAATGTTTTTCCACTTCTTTCTTATAAGCCCCCCTTAAGTACTGGAAGGCCACAATAAGGACTACTTGGAGTCCTCTCTTCTCCATGCTGAACAACCCCAACTCTCTCAGCCTCTCTTCATAGGCGAGGTGTTCTGGGCCTTTGATCATTTTGATGACCCTCCTCTGGACCCACTCCAACAGGTCCATGTCTTTCCTGTGCTGAGGGCTCCAGAGCTGGATGCAGTATTCCAGGTGGGGTCTCACCAGAGCAGAGTGGAGGGGCAGAATCACCTCCTTGACCTGCTGGCAACAATTCTTTTGGGGCAACCCATGATACGGTTGGCCTTCTGGGCTGCAAGCACACATTGCTGGCTCATGTCGAGCTTCATCATCTCTGTGCTGCCCTCCTATTATCCTTTGCATTGCGGAGATGGTTAGGAACCCTGTTCCCTT
Organism: Phaenicophaeus curvirostris; assembly: GCF_032191515.1. Lineage (NCBI taxonomy): Eukaryota > Metazoa > Chordata > Aves > Cuculiformes > Cuculidae > Phaenicophaeus > Phaenicophaeus curvirostris. The sequence goes on along the minus strand of NC_091392.1, from coordinate 62,304,090 downwards.
TGACCAGCCATGTATCTTCAGGGCTTCCACATTTTATATACACAGGGATATACCTTTTCTACAAAAAATGTCATAAAGTTTATGATCTTGGATTGTTTGACACTGTGATTTTCCCTAACTAGAAAACTGTCACCAACGTAGGACTATCACTTCTTCTGATGCTTGCAAGCTATGTGCCAAAATTTCACATGGCCGAGGACTGTAAAACCCTTTCTCCATATTTTGGAGATTAAGGGAGAGAAGAACTGCTGTAGTTGCTCCTAGGATGGAGATGGCAGTGATTCCCAAAGGGTCTCATTACATTACTCCACTGCCAGACGGGGCTGAGCTCAATCAGTTGCATAAGTGGTCTCCAAGGCAATTACAGCAATGCCTCCATGAGGAGTTTCTGTCGACTTTTTCCTGATTGCAGCCAGGAAGACAGCCCTGCCTTGGCAAACGTATTCAAAGAGTTCACCAGCCTCAGGCAGCTCAAAAGCCTCATGCTGGCCACTCCTAATTACAGAGGAGAAAGAGAACACTATTTTTGACCAACATACTGTAGTTAGTGACTTAGCATATTCCACAGTGTCCTGGGGAGACAGGACCATTAGCAGATGACAAGGAAGACATCAAAGCTGTATGATGAATTATTTAGCACATGCTTCTCATCACTGCAGAGACTGGATTTACCTATGCAATCAGCTGCAGCATCATACTGGAATGTCAACACTTCCATCGGTACTGCTAATAGAGCTATCAGAATAAGCTGTATTGGCAACACTGGCAACAAGACTACATACAATCGTTTGAAATTCCATCTTCACCCCAAAGAATGGCTTTTCAGTAGGAAAATTCAGCAGAGCTCAGGCACTGACTGCAGAAAGCCTTATATTCCTTTGCAGAGGAATCAAATTTTCAGACTTGTGGCTTCCCAGAAGAAGCTTTTGCTGAAGATAAGAGCTGCCAGTGCCCAGCAACAATGAAACTCAAGCTCTGAGATTTTAAATGAGGGGATCTCAATTTAGGATTATGGTTCCCTCCTTTAGCTCCTCAACTACAGAGAGGGCACTCTGTCAAAAGACAACCAACTTGCAAGTGTTCTAAGTCAACATAAGAGGTTCCAGAAGAAGTTGAACAATTTCTATATTTTTAATGTTCGGGAAACTAGCTGATAGAATTAGGATGCAGCTTTCCATGTCTTTACTGGCAATACATGAAAGTCATTTTCATGCTAGCGCCTGCTGACTGCCTTCACCTGAACATCTTCATGAGCAAAGCTCATAATGAATACAGAGGAAACAAGTTGTCTTTTGATTCACTGTAGCTTCAGAGTTTAATTCATCTCATCTAACTTTATTTATCAAAAAGTCAGGCATCAAATAAAAGTGAGTTGTCTGTGCTCTGATGAAAGACAGAAGATGAGCAGTCCTCAGAAGATGTCTCTTTTCTTTCTTCTGCTACATGATGTAATCTATTGTTTATGTTGACTCAAGTTAAATGAAAGTCCCTTTTCTATAGTTGTCAAATCCATAGGTTGTTTCTCTCAAATGATTGTATACAAAATTCCTTGAGATGGTAGGAGTTTGGACCAGGATGGATCATTGGAGAAAAAACACACAAACAACACATTTTCAACTTATTTTTTTCCTGTATGTCACCTTTGGATCTGCAAGATGTAGGCTGAGGTAGAAACATTCTTTGTCTTCAGTAGTGTCTTATGTGATGCTAATTAGCGTGGTCTTTGCCTTTATTACCCATTGATCTATACCTGAAATCACTGTAGATTCCTATACTAAAGAATATACTTACATGAGATTATTCTAGGCTTTTGCACTAATTATGAACATATCTTCTTCCCAATGTGATAATCTGTCTGCTCTGTTTTGAACCATAACAGACCCCTTTGCCATTCTGACTCAGTGGTAATTTCCTTTGAGGCTGTGAAACTGAGGTTGTGACTTATAACAGGGGAATTACTTGCTTTCATATCCCTTACAAATAACAAGAGAGAGACCTGGCTTCATTCAGGGTAATTTACTGCTAATAATTTGTAGACTACGAAACTTCCTTCTAGGAGCAAGAGAAACAAAATGAACCTTGGGAATACCATGGTGGGTCTCCTATTTGTACGTGGCATTATGTGGAGAAGCCACATAATTTCTTTTAGGTACTTTGGACAAAAAAAAATGTGCTGTTTGGGGATTGAAACTTTGGCTTCAAGAATGAACTTCAAGATGCACTGAAAAAGAAAGCAATCCTCCTCCTATCTGCAGCCAAGAGGCCATGTTAAGGCTTACTAAGAAGGCAGGGCTGATGTCTGTGCATGAGGGGACAGGATACAGCGTGCTGCTTTTCCTTTTCATCAAACGCACCCAATGCAGCTGTGTTTATGACTGTGTCATGAATGCGAAAAGAATAATTGCTTGAAAATAACATGAGCCCTAAATATCTAGTATTTTACAATAAATTCAGTTATGACTGAATGCGAGATGGAAAGTTTTGTAATGGTAGGTCAGCTAATCGCAAATGAGTCAGTGACTTCTTTTTCCCTACAGTGAAGAGACTATTGAAAGACAATATTTTTAAAGTACTCGTTGGCCCCTGCCTGACTATTAACTCACCCAATGAAGCATCTATTCAGCCTTGTTGGAGTGTCCAAAGCATAGCCATCTGGGCGGATGCCTGCCCATGCTGCCTGAATCACCTTTCACACTCTACATCCGGTTTAATGAAGAGTGCTTAAGCATGCTGAACTCAAAACACTGGGGCCTAGTGATCTTTGCCAGATATAAAAGCGACATTTGTTGGAGGGCTCTTGACAGGAAATTACCATTTTCTGGGTTAACTCACACTTGCTGGTACTGCTGCTGTCAGACCTAGACAAGAAGCCCTTCAAGTCTGGGAGACTTTGAGCAGATTATTGTTAAGGCCTTGCCCAAAAATGTAAAATTAATTCGATTTCTTTTAGTATTATTTTAGAAAATACAGCATTAAATATGTCCTCTCATGAAGTGAAGACTGGGTTCCCGCAGTGTGAGGATGGAGAATAATCCCTTTATTCTTATCCTCAGACCACTGACTGATTATGCACAGAGGTGAAAGGTGTCTCTGTCCAAACAGCAAAATATTTTCCTTATGAATGTGACTCTGACTTTACATTACATTAGCTCACCCTTTTGCAGAATGCTGTAAGTTAATGTTGTGTGTTAGCCGCTTCTTTAGCACTTGCAAATAACTCATACCAGAAATAACAGCAATTGTGAAGAAATGGACATAAATTCACTTCATAAAAATATGCTTAAAATCTAAAAAAAGACAAAACCAAAACCATTGAATGATAACATCTCTATAACGATTAATGTGATCCTTTTCTCTGCAAACTGAAGCTAATTGAACTTGTCAAACAGGTTGGGTGAAATTTTCAAGTCCACCTAGGTGGTTTTTGTACTTTCGGGAGTGGCATATGGAGCCTCATGAAAATGTTATTTGTGATTATTTAAAAAGCAGATAAGGCATCTGTTTCCTGTTGCATTCAATACACTATTACTTCAATTATGTTCTAATGATCTCAAGTCCGTTATGAAGCCATACAGATAGGAATGATGATTCTTGTTGCATGGGTGGGATTTGGACAGAATTTTTTTCTTTCTGTCATTACTAGCAGCTCAATGGCAGAGTGGTTATCTGGAAGGGAATATTATGAGTTTTTACTGTGTATGTGTTGGGGGAAAAAGAATTTTTCTGCTTTGTTTTCTTTTTTTTTAAGCAGATATTCTAGAACAAGGTGAATGGACACTAAAGCATGTCTGGGAGAAGATTTCTTAGGCTCCCCCATTGTAACAAAAAACATAGAATCATAGTATTGTTAAGGTTGGAAATGACCTCTAAGATCATCAAGTCCAACCACCAGCCTAACACCACTGTGCCTACTAAAACATGTCCCAAAGTGTAACACCAACATGCTTTTTTAACACCTTTAGGTTTGGTGACTCCACCAGTTCCCTGGGCAACCTGTTCTAATACTTCACCACTCTTCCAGTAAAGAATTTTTTCCTAATATGCAGTCTAAACCAGTTACTACTTTATTCCGATATTTCATTTTGTAAATCCTGCTGTACAGGCAAATGAAGGGAAGTGAAAACATGGTTGGGTAGAACTGCTACATGCAACATTGCACACAGAAACCAAGTGGTTTTGCAACTCATAGGGTATTTCTGGGAAGTTATGTGACACCACTGCAGTTGTCAGAGCAGGTTGGGGGAGTCAGAGTACAAACATTGCTTAAACTATGGCCCAAATGCAGTGCTCTCTGTGTCTGAGAGGTTTAGACCCAGCCTAATGCATAACAGCAGATTCTAATAATAATTCATTATTCTGACTGGTTTGTTTTGTCCAGATCATGGAAGTAAAATGCTCTTAATAAACCCAAACTGATGACAACATAACAGCAGCACAAGCACTTGATGAAAGAAATGTGCTCCTTCCAGTCACGGAAGTTGATTAGTGCCTTTTGAGGACCCTGATTCTGCTCCTAAGAACAAGAAACAGCTTAAAAGAAGCAGCAAACAAAAAAATGCTTGTCTTTAAGGTGAGAACTACATCTCAAGGAACAAGAAGGAAAATGCTGCTTTGCCACTTCTATGGCTCTCTGTTAAGTACGTCCACCTGTGATTTGCCATTTGGAAGTGGTAGCTCCATCTTGGAAGTGCAAAGGAAGAGAAGGTAAAATAAGACTGTGCAGCGTGGGATGTAGAAGTGCTTCCCAGATCTAAGGGGTTGATCCGGCAGCTTGTTGACTGAATCCCTCCTACCTCCTCTGACATCAGGTTTGCACAGAAAGGCTGGAGGGGAGATGCAGCTTCCCCAGGTTCCCTGCTCAGCACAGCTGAGAGAACAGGGTGTTTGTGTACCCTCCTTGACTATGCCTGCCCTGCACTGCACCTGCAGTATGTAGATAACTCCTGTGTATAAAGCATCCATCACATTGTGAGAAACTAAACAGATTATAACTCTTAAGTCTGGAAAAGAGATAACAGGAAGGAAGTGAGAGAAATAATGCAGATGTAGAATTTCTTGAATGGCGAGAGTAGATAAATGGAGAATGAATGTTCCCTATTCCTCATCACCCAAAAAACCCATGGGGCATCCAAAGCAATTATGAGATAGAAAGCTTAAAGTTAACAGGAGCATATATGTTTCATGCAACCCATCCCTAAGTCTCCAAGTACAAAAGAGCTCAAAGCCGGGGTAATGGAGAGTGGTTTGCTACAAAATACAACAGCCTGCCTCCTGCTTCTACTCAGGGTATCCCTAGGTCAGCTCTTACCAAAAGCAATGCAATGATATTGATGAAAGGACCACTCTCTACCTACCCTGTTTCTAAGACTTTTCCTCCACATGTTCATTTCTGGATATCGCTGGAAACAGGGCCTGAGTAAATGGACCTACAAGATGATGCACTACAGCCATGCATTAGAGTAATTACACACATATCACATATGTTTTTCATACTGCATATAGAGTGATATACATTCATACATTGTGCATCTTCCTAAGCTACCAGACGCATTAAAATATAAAAATATATACTGCTGGAGATTTCTCTAGTTAGCCTTCGTACCAGAGGTGTTACACTTTAGAAAGAAAAAAATGTTGCAGCATGACTTACATTGCATTAATGGAAGAGGTGGGATGATATGAATTGAAATATTTATAGATAGCCTGAAAGAGGATGAAGACCTGTCTAGTTGGAGTGAAACTGGCAGACAAAAGCTGTGATCAAAAGCCAGTCAAATGTACATTGTGGAGGTGGATTATGTAGTTACACTGTGAAGGGGTCACCTTTGAAAGGGGTACCTCTCTGCTAAATTCGACACAGATTGATAGGAATGCTCAGAGGTTTTTAGGCAGTTGCTATCTATTACCTAAAACTGGACAGGCAGAGAACTTACAAAACACAAAGTCAGTATAGATGTGTCTATGTACACACATTTACACCGTCCCTTTCTATATGATGATGAAATAGCACCATGTAATTGTATGCACTTCTGCACTACGGCTTAGAGAACCAGGTAGCAACGAACCAATCTGTAGAACACTTTTTTTTGTGCTCAAGGCTCCTGGCCAGCAAGCCAAGTCAAGAAATGAGCAATCAGGCCCAGAGTTACAAGGAAGCAACTGTTCTGAGAACTATTCACAGATCCTGATGAAAAAAAAATTAAAAAAAAATCAAGAATTCTGATTAAGACCAAAGTTTGAACAGACTTTCCCTGTCAACAAAACCATGCCTAAGCTATCAGTGGGAATTAGTCAGCCTATACTGCCAGAAGGAGCCAGTTTTAGGCTCATGCTGTGTTAGTATCTGCAGATACTACTTCATCAGAACATTTACTCCTCTATAAAGTTTATTACAAGCCACCTCCTCCAATTTTATTGCCTTCTTGTCCATTTGAGGGTCACTGATCTTACTGAAACTATGAGCTACTTATCAAAATCTCTATTTAGCCCAAAATCACAAGATATTTATCACATTCCTCTGTGAACCAAGGTGAGGTCCAAGACTGTCTCAGAGGTGGGAGATAACAACAAACTCAAGGGTTCTCACCAGTCTGTTCTGGGATGGGATATGAATGAGCACGCAGCTGTGGCACATGGTGCCTCAGTGGTATCAGCCTTAAATACTACCGCTGTCTCATTTCCTCTAACACTGGGGAATTCAAATTATCCAGAGGCCTCTCATTAACATGGGTTTGCTGCTGGTCAGGTGAGACAGGCTTGGCACCCCGACTTGCACCTTTCAAGAGCTATACATAGTACATCTACAGCTGTGTGACTTCTTCCCCAGCACAGTCCCGTTGCAAGATTTCCAATGACAAATCCACAGAAGACATCCTAAAATGAACACAATGTAACTATCCCCAGGGCAACAGTCAGGGCACCAAGCCTGACAATATTCAAACACTTGGACACATGGTGTGAATGTTGGGGGTGTCCTGTGCAGGGGCAGGAGTTGGACTCAGTGATCCTTGTCAGTCCTTTCCAGCTCAGGACATTCTATAATTCTATGATTCATTGGACCACGTTCCTCTTAGAAAGTCTGCTAGAAAAAAAGTAGTTCCCCAACATATGATTAGGCTTTAGCAGGAAACAGTACATTATGACCTTTTGTTGGTTAAAAGCAGCTAAGAACGGACTTAAAATCAAGGCAGGCATTTTACAGAAGCTCACTTAGCTTTAAAAAGAATATCAAGAAATTCTGTATTGAAATCATTCATGACTTTTAGATTATTTTTGAAAGCAGAATTTCAGTTTGTAGCTCCTTTTAGTACAGAATGAGTGCATTCATAGTGTTTTGTTAGCTACGTCCTGTGAGATTCCATCTGTTTACAAGCAGCATGAGAAAGGACACACTAAATAAGATGAAATCGCCTCACTTTCGAATATGATCATTAAAGCATAGCTATTCTTCATGTGTGTGCAGGACAACTCAAGGGCTAGCAAGAGAGGAAGATGCAACATTTGCACTTGTAGAGACAGCCTACTATAGCATGAAAAATATTTGCATTACTTTATGTTACTATTTTCATGTAACACGCTAACTAGGGCAAGAGTAAACTACAAATGTATTGATCTTGCTTTATCATAGAATCATAGAATAACCAGGTTGGAAGAGACTTGCTTAACTTATCCTGTCTGTGTTTGTGTGATAAAGACAGTTGTTGGAAGTTAGTAAGAAACATCTTGTGCAGGTGATAACATGTCAAAACAGTAAAAGCCTAATTCTCCATTTTACACAGAGGTTTGTGACCTCACAGACCATTTCAGAACAAGCACTCAGGTAGGTTTTCTGAGGTAAAGGATAAGAGAGAGTAAAGAATATTGGTAAGCCAATCTTAGGTCAGAAAGTGATGCATTCTGGAAAAAATCTTGAGATAACAGGGTAAGGCCTGTACTGAGAGACCAATGTATGTGCACCTGTCACAGGACACTACTTAGACCTTCACTCACTGTTCCTGTTGAAGATACAGCAGCTGCAACAACCATCAAATAAATCCTCACACCTCATGTAGTCTGTCTGATGGACCAGGTGCTACATAAGAATGTGAGAAGTTACAGACTTGTTCTTTACATCAGCTGAGGAGCCATCGTTGAGCTGGTACAAACAAGCACATTGGGGTTGTATAGGACAACCTCAGCAGATTTCATAAAGCTTTAAGAAGATCAGTAAAATTATTCTTATCTTACAGCTAGGGAAAATGAGGCATAAAAAAAGAGAAATTATTACTCTGTGATCATTTGGCAAGACTGATGTCAAAGACCAGGATGAGATGCGGGTTTCATGTGTTCCACTCCAAAGTACTGCTAAATTCACATCTTTTCATCTGGTGTGAAACTGTTCCAGTCCAGTGATGATAGTTAAGCTTGGTGGTCCCTAATATAGTTGTATAACTTTCCAGTTGATAAAGCATAGGAGGTGCCATGCTCACAGAGCTCAGTGAGCAGCTTCCTACAGAGGGGAAGCACCAGTCTACACCATGTCCTAAAGCCCTCCTACAATGGGCCTGTTGTCAAATACCATCATCCTCCCTAATCTGTGCTGGTTTCTACTGACTCAGTTTTGTGAACTGATATAGTCCTGAAATAGTTACTGACATAATTTCTCAGCATTACAGTAGGAGGCTACAGCATACAGATTAAACAGAACCCCTTCGCCACGGTGTCCTGAAACTACTCAAACTGTATTCAGAACTCACTTTTTTGGCAAATTCCTGAATATAAGTATTCTCAAAAGCAGAGGCCCCAGAAGAATTCACCATGGTCTCTACATCTTCTTTCAACCACAAGAAAACACTTCTATTTCTTAGGAATCCCATCCTGTTCCCAACCCATAAGAAGCACACAACTAATTACATTCTTTTTTTGTTTTGGCTACTCCTTAACACAGCAACACTTTCTATGATCCAGACTGCTGGATTTCAGAGTTTAGTACAATCTAAAGCTACTTCTGATAAAAGAAACTCCACCGAAATGAAAAGATATCTAGGTAATATTAGAAAAGGAAAAAAATAGAGGCCATCAATGACTATACTGATGACACCTTATTGATTCAGACAGCTAATATGCTGGTAAGAAATTTACAAGCACAACTTTGCTTAAAATGTTGTAGCAGGTATTGCCAAGTAATAAATCCAACTTACCTGTGAAGAGCTTCTGTGGTAAGCTGAGTAGTGAAGTGGTCCAGAAATAGCAGTATCATGTGGTAAGGATGGATACTGACTCTGCATTGGATGGGGATGCTGGTTGCTGTAGCTACCATAGTTGTAACTTCCTGTGTATCTAAAACCCATTTAAAAAAACTGGTTGGTATGCATAATAATTGTATTGCCACCAATAGCTCTGTAACATTTGAGACATACAGTTTCACTTTTTTTTGCATAGGAGAATGATATTTTAAATAACCTTTTAGAAAAAGACACTTCACTTGGGAAGCAGGTGCCACTTAGCAAAATGATGTGTTCTGCACAGCAGCAAATAGAGAGACTCAGCATGTTTCTCTGACTAGTTTTACAATGCAGACTCATTTGCGTGGTTTCTAAGGAGAAAGTGTTTCTATTCTTCTTCTTGTTGTTGTTATTGTTATTATCATCACCATCATATCCATGTTCCAGGTTGAAGAAGTACAACAATATTTGACCTAAAGAAGTACACTGTGGAGTTCAGCTATTTCTTTGCACTGGGGTCAGATGCTCTTTATTTGTGAGGGAGAGCGATGTATTCATTTGCATCCGAAGCACATGATATACAGCTTTGGCACAGCTGACTCAAGAATAGAGTGAGATTTGAGGCTGGAGAATCTGCCTGCTTTCTTTTTCTTTAATTGCAACCTCTTGTCTAGGGACAGCTAGGGATAAAGGAGGGAGCAGTTTCCTTAGATATAAGAATATGCAGGGTCAGTGTTTGTCGGCCACCACTATTTGGACCGTTCACCAGCAGAAAATGCATGGACACTTTCTGCAGCCTCCCATCTTTGTGCTGCCATGCAAACATTTGATGCTGATTCAGCACAGAAGTTTAAAGACTCTTAAAATACACGCTATTGAAATGAAATACAAACCACGATAAATAAACAAACAGGGTAAGACCAAATCATTGTGAAAAAGGTAAGGCAGTTATTTGTACAGAATTTTTTTCTGGGAAGTTCGGTGTAATTTTGACACTGGGTAGAGTTCATACTTCTACTATTCTTTTGATTTTCTGATGGTATTCTAGAGACACCATGTCATGTCTTACACCAGCCAAACCAGCAGCTTCAAAATGAGACCAGAGAACCACCTCCAAAAATATTTTCAGGTCATAAGGCCCTATGTCCATCTTTGTTGTTCAACACTGAGCTCCCATTTTTATATTCACTTGCGCTCAGCTCTAAATATGAGTGGATTCTATAATCTACCTCAGACAGGCTGGTGTCCACGTGATACGACTTTGATAGTCTTTCTGTGGAGACTTGTGGAGAGAAGTATGGCTATGTCACGGAGCTGTTGGACTTTGTGGAAGGCAGGCATCTTGTGTTTTAATCCCTTCAATATAATAGACTGCTAAGTAACATCTGCAACAGAAGTTTTTGGCTGTCTGCATGAGCTTGACATTCATGGTGCAGTTTTCTCTGCTTGAAGAAGATGCTCACTTATCTAGTCACTCTTGTAGTCTGGAGTGCCCTTGGACTCTCAAACAAAGCCAAGTCCTATACAGCCATGTTTGCATTTTATGCTTTCTCTCATCATTAAAGACGCTATGTCCAAGTCCAGAAGATATTGGTCTTGTCTCCTTCATTCAAACACTTATCACTTTTGGCTAAAATATAGCGTTTTAACTCACTTGAGAATAGAGTTATAAAGTTTCTTATCCTAATCTCTGTTGTGTGCTTTTGGTCTAGGAAGCTTCCTCTTTGTCTCTTCGACTTCAGGAAAGAGAGCACTGAGGATATGAGAAAGAGATGACCATGCTCCTTCAAGACTAGTATTTTCCTGCTTGACTCGAAGTGTTTGGCTGAGGAACCCTGTGACTCTCTAAGAGGAAAGTGCATCTGAACAATCCAACAAAAATGTTTTCTACCAAGTAGTGGGGATAATGTACAGATGGTGAGTCTTTGGGGAAGTCCACCTGGGAACTAGCAGTTACTCTAGCAGTCTACAGTTCAGAAAGAATGGACAATTGATCATACAGAGAATAATGCAAAAAGTCCTGTACTCCTGCAGTGGTACAAGTTGGGGTCATTTGGAGAGAAATCAGCTCTGCTGCTTTATGTTGTGGTGTATAGCGCTCTGATCTTTTAGGTATTGTTTTCCAATATCTAAGTGCTTTGGAACCTTTCTGTTTCACGGAGGATCATCTTTTTTGTGCAGGATTGGTAGGAACCCCTGTAGAACTGCTATTAGGAAGCTTTCAGGTATGCTGAGTGGCCAAGGGTCTCTATTTGGTGGGAAATGCACCTACAGCAGGAGAATGGCTCATGGCTTCCATATAGCTTATGGGGACTCTTCTGCATGGGATTGAGGGCCAGTCTCTGGAACTACAGTAGGTGCTTGCCCATTTCAGTCTTCTACAGAAACCTGTAAATCTTAGTGCAGACTTTGATCTTCTCTCTCTTTCTTTCCCAGGTAGCCATCTGTTTGAATCTTGCACATAAGGCCTCTTATTTTTTCTTTTACTTTCTGAACATATGATTCTCTAATGCTTTTAAACAAGCTGTCTTGGATCTGTGACTGTACCTTCCCTAAGAACCACATAATGAGTCTTGTGCTTCAGAAAACCATGGGTGAGGTCACTGCATTTCCTTGCAGATATTTCTTCAGCAACAAGTCTCTATAGCCTGTCGTGTTATACTCAAATCATATAAAAACTGAAATACCAATATGCTGATTTTGCTGTAGATACAAACTAAGTGCCAATTGTAACGATTCAAAAGAATTCTAATAGGACTATAGAAGAGCAAATGAGATGAGGAAATCATTGTGATAGAAGCCATGTAAACATAGATTCACAGAGAGGCCCCATCCCTCTAAGCTTAAAAAGTCAATTTCAGTAAAGAAGGCAGATAACATTGAAATGTTTAGAAGCATCACCAAAATGTTTCTATCTATGCATCACGCATAAAACAAAATAGCAAAAGAAGACAGATTATAGAAGTCATTGTTGCCTTTCAGAAAAGTTCATTTACCCAGATAAAAAAGTTTCCTCAAAACACCTTCCAAAGGCAAGGGTTTCCTTTAGTAACAATGAAGTCTCATGTTTGTACACATATATTTATATATATATTCACTACCTTAGTGCAGTCTGTTCCAGTTCTTACATCCTCTTAGCTCCTGAACCTCCCTGCTGACTTATTTCTGCCTCTACCAAGTAGTCATATGGTTGGATAGGAGAGATAGTCCACCTCTTCATATCCAGCTTTTTGCAGGAAGGGCGTAGCAGTGACATTCCAACACAAATCCAAACTTGTCCACATTCAAGAGGGTAGGAGATGCAAGGTTCACATTAACCTACTGTCACCCTAACAAACAGTATACAACCTTCCGCATTTGGAAAGAACTTCTGAAGGCGTAATGAGTAAGCAATGAGACTGAGGAAGTCAATAAAGTCTCTTAAACATCTTGCTTCATGTCAGCATCTGGGTACTTGCTGATCTTGTTATGCTCCTGACCCTTCTCCATTGATTATTTTGTGATTGTTTCTTTTTAGATATGGACATCTATGAATTATACATTTACTCAGATGAGGAAGGCACAGAAGAAACAGATGATAGAAAGAGCACTGTAAGACTTACTCTGAGTTTCTGAAGTTTTTCAAGATCAAATAATGTTACATATCTTTCTACTGTAATAATTTTATTTGAGAGCCTTGAGCAAATTTTAGTGATGGAGATGGGACTAGATTATGATGAAAATGTGGCTATTTTCCCAAACTTTGAACATTTTTTATTTGCAGGATTAACAGTAGTCATAGAATCACTAAGGTTGAAAGAGACTTCTGGAGACTATTTAACCTAATTCCCCTGGTCAAAGTAGGGTCCACTACATCAGGCTGCTCAGGTTCATGGCTAGATGGGGTTTGAATATCAGCAAGGATGGAGACTCCATAGCATCTCCAGGCAACCTGTTCCAGTGTTTGATCACTCTTACAGTAAAACAAATTGTTTGTTTGTTTGTTTTTGTTTAAACATAATTTCTTGTATTTCAATTTGTGCCATGCTGTCTCTTGTTCTCTAACTTGATACCACTGAGAAAAATCTGTCTCCATTTTCTTTACATCCCCTACCAGGTATTTGTACACATTGATGAGACCCTTGCTGAGCCTTCTCCTCCTGAGGTTGAACAATCCCAGCTCTCTCAGCTTGTCTTTGTATGATAGATGCTCCAGTACCGTAATCATCTAAGTGGCCCTTTTCTGTATTCACTCCATTATGCCTCTGTCTTTCTTGTACCACAGAGCACAGAATTGTATCCGGTGCTCCACACGTGGTCTCAGCAGTACTGAACAGTGAAAAAGGATCACCTCACTTGAGATATGATATAGTAGATAGTTCTACAGTAGATAGTTCTACAGTAGATAGTTCTAGCCTTTGGGATAGAACATGCACAGGAAAATAGAAATTAGAGAAAAAATCTACTGAAGCTTTATCTTTTATAAAATATTCTTCTGCCCTACTATGTTTTTAAATAGAATTATATAAGATTATAAAACTGAGACAGAATATAACCACACAATAACAACAGCCAAAGAATAATGATGCCAGCACCTTTGCAATACAGACGTACCACATTAAATCATAGACTTCACTGCATTTCCAAAAAATACCTAAGGCATAGGTTCATTTAAAAACCACAAGGCACTGGGAAGCGACTTACCCATGCTCTTCTCTGTGGGGATAAACAGGTATCCGGTGTGTGACAGATGATGATGGTACATGTGGACTTCTCATGCAGGGAAGCTGTTGAGAATTTTCAGCAGGTGACCCAGCAGCTGTTGTCACAGTGTAGGTAAGTGACCACGTATAAGATTGCATAGCTCCTGCAGACAAACAAGAATTAGAAGAATACAACTAACATGGACTGCCATTAAAAGAGGTGTTATTCTTTGAAATTAGTATAGAATCATAGGATCCTGGAAACAGAATCTTTTAGGTTGGAAAAGACCTTTAAAATCATCAAGTCCAACCATAAACCCAGTACTGCCAAGTCCACCCCCTAAACCATGTCCCTAAGCATGACATCTACACATCTTTTAAATACCTCCAGGGGTGGTGACTCAATCACTTCTCTGAGAAGCCTGTTCCAGTGCCTCATGACCCTTTCAGTGGAGACAGTTTTCTTAATATCAAGTCTAAACTTCCCCTGACACAATTTGAGGCCGTTTCCTCTTGTCCTATAACTTGCTACTTGGGAAAAGAAATAGACAACCACCTTGCTACAAGCTCCTTTCAGGTAGTTTTAGAGAGCACTAAGGTCTCCCTTCAGCGTCTTTTTCTCCAGACTAAACAACCCCAGTTCCCTCAGCTGCTCCTTATAAGACTCTTCACCAGGTCTGCATGGTTCCTCTTTGGACACGTGTTAGCACCTCGACGTCTTTTTTGTAGTGAGGGGTCCAAGACTGAACACAGTATTTGGGGTGCAGCCTCACCAGCGCTGAGTACTGAGTACCAAGTACAACACCAAGATGGTTACAGGACACAAACCCAATAGGTTCTCATAATGGAAGCAGCATCAACCAAAGTGAACAAAGCAGTTATGACTGAGGCATAAACAAAAATACAAAGAGATCATCTGGAGTGTGCAAAGATCCAAAGGTAAGAGACATATCTGGAATAGCTTAAACTGTGAACTTTCACTATAGTATTGTAATTTGAGTCTATCATTTTCAGGAAGAAATGGGATAGGATGTAGAAAGGGAGGAACATCAGTGCTAATATTTCCCAGGCACGATGCACCAAACACTGAGGTCTCTGTCACATGGAGCAGGCTGCTGGCCTGTTTAGCTCTGAGGCTGACCAGTCCTGGAATGAGGCAGGAAGTGTGATCAGAACAATGAAGGATTAGAAATAGATGGCTGTTACGCAAATTAATTTCTCAAATTCTTTGCAGTTTGTACCTCTTCCACCCAACTAGGTACCAGCCTGTGTAGTGGCAAGACGGTGGTAGATCTCCAGATTATAACAGCTATATAGACAGAAATAGCCTAGCCGTTTTCTTCCCACAAATAATGTTTCTTTCTTTTTTCAAGGCAGCAGGGACTGGACTTAATTTATTTTTTCATGTAGAGCATTCATGGGAAGAGCAAAGCAAAGAAGTGGGTTTTCCATTTTGCTTGGAAGGTGCTGAGTTTTTAATCATCCTGATCCCTTCCAGGCAGGAACTCCAGATTCATGAGCCAGCTGCTGAGAAACCTTTGTCCTTTGCACACACCCCTTTCACTCAGGAGGCTGACAGATCCATTGTTCCAGTATAACATAGCTGTTGCTGGAGGTCATGACCATACTGGCTGAGATTACCCTGCAAATGAGGACCAGAACACTGAATTTAACCCAATGCGAACACTAGTTTGGGGGTCTCTGGGCACTCTTGACTCTTTTTCACCAGCTAAAAGGAATTGCAGGAGGTGACATGTTTTTTTCAGTGTGGATTCTAGGACTTCCTGTAGTATGAAAGGGCCTAATTCAGAGGGGGAAATGATTGTGTTACCAGGTCTGTGTCCACTCCGTGGCTTTAGGGAATGAAAAGCCTAACTCAGATGTGCATAATTTTCTTCAGGTGTGTGCGATTTTATTTGGCAAAACCAGGCAGATAATTTTTTTAAATGGGAAATGCTTAATTCTGGGTGTGAATGAAGGTATTCTCAGATTCACGAGTTATTCTTGCATTCACGAGGTCTCTTGCATTTTCTGCTACTGACCCTTGAATCTGCATTTTTTCAAGTCCTTCCATTGAAGAGGACCATTGAGATCCCTGAGATCGAAGAGGAGGCACACACATTTGAGCTGGCACAGCAGTGCTGCTGTGGCTGTGAGCAGTTGTGGTCCCTTGAGTTGAGGAAAAGTGTTTAAAGAAGTCTTCCTTGACCAGAAAATACAGTTTATGTGGAAGGAGCCAAATATATTTATGCAGTCACCAAACAGCTTCATTTCAAAAACAAGACAAAAACTGTTTAGAAAATATCAATAACTTGTCTGTGGAATACTTTAGTGAAACATTTCCATTTCAAGAGATCAACATATTTTCCTAGTGTTATTTGCCAAAAGAAACTTTCAAAAATTTCTTTCAAATCAAGCCTAAATTCAAAAGGCAAAAACAAAGAGAAAAGAAAGAAAAGAAGGACAATAAAGATGGTGAAAATCCCAAACCCTTATTTTTAGGTAACATTGAAGGGTTTTTCACTTTTTCACTTTTTAAACTCACCACGAAACAAAAGTTTATTTTGACCTGATTTTATTTTTTCCAAGAAAAAATTTGACCATTGTGCCAAAAAATCTCATGACCTTCCTAGCTCTAACAAGAAGCAGCAATAATAGGGCCAAAAGATCCTTTGCATTTTAGTAAATACGGTTGTGACAGCCTCCTTTTCTCTTAAATAGTAGGGGCCTTATCTCAGTCTGAGGAAAATGAGTCAGTTCAGGACAACAAATTGTTTAATGTGGTCCCTGTAGGAAGTCAGGTTCCTTGGGTGAGAGAACTTGGCCACTTCTGGCATTGAAGTCTAACTGGCAGCTACCTCAGTTCAATTTTTAAATAAATGTTTAGGGTGTAACATGCTTTGTGCCTGTCCAGACAACACAGAAACAAGTAGAAAATAGATCTTGCACTGGAAGAGTTGGGAATATCTTTGTTTAATCCTTGTAACCAAGGGTTGTCCCCACCACTACAGGATAGTACCTCATAGAGCTGCTCTAGGAAACAGTCACTTTCTTTAGGAGGTTATGGCTTAGAAACAAATGTATATTGGTTTTTACTCTGGATTTACAGAGTAAAAAAAAAAGCTGTTCAAATATATTTTTCAGGATGTTCTTGGGAATCTACAGTTGCCACACTTCTCTCGGCCTTTGTGGAAGGGATGCCCTTATTTTCAGTGACCTGGTCACAAAGACAGAGAGGAAGGATAAAAGAAGACAACAGACTTGCAGGTTTATGTATGTATATATCAGGTCAGCCAGGATACTGCCAAAATTGTAGAGGGTGGAAAGGGATAATTCTGAAAGTTTTTCGTAGTTAGCTTTTTAATACATGGCTACATCTCAGCCCTATATGATTAATTTCCTCAGCTGGCTGCAGAATTGAACTCCAGGAGATCAAGCCTCTTTTAGATATGACTGAAGCAAGCTGAACTTTTTTCAGAAATAAGCAAAAACAATAGTGATTGTGCAACATTCTGCTCTGCTTTGTGTTCTGAACATGCAGGATTTGATTAAAATAGGGAAGTTCATTTATTATCACTCCTTTTTTCTTTTCTCTTTTAACAGAAAATTTAACTTTGAGGACACTAAACAAGGGGCCATCTGACCTGCAGGAAAGCCAAATGTAAAAGGAACTACTATCATTTATACAAGAGCCCTCTCATCATTGGTGGCCTGATGTGAAGCAGTGCAGAAAGAAAGAAGTTGCTTCATGATGTCCCATTTTATATCTGTTTTATGCTGGAGTAAATGAGCACCCAGGTACAAGCAACACAATGACAACACTGTGTATTATGTCTGATAGTAAGCAGTACTGTCAGCCTCAAGCAGTCAGGAATCTGGAGCCAGATCCCCATTCTGCCTGCACACAACGAAGACATTACCTTAAATATCGGCATCAGAAAAAAACCACAAACCCTTCCATTTGGACAATTTGGAGAATTGCATTTTAAAATTGGAACCTTTGACTTTTACGATGTGCAGCTATGAGAATTAAACTCTGATTGTTAAAAAAGAGCTGATGTTCTCATGTATTAATGAGTCCTTAAAATGATTTTTTTCTACACGCAAATAAGAGAGGCAGTAGCTCTGTGCAAGTATCTCCTGTGCCAGATTCTCAGACCTTTAACACTTAGCCTTGACTTGGAAGAACAGTGACCTTAGGTGACCAGTGCTGTCCAGAAGACTGATTTCACACATAAATTTCTTGATATTAAACAGTAATTT
Organism: Phaenicophaeus curvirostris; assembly: GCF_032191515.1. NCBI lineage: Eukaryota > Metazoa > Chordata > Aves > Cuculiformes > Cuculidae > Phaenicophaeus > Phaenicophaeus curvirostris. Next base: position 62,285,942 of record NC_091392.1, on the reverse strand, counting down.
GCATTGATTAGTTTACTAACATATTAGGAAGTCCTTACAATTCAGAGTTCATTTTACGTTGCCTAAGAAAAATTGCCTTAACAAATGAGTAATCACAGCTTTAAGAGGGACTTTGAGAGAGAACAGCATAGTCAGCCATAGAGCTATCACTTTTATGACAATATTGTTGCAGTTTGAACAATCATTAATCTGGCCTTTGTGATTTAGAAAAGGTGGAGACTAATTATCCTCTTAAATGTCTGGTAACAACAAAAAGTTTTAAATAAAATGTTAGCTGAGTCATGGCAGATGTTCTGACACAGAACGCTATATATGGGATTTACCTTTCTTTGGCTCAGTATCATGTAATTGCAACAATTTTCTGGGTTTGGGCTGACCACTGACTGAAGGCAAAAAAGGTTAAAATGCAAGTTTAATAGTTAACTTTTATTGCTAATGCCACAAGCAAGGAAGAGTTAATGATGCCTTAAACTGGGGAACTGAGAATTAGTGGTAACAAATGGAACTAGTTCTTGAGATTTGTAAAGCATTTGCAGAGTTTTACCTCATAAAAGACACATAAGAAAATCGATACAGTGTACTTTAAATACGTCTCTTTAGAACAAAGGTTCCTATTCCAAAATATTCTATATATTAATGCCACAAATCTGTGTATGGAATAGTTTGATTATGTGTAATACGTCTTCAGCACTCCTGTTTTGAAGTATAACGATTTCCTATACCTGAAACAAGGTTGTTATTTGGCATTATTTTATATGAATAAACCCTGCATTTCATTTTTAGTTTTAGCAAACTGAAGAAGTGACCAGTTCATCTACATGATGAACATGGGAAATTGAGGTATTGCTAATTACCCAAATTAAGACTAGGTAATAGCCACATACATGTATTTAATCATAACCAGACCACTATGTGCATTGGCAATTATGGCTTGTGCTAGGCAAAAAAGATTTTCACATGCAGAAAGACTGAGACTGCACCAGACTATAAGAATAAAATTGCATTCAACTAAACAAAAGTTTTAAAAACCATCTAAAAATTAAAAGTTGGAAAAAACTAGAGAGCTAAAATAATCAGAAGTAGCTTTCTTGCCTAAGACATTCTGCCATGGGAACAACTATGTCAAGTTCTACTGCCTGTACTGTGGGAGTAGGTCCTTCAACTACTGTTCCCAAATGATCCTGTTCCTGGCTTGAGACTTCACACTAACAGACTTTGGCCTTACCAGGACATAAAAAAGCAGAATGAGGGAATAAAACAGACTGTAATAAAACAATAAACAACAGGAAAACAAAAAGGAATTGCTTTTTCAATGTTTGTGTGTGTCCATTCCCTCAAATTACTGGTGGGATTCAGGAGGGATATGCAAGATCCATGCAGTTCCCAGGTCTTCCCGGATTCGTGCCTAAATCAAGTACTTAATTCAAGTAAGCTGAAGGTGGAAGCTCAAATAGCTGACAAATAGGCTATTGTAAAAATATAGAGTAACCTTTGGATTAACAGGTATGAATGTAAGAATGATGTAACAACCCGTCAAGCGATATGGTTAATAGGTATGATAGTCACGTAGAGTTACCATCTGCAGCCCAAACACAAGGCCTTCAAATCTCCACTCCTGTCAATGTCACTGGAGAGCATACAGTTCATTACTTTTTTCAGTCTTTTATTTCTGGGTACAGTTCTAAGTTCTGGTTATAACACCACAATGATCCTATTGGGCCACAATGTCTATACAGCAAGTTACACGCAAGATCAACGTTTCAAGGCTCAAACACACACACCACATCCAGCATTGCTTGATCCAAAGCAGTGTGCTCACCTGCCATGTCTAGGAATCGTATGTCTCGTCTAATTATTCTATATGCAATACTATCCTATTTACCTCCTAAATAAGGTATTGTCTCCAACAATGAGAAAATGTTAAGTTTCAATGTAGGGACAAATGTTCTTAAATCTCTTTCCACAGAAACTATGCACTGTGCTTCCCTGAAGTGTCTTTGAAAAACTGAAAAACAGTTGTCAGAAAGATTTATTAGTTCTTTAGCCACTGCCAAAATCTCCAGTGTGGTAAATCATCACTTTCTGATATTTTTTCAAGAAACTTTTCTAACTTTTCTAGTACACCAGAAAAGTGATAGTTTCCGCATTCGGATTATACGCTCATTTCACTGAGGGGAAGAAAAGCCAGAATTTCACAGCCTGGGACACCTTCTGAAAGTCATTCACATTTCTGCCTTTTTTTCTATAAGTTAAGAAAACACTGTCTTTTGATCATACAGACAGATTGTCCTGCCCACATCCAGAAGGCAATGAGTGAGTTTTACGTTACAGTACAGAGGATGGAAGCCAGTTTTGTGCTTCTTGTTTTCTGTCGATCCTGCCCACAAGATGAATAACTTTAGGCATAGACTTTTTAATCTGTGGACTCACCAGAATACAACCACCTCGTGAGCTGCCACAATAGAGAATGATTCTGAAAACAGGCTTCCGACATCTAATTCCTAGTTTCTAACACTGAAAGATCAAAGTTACCAATGATTTGTAAAACATTCCAAGAGAAACTTACATGGCTATTTAAACATATTTGTGGCCCAAAGATGCTGAAAGAAATCCAGTTCCCATTTTAGCCACTAGGAAATCCTGAACCACTAGTAGTTCACGTTTTGAAAACCTCCCTAAGCCTTAAAATATCTGGCCTATTTCCTTGAAGTATATAAAACATCCAGACATCCGATCTTTTTGCTGTTAGACATCATGTTTGGATAGAGTGAGAGGGCATAACTGATACTTTAAACAGATTTGTGTTTGGGAAGGCTTCTCATCTCTTGAAAGTCAGCACATTATGTTCTCAGGCTCAGTTTCAGGTGAGCATCTTCAAGCAAATCGAGCTGCCATAAACCTACCCACCTGTTGTAACTGTTATGCCACCGTACTCTGGGGACTGATTGCTGACAGGCGAGGGGGCAGAGGGCACTTCCACTGAGGTGGCAGATTTAGCTGGGGAGAACGGCACTGGGGAGGGAGTTGGAGGAGCTGGTTCACTCAGAATAATTTCTTCTCGTATTTCTGCTGCAGGATGAGAGAAAAACTATCAAACATAGCTCAGCGTAAAGTCAAAGAGCGTGCAGAAACTGGAAAAAATAATGCAAGCAGTTAAGGTCTGTAGGCTGTATTTCAAGCAATGTGTAGCTAGAATCACAAATATTTGAAAGAATTACTTCTGTAACACTCAGCATTACAACTTTCAGTGTGCCTTCACAGGATCTCTTGAAGTAAAGTCCTTTTTTTCATGTTGTATAGACTGGAAACTCATGTACAGACAGCTTAAGGTATACATTCTTGTAATATACTATTAGAAGCCTAAAATAAGGAGTCCAGTCTGAGTCTGGCACTGCTACTGTCTAGAGGTATTGGAAAGAAACAGGAATCTCCAGGGGTTTACAGTGGCTTTTGGTCATGACAATCTCTCCTTGTTGACTAGAGGATGACACTCTGGGTAGTTCTAGCTGCTAAGGCTGTGTGGAAAGTACACAAGGACAAGTAACATGTTTTCAAAAAACCAAGAGGCTATAGCAGGGCAACCAATTAAACCCAGGTCTTCCAATACATACAAGATATTACCCTAATCACTGAAATACTCTTCTTCCCACAAATCTACAGGATGACAAATTAAGCCACAGATGAAATGAAGAACTGAACTTTCGAAATGTGACAGAGAGGTGTAACTTGCCAAAATGAATAGGAGATGCAAGGAAGGCAGATCACTGAGGATCTCTCATTACAAGGGGCTGCCCTGAGCAGAGACTCAAGCCAAACTCTGTTTGCTTCTGGTTTGGCTCATCAGTGCAGTGTAGTTCTGTTTTGGAGAGTCTGAATCAGCTTCTGTACAGGCACTTAGAACACAAGCATACCAGAAATGAAAACTCTGGCTTTTGTCTTTGCTCAGTTCTCCTATCTCTCTCTCTTATTTAGGGAGTCTTGTTTAGGCTGGTAAAATCCATTAGACTAAAAAAATCAGTGAATTTATTTAGTGTTAAACGAGGGTGAGAGTATCAAGACTTTGTTCACTGTAATACAATGGGGGTTTAGACAGACTAGCTGAGGTACGAGGCTCAGTACAAAAATCTCTTACTGAAACACCAAGTGTGTGGTTAGAAATGGAGTTCAGGCACCCAGTTACATCATGAAGCAAGCAAGAGCCTTTCAGAATGTTTTAGCCAGGAATGCCCCCCTTCACAAATGACTTCCTTCAAATCACGGTGGAACTGAATAACATTTTGCTCCTAGATAAACCTCACTGTGTTAGATGAAGATAAAGAAGTGTCCTAATATAGAAACTGGTGAATGCAGTGGAATAAAACAACAAAAGATTAACAAAGAACAAACTCACCTGTGCTTCCTTCTCCTTTCATTGCTCTCATTAGCTCATTAGCTCTCTCCTGACAATGGAGTGATTCTAGCAGGTACAATACATAGTCATCAAACATCAAGTGAATAAGGTGAAAAGACCCTGGTAATAAAGTGAACAAACAAAAAAAGCCATTGACTGTCTCAATACACTCATTAAACCAATGATTACAGTATTCAACACAAACAGTACTGAGTAGGACAGCCTCCATATAGTACTGCCATTGAAGTTTCTCTCACTCAGGGTGAGAGAAGTCAAAGTAAAACTCTGGACTAACAAATTCTGTTCAATCCTGAATTTATACAGGCTGGTGTGATCAATTATTGAGGGTTAGAGTGGAGCCTGCCTAGCTGAGAGCTGGGACTTAATGGAGTTTTCTTCTCCAACAATACAACTGAACAATTTAGACAATTGCACTAAAGTAAAATTGTTTCCTTTTATCTAAAGGGATAGACTTAAATTTCTGTCAGAAGTAGAATCCTGAATTCTCTGCCTTGGGGGCACAACCTGTATGAATTTTCTAAACTATGTCTGTTGTTGGACAAACAAATGAGAGACAACTTATAGGAAAGCAGAAAGAAGCTTCCAAGTCTCCTGATAGTATATCTCTAGTGCATTGCCTGGATTAGATGAGACATCCATTAACTGCCAGACATTCAGGCATTAGCAACAATTGAGGATGTCTTAAAGGGAAAGCCTTATGCCACAGCTTTGCTGTGTCATACCTCCCCTACTACGTTACCTTTTCCTAATTATCTGTTTGAATCGCATCAGCAGCATAACATTTGGCCTGTTCCTGGGGTTACCTCTGAAGATGCCCCTGATATTCTTTCATAATTGTCATTACAGGAATGTGAAAAAATTAAGGGCTAAAGGCCTGAAAGACTTAAGGGAAGCATATGGACAAAAGAAAACGTGGAGGACAGAGTCAAAAAGCACTTTGAAAATTAGTAGTAAAAGGAAATCATATTGTTAGCAATCTGCAAAAAATCCCTCAAGCAGGATTGATACAGATGGAGAACTTGCTAGTGTTGTTAGGAGGAATGGCTGTGTGATGCTACAGACTAAAGTAATGGAAATTAAGTTTAATAGCACACTTGTAAGGTGTTCTGCCCTTAGCAATTTCTATCATCTCCTGATTTATATACTTCCTCTGTAGAAACAGAAGTATTAGCACTATTGTACAAGGCACTCATGAAACCTCATTTAGAATATTGCATACAACCTTAGTCATCCATGTGCCAGAAATATTAGTACAAGTTGAAACTGGCATGGAGAAGATTACCAGGAGATTACCATTAAATGACTTAAAATGCATGATTGAATTAATTTGCATAGAATCATAGAATCATTAGGTTAGAAAAGACCTTAGAGATCATCAGCTCCAAGAGTATCTGTCTACTACTAAATTATGTCCCCAAGCACCTCCAGGGATGGGGACTCCCTGAGCAGAAATGAAGTTAGTTGCTTTCCATAATATATAAAGAAGGATACACGTCAGGGATGGTGAAGAAAAGTTTGCCCTGGAGCACACATAGGCACAAAAATAGATATGTAAGAAGAGACCATAGGTGCATTTCAGAGGAAAATTAGAGGAGAGAAACATCAGAGCCAAGAAACTGTGTAGTGTCCTCCTGAAAGGAACAACAGTCATTTGCAGGGGAAGACTGACAAATATCAAGATGGAGTTTGGTCAGTATATACAATAGACTCCATGACACAGAGTACCTGTAATAACTGCAGACAGGATTTGATCATACAATGCTATTTTTAAAAGGTCTTCTGTTTATTTAGACTTTCATGCAATATTTAAAACGTGCTCCTATAAGCCACTGAATAACTTTGGCGAGTGTAAATGCAGTTACATTAAAATAACAGCCAGTCCAACAGTTGGCTTAAACCAGAGAAAGATGACCAGCTGAGAGGGAACCAGGTCAACTGCTGCCAAACATACAAAATTAAAAGCCTCGGCTAAATGTGTTCATTTCAAAATTCCAATACTACATTTTGAGGAAAAATGCCTCTGTGGGAAGGGGAAGCAGCAAGTTTCAAATTCAATGAAATTTCATAATGATTGGTTTCTTCACAGGAAAAATTAGGTTTATCTTGTGATATTAACTTCTACCACAACAAAGCATGTCTACACCTCCTCCAACTTCTCTACTCCAACCTACAGTTGAAGGGCAAAAGAAGTAGTTTGAAGGACCCTATATCATTACACAATTACAGCCTGCAATTCAGCTTTCAGAGTGACTCTGAGCACGTTCTTTTTCTGTGTGATCAGGACAGTCTTTGTGTTTCATTCTCTCACCCCATGCCTGCATGGCTTCTGTCATCACTGATATGAGCTGAGAACACACACTGGGAGGTGAACATGAACCTTTGTGCTCTTGGGCAAGGCAGCACAGAAAAAAGACACATGTGAGTGCAACACCTGTTCTATAGGGTGGACATCTTTGGCTCCTGGTGAACCTGAAGCATTCACATACCTAAGCTAAGCAAAAAGGAACAGGTTTCTTCAGCCTTGCAAGGGTAAATAGTGGGGATCTGCACTTAACTACTGCAGAGATTTTGTTTTAGAAATATTTTTGGGCTAAAAGTCCTGCTAAATAAAATCCTATTCAATCTAGCAGTACAATAAAGAGAGCAAACCTGGCTGATAATCTTGTTACCAATCCAGAATTTCCCCAGTGGAAACCTAGATTATCAAGAATCCCCACAAAATGTTCTCTCTCCTGACTACAGTTTTTCAGTGGAAAGTTTCTGTTGACTTTAGTGCATTACTACTGATAGCTATTTCCAAGGCAAGAAAACTGGACCTGAATGCTGGCATTTAGGGGCATTTAAGTGGGTATTTAACCTTCTCCATCAAAATCCTTGCTCAGTTCTAATTTAAAAAAAAAATTAAGGAACATTGCCTGTAGTTTCATAAAGACGTTTGGAAGTGCGAACTCAAAACACTAAAATGCTAGCAAGCAAACAAGAGCCCATGACTTGCTAATTTTTAAAAATGTCTTTGTTTTTGGGGGGTCTAATGCTTTATTTTGAAGACTTGGGGTTGGCAATACTGAATGCAGCATTTAAAAACACTCCAGTGCTCTTGTCACTCTTTTGAATTTCTCTCTTCCTCTCCTATTATTTCTCCCACTGTGTATTTTTAAACTCTGTACAGAGTTTTTGAGCCCAGAATTTGCGTGAAAGACACTAGACAAACAAGTTGTTGGTACTCAATGAATGCAATATTTTTACATTTTGAAATGAGTCAAATGTAAATGTAAGCTACAGTGTGAAACCAATATCAGGGCATGCATTTCAGCTACATAGTGAATAGCCATTCAGCATGACATACAATAATTTATTCTGTGTTTGCAAGCTACTGTTTTTCACATGAAACTGTTTGGTTCTTTCCAGTGTACCTTTAAGTACTGAAAAAGACCCAGCTGTGGCTGGTAAGCCACACACTTCTTCAGAAAGAGTTAAGAAATTGTTCAGGAGACTGTAGTTACAATAACAAACAGTATATGCCTCTAATTTTCAGGACTTAACAAAAATCATGGCAATGATTACCCAGCCAACATACAGTATGTATCAGCAACTATTAACAGATACAGCAATTACATGTAAGTAACGAAACAACAGTGAGATTTTCAGATCTGGAGAAAACCGTGGCGCTTCTATTACTAATTAGTTACTTTATACACTGGATGCATTACCCAAACACTGCCACCAACTGTGTCTTTGATATGCATAGACAGGAAGGAGGGAGGGAGGCAGAGAGAAAAAGGGAGAGGGATCAGAGAGAGGAACTTTTTTTTCTGCCAGGGACTGTTTCACGCCACTATGTTTAAAAGTTTTGCAGAATCTGTACCAGTCAGTACAGTGCCAAGTGTTCCACCTTCCTTCAATCAGATTTCGGTATCATCTATTTCAAAGATAAAAATATACTGTCCTGTCTATAGTAAACACCCCATCATTTAACAGATCATTTTACTTTCAAAAAACTACTGCAAGCATCTGAGTCTATACATTGCTTGAAGTGGAAAATAACCCATTAAAAATAAGCCCATTGAACCAGTTTTCAATGCAGTACAAATGCAAAACTTCTTATGTAAGTTAAAAACAAAGCTATATAGAAATATAAATCTTTCGAACAGTAAATCAGTCTTAGTTTCTCTCCATAGAACTCATTTAAATGCATGTATTATTCTAAAAAGCTAGAAGGAAGTGTGTTAAATTAAAGGCAGAAGAGTTTCTGCCATCTAGCTCTGAGCTGTTTACATTCAGGGTTTGTTCTTTCGGAACTTGCTCAACTCTAATTCATGAATAATGTGTCAACTGGCCTTGCAGTGAGAGAGTGTCATCGTTAATATAAATTATTATAAATTTGTGTCTGTGGCTAAACAACATTTGGGACACTTGGGGGGAAAGCAGGCAGGGATGGCTCAGGTTTCTGCCTGAAAGGATGAGTGTATGGTTCTCTTATCATGTTCCTGTTTGAAAATCTGAAGGCTCAGATATTCTCCTGCCGCCACTGGAGTTGCACTTGAGCAGGGAAAACTTCACCCTGTATAAATAAGGGTTAGAACAGGGACTGAACCAATGCTTGTCACCTAGCAGGCTGCAGAAATCTGCAGCTCAACAAATGTTTATGTGGCTTGTACAAAGTGAAGCAATTTCAGTGGAAAAGATGAGAAAGCCCTCCCACACTGCCCCTTTGGTTAAAGATCTCGTTCTGGCAGCAATTAACACTGTTTCAATACTCTGCTGAGGCAGGAAACTGTGGTCTAAGCACAAAACCAATCTCACTGATTTTACTTTTTTCAGCATAAAGATTTCTGAATTTGATGAAAATCCCAAGCTATATCACTATCTCAGCTTCACACTGAGCATGATTTTTCTTTAAAAAAAACAAACAAACCCTCATGCTTTGGCTACTAAACTGACAAAAAATTATTGATCCAATTCTAACTATAGCACCACACACCCATACAAAACACATCAGCTATAATCTACACATTCTTTCCCTGACTGTGGGGACATATAAACATATAAGAAGGATAATCATGCATTTGTACAAACAGATATTCTCAGTGAAGAGACAAAAATGAATCCAATCAAAACCCAAATCCTACAAAGTTAGCCAAGCGGTTGAAGTTCTAAAAAATGGGAAATTAAAGAGCCAGATTTATAACAGAGATAACAGGTAACTAATTTTGACAGATCTTATATACTATATGTTGCAGCGGGTCCCAAACTTGAGTCAATGAATAATTCTCTATCTTCAGTATTGGACCCAGTTCTGTTTAGTATATTTATCAATGATCTGGATGAGGGGATCGAGTGCACCCTCAGTAAGTTTGCAGGTGACACCAAGTTATCATAGAATCATAAAATCACCAGATTGGAAAAGACCTCTTGGATCATTGAGTCCAATCATTCCTATCAATCACTAAACCATGTCCCTGAGCACCTCATCCACCCATCTTTTAAATACCTCCAGGGATGGTGACTCAACCACCTCCCTGGGCAGCCTGTTCCAGTGCCTAATGACCCTTTCTGTGAAAATTTTTTTCCTGATATCCAGTCTGAACCTCCCCTGGCTCTGTTTGAGGCCATTCCCCCTTGTTCTATCATCTGTCACTTGGAAGGACAGGCCAGCACCCTCCTCTCTACAACCTCCTTTCAGGTAGTTATAGAGAGCAATGAGGTCTCCCCTCAGCCTCCTCTTCTCCAGGCTAAACAACCCCAGCTCTCTCAGCCGCTCCTCATAAGGCCTGTTCTCCAGCCCCTTCACCAGCTTTGTTGCTCTTCTCTGGACTCGCTCCAGAGCCTCAACATCCTTCTTGTGGTGAGGGGCCCAGAACTGAACACAGTATTCGAGGAGCGGTCTCACCAGTACCGAGTACAGAGGGAGAATAACCTCCTTGGACTTGCTGGTCATGCCGTTTCTGATACAAGCCAAGATGCCATTGGCCTTCTTGGCCACCTGGGCACACTGCTGGCTCATGTTCAGTCACTGTCAACCAACACCCCCAGGTCCTTCTCCTCCAGGCAGCTTTCTAGACAGACTTCTCCTAGTCTGTAGCTCTGCACAGGGTTGTTGTGCCCCAAGTGCAGGACCCGGCACTTGGCCTTGTTAAACCTCATCCCATTGGTCTCAGCCCAGCGGTCCAGCCTGTTCAGATCCCTTTGCAGAGCCTCCCTGCCCTCCAGCAGATTGACACTACCTCCCAGCTTAGTGTCATCTGCAAACTTGCTAAGGGTGCACTCGATGCCTTCATCCAGGTCATTGATAAAGACATCGAACAGGACTGGGCTGAGCACTGAGCCCTGGGGGACACCACTTGTGACCAGACTACAACTGGAGTCAGTTCCTTTTTCCACAAATCTTTTAGCCCGGCCATCCAACCAGTTTTCCACCCAGGAGAGTGTTTGCCTGTCCAGGCCAGTGGCAGCCAGTTGCCTAAGCAGAATGCTGTGAGAAACTGTATCAAAGGCTTTACTGAAGTCCCACATAACTGAAGTTAAGTGGGAGTGCCAATCTGCTTGAGGGTAGGAAGGCTCTACAGAGGGATCTGGATAAGCTTGGCCAGTTGTATGGGGTTTAACGAGGCCAAGTGCCAGTTCTTGCTCTTCAGTCACAACAACCCCGTGCAACGCTACAGGATTGGGGAAGAGCAGAAAAGGACCTGGGAGTGCTGGTTGGTAGCTGGCTGAATATGAGCCAGCAGAGTGTCCGGGTGGCTGAGAAGGCCAATGGCGTCCTGGCCTGTATCAGAAACAGTGTGGCCAGCAGGACTAGAGAAGTGATCCTTCCCCTGCACTTGGCAATAGCAATATTGTTCCTCAAATACTGTGATCAGTTTTGGGCCCTTCACTACAAGAAAGACTTTGGGGTGCTAGAGCTTGTCCAGAGGACAAAGAAGCTGGTGAAAGGTCTGGAGAACAAGTCCTATTAGGAATGGCTGAGGAAACTGGGATCGTTTAGTCTAGGGAAAGAAGGCTGAGAGCAGACCTTATCACTGTCTACAACTACCTAAAAGGAGATTGTAGTGAGGTGGGTGTTGGTCTCTTCTCCCAAGTAACAAGTGATAGAACAAGAGAAAAGGCCTCAAGCTGTGCCAGGGGAGGTTTAGAGTGGATATTAGGAGACATATCTTCACTGGAAGGGTTGTCAAGCACCAGCACAAGCTGCCCTGGGAAGTGGCTGAATCACCATCTCTGGAAGTATTTAAAATATGTGTAGATGTAGATGCAGGTTAGTGGTAGACTTGGCAGTGTTAGGTTAAGGGTTGGACTCAATGATTTTAAAGGCCCTTTCCAATCTGAACAATTCTATCATTCTGTGATTTACTTGCTACATGGCAAGTTCATATATGTTTCCATTAATAAGCAAGAAATCACAGCTGAAGCCTCACTGTCCAGATTTTTTAACACTCAGGGCAAGAACATTGTTAAGTAGTATCAGCCACTCTTATGCCCACAACAAAAGTAAAGATTCAGTGACTCAAGGAGAAAATGAGTCCTAGAGGAGGTGGAAAATAGGTGTGAGCAGGATACTGGTGCTGAAAACACAAGCTAGCAGGTGGAAGTTGTGGTCAGCCTCGGGATCCTCACTATCCTGATCTCTAATTATGACTCAGTCATACCTGTTGGGAAAACTCTTTACAATGGGAAGTAAATCAAAGTGGTTTCAGATTAAATATAAATACGGATCATGTTGTGCCTATATCTGATTGTATCTGAATTCATGCTATTAGATGTTTCTAAAAGCATAAAGGGCATCAAAGCTCAGCTGGCAGTTGTTTGACCCAGAGCCTTCATATACTCTGTATTAATCTTCTACTAGCATATTCTGATGAATGTGGATTTATAAAAAACATCCCTCAGACAAATCTGGTCCAATGTGACTGTGAATATTCACACTTATGGCACAGCAGCCCATTTTCAATCATTCCCGCTTTTAATTCATTTTAATCTGAACTATTTCTATCCCAGGATTCAAGACAAAACTCCTTTTCAATCTGTAGAAAAGCAACACGCTTTTTCATTGAAAAAGTAAAAGTCTATTTTTCCACCCTGAAATTCTGAATTCTAACAGAATGAGAGAAAATCTGCCCAGGGTATAGAAATACACTTATTTTGCAAAGACTAGTATTAAATGCTATGTCCTTTAAAAGCAGAAGAGGCAAAGGAGTTCACTGGATAGCTTTTCATCTACTTAGGCACAAAGTCATACAACCATAGAATTGTTTGGTTTGAAAAGACCTTTTAGATGATTGAGTCCAACCGTACCTGCCCACTACTAGACCATATCCCTGAGCACCTCATCTACCCATCATTTAAATACCTCTAGGGATAGTGACTCAACCATCTCCCTGGGCAGTCTGTGCCACTGCCTGATAACCTTTTCAGTGAAGAATTTTTTCTTGACATCTAATCTGAACCTCCCCTGGTGCAACTTAAGGCCATTCCCTCTTGTCCTATCACCTATCACTTTGGAGAAGAGACCAATACCCACCTTGCTGCAACTTCCTTTGAGGTAGTTCTCTCAGCTAAACAACCTCAGCTCCCTCAGCTGCTCCTCATAAGGTTTGTTCTCCAGCCCCTTCATCAGCTACATTGTCCTCCTCTGGACACAAACTAAGACCTCAATGTCTTTCTTGTGGTGAGGGGCCCAAAACTGAACACAGTATTTAAGCTGCAGCCTCACCAGTGCAGAGTACAGGGGTAGAATCACTTTGCTCGTCCTGCTGGCCAAACCATTTCTGATACAAGCCAAGATGCCATTGGCCTTCTTGACCACCTGGGCACACTGCTGGCTCATGTTCAGTCGACTGTTGACCAACACCACTAGGTCCTTCTCTGCTGGGCAGCATTTCAGCCACTCTTCCTCGAGTCTGTAGCGCTGCACGGGGTGGTTGTGTTCCAAGTGCAGGACTCTGCACTTGGCCTTGTTAAACCTCATCCTGTTGGTCTCAGCCCATCGATTCAGCCTGCTCAGGTTCCTCTGTAGAGCCTCCCTACCCTCCAGCAGATCAGCACTTCCGCACAGCCTAATGTCACCTGCAGACTTACTAAGGGTGCACTCAATCCATACATCCAGATCATTGATATATATACATTGAACAGAACTGGACCCAACATTGAGCCTTGGGAAAGTGTGGAGTAGTCATCTCTCTCAGCACAACATGTGGTCAGAATGGTTTGGGTAACCAGGCTCACTTTGCACTAAAGTACATTAGGGAATACTCCTGTCATCAACAACTCCAAATGACCTGCGACTGGGAACTCCAGCTAAGGGCTAACACCAAACACAAGGATATAGTAGTGTTTCCAGCTCCCCTGCCTAGATCTTGCACAAAGACATCTGTCTGAGCATTATTTCCAAATGCCAGTAGCCTCAACTGTTTCTCTAATAGAGCCCATGTCATATGACAACTAGTTATGCTTCCACTTAAACTATACACTACAAGCCAGGATACAGACTTTTTCTGACTGCAGCATGCAATTATTACAACAAAATGAAAGTACCAAAGCTGGGTGCACTGTGCAAAGTCATGTCCCGAATCACTCGAGTGCCAAAACAGGACCACATCAGGAGGAATTGCTGAGCTACTTTCTTCAAAGAGCCTTGTCTCTTAGCAGCTACCTGCAAGAAAACAAACATATCTGACATGGAGAAGCTTTTATTTCTACTGTTTGATAAATCTGAGTGATGCATATGCCAGTCTTTTTTTTATATACTGAAAAACTACTTACTGTTACTTTCACATTAAAATATACACTAAATTTTTTTTTTTAAAAAACAACAGCCTTACACAAAAAGCCGCCACGTGACTATATACAGCCCTCAGAAAAAGTAAATTGTAAAATATTATTCAACACCAAGACAGTATTTCCCTTATAAATACTGAAAGGATGGCAAAAAAAAATGCTCTCATATTCATCTTAACCTAATTACTTATATGTTCACTCTGGCTTCCTAGTCAAGGAAGAAATTGATAATCAAGAATGTTTGACCTACGCTGAAAATTTATATTAATATTTCAATTAAAGTTTACTATTTAACATATTTCTGTTGTTGTTTCTTCACATTTTTACTTTTGTGAATTCACATAGTCATTTTATTAGCAAAAATACCTTTCAGAAAGGACACCTTAGGCATGCACTCTTCCCAAGTTTATTTACTATTACCATGTGTGAGTTAAGGATTAGGTGCATTCAATCAGCTAACAAAATTCATGTCAAGTTCTTCATGAAAATTAGCAGTTATGGTCTGAATTTCAAATGATTCCACTGATTAAATGAAAAGTTCCTCAATTCAATCAATCCATTTCAAGTAACCTGAGGAAGTATCCATTGTTTTCTATGCGGATCTTCTGCATCAGAGAGAGGGGCATAATTTTTTTTTTTCTTAATTCTTAGCTCTAACAACTGGAATGAAGAGTTGAAATTCTAAAAGAACATCATAATACAAAGTTCTGTTAGTGACAGAAGTTAAAATAGTCATATCGTTTCATACTCCACGTAAAATTATGGTGATGTTTGATCACTTTTGAAAATATTTCTTAAAGATTTGTTAGTAGGTGCATGCACTTAAATTAAAATAGAAGTCCTTGGTATCCCAAGTCAGCTCAAAAGGCAACATAGACGTGTTCTGGACTGAATGGTCATGTAGAGTTTCATCCTTACATTTCACAGAATCATAGAATGGTTTGGATTGGAAGAGACCGTGATGGTCATCTAGTCCACCCCTGCCTGCAGCAAACAGGGACATCTCTAACCAGACCAGGTTGCTCAGAGCCCCATCCAACCTGACCTTGAACGTTTCCAGGGATGGGGCATCCACCACCTCTCTGGGCAACCTGTACCAGTGCTTCACCAGCCTCAGAGAAAAATATTTCTTCCTAATATCTCGTCTAAACTTCTCTTTTAGTTTGAAATCATTACCTCTTGTTCTGTTGCTATGGGCCCTGCTAAAATGTATTTCCCCTGTCTTTCTAATAAGCCCCCTTTAGGTATTGAAAGGCCACAATAAGGTCTCGTTGGAATTAGCTAGCTAAATATCCATTTTGGTAAAATCTTAAAAGGCCAGGCTAGATTATGCTTTTTATTTGCACTGTGTAGTTAGGATGGCTCTGAACTTGTGTCTCCATTCCCCTGAAATATTGGTTTGATTAGAAACCTCAACTCTATTCTATATTTGAATATCATCTTTTGGGATAGAATAGACAAAGGCAGAATAAAGCACAATTCTGACTGTGAGCAGTCGTCATACTGAGCATGAAAACTGGTGAGATTTGGCCCGCTGCTGCTTTACTCCTGCTTATTACCAACTGACTTTGATTTTTTCTTTCTCTTTTAGCTAAAAATCTATGACCTGAGTAGAATTCATAAGCAACTGAGATCCTTAGTCCTGCTTACCAACCTTTACAACACATCTGTCCACCATGGAATCCAGCCACTCGATGTACGACTCAATAGGGGACTGCTCCTCCAGAAGGTGATCAAACTCCTGATACACTGGCAAAGAAAAATAAAACATGCCTCATCTCAGTACTTCAATTCATTTTTAAACAAAAGAGAAACAAATGACAAAAAGCTGCCAATAACTTCACAAGTTTGCTGTGTTTTTAATAACAGATTGCCTAGCTATAACAAACATCTCTTTCTTTCTCCTGTAAGTGTACTTGGTCTCTTGTTTCTACAAAATGGAATAATTGGAAGTGATATTTCAATGTGATCAAACCAGGACCTATTGTTTAAAATTAACCTCTGAATTAAGCTTCAGCTGCCTAGTGTACCCAGAAGTGAAAAGTTTATGGTGTCCTCTACGAAGAATGCAAAGCTAGGTCTTGACCCTAGTGACAACAAAAGGTCATACAAGAGATTCAATGCATAATCTTCTAAGCACCAAGTGGATGAATGTTGTTGATAGGGCTCTCACCTGTATAACACTTTAGTTGCAAAACCATGATTTATCTGCTGCAAATCATCTATCTGCAATGTCAACACACAAAGAATTTCCATAAAGTTCTGCTTCTTCAAAACAAATCACTACCACAAATACTACACTGAATTTATCAAGAAGAGTTTCCAAAAGCAACTGAAAACTTTTTAACCTTTCCCAAGCAAACATATTCATATTTTAATATAGAAAGTAAAAAGAATCAAGTCATTCAGCTGAGGCTCTTAAAACTGGAGGTCTGTAGTTTATTTATGAGAATAAATGACTGGAAGACAAAGATTCATGTGCCTTGACATCATAAGAAACCGCTCTTCAACTCAGCTAAAATAAAAGGCCCAGTAAGTCAAGAAGATATTGTCTACCTGCTATGTTATGTGATGATCTCAAAGTGCTATCTATTTCCATTTATGCTTAGTTATAAATAACAGGAGGAAGGAATTTCCCACCACAGGAAAGACAGTGAGGTAGGTAGAGGAGGCAAAGCTTACATATGATAGCTAAAGAAGTGAGCCAGAGAGGCTATCTGAGAATAATGCAAACAACAAGCTCCCTGGTCTCTAAGTTGTATCAGCAAGATGAGCAGGAATGCATTTGCTTCACACCTAACTTTAACTTTGTTTAACTTAGATTTGCAAAGGCTGGATGATCAGAAACATTAATTGGGGAAGAAGGACAAAATAACGTTTGGGCCATCCTTCTTGTTGCATTGAATGTGCAAGATCTCTCCATCCAGAACAGGATCACAGAGAAATCTAAATGTTGTCTTACCTGAGTATGTGGCTGGACAAAAACTGTCTGATACAACAGATGAAGCAATTCATATGCTGTGCAAAGAAGGGAGCAAGAGTGGAAAACCAAATCAGTTGCCTGCTTTGCTACTGGAGCAATGCAAGTGTGTGCAAAAACCTATTTAAGAAAAGCAAGTATTTAGCCTTTAGTGACCGCTGAAAATCAGTCTTCAGATCCTTAACAGGATCTGAGAAGGAGGGAATAAAGAAGAAGCCTTATCAGAGGCAGCTACCATAGCAGAAAGGAAAGACTTTCTCTTGTACCCAATGATTTGTCTCTAAGCTTGCTTAAAGGCTTATAGACAATTTTTTCTAGTTACAGTAGCTGAAAGTTGTACTTTCTTGGCTATTAATATCAAGCATGTGAAAGCAGGCCTTAACTCCGTGTCATATGAGTCATACAGAGTATAGTCTTTGAAGATCTTTGGCCAAGTAGAATAAACATTAAAAATTGGGGGGAAAAAATATCTAGGGTAAACTCTATACAGATCAGCACATCTCAGTGGATGAGACATCATGACATCTCATGATGAACATTCATATTACATTACCATTTATGAGTTACTGCCTATTGGACTATATGGGCCTGAAATATGGAAAAATGTGTTCAAATCCATTAGCATTCAGGAAAATTCCATTTGATTTGATTACACTTAAATCTGCATTTAAATAGTTAGCACACATACAAAAAGCTTTCCTAAACAGAATAATGACCAGAACTGTTGCTGCTGCTAAGGATTATAACTTTGAGAACCCCTTCTTTGTTGGTCAGTGGGAAGATACTGAAAGCATAACGGATTATACAAGGTTGCAACTGGTTTCTGCACTCCGATATCACTATATGCTACCTCCCCAGCTGCCAAGTCAAGTTTCTATCTCCTCAAAAGGGAAGAAGGCCATTTCAGGAAACGAATGAAGGGGTAAGAAGGAGATGAAAGCGTACCAAACACTTCTTGCTCCAGAACACAGCTAACAGAGAATTCTCTCTCTGCTCCATAAGCTGGGGAGAAGTTTTCTAGACTTAACACACAGTGTGACAAGTGCCAAAGTCAGCCTTGCAGGGTCCAGTGTACATGTGAAAGTACTTTCCCCCTCCTTTTCCCAGCCACTCACTGAAAGAGTTACCCCACTAACAAATGTACCCTTGCAGGGCACCCACAAGTGGTTGCCTGGGTTGCTCCCCATTAAGGCTGATTCTGGATAAAAGATGACTCGTCCTCCTCAGGAGAAAGATGGCAATACAACAGGTGGGTTCACAGGGAAGTGAGGTTATGAACGGTGCTCTCTGGTGCCTCAGAGGGACAAACCCAGTGTGCTTAGGATTTCACCTAAGCTTACAACCAGACACACTTGCTGGACAAAGTAAGTTCAATTTTATATTTGCAAAAGAAATTTGACTCTAAACCCAATTTACCGACATCTCTAAAGTCAATTCTCACTCACCAGCTCATCACTGTAATAAGCAGAATCTAATTTAGCCGATGAGCTTGCTTGATATGGGATGACTACTTAGTCATAAAAGTTCAGGCTGAAAGCTTACCCCATCAAATGACCTTGTTTATGAAAACACTGTGTAAAATGGAGCTTTTTATAAATAAAAGTTTACAAGGGTGCAAATACACGGCCACTTAAGGGTCAAAGGCATTCAAAAGACAAGTCTACAGCAATTCTACAGGAGGAGAGATTAGACTTTATCAGGTTCAATGGTTAACTCATAGATGCAGTTTGCTCAAATTCATGGGAAAAAATCCTCATGAATTTGGGTGCAAGTTTTGCATCATTGGCTGTTCTGGATACTAGAAAGAAACTTGTTAATGGAAGAGTACCCAGGTCTATGTCACAAAACGTAAGACCTTGACAGGGCTTTGCCTTACGTTTTGATAAATGTCTATTTGTTTCAAGCAAAGCAATTGCTGCAAAAACAGTGTTACTTTCACTGAGCTTTGTTTCCAGCAGGAAACTGAGTTCACTTGGCTTTATCAAAGGGCTCTGCTCTTACATTGTATGATGAGCTTTCTGTGTTCCTCCCGTGAGTCCTCCATAGTATAGAGGGTTTGTTTGGTGATGCTGTTCAGGTCCACATTCCTCCAGTCCTCCAGCATTTGAAAAGTGATGTCTGCACTGTGGATCACCGTTCTTGAGGCCTGTAATTCAATCCAATATGTTCATTAGTTCATGGTTTATTAGGTTAAAAAATAGGCTTTATCCCCTTTTACGCTTCCTTAGCTAGGCTCACTAAGTTTATTCTCCTCATGGACCCCCACCCACCAGCCTGATGTCTTATAGATGTTACGAGGCCTTCTAACCACAGAGACCTTCCAAGTAATTTTGTCTACTTTAATAAGCTGCAAATATTTTGCTTGTACACACGACACACCCTGATGAGAATCCTAATCTGGTGGTGGTGCTGCTAAACTCCTCAAACAGCTCTGTTGGTTTTCTTGACCAGCTTCAGTTCAAAACAAAAAAGCAACAAGAAAATTCAAGCCTAAATCAAATAAAGCCCACTCAGGTTTTTACTGGGAAAAACAAAACATCTGTTCCAATACCTGAGTGAAGCATTAATTACATCAATGCATCCTCCCCTTTTTTATACTACATAGAATTTGGCCTTATGGATTTTTGACAGGTAATCTGGCAAAAATAAAACACCTCAGAGTAGATTTTATATCCACTTGCTATTGCTGCAAGAATGTTTCTATTTAAAATCCCAGTGGTTCAATAATTTTCTTTTTTACTAATTTGCATCCGATTTATAGTATACAATCAAATTTTTGTCAGGCACACAGAAATGGTTTTTTCTTTGCAATAGGCCTGATATGAACCAAATCATAGGAAATCAAAGGAATCAAAGGAATGCCTCTCATTTACTTAATGTAAATGAACCATCGCTTCAAATCAAATAATAATTATGTTTCATAAAAGTTCCCTGCTGAATTTAATCATCAGGGCTTTCCAATTGTCTAGAAAAGCATTGTTTTGCTGATTACTTTTTCATTTTGTAAAGACGGTCACAATAATATAGGGGACAAACTGCTAACATAATATATTCCATTTTGGGTAAAGTCCAGTCTGCAAGTTCATAAAATTATTTGAAGAGTCAGTAAAAATGACGTTCAGCAAGCTTGAGTAACTAAAGCATTTACTTGGCAGAGATGGTTTAGTGACGTCTGTCGCCGGAGTATTTGTGAGAATCTTCTGGACACTGCAGTAAAGAAGAGATAAATATTTACATACTGTGATAAAGAAAAATATTTCTAAAAATACTAACGTAAAACAAGAACAACAACAAAAAAATCCAGTTCCAATTATTCCCAAAACTACTAGATTAAAACAAGAACAAAAAATATATAACCTATTTCCTATATGAGTAACTGTGGCTATGTAAAGTTCATTCAAGTAACCCAGTTTTAACAGTTTAAACCTTGACCTAAAGCCTTAAATCTGGACACTCTATCAGTTTTACAGAGGCATATTACAAGCAGTGATTTATAGATGCTGTGAATAATGAGATGACAAGAGAAGTATAGAGGACAAAGGAAGAGCTTCGCTTGTTCAGCATAGCAAATTTTCTCTCGATACACAAAGGAACTGAAGACCAGAAAGAACTATTCAACAGAAAGAAAAATGTTGGTGCAAGAACAAGTGGGCATAAAATAATGATAGCTACATTATGTGTTGAAATCAGAATACGTTGCTAAGTCTTAGAGCAAACAAGTTTTGGAGGAGTCTTCTGACTGGTGTAGTAGAAGCTAATTTCAGCTTCAAGTAGAATTTGATCAAAGTTTCTGGAAGAGGTATATTAACATGCTATGAGGTAAGATGGCCCCGGAGGTACTTGCCTGTCCTCTGCTCCTATATTAGCTCTATTAAAGCAATATGGACCTCATAGCAAGGCATTTCCTGTACCTGGAGTTTAAAATGCTGTATTGTGCTTCTTCTTTCTGAAATCTGTGACTTGAGAACTGCAAATCAGACCAAGGCTGTCAGTACCTCCGTTTGCCATGCACACTCTCACAAACAGTGAGGAGGAGTAAACAATTGCAGAAGCAAAAATAGCTTATGTAAAGGCAGGATACACTCAAATTTTTCCGTATAATAAAATCACCAAAGCCTTGCAGATCTATCCAAACAGGCCTAAGAAGTGGCCACAGCATAAGTTTTCCCTCTGTACTGTACAGAGAGGTAGTTGAAGAGTGCAGATAGAGAATGTCTAGAAAGTGAATTGTCCATCTCTTTCTCTCTTGCTATGAGATCAGAAAAGATTTTGCTATTACAGATTGTTGATATTTTTGAATTGACAAAGATGTGATAAAGTATATTCTTAGGGCTAGCTTTGTGTAACTTTTAAAATAAATTAGTAAACAACACAAAAAAGCTAAAATGAGTTGTTCCAATTTACACCCTGACTGTTCTCAGTAAAATATACACCTAATTTTTCATGCTGATCAAAATAGTTAATCCTTCTCCTAAATTAGTTTTTTCTTTTTCCTTTAACTTTGTGGTGTGGAATTTAGTGCTCATGAAAGGGAAAGAATTGAGAGCCGTGAAATAAAGCAGGCTTTATCAATAGGTGATGTGCACTGCAGGCATCTACAAAGCACGCCTGAAAAGGACTAGTGCCCTTTCCTGTGGTGACAGGGTAATTTGATCTCCTTCATTTTTAACTCTGGCACTTTTTTGAGCAAGGGCCTCAAGCTGTATTCAAATGGTGCTAGCCTAAAGGTTTGTTTTATAATTTTCTTTGCCTAATATGATCCCTAATGTTTGCTTACTATCAACAAAATTAATTTCTTATCAGAATCCACAAGAAAGGAAAAGCAATTCCCATTTTGAGCAGTGCCTCATTTCACTAAATGATATCGGTTCTCATGAACCAGTGGAGATTTTAAGTGAATACAAGATTTACAATGCTGACAGTTCTTTAACTTCTAAAACAACACTAATCTCACTTCCAATTAATCTGTAGTCAATAAACACCATGCACATTCCAGGTTAATAGGAGAGAGATTGGGCAATACATACATTCAAATTTGATATTTCGTAGGTTTTCTGGTAAATCATGGAGAGCTACTTTCAGCCACTCATCCAGTTGCTTTGCAAACTTTCGAATCACCTGTGTCAAACTGTAAAGAGAAATAACTACATCAGAATGTTTACTCTTTGCTTTATAGTAAATCTGTGAACATGTAAAGATTATGAGTCAGTTATAAATAACTCACTATTATGCAGAGTTGCTGACATATTTTGATTTGTAGGAGCGAAGAAAAACTACTGAAAATGTTTGAAGGAAAAGGAAAACATGTCACCATGTTCCAAAGCTCACAAAGACTGAAAGTCTCTCCACTACACCGCTTTGATACTTAGAAACGGTATTCTTAGCTTGAAGTAAAATCATTCCCACTCTGGACACACATAAAAACATAAAATCAGAACTGTTTAAAGACAAGAATATCAAGCTTTGAATTTCAGCTCAGCTGTGCTCGCGTTTATACAGACGGATGTACACAGGGATTGTTGCAAGTGAAGCAACAGCAACTGTGCTGCAGGTTTTAGCCAGTGAGTGTGTGACGAGGGTGGGGAGGAATTTTTAGGCCAAGCCCACACAGGCAGGGGAAGTCAGGGCAGAGCAAGACCTGCCTGCTTAGCTATATACAGAACAGGGACTTTCCCAGACAAGTGATATTTCTCTTCTCCCTTCCTATCCTCTCCTGATGGCCCCATCACATCCTGCTCAACTTGGCAGGCGGCTCATTCTGCCCTTCTTCTTGGAATTGCTCAGTATAACATAACAGTTTCCAGGAGAAGTTGTGGAGTATTGCGCAGGGGACCCCAACATCTGGTTTTGCCAAAGAGAGCTGCACCGCCTGTAGTAATACTCAAGATACACAAATGAGAGAGAGATATAGGAAAGATGCAAGGAACTTTCCCTCTTTCAGCCAGGCAGCTTTTTGTGTTTGTACTCCTAACATGCGCCACTGAGAACAGAGCTGGTAAAATAAACATAACCATAGGCCTGTTCTGCTCCATGCAGACACCTAACAGGACAGGGGATGGATGTCCTTGCTGCACCTAATAAAATGTGACTTTTCTGGATGGCCAACATTTGTTCCCAGGAAGTCCCTCAGAGGATTCTGGCTGAGTCAGCAAGATTTCCTTCGTGAGCTTCCATTGCAATGAGACCCTTCTTCACCCCCTCCAGTGCAGGCTATGGCTTAATAGCCACAATCTGGCCCTTTATATGCATTACAAAAGTCTATATTCACACTCAAGTCTCTCCTTATTTGCTATGAAAGAACTAAGCAGCTTGAGAAAAGGACTGCTGTTCTGTTTAATCCTTCCAATGAAATAGATTTGGGGGGGTGAGGGGTAAAGCTCGTAAAAATGTACATGTCTTATCAAGGAAAGCCCATGCTTACAACAGGTTTCTTGTAGAAAAAAAATACTTTGGCTGTACTTTTGCAGTCATACAGCACTCATAGAAGAGCAGAACTACATCTTGAAAACATATGCCATAATTAGAGCTGCTTTAAAATCCTGAGGGCCAAATATACAGCAACAATAATAAACTCCTAGAGTAATATTCTTAACAAATTACTCAACTTCAGGAAACCATCAGTCAAATAATACTAAAGGTGCACACATATATTTAGAAAAAGAGTTGCCTGATGTTCATATTAGGAAAATCAAAGGGGGAAACAGGTTGACTGTACTCAGCGATTACACTTTTTGTTGTGAACTGCTGGTCTCCATTTTGCTTTAACTATATAAACAAGACTTCTTGGACTCAGATGAGCTCCAGGTAGGAAGAGACCAGCTGAGTTCTAACACATGAAAAGGAAAAGTGAATTTAGTTTTGAAACAGAGGAGGCAAATACTTGTTAGTATTAATAAAATGATCCTAAAATAAGCATGCATCTGTTCTTCTTAGGATAGTATTTAGATTAAATGAGCTTATCCAAGATATCACAAGTATGATCTTTGTGTTTTATACTCCTGTCAAGCATAATAACAATCAGGTCCCAAGACAAATGATTAGGCTGCAGTGTCTGAATATGCATGCGAGTATTTCTAAACAAAGCAGCCAGGCTAGATCCTTTTGTCAATATAATTCAGAATACAGTTACGCTGCTATCCCAGAGTAGCAGGAAAGTGTCTGAAATTTTCAGAAGGCACTGTGCCTTCAGATTTCTGACATTACCTGAAAGCTGGGACATGACTATCAGCCTGATGTTAATAAAACAAGAAGAGGGTGGTATCCTTTATCATACAAAAACATAACAAGCTTTTCACAACTCAAGTCTCATTAAAATCTGAACATTTCTTTAGAAACATGTCAATTCTTCAACTCCTTTGAATTGATAGTGTGGTTTAAATTCAGGCAATGAGTGGCAGCAAGTAGCTTTCTGTGAACTGGTGCCATGCTTGAATTAGAAATGTATAACAAAGAGAGCTGAGCTAAAAGTGGTCAGTGATGCTAGCTATACTGACCTGTCAGGTAATGCTTGTAGTACCGTTGGCATCAAAACTCCGGAAATTGCTTTGTACAGAATTGAATCACAAACTCCCACTATATTCACTACTGTTGAAGAACCCAATACGGGCAGCATGTGAGGAGGCATTCCTTGCCAAAAGTGCAGAAGAAAACTTTGAACCTGCAATCATAAGAAGAAGCAGGAATGTTTAAGTGAAAAAAAAATAAAATGCCACAAGTACCATTCTCCTTAAGTGACCCTGCTTACCCAGTATATATTTCAGTCCCTGAGCTGGACTGATGGTATATAACATAGGCATCTTCCTTACATTGTAATGCAGCACACAATAGGATAATCAACTAAATGGCAAGGAGACATAAGAGTATTTGCCATCTATATACCATTGCTGCTCAGCCACTTCCTCTCCATTAATCCTGACAGACTTCCTAAAAAAATATAACATCCTCATCTTAAGAAAGCATTCTGAGACTCATCCAATAAAACTTCCTGAATATGCATCACAAATTTCTCTCACATCTAGACTCAGTACAATGATTTAAAACAGCCTCAGCTTTAAACTAGAATACTATGAGAAATTAACAGAAAGAATTAATAAAGCAGGGAATTTCTTGGTGTTGTTCAGAAGACAGAGTCAAAAGACCTGTTTCCTTTGATTTTTTTCTAGGACCTGGATGTCATAGTTGAATCAGGCCTTCAGCATCTCTGTAGTCAGATTTGTTTTCCTGGACTAGAGGCCTTCTCCACAAGTAATGTAAAACTGCTTGCATTCCAGCAATGTTTTATTTTTCAGGTCTAGTTATTGATCTGCCTGCATGCACTGCCAGAAACCCCTCAGATGCAGATATGCAGCAGGTATAACCTCATCTCTCTCTAATGGATTGTATGAACTGCTGTGCAGTGTATGCGCTCCTGGGTGCACTGCAGCACAACTGAGCACTTGAGGTCTTCAGCTACAGCTTTCTGTGACATATGGAAGGCTGTAGGCCCCCAGCCCACCATTCTGGCTGTGGCACCTGCCCTGTGTTTGTATTGAACACTTAGAGAAATGCCTTCAAGCAGAGCTCAGTCCCAACTCAAAGCTTAGATAAGTGGTGGTGGACACACTTCTTGAGTTGTAAGAACTGGATTGTCCAACATCTTGTAAGGGGATATTGGTGCCTTAATCCTGTTGGAGGATGGAGAGACAAAAACATTCTCATTGCTTTCATTCCTCTAACATGCATGGTGTCATAAGTGAGGTTTAAAGCTACTAGTCACATACTATGTACTCAAGTACAGCTATTGTTCATTATTCATGAAAAGGATCAGCCATTACAAAACCATAAGTTTGTAATAATATCACATTCAAAATAAGCTTTCAGATCCATTAATACTTTATACATTATTAAACTACAACTGTAGTTTCCAGCCATACCTCATCAAAGTTTGCTCTTATTACAGTGTCTAGTATCCTCTGACAGTGAGTTCTATACATCATAATAAAGGTAGAAACCTGAAAAAGAATAAGGGAGACACACAAAAGATCACTCTACTTTAAGAAATCCACTTTTAAACCTATCACAAAAAGTGAGTGTTTCTTATCTTACCTACATACAATTGCAAAAATAATGAAATCAGTTAGACTCTAGTTAGATTAGCTAGATCAGATTTAAGATGAGTTTTGTTCTTAAAAGTAAATTCTCCCTTTGAATTCGTGAATTTTTCTCTGTCAATGGGGATTCTTCAAATGTAAGACGAGCAAAAAGCCTCAGTGAGATCAAAGACAAGAATGTGGCCCTAATTAGGATATAAAGAACTATAAAACCCTATTCTTTTGTCCACTTTACATTGATACTACACATGTGAATAGCATCAGAAAACTAGCAAGCTCAGCCAAGAGCAGCCAGAGCACTTTTGTCATACGTGTAGATAGGATTCTCCTAATTTCTAGTCTAGAAGGACAAGAAATGCCCCAAGTCCCTCTCTGCTCAAGAAAGCATCAGAACAATTTTTCAGTATGCTATCAAATGTGTTTGTAGATTAAAGATCTATAACGTATTGCAAAAAAAGTTACACTCAAACCTCACCTGCTTCATGTAATGTGACTTTCTGAAAAGGAGTGTGCACAGGCTTTAGAAATATTGTACAGCTGACTGCCAGCTGCCCATTTCAATAGAAGATATTTCTTCCTATGGCATGAAGTAATAAGGTTCCCCGTAAATAAAGTCTTAGTATTATTAAACTTACTCTAATTTAAAGTCTTTATATTTTAGATAAAGATTTCATGCAGAAAAAAAAAATTAAAAAAAGACAAGCCGAGAAAAGATTTCCAAAGTGTTACCTTCTCCTCTGGCAGACTGGCTGGCAGATTTAGATCTTTGACATTTGGAAACTCTGGCAGTAGTGTTCCCAGTTTGGATCGTGGTGAATACGCCACTGTCTGTTTGGTTACTTCTTTTTTTCCTGTTTCGTTGACCCAGGCTGCTCCTTTTTTAGAATACATCACATCATAATACTGGGAGTTTTCTTTCACTGCAATTCCATAATAGTGGTACCTGATACATAGAGATGTATATTTTATAAAGCAGGTTGTTGGAATATCAGAAAAATAAAAAGATGTGGGGGTTAAGAGAAACTGATAATGCTAATGAGTTCTACAGCAAAACAGACTGTGCAATACTTTATATGTTATTAACAAGCATTGATTCAGTAGCAGAACACTGCTGTAATATATAGGGCTTCCAGTTTTCATTCCTTCTTGTAAAAGTAGCTGTCTTCAGACTTAATAAAATGGACTCTGTTGCAGGGCAGGAAAATAATGGACTTATATTTTTTTTCTTATTATAAAAGAAAGGAAGTATCCTAAAGCTACTTGTTGGCAGAGCTCTGCTGTGCAGCTGCTCCTTTCGTTTAGCAATAAGCAGAGGTACAGACCCTCTGGACTGGCCCTTCTGTTGTTATTTCAGCTCCCTGATCCTCAGATTTTTGAGGGCTGGTTTGAGTCCTGAAAACTACAAGTCTTTATTGCAAATGAATTGATCAGAAATGTTTTAAAAATTGAAAACACTTCAATGAAAAGAAAGGAGGAGGAAAGTCTTGTGCTGGAAAGCAGTGATGTTAGGAAATGTGCAGTTCAAAATTATTTGCTCCATAACTTAGCATCAGCTGAGCTTAGATCAGTGAGGGATACTACATTACACTAACTTGGTTTGTACAGATCACGGTGGGAATTAAACTGTGTGACTGTGCTATAAAAATGGATTGTACATGTGGCACAAGTTTGTGCAATGACTTATCTTTGTTATAGATGTTAATGGAAGCACTGGTTATCCAGTCTAACTCTTGAAGCAAAGGCAATCTTATTCCTTCCATAATCTGCTAACTTTTATTTAAGTTTCTCTGCTGTAGGCACCACCAGCCCATCAGCTACGTATTTACTGACTGCGAAGGGCATCATAAAATTGTATAGCTCGTGTACTTTTGATTCATTCTAGTTATCTAGAGAGAATTTTCACTGATCTTCTAGTTCTTTCCTTACAGCCTATCAAAGGCCTATTGGACCATGATGAGACACCGTCTTTTAGATCCCACTATGGTGGCAGAAGAAGTTACTATTTCTGGATGTTTCTTGTACTCCCCAGATAGTTACTGATTTCAGAGCGCTGCCAGCAGATCTATTGCCTTCAATGGACCCAAGTTTGCTTTAGGTAAAATCAGCTGGTTTTACAAGGTCACCAATTAAATTAGTGAAAGAGTAACATCTAAGTGCTAGCAAATTTACTCAGGTGACTTTTTTCCTTTTTTCTCTCAAAGTCATTCAGCCACACATCAGTGCACGTCATAATCTCCAGCAGAAAGTGGTGGCGAAGAGCTGGAAGCCCTAATCTTGTCTACCAGCACAGATGGGCTGAAAGAAAGCCTGGGGAGTTGTAGCAGACTTCTACTATGTGGCTCCTTTGCCATGCCCACTGAGGACGTTCCATTAAAATAAAAGCTGTCTTGAACACAACATTGAATAATCGAGTGAGATTTATTAGAGCATTAAGCTGACGTGGTATGAATGGGATTTCCTAGCTTCCCTAGCTTAGAAAGCCACCACACTATCAGCTCCAAATCTGTCCATCAGGGCTTAGGCCAAAAGCATATTCCACATCAGAAACCATGCTCCAGATTGGTCCAAACCTATCACAGATAGTTTACAGCAAGTTTGTGCCAACACTGGGGTTATAAGAGCAGCTGTAGAAGTTTGGCTTTTTAGCTTGAATGGTAACAACTCCAGCTTGCAGCTCAAGTCCTCAGTTTGGTCTTTAGCAGCTGTCATGCATGCTCTGCATGTAAGGGCCACAAAGCTCATATGTGTCCCGTGCAGTTGGGGAAACCAAAAGAAAATTCTACAGGGAGCAAGCACCATAAATTGCTGATGGAGGGAGGGGGGAAAAGGTAAAAGGTCACAGCAAGCAGGACTGCAAAAGTTCTAGATGGATTGAGAGCTCTGTATAATTCAAACAGTAGTCAGTCTCATATCAAGTTTCCTCTTAAAAGAAAAAAATGAATGAAATCCTGGAAAATGTAGTAGAATTTCACTGCGCATTATTTAATTTCTGGTATATTGAAATTGCATAAAACAGTTTTCCAGGTAGCTTCAGAATCATATAGACATTAAAAGCCAAATTAATTCCAAAATTTTTCAGATAGCTTCCTGCTTCAGTAATTTTACCATCCCAAATGGCAAAAACTCACTGGTGCAGTTTACAAAGAATATTTTCCAAGCACTTTTTTCTATTTCTATCAGAAAAAAAACCCAACTTAGTTCAATGATCAAGGCTTGAAAGTTTGATCTGCAGAAGAATAACATGCAGATGAGACATTGCATTTTGTGGTAAACAGTGGAACACTTTCTAGTCTCAAAGATCCAGTATCTGCAGCGCTCTCTTAAAGAAAGAAGCACAATTCCCTTCACACCATGTAGTTTCCATCAGTTTAACTAACCTCTCGTGTATGTAATTGAAGAGTTTCAAACTACAGTATTGAAAGACATCAGCTTTTGTATTTGACTGCCTTCTCATGGCTCACCTGTGGTGGAACAGTTCTTAAGCTCACTGCAACAGCGAGCAGCTGCGTGCTTAAAGCAATAAACCCAGCTGCAAAAAAGAAAGCCTCACAACTGATGACCGAGAGTACAGCACCATTGTAGCTCTGAACTTTGTCATGCTACAAGGCAGCAGTGCTATAAAAAGCCTGAAAGCAGAACAAAGTGAAGTTAGATAGTCTTAACCACTTCTATGGCCAAATTTCCTTTGGCAGTAGCAGGGAAGTGGAATGAAAATCATGCTGACAGCAGCTGGTCAGCAGAGCTGGTGATAAAGGGACTAAAGTGTTAATGCCTAAAGTAATTTCTTTACGTAACACTCAATTGGAATGCAGTCAGATGTTTCTGAAAACAAAACCAGAGCTCAGTTATAGCTGTGCTGCATCTAGAAATAAGTGTATTTATGGTAAAGAAAAACAGTAGGCGTGCAGTGTGTAGTGTATGTGTTTATATCTTTCCTTTTCATTGGATCAAATGAGAATGACTTCTCTGTATGTTATAATCCTTGGATTGTTAACCACTGACAAAGATGCAGGCATCCTCTTTTGGAGCAGAACTCCATTTCATACCTACTGAGGCTGTGAAATTCAAGTGGCTGCGATCTCCCTCACAGGGTTGATGAGAGACTCTCAGGGGCCAAGGATATTTGCAGAGCACAGACAGCATGCATTACAGAAACCTATTCTTATTTGCTAGATAGGAACCAGAACCATCACGAAGGGTGGCGTGAGAGGAGTATGTGACCTGAAAGCCCCTCCAATAGGCATGCAGGTTAGGGGGAAAATATGGAAGAAATATTAAGTCTTATTCATTTACAGCCTCATTAGATACATAGCCTTTGGAGACTCAGGACACCTTTGGTCAGAACATCTTGCCCATCAGAGACCCCTGGAGCTGTGGGAGGAGCTCCAGCTTGGAAATACGGCAGTGTTCATTCCTTTCATTAAAGGAGAAGACAAGTAATGATGTTGTAGCCAATGTCAGAGTGATTTGATGGCTGACTGTGGGTACTGTCATATGAACACTTCCATAAAGAAACTCATTCATGCTTTCACTCCATCTTTATGAACCTCCACAGATCTTACATCCAGTGATGCAAACCACAATTCTCTGGGTCCAGACCTACCATGCTTTCCTAATACGCTGCCAGACTAGCACAGAGTTTGTGCCTGAGAGATTTCTGGTCGCTCTGTTATAAGCAATATTATGGTAGTTCCGAATTTACATTTGGGAAGAGATTCCAAATTTTCAATTAGGTGCTTAGATATGACTGCTCTAGAAAAAGAAATCTTAGTAATAAAAACTAGGAGAATCTCAAGCTGGAGAAAAGGACACTTGCTCCAATTAATGAGATAATGCTTGGCATGGACTACATGTCAGAAGAGCACAGTGAAGTTAATTTTAATGGCATTTTATTTCCCATCTTGATTTATTTTTTTCTTTAAAGAGTGGGTCATTCTAGCTTCAGTAGGTTGAGTTCAATTCTCATAGCATATTTGTTTCTCAACATTTAGTAATATCGTGTTTCTAGGCTTTGTTTGGAATGAGAATCTTTACCAGCAAAATTTTGCAAACACACTGTCCCATATTTTCATTTTCCCCTCCATAGTTTTCAACTTGTGATCTACAGAGACCACTCTGCAGGATTCTGTGAAATCTAATAAAGAAAAGTGCTTATTTTTTAGGAGGTTTATGTTCGCCATAAAAATATCTAAAACTCCACTGGAAAAATTTCATTGAGTCCACAAGTAGAAAAAAGTATAAAAACATCACTGTATTCTCTTTAGAGGTCTGTAAAATCTCATCTCCTCAACAGGTGGAAAAAGTCAAATACCTAGGAATTGCATTCTTCTTTGTGAATAAATTTCTCATTCTGGAAATAGGATGAACTGTTTGCAGGAAGAACCATCTTTTGACTAAGGCAATAAACTAACTCTCTGATCACTTTAAGAGATGTTGGATATCATTACTCTGGGAAAATGGTAGTTAAGTCTAGGTTTGGGGACAATCTCAGTTTAGGCCAATGTATGTTGCTACCTAAATTCCAGATAGCATTCTGTCACTCGTCCTCTAAACTGAAACACAATATTAACCAGCTAATATTTCCCAGTCTCCAACAGTAGTTCACTTACTCCTGGGTGTGAATGTCCTTTACATTGTGTAAAGTGAGTTGAGATGAAAAAAATTACAGAAACAATATGGAAAATATTACTAACTGAATAACTAAAAGGCCTCCATTTTACACTACCTTTGCAGGATCACTGCTGAATTGATACGACAGTGTAAAGACTACAATGGAACCTTCATTGAAGTTGGGCTTTAAGTCCTTAACTGGACAAATTGTTCCTTGATTTTAGACTATTCCATTCAGTAAATCTAGAGCCAGGTGGGGCCCTGTGTGAGGTGATAATAATACTATACACTGCTTACTTTGATTGGCCTCTGGTTCCAAGTCTTCTTGTTGTTAGCTGTGGAAACTGTTGCCTTATTATCTGCAAATAAATAGAACTGATATTAGAAAAAAAATTGAAAAGCACATTTACTAATACTTAATTTAGCAGAGACCGTTAAGACAGAGATGCAGAAAAACTGTACTGCAATGTCAGCTACATACATTGCAGGTGAAATAAAAAAAAAGCTTTTGATATTTTCCATTACTGAAAAAGGAAAAATGTATTTTAAATGTTAATACCATTCCATTAACAATCATTAATTTAAACAGACACTTTCTGAAGTTACTGCAGTAGAATTCGTATCCTTATCTAAGATCAGTTCTGCCTCTAAACTAAGGAGGATTGTTCTCAGAATTGGCCTACTATCTATTTCTTTCAGTCTGCAGGCTAAACAAACTTGGGTTTGCTGCAAATAGAGGAAAATTTCCTTTTTAGAGTCTTGAAGTCCACAGTTCTTCAAAGACCTTCACAATTCTGACATTAAACATTCCTTTTTCTAAAACTTGATTCCTTGAAAAGATTTTGATATTTTTCAGGGGAACCACTCCTACCTGGGAAAACTCACTGTTGCATTTCTAAAGATAGCTCATATTCAGTTTATCCTCTATGGAAAACGAATGCATCTCAGAAACAGCAGGGTATCACAGAGAATCTGGACTCGACTCTGTCAACTGAGATTAAAAGAACATCGCTACTGTGAAATAAAACTTCTTTAGTGCCAGATACATTAAGGAAATAGATTAATAGATGTAGACTGTGCCTTCACTTCATAGTCTCTTTCAACCCAGCTAGTCCTGCTGAATAAGCTTTGCTGTATTTGCTGGAAAGGTGGTGCTCAGCACCCCACAGGATTGAACCTGATTCTCAGTGTGGTCTTCAGAAGAAGGAAAATCTTCTGGCAGAACAGTCATGCAAGAAAGACTGCCCTAAGCCTCAAAGATTCACTTACAAAAGGAATTTCTTCCTTTTTAAATTTATAATCTATTTTACTTTTGGTTTTCTTACATAAATTGCTAAATTTTTCCTCTTTGGGGGACATATCAACTAATATTAAAGGAAAACAGGCATACAAGATGGAATATAACTGCTCAACTGGAAGAAAATGTCAATTAAAATTGATTAACTAATATAGATTTTTTTTTCTCCATTAGCCATTTTGCCACTGTGATAAATATTTAATCCTGATTGATGACTGAAAGCTCTGGAACACGTATTTGGATCAAAAGGTGCTATATAAATAAAGACATTACAATGTCATGTATTTAACCATTTTTTCATTTATATATATATATATAAGCAAATGTTCAATCATCTTCCCTTTGTATCATGTGAAAATTGACCTGCACTCGTTTCCAAGAGCTTTGCACAACGTGGCTGATGTCAAAAATGCAGCAGAGACTCAGAGTCGCTGGGTTGTTCAGCTTTAATTTCTGGAGCAAAACTTCAGCAAACAGTAAAACACTTTTGTGGAGCTGTGAAAGTTCAGCCTAGCTGTTTGATAAATGAGCAGACAGGCAAGCAGTCCTTCTTTCTTTTTTTGTATGGATTCAATGAAGCCTGCCTAAAGAACACCACATGCTGTTCCAGCTACTGATCTAACATTCCGCAACATCTCAGCCTTCCAAATTCCCTTTAATTACACATTAATCCCACCCCTCTCTCTTTCATTTTCTGCAGACAGGGTTGGGGGCTCCACAAGGCTGTGGGAAAAAAGGCAGTGTTGAAGACCTGCTTTCTGAGGATGGGTTTTTTTGGACTAGGGGAATTTTTATTCTTTTTTTTTTTAACTTGGTGGCAGTTGTCATTCAGAAAATACCATTCCCCTCCAAAAGCTGATTTTACAGCATTAGACTCAAAAGTAAATCTTAATATTAGAGATAGTTTTACACTATTTTCACTTTTGGAACAACATGAACCCATACTGCTTTCAAATCTTTCTACTAGCAATGAAGTGTTTAAACACACACTGTAAATGCTACTTTATGAACTATGTGCTGTGGGAGTTCCTGGGATTTAAATAAATCAGCCAGTTTCTCCATACCAGGGCAGAGGTGATCAGGAAAAGAGAAGAATAATGGAACAGTTGATCAGATGATTCCTTTTTCTTTTCCTAGTCTCTTTTTTAAATCCAGTACATTTTAAACAATGACATACACCTTTCAGAATACAGCTGAAAAATATGCATCACTTAAAATATTCTTTACCGATAACTTACAAAGAAAAAGAAAAAGAATAGTCTAACAAAACTTATAAAAAAAGTCAGGCCTTCTTGATCTAATGCTGCATGTATAAAATATATATAACATGGCACACTCATGCCTGGGGGCTTGTACACATGAGCATGGGTATTTATGTTTGTGTTTGGGAGAAAAAAAGTCAAATACTACATGAACCAGCTGTTTATATAAAT
Organism: Phaenicophaeus curvirostris; assembly: GCF_032191515.1. Classification (NCBI taxonomy): domain Eukaryota; kingdom Metazoa; phylum Chordata; class Aves; order Cuculiformes; family Cuculidae; genus Phaenicophaeus; species Phaenicophaeus curvirostris. Next base: position 62,251,348 of record NC_091392.1, on the reverse strand, counting down.
GTCTATATTCAGCTACATTTATGCAAATCCCTGTACAAGGATATTACCAAAGGCAGTGAGATTTCCCCAAAAGGAGAGATGAAGCCAGATCAGGCAGGACAAAGTTAAGTTCACTGTGTGCTGAAATCAATGCAAAAAAAGCAGAGGGTCTAAAATGTTGATTTTTAAATCATACTCTCGGCCTGAAATTCACCCTATAAAATATTTCATCATTGTGTTTCATGTATATTTTGTTTTAAAGACCTGCAGAGAAAATGAGCTAATTCTACACCTGGATGAGTAGAGAAGGGGTCCCTAATTGTCAAACATGAAAATTCAGGTTTGCATCTGAAAACTAAGTTGGATCATTTTCCTTTCATCACTGCAGTGGGATTGTGCAAGCAAGCAAATCAAGACCAGACCACGCAGTTTGAAGTGCTTTCTGAATGAAGTGTAGTCCTTATTCTCGCAGCAGTGGTCAAAAGATCCCATGGGTGGTATCCAAAGGAATTTTGGAATGAACGGGCCTTTTAACATTGTCCTTCAACAGAACTGAAATTTCATCTCATACTTCTCCAAAGTGACCACAAATCCAGCTGCCCTATGAGATCTGCTGAGTAGAAGGGCACAGGTTTTACACTTGCCAAGTAAAATTCTACCTAAATTACACTACGGTTCTGACTGTTCGGCATTACTTTATGCTACTTGGCTTTTTGGTTCTGAGATAGATGTAGACCAGGAGTTGCACATGCAAATAACTTCTGTCCTTACTATATGAGCCTCAGAAAACAATGCTCCTTCAATTTCTTTCTCAGTTAATAACTTTGTGTTCTTCTTCTCTTTCCTCTGATTTGATCTTGCCTTCTGCTTATAGAACACCTTGCATGCCATTCTCGATTAAAAAAAAATATTAAGAACCGTTTTACATTTTTGCAACTTAACAGTTCTTTTGGTGATTGCCTTCTGTATACATAAGAGCCAGATAGATGTCATTACATCATAAACCAACAGATAAGTTGTTTACACCTTTTCAGGGGACTTGTATGTCCAGGTCAGCATTTTTTAACTCTTTTACAGACAATCCTGGTACATGGTTTTAGGAATGACTGTGTAGGTGGAAGAGAAGGGGACTTTTTTCTTTCCAATAGGCAGTAACTTTTCAACTCTGAATGTATGGGGCAAGCAAAACGAATGCAGGAAAGTCAAGTCTTCTCGCATCATTCTCTCACAATGAGATTACAATGCTGGTAGTAGAACATTCCACATATATTGTACAGATCTTGGAGTTAACAGGATTTTTATCCAGTTTCAGCTTTTTAAACCTAGCAGAGATATCTGAATAAACTTGAATTAAATATCTAGTTCCTTGTGGGTTTACTCATCAAATAAGGCAATAAAAATAAAGTTGCTTCAGCATCCATACAAAACAGAAAGCTTTATGACCAACAACTAGAAAAACTCAATTCCTCTGTAAAGGTCTGTATTTCAGTCTGCACAACCTATTAACCTTAGGCAGGGCTATCTATGGAGCTGTTCCGTGGCTGCAAAGGTGCATTCCTTCATCCTGATTACTGCCAGCTGTAATTTCTGCCATTGCATTTCTCCTCACTTCTCCAGCACTGTGACATTGCAACACAGGCAGAGCCAGCCCAGCTCTAAAATGAGGAATGTTTTGTCTATTCTGCCTTCATCCCTTCACTGTGACCCATCACTCCTTCTTGCATTCAGTATCAAACTGTGAACTTCATGCTTCCCAATTATTCCATATAAATTCTTCTAGAATGTGAGGTGCCAAAACAAATCAGGGAAAAAATACCCTAACTATCCTATAAAGCACTGTATGCACTTGTATTCATGCGAATAAAGATGGATGGAATAAACCAGAGATGTCTAGAAACTTGTCAAGCGATTTTTTCCTCCCTTCCCATGTCAAAATATTAAAATTTGCTATGAGAGCAACAGACAGAGGATGACTTCTGGAAGTTTTTTCCCTGCAAAAAATTTAAATTTCTACTTCTCAAAGAGCACGTTCATTTTATCAATGCATCTAATCTAGAAGGATGTTATTTTTTATTACTCTTGTTCTTTTCTATTTTAAATAATTCTAGCCATGTTTCTAGAACTTGCCCAAGTGAAAGAATAAAACCAAACTAAATTGCGAACCAGCATTTGCACTCAGTCAGAATAAGAAATGGATTTCAGGCTCCATGCTCTGTAGCTCTGGGAGGTTCTATAGAGATTCTAAATACAATAGAATAAATTCTCTTTCCTCTGATAACAGCTCTTCGTAACAGGGCCTGGCTCTATTTATCTCAACTCAAGTTTCGAATCCCAAATCTAGAGGGCATGCTTTACTTTTATGAAGTCAGGTATAGATGATCTGTATTAATCAAATTCTATCATAGTGTCTTAAACTTCTTTGCCATGGCAACAGGAGACAAAAGAGTGATGCCATATATAACTGTACTCCTGCACAGTTATGCTTTCCTTACTTGTACTTATGTGAAACACAAACAATTCTGATATCTTCACTCTTATATACGGGTGGGATTTTTAGGCTCATTCATCTTTGATCTGCTACTGCTCCAGCTGGATTGTTCTGGGCTTTTCCCCTCTGCTTTTGAACATCCTGCACTGAGGCGGTCTATTGTTATCAACACCTGTGTTAACAGATACCTTTTGACTCAAAGATGTCTTGGGGCTGGCTTAATGCCAGATTGACTTGAGGAAAAGGTCAAGAAGGCTTTGCCCCCCAAAAAATCCACTGATAGGAAAGTGCATAATCAAATTAGTCCATTACAAAATACTATTCCTGTCCCCCAAATCCACCAAACTGTGTCAAGAAAAGGAGACAAGGCATGAATGTGTCTATGCCCTCTCTACCCTTTGCTTACCTGCTTTCATGGCCCATGAGAGAAGACTGTAGTGTATGTATTCTTGACCCCAGATCTGTTGTCTGTTTAGATTCAATGGCTTTCCCATTTCTCTCCACTCACTTTCATCATTTTGTGGAGCAGGCCATGGTCTGTCTGTAGGATAAGATCTTGTTTCTAACACTGCTATATCTCAACTTCTGCTGTAAAGCAAATTACAGGAGCCTGCTGGCACTTTGTTTAATGCCTATGCCCAATTCAGCCTGCTACAGAGATTCAGACGCCGTAAGGAGTTCCAACTGAACTGAACCCTTCAGTGAAGCTTGTGAGACCTCTCCTCAAATTCATTTATGTACAATAATATCCTCCTTCAGCAGGTCCACTGGCCAGATGGAATTCAGCCTAGGGCATGATCAAACAGATTACTGCATCCCAACAAAGCTGTAAACATCAAATGCTCTGACTCAGATGCTTAGCTGAGCTGCAGCCACTTTCAGTGCTGACTTGCTGAAGCCAAGCAGATCTAAAACCCTGCACAACTCCCCCTGCTCTGTACTGGTGCCAGCATGCTTACTGCCATCACCCAGCATATCTGTGGGAAAAGGCTGAGCGCCAGGATCCCTGCACACTGGCAGACCCTGTGCTGTAAGAACAGCCTCTGGGATGTGTTGACAAGGCATGAGGTAAAGTAGCCCAGAGGCCTCTCTATTTCATGCAGAAGATGTATCTAGAAGCCAGATGCTTCAAGTGGCAAAGCCAGTGAAATCGCCTTTGCTAGAGAGCAAATCTTTGGGAAAGGAGAAGTCACTCCAAAGAAACTGAGGTGTCCTTGCTGGTTTGCTTACTTCCCAAACTCAAGGAGAAAAAGGCAATAGCCAGCAACCTGCAATAATGGAAGGGATTAGTGAAGCAGAGCCAAGGCAGGCAAAGAGCTTTCCAATTACAGTGTAGGACCTTTGTTCCCCACACCAGCATGACTGCTTGCATCTGTGGTACTTGTGCCATTATGTCCTCCTCATAGGAGTCTGGCCTAGGAGATTCTGAATCAAGAAGAAAAGTCATACTGGTGTTAACTGTCCTTCAGTCAGAAATTTTAGTTTTTAAAAAGGGATGAAGGAAACAGATGAACTGCTCAAATAGCACTGACAGACTGATATGTTCCTTAAATGCAGTAACAGAAACTGCATCCTCAGCTTTAGATGGATTTTTCTGCAGCTTTTTTTTCCTATCTTGACATAAAGAAGGTCTAATAAAAAGCCATTCTGTACATAGTAATTTTACACAATAAAGCATAATGCAGTTTTATTCTATCAGAAGAGAGCGCTCAGAGTAAATTTGGCTTTGCTGTACAAGTTACTATTGCAGCTACTTAGGAACAAAGGAAAATAAAGTAATACATCTTCAGAAGAAATATCTCCTTATGCACAGCAGGCAATTTCCAGATGTGTGCATCAATACAAAGACAAATCATAATGCAATCACATTGCAATACATTATCAAAGAAGTGTCAGTAAAGTTATGTGTCTATTCTTTCTAAACATTAAATATATATAGTATGATAATGTGAAAGTGTAAATCATCTTTATGCTAATTGTGTTTGGAGGAGTGGTGCTGCTGGCAAAAATTCTGACCATAGAGACAGTGCAAAGTGGTAAAAGAGGACTCTGGCTGGTACAGGCTGTACCTCCCTGGAGCAAAGCAAACCATAGGGAAAAAAATACTTTTCTGCTGGTTTAACTGTGCCTCAGTCCAATTTTTTTTAATGGGGTGAAAATATTGGTCAAAAATGTAAATAATCTCTTTCCTAACCTGTATTACAAATCTATTGTGGACTTAACCCTTCTTTATTTAGTGAAACAGATTTATTGGAATATAACATTCACTTACAGCAAAGCCAGCCAGGGAACAAGAAAGAGGCTCTAAAATTTATGCAAGCACACATTGATGTTAAGCTTCTTTACACTGCCAGAGCGATGTAAGGGGACCTTGGGCTGAGGGGGAGCCACCCTGTGAAGAGTCAGCATCCTTCATTTTCCCTTTCAAATATTAATTTATTATTGCTTCTCAAAAGGCACAGCAGGAGAGCACCAAAAGAAAAAAGGAAAAACAAAAGAGGAAAGTATTTAACCTCCAGGGGGCGCATGGGAGTTGTGGGAAGAACACTCCATGAGGATGCAAAAGAGGTTGCACCACGAGAAACTAAGTGTTCTGTATGAGAGGTATGGCAGGGTCCAGGAGGTGACAGAGCACTGCACAGTAAAATTAAAGCACTGGATTGAGGACATGGAGGATAAGGGAAACTGGTGCAGAGGAGGAAGATGGCATCTTCAAGGGGCTTGATTAAGAAAATAATGTTAATTTAGAGTCACAAAAGAAACAAGAGTTTCAGTGTTGGAAATAAAAGTGAAAGAGAACTTAAAGACCTGCCAACCCAGCTGTTCAGCTGGGTGATGTGCTCCAGCTAGAAGAGAACCAATAAGCCTTATGGCACCCATATGTATGCAATAGTTACCAACGGGCTTGGAAATGCTCAAACCTTTCTGCTTTTTATTTGATTCAGTGAAGGCCCCCATCGTTCAGCTTTTGACACCATACCCAGTGAAAATAATGAGTCAGAGCCTTCATCCACCATAATTCCTAGCTCACTGTATTACTTGTCACTGGCATTTTAAGTTAACACGTTGCTCAGAAAAAAAACCCCATGCACCTGCTCAACCCTCCCTGCTGCAGGCAGCAGCAAAACTTCCAGCTAGAAACACCTTAAACTGCTGAGAGTCCACAGGGTCCTAGGACAGACCCCAAGGCATTTGCAGCACAGGGCTGAGGGGCACAAGGCTGCTGTCTTTTTTAAGTGACCTCAGCAGCTGGGCTTTGACTCCTTCTGCCTGAAGAGTAATTCACATTCTAAACAAATTCACTGTAAGAAAGCTTTTTCTCACATGCAACGTTTTATTGTTAATAACTCAATGACATACCTGCCCTTCCTCACTGTACTACCCTGCCTTCTCACTGGAACATCTTTACTTATTCTGCTCCACTTTTGGGTGAATTAATAATCCCATTGAGTATAATATGCTTTGCTGCCTGCAAGAAGAGCAGGAGGTTAACACTGGAGTCTTCACTTGCTGATGCTCAGCTGTAGCCCTCCCTATTCACTGTTTACTTAAAGTTCCTGCCTTGCGCAGGCAGGAAAAAGCTTTTGTAATGATACTACACGCCCTTGTAAAAAGTCCTTCCCCATCTTTCCTGCATCCTCCTCAGGTACTGGAAGGTCACTATAAGGTCTCCTCGGAGCCTTCTCTTCTCCAGGCTGAACAAGTCCAACTCTCAGCCTGTCCTCATAGCAGAAGTGTTCCAGCCCTCCGATCATCTTCGTGGCCCTTACCACATTAGAGTCCTCCTTATTTTATATGTACTTTAAGTGGCTTAGGAGTTCAGGTCGCATTTTTAAAGGTGTTTCTTTATAAAGTAATTCTGTTCTTTCCTCTTTTTGTTTCTTTTGTTGCTATTAGACTGGTTTCCTCAGGAAACAATCTATGAGATATTACTGTCTTTGTCGATCTCTCCACCCCCCAGACCAGTTTTTGTTTCACTAATCCAGTATTACCAAATGCCTGAGTTCCAGTCCGTGTCCTAGAAGTTTAACAGAAAATGCTGGTGGGATAATGGGGAGAGCGTATTGGTGTTAATGCTGAGGAAAGGGAAGAAAGCTCAAGCTTTAGCTGAGCTATTTGGCACTGCCTGGCTGGACAGCCACGAGTATGAGGCAACCAGTCAACACTTTTATTTCTCTGAACCAGCCACCACATGTGCTGTTTCTTGCTCAGATGTCGGGGGGGGGGGGGGGTGGTGGTGGTGAAGAAATTAAAATAGACAGGGAAATATACAGACAGACATGAGGGAATCTAAAATGAACATAGAAAGAAAGTGCAGTAGATGTGTGAGAACCCTAAAAGAAGCAAGACCTTGATGTAGTGACTGGGACCTGAAAATATTTGAACATACTGCAGAGAAACATGGAGATATTACAGAAGATTTAGGTAAGGCTATGGATTTAGGTAACATAGGAGATATTACAGAAGATTTAGGTAAGGCTATGGATTTAGGTAACATAGGAGATGGTAAGAAACAAGATCCATTAGTTCAGCTGTTCATGAAAAATTTACTCTCCCTGTCATGCTCTGTTGTTGATATATTTGACTTACATCAACTATAAGAAGTACACATGGGTCAAAGTGTTGTCTACAAAACTTTAATCTGGAGAGACCCCATTCAGGCAAGTTTCCTTTGTCTCCAGTGGTATCTTTTAAAAAGTGAAATCAACACTGTTCTTTTAACTGAAATGTAACTGAGTGTGTAACATTACATTAGGATGCTACTCATTACAGATTTTTTTAATGTGCTGAACTCCATGCCGCTTTCTAAAAACTACCACTCTGTTAAAGAAAAAGTCTAAATATTTAACATTGCCCACAGAGCAAAAGTTCAAAGATGAATCATAAATTCAATGTGTTCTATTGAAAGGCGAACTGCCTACAACTTCACAGAACAAGTAACTCCTTTCTCTGAAGGAGATGACAGCTGCAGGGCTCTTGATGATTCCCAATGGGGACAAATATATCCAGGATCTCTGTTTCAGCAGCTGAATGCGGAAGCCCTCAAATAGCACCCATCTCACTTGTGATGGGTGAGCTCGACCCCTTGACCAGGCCGACCGTGGTTTCCTCCATAAAGGCCTGAGCCATAACTTAGCCATAAAATTCTCCAGTTTCCATTTGTTTTCTGAAAACCTGCAACAGAGCAGTGTGACTGAGCATCGATGCACATGAGCTTGGGGCATCTATCATGCTATTAACACACAAGTAGCTGGTGGCTTTTCCAAGACATTTATCAAGGAACAAAAAGTTGTGGGTACAAGGAGTCTCATGCACACCTTTCCCCACCACATGTAGTTCGACCTTAAGCCAACCACTTTATTCCGTAAATATGATGGCCTAAGTGAACCTTCTCTGAGATCTCCCTGCTAAGGCAGTGCGGCTGCATGTCAGTGATATTCCCTTGAGCTGGGACACCTCTCAAGGGTGCTCTTTGAGGAAGAGGCACCTTTTACCAACAGCAGATCCATGTCAAGTGACTGGTATTGCACATAACCTTGTACTACAGTAACTCTGATTTTGCCTTGGTAATTTTGATTGGATGCTGAATTGACACTAATGAAACAGTACTAATCCATGCAACTACTCAATATTATTATAAATTTGACATATATAATTCTTTAGACATAAACCATTAACCAAGTTTGGGACTAAGTCTGGATCCAACCACACCTGGGCACCTTTCTGAGAAGGAGTTTAGAAAGCAAGGGGGGCCATTCTGAAGCTCACAATTCAACGGGAGGGTCTCCCTTATGCTTTTGTGTCCCTAGTCTCTCTGTGAATCATTCTAACTTGGTTCTAATTCAATTTTCTATTATGTGTTTCTTCCATGTAGTAATTAATAGAGTGAACCTTGCCATTGAACTTTGTTAAGCCACACTTCTAAAACACCATAATAAAACCACTTTGCTAATACCTGTGACAGTAGGTCTTTAAGCGATTGAAATCACCCATTCACGATAAATTGGTGTAGTCAGCAGGAACCTAAATTAGTGTTCACAACACACTGCACTACCTCCAAGATGTTTATGCAACGCATATTGGCAATACGGTATTTAAGTCACATGATAACAACTCTGTTGGCTAAAACTTCATTTCTGTACCTGGTTCTAAGAAGATGACTGCAATCTATTGATTGAATGAAGTGGGCGTCTGCGTTGCAGGTCTTCATTACTGTGCAGTACATTTTCTTAGCAATATTAGATTGGAAAGAATCTCTGGGGTCTGCTCTACGTTCTGCAGATGCAGAAGCCTGTTTCACTCCAATATTTGTGCCTGTGTTGTCTGAGGTTTTGTATACACCTGTGCAGAAGCCTCAGTTCCCAGATTCAAAAGCAATAGTCTAGTTTTAGATGGCTTCCTCTCCACAAAAAGGGCAAAAAAGATTTCATGCATCACTGCTGCAGAACTTTATTGCAACCAAGTGGAGAACACGTGGAAACCAGCACATGAAAAACACATTGGAATGGCATGATTTTTGCATGGAAGACACTATACCTGTCCTGCTAAGTAAAGGTACTCCTGCTGAAGAACAGGGTATGTGAATGTGGGGCAGGGGAGGAGGAGGATGGAGTAGTATACAGTGTAACAAGACTGTCACATACTGAAAATTTATGAAGTCCCCAGTAAACATAAGTCCTGATGAAATAATTACAGAATAGCTATGCTCTACAATCGACAGACATTTTTAGCAGCAGCAAAAGTAGTATCATGTAAATTTTACCCACATTCCAAATATATTAGCCTGCATGAAGTCTGGTTTTTGTTCTAACTATTCCTAAATTACACATTGCCACTATATTAACAAGTTGGTAACAATAATATGTACAATGAACAATTTCATTCACACTTAAACAGTGTATTTAAACAGAAACTTAACACAGAATCAACTGAACTATGCAGATCTTTAAAACACAACAAATAAAGTAGTGTTACAACATGGTGCATTTTACTTGCCTCGCTAAAATGCCTACACAAAGATACAGCATAGTCAGTGACACCTCATTAAATACATTATTCCCCTTCACCTACTCTTTACACAGACACTTATCCTAGGAACACCTTTCCTTTTTTGAATACCCAGTACTTCTACAGAACAAACATTGCAAACACTGGAAGGGAATAGCTTGCAGGAAATCAGCTTCAGATTCATGCTTGCAAGCATTTGAAAAACAGTGGCAAACCCTACACTTTGGGGTTTTTAACAGCCTACAACTTTTAAAGGCTTGTGACACATTCTATTGTAAATTTTCAGTTTTAAATAAAAATTTTAATGAGTAAAGGTATCACCCTATTTTTCACAGAGAGGAAAACATCGCCTGACAAGCAAATCCATAATAAGAACTTCATATAACATCCTAGCCAACATTAACATCTGCTAGTGGTGTGGGTGTATAGCAGCTTCACTGCTCACGTCAGGATAAAGTACAGCTACCTCTGTTCTAAGAGTGTGTCTCCACTCTGGGTCTGGAGTGGCTCTTACTAGAGCTGGACTGGAAAGTGAAAGCACAAGGAATCACAGTGCAAAGATAACTTGGCAGCCTGTACCTGCATTGCCACTCAAATGTCATTAGATGCTTTCTGGACTTGTACTCCACTATGTGGATTTGCCAGTGTGAGCCGATAGTGTTAATTCAGGGATCTCTGTATCATGCTTACAAGAATGGCGTAGATAGGCTCCAGAATTAAATGATTTTAAAAAAATATTTGTCAAAGCAGTGCAGCTCACAATGCAAATGTGTTTACATTTGCTTGTATCTGACTTCCAAGCTGCCAAAATTGTATATCATATCACTGTCAGCTAGTCTGGGGCCTGAAGTAATGAAAAAAATTAGTGCATTCTGGACATGAGTCATGATTAGAAATTATTCCAACCCTCTAAACGCTTGAAAACTTAGCCTTTGTCCAATAACTTGAATACATAGAGATTCCATTCATACACCTCTATTTCTAATAGTAAATGGTTTAGTTCGTTTCAATAATCCAAACTCACCTGAACCAGGTGAGAGCTTAAGGTATCATACTGCTGCTTAGACTTACCTTCCCAAAGCTGGCAGCATTAACGGGTTGCGTGTCATTTTTCTCACAGAAGTCCAAGTAATGCATGTAGAGAGCGCTTCGAGGAATGCAAACACCTTCTGCAATCTCATAGTTCTCCTCCAGCCTTAAAAAGCAAATATCAAACAGAGAAAACTGCAAGTATGTTGGATGTCCTGTATGATAAACAAAAAAAGCTGCGTCTTCAAGACCAAACATTCTGGCTTCTGCTTGTCTACTACTTTTTTTTCTGTTTTGTTCCTAAATGCTCCTTCCAATTCACTTCTGTAATGCTTATTTGCTTCAATTGGTTCACGCCTGCTATCAAAACCAGAGGATGTGAGTTCCCAGGCAAGCAGAGATCAGTACAAAGGGATATTGGGTTTTGAACATGCCCCCAAGCCACTATTTTTAGGAAAAATACATACTAATAACTTTTTATACTCCAAAAGCTTCCTGCAGTAAACAAATACATGTACAACTATGAAACAATAAATATTCCATGAGGGAAAGCATTCTTTCATTCTTTACGGGATTCTTCACTTCCGCAAATTTCTGTACCTTGAGGCAGCAGCTGTGTGAGTTATTCGCCAATACTCAAGAGCGTGCACAAAATCACATCTGCATAAAGATTTTTTGCTGTTGCTTATGGACACAGTGAAAAAAGTCTCCATGGTTTGTATAAAATGCTGAACAAAATAGTGATACAACATCCTCCTCTGCCTTGCAGAAATTATTACTATTCATTTACACATGCAAATCTATGACTATACAATATCGAATTATGCATCAAATATATGAATAGGCATATGCTTCATCTTTAAAATCTGAAACTGGGCTCATTGTAAATCTATAGATTAGAAGAAACACTCCTTTAACACAACATTTTTATGAACGCTGATCCAGCAAGAGGTATTTACAGACCTACTTCACTTTGAAGCAGAATTAGTCTTGTCATCCATGGTGTCACTCATATGCATATAGTTACATGCACACTTGTCTGTCTTGCTGGCTAGAAGAAGGCAGGTGCAACTTCCTCTTAAACACATTATACAATTAATACGTATTCTCAAAAAGCTCAAATTTTACAGTAAATAACCCCCTGTTGTTTGATAGCTGTAGAAAACCTTCCAGCTATCTAGTTTCTCTCCTTCACCACCTTTTTCAGGACCTACCTACCTTCCATTTCAGTGATCGTGATCATTTGTGACTGCAAACTATTTTAATAAGATATCCGGCTGGGTGAATGGAATCAGTTTGTATGGGCAACATCTATTCTTCCTTGGTTTCTACAGAAATATCATCACGGCATCTTTCCTCAAATTCATAGTGCTTTAACAAAACCTCCTTTCAAAACCCGGAGAGTTCGTTTGTATACTATAGCTGCTAATTGGAATGTCAGCTTCCGTGACCAAGACAGGACAGAAAGAAAAGCAGTTAATTATTTCTGTTCATATCTGATGATTTTTTCTCTTTTTCTCCTCTCTTTCACAGAGAGTCATTAGTCTGACACTGAACAATGCTCCATTATACCTGAACTTTTTTTTTAATGATCAAAAAACCCATCTTGCTCCACTTCTTTTATTTTCCTATCTTTTATTTAACAACTTTATCATATTTTGAATTCAGCTTCATTCTACAGTATTATAGAAAGATAATGAACTCAATCTTCTACCTAACAAATCACTATCAGAAATAATATATATAAAACATTTTAAATGTCCTAATAAAGCCATGTGAAATCCAGTATTTCATAATGAGACCTTTTGTACCACTACAGTATAGCAATAAAACCCTTAATCCTTCCACAGCAATGACAATTTTATCTGTCCCTATTCCTATTTCCCTCTTCATACTTACGTACATGTGGATTAAATGAGATTATTCTATAGCACAGGCATGTCTGCAGCGTTGTTACAAACTTGCTTTTAGATAGAAAGACAACAGAACAACCATGATGTTTCTATTGCTAATTACATAAAGGATTCTAGAACAGACTATTTTTGATGCATTACAACAGTATTTGTGAAATTACTAATCTGGAGAGAATCCATTACCTTGCAGTATTTTACCTTCCTCTTCTTTAGTTCTTGTTATGGATGTTGCAAAAAAATAGAATAGTTTTGTTGACTTTAGCTTCACAATAAGGTTCTTATTTGGAGCACCTACACTGTAAGCCACCAAACTGCATGGAGTTAGACTGTTTACCTTTTGAGTAATTATGTGTTTGAAGAAGTAGACACACACATCAAATTAAGGTAAAATAAAATTTCATGCTTACAGTTTAGTAAACCAGTTCACTAATGAAATAATGATGAATGTTTTAGAGCTAAGTGTTTAGCAAGCTGTAGCTTTACAGATAATAATGACCACAGGAACATAGAATAAGCACATGATGCCATGTATTGGTATATTTATGGCTTAACAGTTAAATTTCAGCTGGGCAGTTTCCCCAACTATTATGTACTTGGCAACAATCGTACATTTAGCAGACCTTTCACTTCATTTTGTGACATCAACGAAACAAAGTAAAAACATAATTGCTGTTTCCAGGAAAAGAATATTTAGCCAGGATGACAGTCATCCAGACATGCATCTGGCACATTCAGCTGCTTCTTCCTCCTCCTCGTTTACATTGTTCAACATGCTTTGCCTTTGGAGAGGCATAAGCATTAAGGATAGATCCCCATGGGATTGCTCTTGTTTACCTTTCTCAGCAAGGTGCCAGACAAGAAATAACTAATAAAGGTGACAGCAGTATGAACCAAGTGACAAAACTGACATACTTCCCTTACATCGTGCTTCACTTTCCCTACTACTTTCCTCATCTTTTTTCCCTGCTACTGACATTTTTTCTATTTCTGTTCTCCAATGCTGCCTTGCCCTCATAAAAGATAGTAGTATCTTAGAGTAAAAAAGCAGCTTTAGCTTTGCAGGCAACAGAAGCTGCAGACAATTGTGGTGCAGAACAAGGCAAGCTCAGTACTTTATCCTGAAATCTGGTCAATAATTCATCGCTTCCATCACTTGAATCCAGCCCAGAGATTCCTGTAAGAGATTACTCAAGGCAGACTCAGGTAAATTTCTTCTTTGTCTTTCGTGACTGTGCAAAAACTTGGTCTGAGGCCAGAGCAGGCAAAACCTACAGGAAGCACTCAGTGCTGGCCACAACAGTTAACCAACCCATGGGTTGCTAGGTGCTACTACAGTACAAATAACCTGATGCTAACGTGCTTGGCTTTCCAGAACAGTAGAAACTCAGCTTCCTCACACAAAGCAAGCTTACAAGCTCGAAAGTTGTGGTCAAAGCACTTTCGAGCTTGTAATTTGATTTAGTGTATCAAACCCACTAGCATATTTTCCCTAGGATATACCAATGCCAGGTGGCAGCACATGTGCTGAAAAGCATATGGAACACCCCTGGAAACTTTTCTATGGTATGGGTGCTAAGCTAGGAAATCTGTTAATATGAGCCAGTTGTATTATTCAGCCTAACACCACCTAAAGACATGAAGATTGAAAACTTTGCTTTTCGTTCCCTCATGTATTTTTGGGAAGAAAGCTGAATGGAGGAAATTGCAGATGAGCTGGAATACTCAAAAGAGAGAATATATGACCCACCTAGAGATGTAAGAAACACAAAATAACAGACAGGTAGTAAGCCAGTACACTAGCAAGTGGGGAGGGAAGATGATGTAAGCATCCTTTTCAGAATCAAAATTCTAGGATTCTGTTGCAAACACAGCTGAATGAGCATTAGTGCGCACACTGCATTGCAGCAGGGCTCAATATCCCAGGAGTTTAGGGATTTACTAACCTTTATGACTGAGGAAGCTTGAAAGTATTTGGCAAAAGACTGTTTACAGTATTTGCATGTTTTCTGTTGGGAACGGTATCGTTGGCTTGTTCTAATTAACTCTGACTCCTTGGCTACTACATTATTCGGTCCTGTGGAAAAGACTCTTAACTGACTCTACAGCAAAATAAACATTGTTCTGAATTTGGAACTAGTAAGCCCTCCTGGTATCTTATTTCTGCTTGATAGTTCTTTGTTATCCTGCTTGAACTGTGTTGAAGTTGTTTGGGTGGAAAATGGGAAGTAGTAAAATACATCTATGACATTTCACTGTTATTCTAACGATTTTCTCTCTGCCTGTAGTCGCTTTCTTTATTCACTTTTCATGAACTTATGAAAAATAGAACTTTGATACAAATAGGTAGAAAGAGGTAATAATTCAGAACAAATGCCTTTATTTGTATTTGCCCGTCTCAGGATTTGTACTGGAAGTGTCTGCAAGTTTCTTCAACGCAGAAAATGGAATATTTGCAGTAACCTATTCTAGTCAACCTACAATTTTGGGTTTTAAAAAAAATCTAAAATTTAACCAATCAACTTCAAAGAGCAAATACAGATGATATAATCTATAAACCTCTTTATGCATATTTAACAGGATCACAGAATTTCACAGACAGAGAAAAAGAGTAAAATTTACTGAAGGAACTGCACTTTTCTGCTTGTTCAGTTAGATCTCCCTAAAGACTAAGAAGCAGAAAATAACTTTGTTAATAATTTTGCTAAAAAAACCCAACTAATTTTTTTCCAATAATCTATCTTTTCATCCAGAAAATTATGGGAAGTACCTACAGATGAAGTAAAAGCCTTTATTTAAAAGACTTAAAACAAGCTAATGCTTCAGATAAGCATGTTCCAAGGCTTCTCTGTAACAGCTCTGTTTGGTTAGATACATGGAACCTCCTGAAAGGTTGTTGATCACCTACAATATTAAGAAAGCTAAACCAGAATTGAAAACCTAAATTAAGTAAAAAGCCAACAAAAGCTCGAGAGAGAACCTACAGAAAGAGATGTGAGAAGTGCATGTAATAGTACAGAGCATGCAGCCAAATACACTATTGTAAAGTGGGCTTCATCACACATTGAAACGTATGCGAGTCTGGAAAAAAAATCTCAGTACTAGTTTTCTTTTTTTTAATAAATATAACAATGATGACAAACCACAAATCACACATTGGCAAGGTGGCAAACAAATATGCCAAGCAGCTCTTCTAAACTGTATCAGAGGTTTCCTATTTTCAAACAACTCCCATAAGAATGAGACATTCGCCAAGAAATGCTGCACAGCATGCTAAATGAGCAGATTAAACATATACAGAGAAAGTATCTTCAGAAAGGTATAAGATGTCCAAGCCCTCTATTCACTTCAGCTGGTAAAAGGATAAGAAAAAACACTAACAAGTTTTCTTGATTGTTTTAAAACAGGCACCTTACCATTGCAGTGTAGCTGGAGTTGAGTGTGGTTTCGATGCTCTATTGTTTTCTTTTTCCTCATCTGTCAAGAAACAAAAAAAAAAATACTGTGTAATTTCAGTGGGAACGGGCCAGGTATTTGTGAACCGGAATGGAATTATCTGATAAAAAAATATTCTTTTGCCAAAGCTTTCCCAAAATGTTTACTAAATTGTGGAAACATAAATAATGATGCTTCCTAAGCTTGCATCTGTCAATATTGCTTAAAGCAATAATGCTTGCGAACATCACTGATAGCAGGAGCAGTGCAGTGTATAGGAAAAGTGACATTGGAAATGATAAGTTTATACATACAGCAAAAAAAGCAACTCTTATAACTCTAGCAGGACATCAGAACACTTTCACCTGCTTTAAGGGAACAGTTGCCTTGCCTGTGGTTTTTTTAGATGATGTGTTTAACCTAACAAAGTTCACCTATTATTGTGATCCTAACATGGTATATACTAGATGTTTATAAATTTACAAAGACTAATTTTGGACAAGAAAAACTGCAACTAAAGGCATTCCATAATGTACTTTATTCCTTTTCAGATTGTTTTTCTGGTATTATTCCTCATTAACCATTTCCAAGGTAACTCTCTGATTTGCTGACTTTCCAAAAATTTGAATAAAAGATGAATAAAGAAAAAGAGAACAAAACCAAAACTGTTTTAAAATACTGGACTTTTCCCACTTCGTATTAGTTCTTTAAAAAGTTAAAGCTATGTCTAGAATAATTCCTGTTATTTTGTGATTTGCGGAACATATAAAACATTCCTAAGTGAAAGCTGGGAGTGAAACACAAACAGCATCCCTATAAGGATATGGTTTGAGAAACGCCATTATGTCAAACCCAGTCTGATATTTTAACTACTTTGTCCCTGATGAAAGCTTTAAAAGTAGAAGGCTTTGATATGTAAACAATGAGGTAAATCACTGTGCCTGTACATCGCACTGCAAGTTTCACCTCTTCATACAACTGATTTTTAAAACGTTATTTAAGGGAGCCTTTAGGATGCTGAATCCTCAGGGATCCAGGCTATCTCCTCCAAACATCAGACCCCATTGGGAGACCTTTTGTGCAGTCCCAAGAAGCGATGCACACAAACAAAACCTCCCTTTCAGAAATGATGTCTTCAGCCCTCACACCACAATATTTCTTCCCTTACGCGCAGGGCAAGTTGTGTTATCTGATCATCCTCTAGCCTGCGATGCCGGTCCCGTGAATGTCAGGAAAATCCGGATGTGCGGTTACCCCTAGACACTGCGCGCAGCCCCCCTTCTGCATCTGCATGACAATGGACCTCTAATTATTGGACTGCACACTCCTTCCCTGCCTTTCAGGGGCCCGCTTTTATTCAGCGCATAGGGCCAACATACACATTTCAAATCACTTTTAAATTCTGTTTTTCATTTGTTTTTCCCAAACAAACAGTCTGCATGCAACAAACCCTCAGCGCAGCAGGGCTTGAATGCTGAGCAGCAGTGGCTGCCGGTGCACGAGAGCAGCACCCAGCCTCCCCGGCAGCAGGACAAACATCTTCTGCGTAGTGGGAGGCAGAGCCGTGCAGCACAGATTTAAACCGTTCGGTGAATAAAATAGTTGGGGTCCGTCACAACACAGCCTGTTTTGCTCTTCTTGTCCTTAACTGACAGCAAAGACACCCTAAGAGCACTCCTGACTCCAGCCTTCCCTGAGGAATGGCTTGGGGAGGACAGGGTGGCCATGACAGCCCTGCCTTGAGGTGGAAAGACCCTTCTAGGTTGGGATTCATAGAATCATAGAATAATCAGGTTGGAAGAGACCCACCGGATCATCGAGTCCAACCATTCCTATCAAACACTAAACCATGCCCCTCAGCACCTCGTCCACCCGTGCCTTAAACACCTCCAGGGAAGGTGACTCAACCACCTCCCTGGGCAGCCTGTTCCAGTGCCCAATGACCCTTTCTGTGAAGAATTTTTTCCTGATGTTCAGCCTAAACCTCCCCTGGCAGAGCTTGAGGCCATTCCCTCTTGTCCTGTCCCCTGTCACTTGGGAGAAGAGGCCAGCACCGTCCTCTCTACAACCTCCTTTCAGGTAGTTGTAGAGAGCAATGAGGTCTCCCCTCAGCCTCCTCTTCTCCAGGCTAAACAACCCCAGCTCTCTCAGCTGCTCCTCATAAGACCTGCTCTCCAGCCCCTTCACCAGCTTTGTTGCTCTTCTCTGGACTCGCTCCAGAGCCTCAACATCCTTCTTGTGGTGAGGGGCCCAGAACTGAACACAGTATTCGAGGAGCAGATTCATGGTCTTCCAGGCAATCGTGGATGAGGGAGAGCAGCTGCTGGGAAGGGTCAGTGACCCTGGAAGAAAAAGCCCTGCAATCACTTGGAAGGGGCAGGAGGCAGCTGGCCTGGCCGGAGCGGGTCCAGTCCTGCATCCTGCCTTGGCTTCCCTGTTGCCCTGACCAGGTTAAAAATAGGCAGCCAGGCTGGGAGGGAGTTATGACAACTCCTCAGGTGTGCGGCATGGACGCTGCTGCAGCTGCCTGCAGCCACGAGCAGGCTGGCCTATCCTGCCGAGGGCCTGCAGGTGCTCAGCAGCCAGTGGCCAACACGGACCTGTGACACAGGTCACTGCCAGCACCTTTCCCAGCCACGGTGTTTCGAGGCTATTGGTGCTGTGGCGAGGGAGACACCACAGCCAGGTACTGCCACCAAAGCTGTCTCCCTTAGACATCAGCAGCACAGGGGTGCCCAGTCTTCCTCCTGCACCCCACTGTCTTGTTCAAATTAAGGTTATAGCTTTCCAGGTGCAAGTCGTGCATTTGCTTAATCAGTATTTTCTGTTAGTGTCAAAGTCTACCATCTGCTGGTTTAAGTTCAGTATACAGTTGATTTCTGCCGTTCTGGAAATTGCTCGGGGGATGCAAACTGGAAAGGCTAAAGGGAAAGCTGTATGGGGAGTGGTTAAAGTCACTTGGTCTGTTCAACCTGGAGAACAGGAGACCGAGGAGAGAATTCATCGTGGTCTACAGCTTCCCCACAAGGGGAGGAGGAGGAGCAGGAGCTGATCTTGTCTTTCTGATGACCAATGATAGGATCCAAGAGAATGGCAGGAAGATGCACTGGGGGCTGAGCTGGATATTAGGAAATGTTCTTCACCCAGAGGGTGGTGGAACACTGGAACAGCTCCCCAGGGAAGCAGTCACGGCACCAAGCCTGACAATATTCAAGAAGCATTTGGACAATGCCCTCAACGCATGGTGTGAATTTTGCAGTTGTCCTATGCAGGGCAAGGAGTTGGATTCAATGATCCTTGTGAGTCCGTTTCAACACAGGACGTTCTATGATTCTAACCACTTGTCTAACTAATGAGTAGAAATCCAAAACCTCTTCCCATGAAACCAAGAGACATCACTCCCCCTTCCCCAGAATAATTTTTTAATCTTTGTTGATTTAAGGGAGCTAGTATTCAAAGGTCTGTTATTAGATGACTTTCACCTGTCCTCGTTTGGCTTAATTTTTCCCCAGCACACTATCAGACAATATCTAAATTCTACAGTAGTGAAGTCTCTATATCCCTCTTCCTTCCCTCCCCACTTGTTTTTAATTTGCACTAAAACCAGTGGGCAGGTGCTTTACCAGGCCTGCTCTCAGACACGCTACCAGGCAGTCATACTCAGTTCTTCCCATGTAAGAATTTGTATTAACAACATAAACTAACTATAAAATCAAAGCTGCAATTTAAATCTCCCTCCTCAAGTATGTCTGCTCCCTGGGGATCCTTCTTGAAGACTCTCCAACATTCTCCACTAACTGTCCATTAAAACCAGGAAGGAGAACGATGAACTTTGAGCTTATTGAAAAAAATCTTTCAGCACCGTTTTTCATCAAAATATAACCCAATGAATTATTGGATTTTCAACACAAATTTTTTTCACAGAGCTAATGCTTGTCTCCCTCAAAATCAAGTCTCTGTACAAGAAAATGGAAGTCTTGTTTGTTTTCTGCCAATGGATCAGCTGTCAGCCAAAACATTTCTCATTTTCATCAGGCGTTGGCTAAAATATTTATTTTCACTTTTTTATTGAATAGATGGAAAGAATTGCAATTGGTATAGGAATGGAGGGGACCTAGAAATACAAACTTTCAGTATTATATATACAAGCATTTAATTCCACCTTGCATAGTTTAATAATATAATCTCATAAAATAATTGACTAACAGAAAATAATTATTATCCCTATTCCTTTTATTTTAGTTGGTAGTAGGGCACTTAATGACTTCCCTATTGAGCAGGGAACTCTTGACTCAAGCTGATCCCAGACATTTTTATACAGCATGGAAGTGGTAAGGAGTGCTGTTTTACCTTGCTTTTTGGCCTGTCATTTTATCAGTCCCTATCAGGATAACACAGTAGATTGAAACGAACCCATACCTTCTAAAATTCAATCAGTCTTATAAAGAAAGGAAGAAAAGATACTAGGAAAAATATAAGTCTTCAAGGCACTGACAAAGAACAGAGCTGACAATTCTTCTCTGACAAATCCAAAAGGACTTGAAGTCACAAGGAAAAATCCTGCTCCTGATGCACAGCTGCTGGTGTTCACATGTATGGCAGCAGCACAGCACCTCAGGAAGAAACCTGGTTGCTGTGAGCAGATCTAATGTGTTCACTCCACTTCCAGCAGGAGGACTACCAGCATTCCAAGGAAAGGTGTTTTCAAGATACTTGATTAGTTGGGAAACCTGGTACTCATCCCAAGCTGAAAGGGGGTAATAGCTTAGGTAGTTGCAAGTGAAACTCTCAGCACAGAAAGGATCATCAACGTACTAGGAAAATAACATTTCTTGGCTTCCAGAGATAATGCAAAATCTTTTTCTTCCCACACTACATGGAGGCTTTCTTTGCTAACAGCTCCATCTCTTCTTAAAAAATTCTGCTTCAAAGCCACCAGAACAGAGTTCTGTTCATACCTTGTGCACATGTTTCTGTCTTTCCCTGAACTCTTAGTAGTATCCTCTAATTTCTGCTGTCTGGTTTTAGGTCCAGCTCAAGGGATTTCTTGCTTCTTGGAGCAAAACATGAAGACCACAGGAGCTATGCTCAACACCTCTTTAAGCATGCTGCCCTAAACACAGTAAGTGGAACAATCCAAAATGAAAACCCTGCATTATTACGCCTTTTTCCAAAATGTTGATGTTAGTCTGTAATAAATAACACGAAAATAAAGCTCTTCTTTCCACTGTGGAGATAATAGTAGAGTCCTGTACTTTCCAGTGCTGCCTTTGTGTGTCTTGGAGAACCTCTGAGGAGATAACGTGTTGTCAGTAGCTTTATATGGATCAAATCCTTCCCTTATTTTAGGTAGCTCCACATCTTTAAGAGGAATAGTCTCTGTACCTCCTGCGCTCTTGGTCCTGACTGTTCTCAAAAATTATTTGCCCATAGCTAAAATTAAATCATAGTAGGAAGTTACCTTCTATATTACGTACATCTAAGAATAAGAAAGATTCAGACTCATTAGGCTGCATTCCATGCTTCTAAAATAGTGGGATTTTTTAAACCCTCTGAGAAACATGAGAGTATAGTTCTAATTGAGTAGGTATGATTGAAAAAGAAAGGATTTTTCCAAAGGAAATGTTCAATGAAATCAAGTAGCTCTTTTTTAAAGATTTTTTTTAAAGATTTTTTTCAATGGAAGAATAAAAGGTTTTGTTCAAACAAAAAAATATTGGATAAATCTTCCATTTCATCCAATTTGAACACTGATTTTGAACACTGGTTTTGAAATGCAAAAAGTAGTCTGAATTTTTTTCTTTTCTCTCATATAAACTTTCTACACATTCACTTTTCTGATTATGCAAAAAAACTGGACAAGCAACCTTTCCACTTCATCATGTAATATCATGACTCCTTCCTCAGGGAACTGAAGTTGAAACTTTCATAACCCTTGAATTGTATTCTTCCAGATCCCTACAGCAATTTGGAGAATCTGGCTCAATGCAAAGTACACAGAAAATATTGGGTTGGTGTTTTTTTAGTTACTAGATAGGAGGCTGCTCCATTCCCTTTTCCTGTTCATCTTTTGACTAACACGTGGAGTGTGGAAGTGGTGGAAGGAAAAATTTTTTAAAAACTGTAAAATTTACCTAGAATTTTTAAATTAGAGAGTAAAAGCTGTGTTTTGGGAGAGGTCAAAAGGTTCTAAGAGGTTAAGAAGTGCCTCGAGAAGCAGTGAGACCATGGGAATCAAACCAGCTATGAGTCATGGCTTCCCTCCACAATGTAATGCAGGTTCAAGAGGCCTGGAGGTGTCTGGATGAGACTAGAAGACTGCAAAGGACCCCTGTGGCCTGAAGTACAGTTCCATAGCATACTTCAACTACAGGAAAGGAGACCAAAAAAAATTATTACTCTTGTCCTAAAGCAGTATGAACTCTAAAAACGTCTAGGAAAAACAGTCACAAGAGTAAGCATGATACGAAGAACATTATCAATTCGTAGTGCAAATTCTCAGTCTTCACTGGATGCAAGGCCAAAAAAAACCCCCAACACCAAAAGGACATTTCCTCTGTTAGAGTCCAGTCAACAGATACTTAATGTATTTAGATATAAAAAAAATTAGCCAAGAGAAAAATGGATGATGGTTTCTTCTGGCTGCAGGTGAAAACTGGGACTCCACTGACTAACAGCGATTTTACCACTGTTCTGAAGAATTCAAATAAAGGTACATAGTTTTTCTCAAAACATTTTGCCTCCTGCTGCTTGTCAGCATATGACAGAAGCTGGACAATGAGTGACACAATGGTTTGGATATGCCTTGGTTAGTATGCAGCCACTGTTAAGAGAAATGTTAGGAAGAACTCAAGGGCTGGAAAGGAGCATGTAGTAGAATGATTTCTAAGGTGAAACTTCTAGTTTGCTCTGAATTTCCCAGATTATTGGTCTTCTTGATGCTAGGCAAGTGGTTAATCTTATTTTTGGACTCTTTCCTCTTTACCTTCTCACTTTCCACCTCACCTTCCATAACAAGGAAGACTTTTCAGGTGGATTAGTTCTCTTATCTGCACTGCAGAAACGCTGGTATCATTGCAAAGAAAGCGTATGGAAGAACTGGTTATCAAGAAGGAAGCTAGATGAAATCAACTCTAACTCTCATTTAGGTTTCCACTGCATACTCTTGACAATGTCTTCTGCACACAAATTGTAGGATAGGTTCATTCATATTTTTTTTTATCAGTTCTAAATTTGCTGCCTTTCATTATCATCACTTGTCCCTTAATTCCAGTATTGTCTGAAACACCTGCTCTTGCTAACCCACACAGGGCCACTGTCACTAGGTCTGTGGAAGTTTACTCATGCTTGCATTTAAACTGAAAGCATATATAACAAACTAACACTGGTTTTACTACACTTATTTAGGGTAACAGACCTAGAAAAGAACACAGAATCAGACTGATAATTATGACACTATATATATATTAAAAAATATAGCTAGTGGTGCTAAATAATTACCTTGACAATACTGTCTTACGCTGGGAGTATAAGGAAAAACTCACTAAACTCAAAAGGGTTGAATCCTGAATTCTGACCCTATTAGGAGTCTGAAGTCACATTTCATTCATTCCAGGTTCTTCCCATCACTTTATCAGTAGCATCAGAGTGAAATAATTTTGTAAGTCTCACAGGCTCTTTCAAAAATGCCAGTTAACAAGTCGATACTATTTGGTTTTCACCACAATTCACTACAGTTTCATTTCTAAAGAATAACTAATTTCCAGTTCCTCAATTTTCAAAAACCAAAAACCCCAAACCTGTCCAAGTGTTACTGTCTTTCTCTATGGATTCTTGTCCACGGTTCTTAGCTTTGGAGTCGTGAATAATTGTCACGTTTCTAACACCTCATTTCTCCTTCAGGGGAGATATTGCCTCAGAAGAGATCCCTGAACAAATAAGAGTAAGGCCCCAATATAGAAAATTCAGTGATCCACTAAATCACTGTGCTGCAAGGCCTGAAATTTTACTGTGACATCAAAATAAAGTAGTTCTCTTAAAACATAAAAATTGTAAAGCAGCATTCAGATGTTAAGTGATTAAAAATTTATTTTCTAAACTTAACAGCTTGAATATTACAAAAATGTGAGTTTTTCTGAATTAAAGAGGTCAGTTTACATTAATATCTTGTAACATGAACTAAAATACAAAGTACAGAGAGGAAATAACATGAGGGATATTTTGATTAAGACGAATTAACTAGAATAGAATCGAATGAACAAGGAAAGTTAAATGGTAAACTAAAAATTGTCTTGCAATTTTAAAAAGAAACAATTAGGCCATTTTAAGGTATTCTGGAGTCTTTTAAATTACCTACTTTTGTCAAAAATCAAGATCTAAAAGGATTCTAACAAGAAGAGATAAGAAAAAAATAGTTATTTTTATATCAGCTAAATTTGTAATTGTTTCTTCTCTATGACTAAAAAGGAAGGAATATAATGATTTAATACATGATTTTTAAAAAAATATGATGACAGTTTAATTCTTTAAAAAAATATTTTATGTGTATGACTTGATATAATATTATTGAAAAACAGCACAATTTTCCCTGCATTTCAGCCACATGGCGGCCAGTGAAAAGTGAATAGTTTTATTCATGAGCTAATACTAACAGCACATTTTAGAGGTCATCAAAGCTTTATGTAGTAGAACACAAATTCTTCTGGTTGTTATAACTAACATATAGTATTACTTCATTTTAGATAATGCAAAATAGCAAATATTCCAGAAATAAAAAATTAATAAAACTATTGGATGCATCAAGTGAGTAGGCTTTCCAAACTACAGAGTGCTAAAAATATCACTAAGATGTAGCAACATATCTAGCAGGAAATTACCACTTGGACACTTCACAGTCATTTTAAATGAACTAGTTACTTACTTTCATCGTTAGAAACATTCCCCAGAGAGGTGTGACTGGAATAACGTTTGTTTTCACTTTCATTGAGACACCGTTCAATCCAACTCTCTGCAAAAGAACAAA
This sequence comes from Phaenicophaeus curvirostris, assembly GCF_032191515.1. NCBI lineage: Eukaryota > Metazoa > Chordata > Aves > Cuculiformes > Cuculidae > Phaenicophaeus > Phaenicophaeus curvirostris. The sequence continues at coordinate 62,226,477 of NC_091392.1, read as the reverse complement.
GATGCTCTTTTTTTAGTGTTTGTCTTTGCATAAAAACATAGACTTCCAACGTGTAAAACTAAACAAAGCACCGGTTTTCAACAGATGGTGTTCTGTAGTGTTTCTGTTAAAATATCCTCAGTCTGAAGTTATTTAGCAAGTAAACTGTTTCTTGCTTTCAAACTTAGCTGCTCTTTTTAGTTTCATTTTTTGTTTGTTTTTTAAATGGCAGAGGCTGAAACACTTTCCATGCACCTAACAAAGCTTCTCAGGTTATTCTTTCCCTTCCCCATCACATGATACTTTTTAAAAAGTAATGATCTCATGTGGGCAACTGAAACATACACTACATTACTTTCTAAATATGAATCTAGCAAAAACTTATGTACTAGAGCATTTCCACTGGTTTTGAAAGGACTCCTCATGTGAGTAAAATCAATCACTCATGATTTTTTTTTTACAGTGTGGCTCAAACTGTGCTTTCCATAGTCCAGTCACACAACCCAGTTCACCCTGGTGGAGTACCAGGCCCTACTGAGATGTTTCCTTGCTGGTACAAGTCCAGTGTAGAAAGTCAGCACCCACTGAGCTGCACAAACCCTTGTCACTTCACAGCAGGCACTCCACAACTCCTGCCCTCCCTCTTTCTTTCTGCTTATTCCCACCAGTCAGAAAAGGTACAGCTTTACATTGGTTTGGCTCTGCTTTTCCTCTTCCTGGAAGCTATAACATACACCCCCTCATGACTTTAGGGGACGCACCAGGCTCAGAGGAATTTACTATTACAGGTTTTCAGGGCAAAAGTTGCACCTTCCTATGCATTTCCTCAGCCAAAGTATGAAACTTGAGCCCTTGAGCTTGCCTGCAGTTTCAGGATGTTGCTACGATTAACTGATGCCCCTCATAAGATTATTTTTCAAGAACGCGCACATGGACAGAAGTGAATTTATGCTCATGGAGCTCCTCGTGATCAAAGCAAGAAAAGCAAGGGATACGTGGGAAGGCTGCAAGGTAACCCCACAAGTTACAACAAACCATCCTATGGAGCAAATTAATCCACAAGAAATGCGGGGAAACAGGTCTTGCTCTCAGCAAACTGCCAGAGCCAGAAACACCTCCAAAGACATAGAAATGGCTGCAGATTTCTTTCCATAAGCCACCCCCCAGACACATCAGGCAGCCAGTACAGAGCAGGCAGCAATCTGCCAGCTAGAGAAAGCCCATCGTGGCAGCAGGATGGAAGGGAAAGCAGAAGCCCAGTATCTTGGGAAGATTTATAGAAGGTAAAAGTTGGCATGATTTAATTCCAGCACCAGGTGCCAACAAATAAATATAGTAATTGTCACAGCCAAACGCATCCTGTAGAAAAAATTATTTCTACATCCAAGCAGTTGCACAAACTTGTATATGTTCCTCTGTACACGTGCTCTGCACTGCCGCAGAAGGTAAAAGATAATGGCATCTGAGCAGGACTTCAGAAGTCTACTGAGAGCCCTTCATGCCTGTTTGCCTGCACGTTCACAGCAGGAACACATTGCGATGCTGCCTTCGTAGGTACGAGCATGTCCTCATTCACCATCAAACAGCAGTGTGCCTACAGAGCCCCAGGACCACTCTGCCTCTTCCCTACAGCCTGCTCCTTTGCGATATTCCTCTAAAAATCAGCAGCAATAACCTTTGCTGTCAAGAGATTTTTTCAGGGTTATTTCTTCTTCCATCAAATTCAACACACCCTTGTATAGAAATCGCTTTAAGGCTGCTGACACCCCAAATTATGACTTGCCAGCAAGGCCACCACTGGCTAATCACGAGCCTGTGGCAACTCTGACTTTGAGACTTTCTCTTCTCGTGCTGCTCGGCTGCATTGGGTGGGGGCGCATCACCTCCTTGTCTAAAGGCCAACACAACGTAAGGCTGCTTCACGACAGATTTCTTTTACTGACCTAAAAGTCAGCTAAAAGTGTCTCTCCTCTCACACTGTGGTACTGTGAGCTGGAGCACAGGAGCGTGGATCCTCACAGAGCACTACGAGGTGAAGAGAAACTTGCTGCTGATGACAGCATCGGAGAGAGGTGCAAGAAGCCTTGAGAAAGATTACCCTACCTCCTCCTCCTCCTTTCAGCACACAGCCATGGCTGTATATAATTCCCTTGGCTCTGAGCCCAGCTGCAGGGAGTAAAAGCAAAGGCGGCTGCCATTAGCGCCAAGGAGAGACCGATGCCCAGCTCTGCCCTTTCTTTTCCTCCCAGCACCGAGAGCTGGGAAGCTGGGATGCATCCTCTTCCCTCGGCAGCAGGGAACTGGCAGCAGCCATCTTTAGTCACATTCCCTGCCCAAGAAGTAGGATAAAAAACTTTTTAAGTGTCGCTCACTAACAATTTCCACCATCCTTACTCACGTGCTGTCTCTGATAATTGTGTACATACCTCTTTTTCATTGATAAAGCCAGCAGTTTATAAATAAAGATATAAAGTCTCGGGAGTAGGGCGCATTTGCTGTTTAATTATGTGCTGCAACTCCTTTGGTCCTGAATCCCCCCGGTTCAGCTCACTGCAGCCCGAGTCTGGCTTTGTCTTTGTGGTCTTGCATTTAAATAGCTGATAGAAATTCTTCAAGCCTGAAAAGATACATGACCTGTCTGGCAGCAAAGAATGAAGAAAACTAACTCTTTTGAGCAAAAATGTCAGGGAGTTTATGGCAAATTTATCAAATTATTTGGCAGATGACAAAACCAACTATACTGAAAGGCTGTATTATCTCATAAACTGAGTGATGCAAGTATAAATAAATAAGTATTCTAATAAACACTTTCTTTAATAAGTAGATACTTTTTACTGTTTGTGTGAGGAGAAAAGTTTTTACAAAGCTTTTAACTCCCAATATTAACAAGAATGACTTCAGGTATTAACATAAAACAACTATGGTTTTGCTGAAATTTAAAATGTTCCCTTCAGGAAATATTCAGATCCCAGATATGACAGCACCTGTCTAAAATTTCAAAAATAAAACCTAAAAACCAGAAAATAAAACTTAAAAAAAAAAAAAGACAGAGAAAGAGAGAAAGGCAAAGCAAACAAGAAGTCAAAACTAAGTCTGACTGTTAAAAGTTTCTTTCAGAGTTGATACCATTAGATCGTGCCCCAGCATAATGAGCCCACTGGGTAGAGCCCTGTACACATCATGTGCTCTCATCCTCACAACATGTGGGTGTACAAAGCGGCTGCACTGGGGCCTGTCCTGGGCAGAGTGGCTGCGGAACTGGGGTAAGAGACACGTGGCTAACCCTCGGTGCCTCTGAGATGAGGTTTCATCACTTGCTCCCAAGGCTGACACCAATCACACTTCACCACTGTTCTAGACAAGCATTGAGTCACACAATATAGAAGGTATTATGTCATTAAAGACTAAGTTTTTGGACTTGGACCTTACAAACTTCTCATAAACAGGATTTCACATCAGGAACAGTCACAGAATAATGGAGAGTTCAGGTGGTGATAAAGCAGAAGCAAATACCAGATCTGACAGAAATTATGTATCATTACACAACATGTAGGAAATCCAGTTTTCTAGTGGGAGGTGCTTGTGAGAGCAAAAGAGAATACGTCCTGTCTCATATAGAACATATTTTCACTCATTGCATTTTCAGTGTTCCAAGCTTTAAGGCACTTCCCCTCCCTGCTCTCTAGGACTCCTTCCCACCCCGAGCCCCGGCACACTGTACCTCGGTTGTGCCAGCACAGTAGTTTAAGCAAGGAACAGCACTAACCAAAAAATATCCAGGCAAAGTAAACAGATTAATGAATATCAAGGAATAAAATGTAGTGTAGTCACATACTGATAAATCTATACAGTGGCACAACACAGAAACTGTAGTCTCATTAGCAAAGGATGCAAGTAAGTTATATTTAATGGTGGTTTGAAGATGTACATTTAAATACTGTATCAACTATTTAACTTTGCAAACATTAAAAGTGAATTACAGTGAAGCCCACAACTAGGTCCCTCAGCCTTACAATTTTTGTTATATTATTTTGCATACCACCAAATAGAAATATATTGTATCTTCTGCAGGCTTCCAACATAAGGGAAAGGAGATGGTTATTCAAATTCCAACAAATTTTCCAGTGTCAATCTTCTCACAGAATAACTTATCATAATTCAAGCAAAAAAAAAAAAAACCAACCATGTTTCCCAATGAAGTACTTAAAGATGGATTGAAAAGAACTGTGGAGTTAGTTCTGGGCCTCGTATTGCCTCTTCTCTTTTTGATCCTAATCTTTCTAAAGCTGACACATCCACTGAACCTCAACCATTAGAGTATTCCCCTTCCATTTAAACATCTCCACTGCACTTTAAACATCAGAAGTTTAAAACAAGGTTTTTTGGGTTTTTTTCCTGGCAGAATAGTGGTCTGCGTGGCTTTCCCTTGTTCCTATTAAGGCTCTTCACTTCCCACTGATGAGCATATTTTTATTTGCGTGGTCCTTCATGCACTGCCTGGGAAGGCAGGCTTGGGACTCCCCGAAATAGAAGCAAACACACGAGAGCTGCTCATGGGCTGGAGCTTTCATGAACTGTCAGAAAAGAGAATCATGAACTGATTTTTACATACATCTTCAACAAATTATTTTGAACATTACCTTCTCCAGAAGGAAAGGTTTGCTCCTGGAAGACTCCTTTGAAAGGCTTCTCCCTACAGAGCCTCAGTTGAGGTGAGAGAATACAGCAGAGGTGCCTGCATACTGCCAGTGCTTTTAACGACATAATTACTCCCTCTTGTTTGAGTAATGATTATTGGCTTAGCATATTTGCAGCCCAGAAAAGAAAGCATTCATTGCTCCCACATGTGCATGGCCATAGCGAGAGCAGAGAGAGAGCCACCTGGTCTCTGCTCTGCAGAGGGGAAGAGGAGGTGAGCCTGACTGCAGTTGGCAGTGGCTTGTGCAGCTGCTGTCCTGTCAGGAGGGTTAAGAGCTGCTACGGTAACACTGCACAACCTGTAATCACAGCCTCTTCTGGCCTTTGCAAGCCACCCTGCCCTGCTCGGCACCTGAGCGGGATGGCAAAAGCAGTTGGGAGGTGACCATACCCAGAGCCACTGTCTCAGCCCTGTAGGCACATATGTGCATTCTGAAGGGACATCAAGAGATTTTACAGCCAGAGTGAAACTGAGATAATCTGAGCTGCATTTTGTCTTACCTCATTACACTACAGCGATACAAACAGTACTGGTTTGTCCCAGTTATGCCATATCCTCTGATCTGGATATGGTTGTATCATTGACATAATTCTCAATCACTATTTTTTCTGAAATCATATGAGATGAGAATCTACATGTTCTACAAAGATAGTGGAGACTTTTGGTAATCAAAATCTCAGTTTGCATAAAATCACCATGTGCTTATTTCACCACAGCTCTAGCAGTTGCACAGAAATGCCTCTCATCTGCCTTCAGCTCTAGATTGGCTCCCACACGTCAAATTTCAAAGCAGTTTGCCAGCAAGCATGACAATTTACTTTGTGATCTGCACAAGGACCAGCATTTCTTCCACAGAAATCTGTCACTAAAATCTAGTAACCACTGGAGTAAGAACAAAGATTTGCCAGGATCCAAAGCACTGTCTGAGCCATGTACCAACTTGGATGGCACAGCTGCTACAGTCCAACTCCTTCTTTCACGGCTGCTCTTGTAATTTTCCCCCCAGTTTCTCAAGGCACGCATAGAAAAAAAGTAGCAAGGAACTGTGAATATATGTATATAAAATGTAGATAATGCAAATATAAAGGGACCACCAAATATTGCAAGAGGACATGTTGGAAAAATGAATACTCAGAAATTATAATCCTTAATTGTATAGCTCCTGCAGCAGAGGAGTAACTCCTGTCATGCATACAGAGCCTTAGCACCCCTCTAAGTTATTTGTCTGTTGTTCTCGGAGGGAAGAGTTACTCATCTCTTCCTGCAACATCTCTTTGCCAAGCATCTCAGTACCAAACTGGCCAGCAATACTGCCTAGCTGTTCATGTGATCTATTAGGCCAAGAGAAAGTGGTTACAAACAGCAGGTTTAACAGGTAAAAGCAGTACTTTGAAAGCTCAGGAGGCTGACCAAAGGTCATGGAACAACCTCACATTTCTACTGTTATAGCCCATGGCACTAACCAGATATCATATCTATTACAAAATTCTTCAGTGGAGTTCATAGAATGATATTCTGTATCTTTTCTTTTCTTGGAAAGCCATCTCCACCCTGGCAGCTTCTTCTGTTTTCTGTCCTAGAACAAATTCTGGGGTCTGCATGATCCATTGAGGCTTTTCTCTGCAAAGCTTGACTTACTAATCATGGTCTGAGACATGCTACCACCCAGCATATCCTCTGTTCATGCTGTCTGTGTGTCACCGTTGCTGAGGACAGAGAACTTCTAACCTCTGCAGCTGTTTAATTCATGAAGTCTGAACAGTCTGTCTGCTTTGACTATTTCTGAGTGTGCTGCATACCATAGTAAATTTCTAACTGATATATGAATGAAAGTAAAGAAAAAAAAAGAGTCAGTACATCTAATATTTCCTCTGATGCAAATGAAAACTACACCTTACAACACTTCCATGTCTTGGATCAACTGGTCGTATCAACTTGCAAGACAAATCACTAGTTTAAAAGTCTCTTAAAAGCAACTCACCCTTTCTGTCAGGAGTAATGATCAGGAGAAAAACCTGAAGTCTGACCCTCAAAAGCCTGCTCTAGTACCTGCTGCAGATCACACCTGCTCTGACTAGAAGAGCATTTGTGTTCTGAATCTCCCACATACCTTGCAGCACACAACACTGTCAGTTATAGGTACACCTGCCACCTGAAAAGCGTAATGCTGCTGGAGTGCTGTGAGGGCTGGTTACAGCAGCAAGCAGGACGTTCAAAGTTTTTCAAGAACCACGCTGTTTGAAAGAAAGCAACCAAAAACATCACCTTTCTTCTGAAACGTCAGACTATTGTAAAATCAAGACATGAGCAAGATCTCCTAGCCTGGGCTCTGTGCAATGCTACAAATAACTGTGTGTCTGTAAGGTAAGAGGGATTGGCAGCCACTGGCTCCCACAGAGGGCATCAGACATACCAAAATCAACTTAAAAAAAAGCAGAACAAGCTATTAGAGACACTTAATCACACATGTTTTTTTTCTAAAACTAGGGCTTACATATGGGACTTAACCTCCCTCCTCTCCACTAACAAATGAAAGATTTGCGAGATTATATCAAAGCCACTGTCCAACTGCTGTTCCCTCCGATTACTACATCACACAGGCACTCCTAGTTCACAGAACAGCTCCTCTTTAGTCATCGAGATGGACGTGCCACCCAGAGTCTGATTTCAGACTCATTCCTCCTGCCTCATTCATCGCCATTAGCTAGCAAGGCACATTTCCTTCAGTCAGTGTGCACGAGCTGTCAGGAACACGTTCAAGCTCCACAGGAAATCATGCCAATGTCCTCCTTGGTCCTGCATAGCCATCTTCTGTTCTTCCAAGAGACCTGCTCCTCAGGGATGACAGTGACACATGGCCTTGGTACAGATGGTAGAGCTGCTACCCTGACATGCTGCCAGATACCTTGGTGCTTTGTTTGCTAATCTAACTTTTTATTTTGTTTCCAGCAGGGGAAAATGTTGGGCACTCTTGTTGCAGTCCTTTCTTTTGTTCCCATTTCTTGGCATACAGTTCTCTTGGAACTATTTCAGGGTTAATGGCCATTGGTCCAGGGCACTTACTAGATGCTAGCAGGAATGCTTTTGTTCTTTTTCTTTGACTTGTGATTCTAGTGAAGCATCATGAGATTCACCATGATATCATAAGAATGCGAAGAATGGCTCTCTTGAAATCTGCTTTTTTGTTTTGTTTAGCCAGGTCTTCACTGCTAGTACTGCTTTGCTGCTAACCCATTTCATAAGGTACATTGAAAATTGGCATGCTGTGTTTAAACTGATATAACAAAAAGCACCATTGTTCATCGTCTTTTAGCTACTCTAGAATACCTGGGTAGGGAAACTGGAATTTACGAGATGTTGCATTCTTGATATCTTTCATACTATATAGATGTTGCTAAATGTGACACTTTTGTTGACGTACTTAGTCAACAATATTCCTCATTAAGAATCTGCATTCCAAATATATATTAAGCACCCTCAGGAACCCTAGGATACAAGATTCCTCTGCATCTCGATTCTGGATTAGGGCAGCCTCCTATCTGGATCAGACGGACTTCTGAAGTCCTCTCTGTTCCCTTCTCTGGGATCACGTACCATATTGCTATTGTATTTCCAACTCAGTATGCATGTTAATTGGGAGTAGCCTTTTCCTTCTCCCAGGCACACATAGAGGCTATCCATCATTTTATTTTGAAAAGTAAGTTTCACCAGACCAGTAAATAGCCCCTTGAGTTTTGCTGCAGTGAGGCCATTCCTCATTTAACAAGGAAGAGAACCTCACCCTGTCCAGCTTCAGTACAGTGACATTTCCTCAGTTTCACCTAGGATCTTTTGAGCTAGTGACACCAGTATCTGACCAATGCAGCTCTCCCAGGGCACTTAACTTACACGGCTGCACAACACGCAGCCAATCTTTCCATCAGCAGAATAATCCCACTTTATAATGTGCTTTCCAAGCACCAATCTTGCATGTAGCGTAGTGTATCCTCATGCTTCTACAATATGATATGTTGTAGATCCTCAGTCCTTCACGATCTGCTGCACGAACCCACATAAATATTATCATTGTCTCCGATTTAGCTGCAATGTTTCCTTCCAGGGAAACACAAACATGCCCCTTGATTATTGCCAGTCCCATTCTCTCCCAGAATAAAGGTCAGAGTCTCTTGATGCCCTTTTTGCCTCAGATTTTATTAACTTCTTATGCTATAGAATTAAAATGAGGCACACAAGGCTGCTCATAGGGCTTTCATTTCTGGGTACCTATCACAATGTCACTTATACTCCTATCCCACAGCAGTCTCTGCTCACTAGCTCTTGGGTTAAACATTCCTGGCCGCTGCCATGGTCCCTCAGATCACCAATGTGCAAGAGAAGACATGGAGCCCTCAAATCCTTAATTCAGCTCCACTTCACCACAAGGCTGGAGTCATTTGGCTGAACAGGAAGTCTGAGACTCGACAAGAAACAGAATTTGCATCAAGTGCCCATGAAATGCTTCCCTCTGACACTTGTCTGCTGATGAATCCAGCAGACAAGCCAATCTGGCACAGAAACAGTAGTGCATCAGTAGGACAGGCCCACAAAGATGACAGAACAAATTTCTGTGAGATACGGGTGGGAGATACACAAAACACTGGTTGTGGGGCTTAGGAAAGCAAGAGAAGAGGGAGAAGGTTGTTGGAAAGGAGGTGAAAAAAAGAAAAGAAAAGGAAACAAAAGAATGAATGACAAAGAAAAGGCTATGGTCAGAAATAAATGATAGGAGGAAAGAAAGTAACTATAGAGAGGGGATTTAAAAAAAAAAATCAGGAGAAAAGGGGTCAGCTCTGGAAGGAATGGAGCTACAGTAAATGTTTCTCATCAGAAAAAGCATCCAGTCAGGCAGACTGAAAGAATAAGAGACAGGCACATATGCATGTGCAAAGAAAACTCAGGTGTCAAGACATAATCATAGCAGAAAGAGATGATCACTTGGCTGAAGAATAGCGTGAATCAAAGGAAAGAGGTACTACGTTTTCTCCAATGGTGGCTACTTCTCACTTTGTGCACATCTATTCCAAGTCCAGCTGTTGCTCACGGCTATCAAAGGATGCAACCATTACATTATTCACAACCACGTAGTGAGCAAACACGGCAGTAACTAGACAGAAACAAATGAAGAACATTTCTTTCAGCTCTCAAAAAGTTCCCAGGGAATACCTGCATACCAAAACTAACAGAAAGGGTGTTAATACATCATCGTAACATACTCCCACAAAGACTGATACCTCTCAGAACTAATCTGGGTATACAGGAACAGTAACTCATGCTATTAATTTTACAGCCTAAATGTGCTTGTCGAAAAGTCTTCACTCAGTCTGGTTGTGCCTAGACTTACAGATTCATACACGTTGTATGAATTTAGCCCCTTCCAAACTGTCTCTTCCCTCCCTTTAGAAAGTACTATGAAAGTGGACAAGTGCTTTTAAAACTAGAAGCCTGGCTTTTCTGAGAAGACTCCAGTCTCCTCTGAACAATATGCAAAGCAAACTCAGGGAGGGAACATGAGAAAAAAAGAGAAGTCTTCTTTCCTCCTCCTTTTTTTGCCTAAGACTCACCAAAACAAGAGTCTAGTATTGAATATTCAGCGCTGAATCCTAACTGCTCAATAGACGGTCTGTTTGCAGAGCTCAAAGTGGAAATGACCCAGCAAGGAGGAGAGGTGAACACGCTGCTCCATCCATGTGATTAAACTGCTCTGTAAATGCAGTTCTCCCCACCTCGTTACAATGGAGGCCATTTGCTGCCCCTACCACAACTCATTTTAAAGAAATGTTTGCATAAGAGGGGCCCCCACATCAGTATTGTCCCCGTGACTTGGTGTTTAAGAGAGGAATGTGAGCTCCAACGTTTGGAAACCTGTGCTAGCCGGTCAGTCTGACCAGCGGGATCTGCTATCTCCACAGCGTGGGAGGAAGAACAGGGCACATTTTAGAGAGGAGCAGAGCGCTTTTGCTGGGTGTCCCTGCTCTCAGCCTGCACAAGGCACAGAACAAACCTCACCTGGTAGACCCCTTGTTCTTCTGTAGACCTTGGAGGTCTCTCAAGCTCTCATCTTCTGTGCCAGTGCATTAGTGTCACACAGTGAGCACCCAGGAGGCCCTGCTGGGTCGCAAGCCGGTGTGCAAACACACCACACCATTTAGCATACTTGCTGTTTGCACACAGCTTCTCATAAGGCCAAATTTTCCTTGATAATCTAAATATGGCTCATGTCCACCCTCAGTCCCAAGAGCCCCAGAAGAAGCAGCCTTATACAGGCATGAGGTGCATGTTGCAGACCTGTTGTGCTCAGCAGGAGAATTCCTGGTCTGGTTCTCCTGCCACATCTGACCCCAACGGGATCTCCACCTCACACACAGCACCAGGCACGGCTCCTCTCCTGCTGACCTTGGGGTACCAAGCGTGTTAGCCAGCAAATCTCTGACCTATTGCTCAGCCAGGTCTGATATGCAGAGACTAGAACTGAAGGGCTGTGCTGAGGGGTAGGTGAAATTCTGCAGAAAAAAAACCATTCCCTCTACCCAGCGAGTGAGCCAATGTCCCCGGGGAACAGGCATGTCAGAGGCAGGCACGTTTCAGTCATAGCACAGTATGCGACTGCTGTGCCCCGACAGTGTAGCGGGACTTCACTTCCATACTTTCTTGCACCACATTTTTTACCTTGTCAGATCACCGTCACCTCCAAGGCCAGGCAGGAATTTTTATTTCCTGGTATTGCTTAAGTTTCTCAGGGAGTAAGAGGTCTGGAAGTGTTTTACTTTTCTCTAAGCATTGAAGATGGCAAGAGGTAAGAGCTAGGTACCTACAAGCTGTACACAAAGGCTAAGAGCATTAAATACTCGTTTGTTTAATTAGGACATGCTGCCACATGTCCAGGGTTAAAATGGATGTAAGATGAGACAGGAATCACGCCAGTCAGGTTGTTGAGGATTCAGACACACATCTTTGATGGAGAGGATTGGGTCAACGTTCCATGACTATCTATAAATTTAACTCAGCAAAAAGCCTGTTTCTGCAAGTTCCTAGAATAACAGCAAAAATGTACAACCTTTCCTGGTTGTCCTCTGACACATAGTGGCTTTTGGTCTTTCACAGCAGGTTGCACCTTTGTTTCAGGGTGCTGGAAATCGCCATGGATCAGGGAAAGGATGTTCTGTGGGGCCTTTCAAATTAGGTGCGCGCAGCTGTCACCGTGGGGGTCTGGGACACAGGTTGTTCCTCCTAGCACTGGATGATCACTCACGACATCCCACTGATGGATCAGGCTCCTGCCCCCACACTGTCCTTCCTCAGCTGCAGCTCAGGTAGTTATAGCACTTCTGAAATAGTTAAGCAGGTAACAGGATTGGGGGGAGCTATGCTGACCCTTCTATCATTGCATTTAGTGGTATCTGTATTTGCCCCTGCATTCAGCTTTTTTAACTACTTTTAAATTCCCATTGCCACTGCCTCTCTGCAATTTGTTGCTTTATAATTTTAGCACAACCTAGATCTGAATTTACACATTTGTAGGAGAACAGAAAGCTTGTGCCTGTTTTGTTGACTTAGTGGTCTTATTTGCAATGCATGTAAGACATTTTTGATATAGTGAGCTCTACCTGACTTAATGTAAGTGTCTGCAAGTCTTACTGCAAGTAGCCAAATCAGTAAAAATGGCTGCATTGAAGAAAACATTATAGTCTGACAGCATTATTCTAAGTTGTGAAAAAAAGTTTAAAAAGAGAAGAAAGCACAGCTGAGCAACAACAAGCAATTCTATATCTGGTGACCATATTCTTCAAAGAAATTTCTAACTTTTGAAACCTGTAGTCCTTACTTCCAGGTAAATCCCCTTTTTTTTTTAGATACAATCACAGCAAGCAAACCAAAACCCCTAGAGAACAGAATTTTGTAGTTCTAAGTGTTCAAGCCTACGTTGTGGGTTTGATGAGCACCCAAAGCTCCAGGAGGGTGTTTGTCCAAGCGACTACTATGGCAAGCCTAGGAAACAGATGAAATCCCAGCATACGTCCCCAGCCTGCTAGTCTGAAATTAATGCCAGGGCTGTATGTTTCAGGGAATTGCTCATTCAGAGAATGTTGCAGCTACCTAAAACATCTTGTTTCCCATTACCATTATATTTGGGATCCTGTGCAAAAATGCTCTGGATAAGCTGCTAATTAATTGCAAACCGATAACTCATAGCTGCGAATTGGTTCCTGTAACAAATTCCATTTTAGAGAAATAAAGTTCACTTACCAATAAAAGTAAACAAAGTGCTTAATTGTAGCCGAAGTGAAGAAAATGAAACAGCGCTGAGCCCTGCGTTTCAGTCTTGAGGCAATTTAAACTGCAAATAAGCTTTTGCTTTCTTACTGGGAGCAGAGAGAGACAAAACTCTATTTAATCCTCTCCACTTCTCCTGATTTCAAATTTGTCAGAAGGGGAAGAAACGGCCAGAAGTATTTAAGCTGACATTTATGTAGAGAGACTGAAACTGCAGCTCTTACAGCAAGCCAGAAGGACCGACCTTACACGCTATTTCTAACGCTGACTAGTATTTTACAGCTAATAAATTGCTCTGCAGATCTCCTGAGAGAAAATAAATGGAAATGAAGACAGGACAAGACTGCTAGTTACGCATGTAAAATATCTGCAATTAAGTTGTTACACATTCCAACTGTTAGGAGAGAACATCATGAGCTAACCCTGGGCACCTGCCCTCTCTGAGGCACACGCATGGACTTCAACAGGTGTTTCCCTTATGCAGCCATCCCAGGATCAGGACCCATCACTAACAACAAATTGTACCGCAGCTTTAAATACTCACAGAAACTCTCCAACACGTATATACAATTCCACAGGACCTAAAAGATGTGTGTGAACATGTTTTTATTACAGGTGCATTAAAAAAAAAAAAGCCCTCCACAAGCCTCCACTGGCTTAATCATCGTTATGTACTCTTCCTTCCTACACTTGTTATCTATAGGATCGCTCAGCCATCAAATATCCTTTATGCTATACATCTTCCTAACTAGAGTGTTAGCAATCAAATCCCCTCGGCCGCCGGGGCACTGGGCTCCAGCAGGGTTGGATCGTACGGGGTATTCATTTTCGAGCACAATGAAACAAATAGAAAATCCAGCACTGATGCAGGGAAACAGACAAGTGGGTGAACTCAGAAAATTCACAAACCTCAGTGCTCACGGAATTGTGAGCTAATTATTTGGACTCGAATGTCACATCAAGTATCCCCAAAGGGCTGACCTTATATTTGTATTAGTTACATGACAGCCCACTGCTGCTCTAAAGGCTTTGTCATGAACCGTCAAGCCCCAGTTGCATTTAAGGCCACTTCTTCAAAAGTCTTCGTCTGAAGAGGAACTGTTTCATCACCGCATGATCCCACAATTTCATCTTTATTTTGTTGTGGTGAAATCCTAAATATAGAAATAGTATCCCGGGGGAGGCTCCTCCTTACAGCTGTCCTAACTTCCAAACTATTTGCAAATTAAGCTAGAAAAATGCAAAGGTGTTACAGTGAGAGATGCTGCGGATTTTACAGCTACACTGACCTTCTTCCTTGCCTGCACACTCAGTGCACCAGTGGCTAAAAAACAACTTTATTTTATAGAATCAACCAAGTCAACAACCCTGGTGGAAGCAAGGCACAGTACCAGTGACTTTCTGCGGGGCAGCTCTAACTCCCACTGCATGTATCTTAGCACAAAATGGTTTCTCTTAATTCCAAGGAGATCTTTTTCTTGATAGACGTTTACTACACGAAAGGTGCAGCTGTGACAGACCAGTTGAGGCTACAGGTTTCTTTACGGTGCTGCAGACAAAAGTTCAATCTGTCAGAATCCAGAGTCCCTTCTTTAAGGAGGGCTTTACCTAAATAAAACCTTGAGGCTGTGATTCAACTGTGACTTAAATAAACAAAATAGTTTCCTGCAGTTGTCTAGCTATTCTTATGCAAAAGCTTCCTTAAGAGTTTTTTCCCTTCCATTCTTTTACAGTTTTTTTCTTTATTGCAGGTAAATAACTGATTGCGGAGCAGTGAAAAGCACCAAATTTCCCCATCCCTAAGTGTTTTAGAATTAATGCATTAGCAGGCAAATAAATCATAAAGCTATTCTTATTCTCTGAGTCAAATTTAGAAGATTAATTTCTCCATTCAAGGTAATTTTGATCAACTTACAAACCTTTAAAAAAACCCCATGAATTTTACAAACTTCTAAAATAACCCAGTCAGTAATGAAGACCTGATTCGGAGCTGGGACGTGCATTTAGATTCTGGTTCTGGCAGAGAGAGCTGCCAAGGATTGGGCCCTACTGCACAAACATCGTCCACAGGAACTCTGCAGCCAGCAGGAAAGAAAATATTTCTGTTGATTTATTTTCGTTGTTCCATTTTTTCACTTGTGAAATCATGTAAGATATGAGATGACACAAGACAAATAGTCAGGTTCGATTATATAAAGGACCAGTGGTATTTCTTTTGAGTGTCCATAACATATCAAATGTAGGATTCAAAATACTCATTGGATATTCTCAACTACTCAGCAGGTAGAGGTTTTATAAGCACAAAATTCAGAATAGTTAATAACCTTTTTTTAATTGGAACAAAAATAGATCACATTATGGTTAAAGTATGAAAAGTACTCAAGGAAAGTGAGAAAAATAGCCAATAACAGGGTCCTGTTTATCTGTTAGTAAACTATGTCACAATAAGAAAAGCAAACAGTTTTCAGCAGCAGAATCAGCCACTTTTTTGGATCAAAAAAACATCGAGCCCTAAGATCACATGCTTTGGCATTGTACACATGCTTTGAAATTTAACAGCTGCTTTCCCAACTAGCCTTCAAGTATTTATGATCAATATTGGCGATTTCGTTAATCGAACCAGGATATGCAAGCCCTTAATTCTCTTCGATCAGTGCTTATGTGCTAGATCCTTTTTAAATGGCAAGCTCATAGCAAAGGTCACCCACTACCACTGCAGCTCCCAGATGCTGATAAGAATATAGACCAAAAATAAGAATATAGACCAAGATCTGCGCACCACCACAAGCATGTGCCTCTCAGGCGCTGGAACCCGCTTTTCACAGTTCACCCGAGCTGCTTTAAGGGCCTAAGCCCAGCGTCCTTGACAGCACTGAAAGGCTTTCTGAGGATTGGAATGGGGTTCGGATCGGCTCTGAAGTCTCAGCTTCGCATCCCAAGGATCTCACCCACCTACCGCCTCGAAGCCAGCGGAGTTTTCGCTTGGCTCCGACACCGAAATAACGGGGGATATTTATTGCCTCGTGAAGAAAAGTTGCACTCCAAGAAAGCGCCTCCTGCTCCTGGCGCAGTGCGGGAGGGGAGCTTTCCCAGGGATGCCGGGGGGACGG
The DNA here is from genome assembly GCF_032191515.1 of Phaenicophaeus curvirostris. Taxonomy (NCBI): domain Eukaryota; kingdom Metazoa; phylum Chordata; class Aves; order Cuculiformes; family Cuculidae; genus Phaenicophaeus; species Phaenicophaeus curvirostris. The sequence continues at coordinate 62,210,379 of NC_091392.1, read as the reverse complement.
GGAGGGATGCAGAGGGGACAAGGAGGGATGCTGGGGGGACAGGGAGGGATCCCCGCCCGCCCAGGGAGGGTCTCGGTGTGGGTCCTGGGCAGAGCTCCACCGGGGCAGCGGGATGCGGGATTGGGCACCGGGGGCGAGGGGGCTCCCCTTCCCTCCGTGCCGCCCCCATCCCTCTCCGGGAACGCTCCCCGTGCCGATGTCACTAGGGGGGGCTGCGGCTGTGGAAACCCGCTAGGAAAGCTCGGGATCTCCCTCCCCGCGAAGTCTCTCCGCGAAGCCGCCCTCGGGCGCCCCGGGATGCTGTCCCCGGTGGGAAGGGAGGAGCTCCCGGGGCTGCGGCCCTCGGTCCCCCTCGACGGGATCTGGGATGCGGAGGCGTCGGGGGGATGCGAGGTGACAGCCGATCCCCCAAAAGCTAGACCCGACCCCCTCCCCGGGGGGCGAGACCTTTGTGCCCCACAGCCCCGCAAACTTCTCCTGGGGAGTTACGGGAGTGACTGCGACGGGGAAGAGATGCGGGGGAAAGATGCTGCAAACAGCCCGAGAAGGGCGTGCGTGTGTCCCCGACCCCGGGAGGGTCCCGGGAGAGCCCCGAGGGCGCTGAGCCGTCGGGTCCGGGCGCTGCCGCCTCCTCGGACCGGGAGCGGCTGGGAACGGGGGATCCCGGAGCCCCGCACGGCCGGGAATCCGCGTGATCGTCGGGAACAGCCCCGCGGGTCCCGGCCCGGGTTAGGGGAACGTGAGCTGAGCTCGGTGGGAGCCGCCAGGGGAAGGAACCGAACCGTTGCCTTAAAATTAGAGCCCCGGGGGATTATTTTTTTTTTTTTTCTCTTAATCCCGCTGGTTTAGGGGGAAAAACTGTTAAGGGTAAATTAAAACGTGACTGATTTTTTTCAATGAAGCCATATTTCTCCACAATGCAAAAGGATCTTTACATAACAACTGAAACTCGGGAGAAAAGCTAATTGGATTAAGTCCTCTGAAAGGGAGGTTAAGGTGTCTGAATGAGACAACCGCAAAGCTCCACTTTTCTTGCCATCTGTTTAGCAAGACTAAAGTGTTTTCTGATTAATATTGTCTTAATCAACCACGCTGCCGTTCGCTATAACCGGGCTGAATTTCAGGAACGAATAGCGCGGGGGCTCAGCCCGAGGACGGACCGTTTTGAAGGCAGAGGAAGAAAACGCGGGGCTGCTCTTCGGTTTGGGTTTTCGATTCCCCTGAAGACCCCGAGGAGCCGCCAGCGGAGCCGCCGGGCCAGGAGAAACCTCTCTCTTCTCCCCTCCAGGAGCTCCGCACACGCTGGGACACGGACACAACGATTCCTTCCCCCGCACCGACCCCGCGGCTTTTGTCCCGGGCCCCGGCGGGAGAAGCGGCGCAGAGCGGGGCGATGCGGGCGAGCGCGGGGCCGAGCCGCATCCTTTTTGTTGTTCGTTTGTTTGTTTCTCTGTTACTGTCTTTAGCCAGTATTTTAATTGTACCCAACGCCCTTCGGCTCGCGTCGAGGGACGAGAAACCCGCCGGGAAGCGCAGCGGCTCCCTCGTCCCGCTCCCGTTGCTCGGGGAGCCGCGGCCGTCGGGGAAGGAGCCGGGGCCGCCGAGGGCTCCGCCGGGGCCGGGACACCCCGTCCTCCCCCCACTCCCCCGGGCCCCTCGCCGCCCCCCGGGCCGGGGGAGCCGTCCCGGAGCTCGGTGGCCGCCGGGGAACCGCCTGGGCAGGGCGGGAGGGAGGGAGGGAGGGAGGCGCGGAGGGGGGTGTTTTCCGAGGCTGATAAAATAAAGTCGGAGCCGCGGAGGCGCTCAGGAAACCGGGACCCGCGCGGCGGGGGATGCGCGGCCAGCGGGGAGGGGGGAGAAGGGGAGAGAAGGGGAGAAGGGGCCACGGTTCCAGGCGGCTCGACAGCCGCGGAGGGCAGCCCCCAGGCCGGCCCCGCTCCCGGGGACACCCCGCGGCCCCCCTGCCCTCGGGCCGGGCCGCAGAGGCGGCCGTCGGGCGGCTTCTCCCCTCCGGGGGGAGGGGGGTCGCCGGTGGGACCGCAGCTGCCCTTGTCCCCTCCGGCCACCGCCTGGGGATGCGGGGAGAGAGACCCGCGCTGCCCTCCCCAAGCTCCCCTCCTCCCCAAACCCCGGCCCCGGCTCTGCCTGCGGGACGAGACGAGAGGACCCTAAACCCCCCACCACCTGCCCTAAGAAACCTCTTTTTTTTTTTTCCTCGTCCCTCTGAAAGGCTCCGCTCAAACCTGAGCAAGAGCCTCCGACCAGAAGCGGAGCAAAAATTAGTTAGCCTAGAGAGGAGAGAAGGAAAACAAAACAACAACGAAAGAAACCCCAAAACTAGAAAGCGGACGGGGGGAGGGAGAAAAAAAAAAAACCAACAAAAAAAAACCCCAAACCCACCCTTTGCTCCATCGTATCCACAAGTGCAACCGCAGGGCTCCCGCCTGGGAGCGAGAGGAGCTCCCCCCGCCGCCACGGTCAAGTTGAAAAGCTCCGTGTCTTGGGGAGCCCGCGGGGGGGACCCCCGGCTCGCACTTACCTGTGGAGTCCATATCGGGTTCCTCCAGCAACCCGCACTGCATGCTCTTCCCATGGACGGGACGGGAGCCCCAAGGTCCCGGGGGGTGCAGAGCCCCTATCGCAGAGATGCGGGGGGAGAGGGAGCTGGGAGTGGGGGGAGAGGAGGAGGGAGGGCAGAGCAGGAGAGTTTGGGGGGTTGGGGGAGCGCGGGAGAGAGAGAGAGAGGGACACTCCGTAATCCAGCAGGGCAAAGCCAGACCCGTCAAAATGTTTGCGGATGTTTCATGGGAAAAAGCATCATTTTATAGAAGCCCTGATGGGAGAAATGTCATTGATAGGCCAGCCAGCCTGATGAATGGCTGCTACTCAGATGGGGATGTGGCAAGGCTCAATGTGAAGCCCATTGTGATGCTGTTTTGAATAAGAAAAGCTTTCCTCCAAAAAGGGGGGCCTTAGATCTACGCAATCCCAACACTTCGACTTCCTTCTTCTATTAGAGCATTAGAAACGTTTTTCTTATTTAAAGTTCCAGCGGCCCTTCCACTCCCCCCTTCCCTCCCCCAGCCCCCACCCGGCGTCTTTGGCTCATTACGGCCCCGAGATCAAAATTGGCTTAAATCTTCAAACGGGCAGAGGGGCTGGGGTTGTGCTCTTTGGGGCTGCTCCCCACCTCCTCCTCCTCCTCCTTCTCCTCCAACTCCTCCCGGTGGGCTCTGGGTTGGGATCCTTCGCGGGCACATGGCGTTGGAAGCTGCTCAGCTTCCCAAATATCTTGTAAGCTTTAGTTTATTGGCCGGGGATGAGGTTTTGGGGGGGGGTGGGGGGGGGTGGGTGGAAGGGCGATGCGTGTGGGTAAAAAGGGGGTGGGTGAGGGGAGAGAGAAGGGGCTAGTGCCGGGGCGATGGGTTATGTGGGTGCGGGGACTCCCCGCATCTCCCCGCAGCCCCGGGAAAGGGGGGAAGGCGAGGTGGGGGCTGCCTCGAGAGCTTTAAGTGCCCCGGAGAGATTTCCGTGGCACCGGGGGTTTTGGAAAGCAGGGAGAGTGGTGGATCCCTGCTGCCAAGGGAAATGAAGAACCCAGACGGGCGCGTTTCTCAGCTCGTGCTCCCTTCCAGCTTTATCCCGAGGATGCCGGGGTCCCTTTTCGGGTTGCGGGGGGGAGAGGAGGGCAGGACGGAGGCTGGAAAAAAAAAAAAAAGTTGCTTATTCTGCACGCGGTTGTATGTGCTGGAAGTGGAAGTAAAAGTGCAAAGCTAGGGCTCTGATAAAAGTGGCTGGTTTAGGGAAGGAAAAGCTATGATTAGAATATGAATAGAGCTCCAGGAGAGGAAGAGAAAGGGGGATTATAGCTGAATTACTTTGACCATGGACAGAGCCAACGTTTTCCACTCTTCTCCCCCTCTCCCCTCCCTACACCCAGGCTACCCCCCCCCTTCCCTCTCCCCTTCGGCAAGTAAAGAAAAAAAAAAAAGCCACAATCACCAACCCCACACGGCAAAACAAGCGGCGAGGCTGCAGAAGAGGAAAACCAGCTCTTCCTAGCGCCTTCGGGGGGCTGCCCGGCCCCGGGGGGGGGCGACAAGGGGGACACCCCCATCCCCCTGGTGCCCCCCAGGCCGAGTTTTGGGGCGTGGAGCCTCGTGTGCCTGGCGAGGAGCTCGGTAAAAGGACGTGCCGGGGGCAGAAAGTGCGAACACCGACTCCCCCACCAAAAAAAACCCAAAAAACCAAGGGCTGCGCTTTTCCCCTGGCTGCGAAGCCCCCTCCCTCCCTCCCTTCCCTCCCCCCCCCCCCCGTGTTGGTGCCGGGCTGGCTCGGCTCCGGGCGGCTCCCGAGCCGCTCCCCGACGGGGCGGGCAGCGCTGTCCCCGGGGCCACCACCACCCCCCCCCGGGTCCCCGCGGCTTCTGCCGGCGACACCGCTTCTGCTCCCGCTCTGCCGGGGAGGGGACAGGCTCTGCCCCGCCGCCAGACCCCCGCGGGGGGCTCTGTGAGGCTATTTCTGATCGCCCGCCGCTAAACCACGGTCATTTCCAACCCCCGCTTCTCTCTTTTAGCGTTTTCCTCTTCCTCCTAAGATTTTCCCGTGGGGAGCCTATGGGATGGGGAACTGCCTGCCCTTTTTGGGGTGCACCTCGGCCCTGCTGGGAAGCAGAAGCCTCATGCGAACACAAGGGACGGTTTTGAGCAGGGCTCGTCTCTGAGGGGATTTGAAATCAGCGCTAATTGTGAAAAATAGGAAACGCCGCCTGTGCTGAGGGAAGCATCTGTAAGCGGGGAGGCTACCTGGTGTCCAAACAGCTTCCAGCCGCTTCCCCAGCTCTCAGCATCCCTGCAGGGAGGCTGAGGCACCAAGCCCTGGGTAGACACCAGCCTGCTGGGACTCATCCCTGCTCCCTGGGACATGAGATTCGTGCTCGCCCTACGATGCAGGCAGAAGAGCAGCGGGTCCCCTCCTCAAATGGGGCACATCGCCCTGGTGTACGTCCAGAGCTCAGTCACTGCTCCTCGTTTGGGCTTCGCTTACCTTCTGAAAAAGCATCTCACGCTTCAGGATCCCATGTGATACTTACTACAATATTGTATTCTTCTGACAGTATGGAGCATCTCTTCCCATGGAAATCAAGTTTACTTAATGTGCTGCAGGTTGGAAGTCTGCAGGTTGCAAGTGACTAGTCTTTTTTTTTTTTTTTTTTTACATGTAGGACGCAGGGTTTGATTTGATACAGAGTAAAGGGTAGGTCTCAGCTAGAGTGCAAAAAGTATACAATGAGGAATTTTCACTGCAGGTTCTTTCCTACAGAGAACATCTACAAGCCATGAAATAAACAGTATAACCCTACACTGCACCAGATGACGC